>NC_064270.1:9637500-10262500 GCF_003254725.2 Canis lupus dingo
GAAGCAGGCTCCATGCAGGGAGCCTGATGCAGGACTTGATCCCGGGACTTCAGGATCCCTCCCTGAGCTAAACGCAGGTGCCAAACCGCTGAGCCACCCAGGGATTCCCTGCAGGTTTCTTTTTAATAGGATGCCATTCTCAATGCCCAAAGATACTGTATTACTTAGCAGCAAAAAAATAAAAACCAGCAGGCTTTAGAGAATGGTCACTTATTGATTCAAAACCTGCAATACATCAACTTCACAATAAATCAATTTTGGGTGCCTGGGTGGCTCAGATGGTTAAGCATCTGCCTTCAGCTCAAGTCATTATCCCAAGGTCCTCAGGATTGAGTCCCGCATTGGTCTCCCTGCTTAGCGGAGAGTCTGCTTCTCCCTCCTCCCCTCTGTCCCTCCCCCCTGCTCATGCATGTTCTCTCTCTCAAAATCTTTTTAAAAAATCAATTCACTCAATAACTACAGACACTCTAGGTGACCCCAAACACATTAAAACCCAGAGGTCTCTGGCTAACATAACAATAACACCCTCAAATAAAGCCCCTGAGAAGATGGTCATGTTTTTCCATTTTGGAGGATATATTTTCAGCATAAAGTGGCTTTGGAGGTGGGGACTCCAAGAGACAAACATGTGCTCACACTGTTTCCACAAAAGCAAAGCAGTTTTGCCAACTGTTAGAAACATGATAAAATCATAGTACATAAATTATAAATAAAACATGTTTTTTTAAGCCAAATAGAAAGGCTTAACCATCTAAATCCAAATAATCTAAGGCCCCCATTTCCATCCTAGTATTTTTTATATGGTATGCCTAAACTTTTGGGATGCCCTCTTCTGTGGGCCTTTGAAGAGGAGTGTGCTCTGTGGAAGCCATTCCTGCATGACTCTATGACTTTGGAAGAGTTTCCCGTGTATCTTACTAAGTACTATCTGAATAATAGGCAGTCTGACATCTTGAATAAGATTAGGTCTATCGGGAATCCCTGGGTGGCTCAGAGGTTTAGTGCCTGCCTTCTGCCCAGGGTGTGATCCTGGAGACCCGGGATCGAGTCCCATGTCGGGCTCCCTGCATGGAGCCTGCTTCTCCCTCTGCCTGTGTCTGTGCCTCTCTGTGTGTCTCTCATGAATAAATAAAAATCTTAAAAAAAAAAAAAAAGTCCCACATCAGGCTCCCCATAGGGAGTCTGCTTCTCCTGCCTATGTCTCTGCCTCTCTCTCTGTGTCATGAATAAAGAAATAAAATCTTAAAAAAAAAAAAAAAAAAGATTAGGTCTATCATGAAATCCTCTAGATATGGTCAACCAAGGCTCCCTCCACTCAAATGTTACTACCACCAATTTTTTAAAAAGCTCCTGCTGTAGCAGGAAACAAGCATTTAGGGAGAAAAAAAAAACCCAAGTAAAATATTTAAAATAATCATACCTACTAATTTTGAATTTTTACCGAATAGCAGGGTACAAAAAGTCCATGCTGACATTTTGTTCACTAATGCATTGCCATCACCAGAAATAGAAGAAACCTCAGAATCTGGTCGAGAACTTTGGGAGAAAATAGAACATCACAGAAGAGATCTGAAATGGTAACACTCTAAGGATTTTGGGGATGACATTTTTGTCAATACTAATAGTTTTCACTGATTGTATTGAGTGTCGCTAGACTTGGAAATCTGTTTTTGTTTTTGTTTTGTTTTGTTTTCTCATCATAACTTAACAGACATCCTTGCTCCACAGGGCAACTCCCAAACAGGTAGCTGTGACTGAAGGGAGTGTCTAATTTAATTCAGGAGCCTATTCTAGGGCTCAGGGAATATCTGGATAAGGCTGTGGACAAGGAGTGTATGGAACAGGCTGCATGACTTACCCCCAGACCCATTCAGTCTCTGTAACAGAACCCAAAATTTAGCTGGGCACATGGGTCATGTAGCTAAAATGACTTTCCCAGCCTCCCTTTCAGTTAGGCATGGCCACGTGACTAAATGAGATAGAAGTGGAAGCACTGTTCAGGACTTCCAGGAAGTCTCCTTTAAAAGAGAGGGGGAGAGGGATCCCTGCGTGGCTCGGCGGTTAGGCGCCTGCCTTCGGCCCAGGGCGTAATCCTGGAGACCCCGGGTCGAGTCCCACGTCGGGCTCCCTGCGTGGAGCCTGCTTCTCCCTCTGCCTCTGTCTCTGTCTCTGTGTCTCTCATGAATAAATAAAATATTTGAAAAAATAAAATAAAATAAAAGAGAGGGGGAGAGAGATGCCCAAGGACACACAACCAGTAAGTGGGGAAGGTGGACTCAAACTCCTCTGCTGTGTGACTTTATCGCATGCTAAGGACATGCTGAAATCTTATGAACCATCCAGAGCAGAGTTTGGAGCTTAGGTCTGCAAGCTAAGAATAATTTTCACCTTTTTAAAGGGCTGGAAAACAGTCTAAAGAATGTCTTGTGGCAATTTCAGGGTCTCTAGGTAAAAGGTTCACAGCCACATTCACTCACTTACGTGTTGCCTCTGGCTGCTTTTACAATGACAGAGCTGAATAGTTGTGACAAAACTGCCACGACCTACATAGCCTAAAATATTATCGGGCCCTTCACAAAATTTAGGTGTATTGATCCCTGACCTAGAGAAAGATAGGAGGTATGGCACCAAGAGGGTGAATGGCTGGGTAGGGATAATGCAACTCTGATAGCCATTCTAGAAGTTCAAGTGGGCCAGGAGATGAAGGGTCACACTGCCTAGTAAAATCAGTTGTTCATAAATATTTGTTCACTTGACAAAAGATTAAGTATGGCCAATAAGCATATAAAAAATCCTCAGCACCAGGAGTCATCAAAGAAATGCAAATTAAAATCACAGTGAGATACTACTACACATCCACTACAATGGCTATAATTGAAATGACTACATATTGGTGAGAATGTGGAGTAACAGGAACTCTAAGATATTGCTGGTGGAAGTATAAAATGACATAATCACTCTGGGAAAATAGTTTGGCAGTTTACTATAAATTTAAGGATCAACTTAACCACATGACCTAGCCATTCCATTCTTAGGTATTTATCCACAACAAATGAAAACATATGTTCAAACAAAAGCTAGTCCCAAACTGGAAACAATCCAAACGCCCATCAATATGTGAATGGAAAGACAAATTGTGGCATATCCACCCAGTGGAATAATACTCAGCAATAAAAAAGAGACAACAGGTACATAAACAACATGGATGAACCTCTAAAACATAATGCTGAGTGAAAGAAGCCAGACCCAAAGAGGAACACATTGTATACATGGTCCCCACTTTTTGAAAGTTTGTGTTACACTTTGCTTTTAGGAAAGACCTACAGGAGTACCTGTTTTCACTAACCAAAAGAAATCCAGAGAGGATATTTACTTTGATAGAAAAGGTGAAAAACAAAAATAGCATTGTTGTTTTGCAGCAAACCACGATAGGGCAGATTGTACCCCAAGTACTGAGAGCAGCCCCGCCAAGCTCCCTCACCGGGAACTACACTCAGTATCTCAGCATCAAGTTGCCAAAACTTTGTGTTTTTTTTAAATAATAAATTTATTTTTTATTGGTGTTCAATTTGCTAACATACAGAATAACACCCAGTGCTCACCCCGTCAAGTGCCCCCCTCAGTGCCCGTCACCCATTCACCCCCACCCCCGACCCTCCTCCCTTTCCACCACCCCTAGTTCGTTTCCCAGAGTTAGGAGTCTTCCATGTTCTGTCTCCCTTTCTGGTATTTCCCGCTTATTTTTTCTCCTTTCCCCTTTATTCCCTTTCACTATTATTTATATTCCCCAAATGAATGAGACCATATGTTTGTCCTTCTCCAATTGACTTACTTCACTCAGCATAATACCCTCCAGTTCCATCCACGTCGAAGCAAATGGTGGGTATTTGTCGTTTCTAATGGCTGAGTAATATTCCATTGTATACATAAACCACATCTTCTTTATCCATTCTTCTTTCAGTGGACACCGAGGCTCCTTCCACAGTTTGGCTATTGTGGACATTGCTGCTAGAAACATCGGGGTGCAGGTGTCCCGGCGTTTCATTGCATCTGTATCTTTGGGGTAAATCCCCAGCAGTGCAATAGCTGGGTCGTAGGGCAGGTCTATTTTTAACTCTTTGAGTTGTGTCTGTGAGCATGTTCTTTATCCTGACTTATTTCATGCATCCTTTAGAAAAACGCATCCTTTTTGATCTGGGAACACTCAATCTTCCATATAAATTAATGGTAAATGCTACTTTGCTTTACACCATTTTGGCATATGAAAGGTTTCATAGGAATGCTTTCAGATAGTGGGGGAAATCTGTATTTGTTTGAAACTCTAGGAAAGACAGGTTTATTCCACACTGACAGATCCTTGTCTCAGGAGTGTTACTCCCAAGGGCTGCTTGGGTGGGAGAGGATTTAGTGGGGAAGAGAACATGGAAACCTTTTAGGCTAAGGCTAACGTTCTATATTCTGATTGTGGTGGTGGTTCCGCAGATATATGTATTTGTGCATTTTGTTACAAGTTTTATTTCAAAAAAGGGAGACCACATCTTCAGGACCCAATAACAGCGAGGAGCATTGATGCTGAGTATCACTATGAATCCATGCAGCCAGCTGCAAGAAATCCACATGGAAGAGAAGAGATGAAAAGCTTACTTCCAGACAGAAATTCTTCTGATCCTACAAGGAAGTGACCTTAAACAAAAAGTCCTCTTTGTAGGCTCCTTGCCATGGGGCATCTTTGAGCCAGGACAGGTCCAACTTTTGTCCTATATCAAGGGTTGCAAAATCCCTAGAAGTGAGGCCTTTAATACTTGGATCTCTGGATTTCCTTAATTGAATAAAAACTATGCATACTCTCTTATTCAGTTCCCCTGAAGGTACCAATTAGCAAGTTGCCTACTTGGACTCTTCAACTGGCAAAAGAAACACATTTATTAGCAGCAAAAATGAAGTCAGTTGGTTTGATCTAAGTCTCTGTGGGAAACCTGATCCACCAAGGTAACCGGACCTAATCAGTTGGAAGTTCAGAATGTAGTTGTTGGCAATTAAGTCTGCTTTAGTCTGCTGAATCAAAGTGGTCACCCTTCCTCATAAGAAACATAGTTGCCTAGAGTTGAAAGAGTAACATTCCAGCCAATCTGAGGCATAGGGACAAAGTTCAATAAAGTTAGAATCTGAATTCTCATTTTAGGTAAAATATGGATGATGGGGAGGTTGTGTCTTTGCCACTGGAGTTATGTAGACATGGAGGCAGAATGGTTTTATTTGGGGATGGCCAGATAGAGTGGACAGTTCTTAAGGAATAACAGAAAAATTTCTCTGAGGCTCTTTCCACAGGAAGCCTGAAGCAATACTCAGGAAGTGAGGATTGTTGAAGAAGCCAAAGCAATCTGTATTTGCAAGCTTTACCAGAGTAGAGACAAAGAAGGCCACTTCATTTTGCCTCTCGATTGAGTTAGAACTTTAAAAAAAAATTTTTTTTAAATACCAGTTTTAAATAACCAAGATAAACCCCTAAGACAAATCACAATAGACTATAAGGACTTTAGTCCTAGGATAATGAGACAGGTAAGGAGAACACCTTCAAAGAAAGGTACTTGGGAAAATGGAAACTAGAGAAATTTATGTTTGATCTAGGTTCTTTGAACCCTTGTGCAAGTTCAGGATAAAGGGTGGGACCCTTATCAGTGATCTGTAGTGGGTGGTAGTAAAGCGAAAAAGGGGCTTAATGTAAGGCCTCTCAGGAGACACACAACTGCAGAAGAGAATAGAATTTATAAAGCTATACATTAAATCTATCCACTCCAGAGTTCTGCTGGTGAGGGTTCCAGGTTCTGGAGCAAGTCCTTAAAAGTAGCTAACAACAAATAAAGAATTAGTTCATGATCAAAAGAGGCTATGAAGACCACTGGCAGTATGCAGTGGGCAGTGCCAGAGCAGGAACCTCAAAAGCAGTGTCAGAGATCATTTCAAAGGAGAAAGTGCAAAGCTTCTAAGAAACCAGATAAATTTGCAGAATGTTGCAAATTATGGAAGAAGCAGTGGTATAGCTCTGGATGTGATGTGATGTTGGAATCATAATTATATACTTTCTCCCACAATGCAACACAAAAGATAGCAGAAAAAGCTGCAAAGAGTCTGTTATTGATGACATCACTGTGCCCATGAACAACGGCAACCAACCCTGAAGCCTGCCCTGAAGTTGGAATTGAAACAAAATAAAAATACAGCTAGCTATACCAACCCATCTGGTGCTGTCATCTATGAATGTCCTATACCAATTAATATGAAGCAACTGTACATCTTACAAACTCAGTGAGATATATAGACATAGTTAGTGTCCCTGTTATTCAAAGCTTGCTGGTTGCCCTCAGTGAGAAATACAACAAACCTTCACTATCACAGAAAATATGCTAGGGAAGATAAACAACCTCTTCTTGCAATTTTACCACAGGTATTTATCTTTTAGAAATCATGTCTAAACTTGCATTTAAATTAAGTGCACTAAGTTACAGATGAGTTATAGAAGGGGTAGGGATAAAAGAACCACTTAAAATATTAACAGAAGAATATTCCATTCGGCCATCCAAACAAGCTAAAAAATCTCAAACTTGGTTATAAAAATTAGTTTTACTCTTGGGGTGCCTGGGTGTCTTAGCTGGTTGAGCAACCAACTCTTGATTTTGGCTCAGGTCTGGATCTCAGGGTCATGAGATCGAGTCCAAGGTACTACTATGCTCAGCAAGGAATCTGCTTCCTCCTTCTCCATCTCCCTCAGGACCCCCACCTGCTCTGCTCACACTCTCTCCTGCTCCCTCATAAAGAAAGAAAGAAAGAACGAAAGAAAGAACAAAAGAAAGAGAAAGAAAGAAGAAAGAAAGAAGAAAGAAAGAAGAAAGAAAGAAGAAAGAAAGAAAGAAAGAAAGAAAGAAAGAAAGAAAGAAAGAAAGAAAGAGAAAGTTTTATTCTTAAAATTTTACTGTAGAAGTATTTTTTAATTTAGAGGTTGAATCTCGAAGGTCCGTGATTTAGTTTTCTACAATTTGAGGCTTTAGCTGTTCATATTCAGTGTATATAATAAGCTTCAAGGAGGGTCTAACCTGTGTCCCAGTACGGTCTTCCATAACTTTTTAAACCGGTAATTCTTATTTCACTGCCAAAAGGAATAATCAAAATTTGCTAAACTATTAGCAAAATTTATATCCAATCTAATCCAGTATTCATACTCAAGATCAATTACCAAATACAATCAACTTCTTCCCTTGTTTCCATCCCTACCACCCATCATTGCACACCTGCGTGACTGGTCTTCTCACCTGAACTCTACCCTGCTCTTGGCCTTTCTTCAACTTCAGCCAAGGAGATCCTCTCAAAACTCAAGTCTGGGGATCCCTGGGTGGCGCAGCTGTTTGGCGGCGCCTGCCTTTGGCCCAGGGCGCGATCCTGGAGACCCTGGATCGAATCCCACATCGGGCTCCCGGTGCATGGAGCCTGCTTCTCCCTCTGCCTGTGTCTCTGCCTCTCTCTCTCTCTGTGTGTGACTGTCATAAATAAATAAAAAAAAAAATTAAAAACAAACAAACAAACAAAAAAACTCAAGTCTGACCTCAAGCTTCATCTCCTCACTCTCCACCCTGTAGCCACCCAGCTTTTCTTCTCATACCTCTTTCCTGAATGTTCTCTCCTCTCAGAAGTTCTTGCACATTCTAGCCCTTTTAATTGGGGAACTCTATCCTTCCTTCTTCACCTAGATAATATTTAGTTAGTCTTTAACCTGATCATCATCTTAAGACTTCCCTAACATAGTCAAATTCTCTTGTTATATAGACTCATATAACTTTGAACTTTTTCCTACTACCTGTTAAATTTGCATTTTTTTGTATTTCTGTATGGTTATCTGGTTACTGGTAACGTGTTACACTAAACTATAAGCTTTATGAACAGGTGTTTTATGTTTTTAGTCATCATTACATGCCCAAGAGTTGAGCACAGCAGTGGATGCTCAATATATATGCTGGATGAAAAAAAATTGGGGGCAACATTTTATCTCATATACAATAGTCCCAAAAAGAAACTTGAATCTTACCATTTGTTTGTTTGCTTTTTTCCTGGTTGTTTCCAGTGATCAAAGGAACTCAACATGGACTCCGTGGCTAAAAGATTTTTACTTTAAAAACATGCAATAAGAGGACAGAGCTGGATCTTCTCAGACCCACACACTTTGGAGGCTACTGGAAAGACTATGGATGGCATAGAAAGATAGTGCCCAGAATGCAAATGTCCTATTACTTGTGACCACAAGATATCAACACCAGGACCATTTCCTTCTTTTGTCCCCAGAAATAGCCTCATCAAGTGAGGAATTACTCAGCCTCCTGCTTGCCCCCTTCTCTGAAGCTGACATCCTATGCATCATTTGAACCCTAGTAGAAGCTAGAATCTTATTCAATCTAATTTCAAAGTAATGATACCAGCTCTATTAATTACTTCACTTTCTCCATTTTAAGGATGAGTTATGACACTCCTGAATATTCTTGTGACACCAATCAAGGCATATAGGAGTGGGGGTTGGAGGGTAGGGAAACAGTATCTTGACCACAAATGTTAGGCTGGAGGAACTGGTTTAATGTTAACATCTTAGAGGAAGTATCCAATGGTTACAAAATTTCTCTTTTGGGAAAAACTTTTTTTTCCAAGTTATTTATTTATTTATTTATTTTATTTATTCATGAGAGACACAGAGAAAGAGAGAGAGAGAGAGAGAGAGAGGCAGAGAGACATAGGCAGAGGGAGAAGCAGGCTCCATGCGGGGAGCCTGATGTGGGACTTGATTTCGGGTCTCCAGGATCATGCCCTGTGCTGAAGGCAGCGCTAAACCGCTGGGCCACCAGGGCTGCCAAAAAAACTGCTTTCATTTTCATTTTTGGCACCCTTCACCCCCCCCTTTTTAAAAAAAAAATTAAGCAGCTGGTTTTGTATTGTTTTTTTAATGTTTTTGTAAAAGCTTCTACTAAAGAAATTGCAAGTTCCAAAGCAAGGTCTCTTAATCTACAGTGATAAACAAGTATTTAGTGATCATGAAACCCTTGAAAACATATGCTAAATTTTGTGTGTATGTTTGGGAGTGTGTTTTTCTGGAGAAAGACTCCAGGTTTTATGTCAGATTCTGTCGCCAGCACCTAGTACAGTGCCTGGGAGTAAATATATGAGTAAAAGAATGAGAAAAATGAATGAATGAGATGCCCTTAAAGACACTGAGAAGGAATGGTTGGAGAACTAAGTTATCTGATACCAGGGAAACAATGGTGTCAGAGAAGCCAAGGAAGAGAAGATTTCAAGAAAAGAGAGTAGTCCAACTGTCACTTGTTGAAGAAAGGTCAAGTCATATAAGGTCTGAAAAGTACACAGGGATATAAAAATAGAGTGGTAGTTGGAGATCTTTATAACTGATAGTTTCAGTTGGGGTAAACTATTACAGTTGGGTGGAGAATAAATAATGTAAGGAATAATGAATAGAGACAACTCTTTCATAAACCGTGTCTGTGAAGAAATAAGAAACAGAATGGAGAATGATTAGTTCCTATTGGAAGGTTTTTTTTTTTTTTTTTTTTTAAGCTAGAAAAGACTTGAAAATACTTAAATACGAAGGAGCCACAGATAGGTAAAGGACAAAGGTACTAAAAAGCAGGGCTGGGAAGAAATCCAGAGCCTTGTATCAGAAGAGGGTTACCTTTTCCATTGTGAAAGGAAGGAAGGACAAAGAATGGATACCAATTAAGTAAGTTTGAAGGTTTGGTGGTACTAATTTGAAAGAGATTCCATCCTACAGTTTCTATTTTCTCTGAGAAAATGAGAGATAAAACAATCTGCTGAGAATGAAGGGGTATAGGTTGGTGGACACAGGGGTAAGGTCTTAGGTGAGCAGAAATTTAAATATCTCCTGTGGAGAATGGGAAACAGTGAAGAATTGCCAGGCAAAGTCATGAACATAAATTTGTTGTGCTACTAATGTTTTCTGATGTGTGATTTTTCTCTAGGAAGTTTTTTAAGCAGAAAGGGGTTTTTAGGGAAAATCCCTACTTCACTAGGGGCTACCTTCTCTCTTGAAATTGAGTAACTAAAATTCAGGTTCAGAATTGTGGTGAAGATGTTATTTCTGTATTACATACAGAAATTGTGATGAATTTGATAATAAAGAGGTCATGTATTTTAAGTACATAGAAATAAAATTCACCTTTCAAGTACCTAAGAATGGCAGCAGGTAAGGCTTTTTGTACAGGGAACCAAAATCACTGTCAAAATCAAAGCCCTAAAATAACTACTTAGAGGGCCACACAGGTAGGCCCATTAACTGGAGCCATCAGCTCTCAAAAGCCTTATCCTGTCACTTAAAGTGATAATGTCTGGGTCATCAAATCCATGACAAAAAGAGGTATATCTAGAGAAAAAAGTTCAGAGGAAAAACTGGTGAGAGTGACTATTCTCAAAACAGAGGACTCTATCCTGTCTACTCCACTGCAGATAAAGCCAAGTTAAATCTCTCAAGTTCAGTAGTTACCTGGTCATCAAGCAGAGGTGACCTATCATGTCCAGCTCCCAAACTGATGCATATTCTCTGTAATTTTCCTCTCTCCAGCTACAGACACCCAAAAGGAGCTGAGGGGATTAAATACCTTATCACTATTACTTCCCTCTATGCTTCCAGCTTTGGCTTGAAACTTAGCGTCAGAGGTAGTTACTGAACCAAAGGCTAAGGGGAGTACTTTCGACACTCTATCTAGCCAAACCCACTCTATCCCTAAAACAGCTCAGCAGTCATGCATGGAAGCACAGAAGACAGCTAGTTTGGAAGGCAGTCTAAGTGGTCATGAAGAGCATGATTTCTAAGGGGCAAACTGCTTGGATTCACATTCTGGAGATACTACTCAGTAGATAGAAACTGTGTTTTAGTTTCCTCATCTGCAAAATGAAAATAATGATAATGCCTATCACATAGGGCTGATATGAAGGTTAAAGAAGACAATCCAGGTCAACTTAGAAAAAAGTGCTTGGAATACAATAAACACACAGTATGTATTAGCTACTATTATCATTTCTGATCTATGGTTGAGTTTTCTTGAGTAGGTTACAAAAGTGCAGTGGTTGAAATGATGGGAAGTGAAAAGAAGAAACTGATAGGGAAGAGTAGCACAGTCAAGGTCCTGGATTTCCTGAAGTTGAAGTATAGATGCACTAGAAGTCATTCAGTTAGGAAGCTGGGATGGGAAAATGGACAAAAAAGTAGAAGAGTTTATTTTAAGCTTTTAAGGGTGAAGTTGACATAAGTGATGACAAGGTCCAGGAGTGGGTGGTTTTATAGAAAAGGTAAAGGTCATTGAATTTGAGGTCAAGCAATCAAGAGACCAGAGTATCACCTGGGATTTTATGTAACCTGGCTTAAAGGTAGGACTTGGGGAAGGGAGAGAAACTGTAAGTCAGGTACCAAAACCTTTGGAGAATGCAAGGAAGGAATGAGAATGACACACATGGACAGAAAGTATCTGAAAGCGATGCGGTCTATGGGAGCATATGCATTAACATCGGTACTGAGGAGCACAGAAGCCAGCTGCTTCTCATGATGCCAACTGAGGCTAGTTGGTGGGAAAAGACCAGAGAGCCGAGAATACTAAATATTTTACATGGCTTAGGGGAGTCCAGTACAGTAAAAAACTGTTCTATCCTATGTTAACACTGCCCCGTTAAGACACCACAGCCACCAAATTATTTAGAGTGCTTCCTCAAAGAGCCTGGCTGTCCAAGGTATCACAGTTCTAGGAAGCTCCTCTTCCACCTTTTAACATGCTCTCCAGACATCAGGAAGGATCACCTGTGTTTCTCTCTACCCAGCACATTCATCACAGTATAGTACAGGTCATCCTTCATAGTACTTACACATTTAAATTGTTGCTCTCATGTAGGTACTTCCAGGGTTGTGGCAAGGTGTAGTGAGCTTTTCACGTTTGCCTCTCAACCCTGTATAGGCATTCATAAATGTCATTTATTGAACAAGAGACTTCTCACAGTCACCAAGTTAGGAGGCAGAGCATAAAAAGAATTTTCTGCCTATGGAAATTGGTCATCAAACCTTTAAGTTCTGACTATAAAGAATGATTTTTCTGGGATGCCTGGCAGGCTCAGCTGGTGGAGCATCTGACTCTTGATCTTGGAGACATGAGTTCAGGCCCCACAATGAGTATAGAGATTACTTTTAAAAAATGATTTTCGAATAAAGATTAGAAAGAAACGCAATAATTTCTTCACCAACTTGCAGCATAACATTTCTAAACACCTTCTATTAAAAGAAGTCATGGTTGAGATCTCAAGGGGAAAAAAAATCAGAATTTTAAAACTAAAGCTAAGTAAACTTGTAAAATCCTTTTTCTTTGATATACCATACTAAAAACAATAATTAGCAACATTCCATTTGTAGTCCTTTTCTAAAAATTTTTGAGATTTACTTGCCCTAAAATTTAAACGTGATACTTGTAAATTCACTTTTGTTATAGGTAAATAATCAGAGGTTTTAAATTTTTGTTTCTGGTTTACTTTCAAGTGTCTCATTGCCTTTCTGATTTCATTACTTTGATTTATATTTATTTTATCCAAATGACAGATTGACAAATCATATGTATTGGGCATAAATCCTTAAACATGTGGAGAAAGTATACAAAACAAAATGAATGTATCCTAGGATTTTATTCAAGACGAAATCATATGAAGTCATAGGTGGAGGGGAGTGGAGACAGTTGGCAGCCCAGGAAGGGGGAAAAAGGTTTACTGTGATTTATTTTAGAAAACAAAATGAAGAAAAAAAGATGTGACTTTAGAAGTTTTAAAGAAATGGTTTTTTGAGGTAGTATAGAGCACTACCATTAGGCACTTTAAAAAATTCTTTAGTTATTGAACTCGATGACTGTATTTGTTCCAAATTTAATGATAAATATCACTCCTCCTTCACTTCTCCAAAACTGTAGAGGAATAAGCCTTTAATAAATACACATAAACTATGTAAAGACCTCATAAAATGAATTATTTCATTAGAACTATAATGTCTTGTGGGCTCTTGGCCTTATTCTCCTTTGAGTTTGGTGATTTGCAAAAGGATACATTTACCCAGCCTGTACAAGAGTGTACATACTAAGAGAAGTGAACATTACTCCCTCATTATTGTATAGGCTTTGACTTATAAAAGAATAAAAACTATGTTTTTCCATGAAAAGGTGTCCTAAAAAAAGCAAACTGATAGTAGAAATTTATAGAGAAGGTCACTACTAGCTAATGTTCATCCAGTAATAACATGTTGTAATGTAGCATTTATTTTAGTGGCAGAAATTTTAGTAGCTATGTAAATTTTACTAACTTTATGTATGTTAGTCTTTAAAAGTTGGGTATGTAGGCATATAGGTATTCCAGAATTATATGAGGAAAACTGTATCTACAGTCATATTTAAGAATTAAAAGGATTTTGAACATCTAGATCTATCCATCATGAATATAAAGTAACTACTTATACCTTTATGTTTAGGTAGACCATTGTGCTGTTTCAGGGTAAGACATTTTTTGTTGATTTTCCCAAATCCTTTTATTTTATTTTAATTTTTATTTTTAAAGATTTTATTTATTTATTCATAGAGATGCAGAGAGAGAGAAAGAGGCAGAGACACAGGCAGAGGGAGAAGCAGGCTCCATGCAGAGAGCCCGATGTGGGACTTGATCCAGGGTCTCCAGATCACGCCCTAAGCTGCAGGCTGCGCTAAACCGCTGCGCCACCAGGGCTGCCCTTTTCTTTTTTTTTTTTTTTTTTAAGATTTTATTTATTTATTTGATGGAGAGAGAGAGAGAAAACACAAGCAAGGGGAGCACCAGGCGAAGAAGGGTCCCTGTTGAGCAGGGAGCTGGGACGCAGGGCTCAATCCCAGGACCCTGGGATCATGACCTGAGCTGAAGGCAGACACTCACCCAACTGAGCCACCCAGGCACTCCCCCAAATCTTTTTTGATGATATTTCACATGTTGTTGGCTTTTCTGGCCACAGCAGAACACTTGGCTGAATATCACCAGAGAATAGTCTATACTCTATAATAATTACTGTGTCCCCTCCCTGGTTCTAACTGAAAGAACAGACCTCATCAGAACTACTATAAATATAGCTGGGATAATCTCTTTAGTTACATTATCTTACACTTAGCCACCCCACAATTTGAACACTTTTCTGCCCGTTCACACAGTTTCAAAATATCTTTCAGGGATCCCTGGGTGGCGCAGCAGTTTGGCGCCTGCCTTTGGCCCAGGGCGTGATCCTGGAGACCCGGGATCGAATCCCACGTCGGGCTCCCAGTGCATGGAGCCTGCTTCTCCCTCTGCCTGTGTCTCTGCCTCTCTCTCTCTCTGTGTGACTATCATAAATAAAAATTAAAAACAAAAAACAAAATATCTTTCAATTATAGTTTATTTTCATCATTCATAACTCAGAAATATTCAATATTATTTGTATATTTGGAAGAATGGTATGTTTAATCACATCCAGAAAATTCATAAAAATTTAATAAAGACATCAAATTATTTTTCCAACTTTCATTAAAATGAAAATCTACATATTAATCAGTGTTCCTATACTTTTGCTGGTTTAAACAAAGTCTGATGCCTTGTTAAAAAGTTTATGCCAGCATTTCGATTTTTACCATACCCCTTCAAGGAACAAAATGTACCACACACTTGACAACACACAGAAAACATGTTTGGAAACAAAGACTGCTGTTTTATGGCAGTACGCTCCTGAATGCAAAAAATGTTAGTTAAGTATTTTTGCACTATTAATACTATTCTGTTTTATGTCATATTCAAGTCACTATTTTTTAAGAAGTTGTATTTGTGATATAAAATGAAAATTTGCTTATTTCATTCAGCAAATGTTTACTGAACATTTACTACATGCATTGTTCTGGGTATTGAAAATTCAGGTAAGAAAAAGACAAGAATGGTTCCTACTTTTCCACTACCAAGAAGATAAAATAAGCTTGTTTTATCTTGAATCATTCATATTAAAAAATGTATAAACCAACAATAAAATGTTAGATAGTCACCAATGCCATAGAATCGGGGTTGAAAGGAGCTCAGAGATCATCTATGTTATCAATTCCAAGCCACATCTTTTTTTTTTTTTTTAATTTTTATTTATTTAGGATAGTCACACAGAGAGAGGGAGAGAGAGGCAGAGACACAGGCAGAGGGAGAAGCAGGCTCCATGCACCGGGAGCCCGACGTGGGATTCGATTCCAGGTCTCCAGGATCGTGCCCTGGGCCAAAGGCAGGCGCTAAACTGCTGCGCCACCCAGGGGATCCCCCAAGCCACATCTTACAATGTGGTCAGACCAGGCTATACTCAAGGAGATTTGTCACTGCCTGCACATGTGCTTCAGAACTCAAGGAAGTGTCAGAGGCTTGGAAGAAAATATGGGAGACAATGGTGAAGGCACTCTTAAGGATTCTTGATGATTCAACATCAATAAAATGTAATAGTTGGAAGTGTTTATTGCTTATAGGAGAGAAAAATGAAATTCAGAGAGCTTAAATGACTTGCCCTACTTTACAAAGCAGAGTAGGTAGTACTAGAGTCCAGGTTCTAAGTTCCATTCTTTTCTTCTACCTAAGTCTTCAGAAAAATGAAAAGAAAGGTTCTAGAATATAGCTCTAGTTTTGGGACCAGGGACAAGGAACTTAATCCCTCTTTGCCTCAGCTTCTCCATTTGTAAAAAAAAAAAAAAGGGGGGGTTTAACAGACCTAACTCATAATACTGTACTAATGAGTATTAAGATAATGTATGTATAAGTAAGAAAGATAATGTATGTATAGGACTTAACACAGTTTGGCATCTAGTAAGCGCTCTGTAAAACCTAACTATTTGAAATCAAACTTTTCATTTGGTGGGAAATTTAAAATGACCAATTACCCTACAAATATTGCTTACTATATGAAGCCTACATCTAGTTATTTGACTAAAATACTGGAAAATAAATAGACTGGCAAAAGTTTGAACTGATTAATACAATAAAAATTTCCACCTTAACAATGCTTTGTCCAGGTCCATATGGTACTATGCCAAGAACCCAGTAGACCTACCTGAAAAAAAAACATACAAAAAGTAAGAATTGACACCAACTAGGATTATCAAGTTACTAAGAACTCTAATGTACACTCTAATGTGTACAAATGCATTTGTAAATACAATCTGAAACAACATATAAACAAGAAAAAATATTCAAAATGTATAAACAGTTCATTATTTTTGCTTTCCATAACACAGAATCATAACCATGTATATTAATACTTGTACAAGAAAAAAAAATACTTGTACAAGAACCACAAGTTCTGGAGTTTAAAATGTACCATAAGGAGACATGAATTGGTCAGAAGAGTGAGAGTACTAACTGTTCATGATTATTATATTACTCTATACGTTGTAAAAGCGCTTTCTCATCTGTTATCAACTCAGTGCCTTGCATATAGTACATAAATAACTAAAAATAAATCCCAGATGCTTTCCAATGTCATTTTGCTTTCTGCTCAAATAACGGCATGTTTGGAGAAAGGATGAACGTCTACATTTCTTTTTTAAGCCTTTCTGGTCAGCTCTTCTAATTTTGGGAGTTTAAGTGAAAAATCCAAATTACAACACACTGATTTTTGTAGAGTCAACTTGCTTTAAGTCCTAGTTTCTATATTTTTGTTATAAAATAACATTCTATATGTATACTTTACATTATGAGTTCATTACATATTTCAGACAAATAAAAATGGTTTCAACTGAGATTCTGGATGCAAGAAACAGACAGTTAAGCACTTAAAAAGTAATTTTACCTAGTAGGAAATCAACTCACATTTGTTCCTGTTTCACCTGAAGACAACACCTATAGACCACTCTTCAGAAAGAACTAACTTAATAAATTTATATTTAGAATTACTCTATTTGCAGAAGCCTCTCGCAAAGTCTTATGAGGTACAATTCTGATGTCTTCGTATTTCATCATGACAACTGCACAGTAACAAAGTGCAACAATTTTCTGAATATTTTAAATATTAGCCTATTTTCTCATACCAGTTATTTTAAAAATGCTTTTGTTAAAAACAATCTCACAAGCACTAACATGGTATCCGAATTTAAACCTTACAGAAAACCAACCCCATACTCAACATGTAAAGTTTCCCTATGAATTCTGAAGCTTAAAATTAACATTATTAGTATGCTTATGTTTGGGATTTAAAAAAACAAAAACCAATCGCATTCTTCACTATACACATCTTGGATGTTATTCGAGGATCAAAGTCTAATGCTGGGGCGTGGTTAGGGCGGCACACAAGAGCCCTATGGCCAATTATGGAGCCCCACGGCAAGGTGCAAGTCGCCAAGAAGGCCAGGAGCCAGACTCCGATGGGTGCCGAGCTCGAGCCGCCTGCACTCGGTGGAGGTGGGGCGCCCCAAACCTCTGCCGCCGCAGATTTCCCACGGCTCCCACCTCGGTGTCAGCCTCGCCCCCCCACCCCCCTTCCTCCCCGGCCAGCGCCCGCACGGCCCGCGCCCACATCGCCCGCGCCACTCCAGGGCCAAGCGAGGTGACGGAAACCAAAACCCGGAACAAAAGGAAGGCCTACGTAAGAAGCGAGGCCCCACCCTGTCACAGAGGAGCGACTCCTCTAGAAAGACTTGGCGGCCAGTTAGCTTCAGGAAGCGCGCAGGCGCAGTTCCTAGGACGTTTGGGGCAGCCTGCCGCCCAGTAATCTCATCTTTTGCCCTTTGACAGGCCTCCTTGAAGCTCCATATCTGGGCACTTTCCGGGTAACTCTTGGCTCGGTCTCCATTGCGGTACCTTACTGATGGCAGCCATGATAGTTGCATCCGGGTACTTCGAGGCCTCGTGACCAGAGCCTCCCGGAAGTGACGCGAGCGCGGAGGGATTCGCGTTCGGCTGAGGTGAAGGGGCTCCGGAAGCGGGTTGGGTAGAGAGGCTGGCGGTGGGGCGGCGGGGGGTTTGGGGTCTTACTTATCATCCTCCTCCTGTAGCGCGGCTTACGTGTCCTGAGTTGTGCCCAATAGCAGCACTGCCGCGCCGTTTAAATCCTCTTTTCACAACAGGCCCAGGGGGAAGAAATGATGCCGTTTCCATTATGGGGAAATTAAGACCAGGACAGGGCAAGTGGTTGGTCAAAAGTAGTAGCAGCTCGTGTGGGAGTTTGCCTAATCCCGATCCCCTCAGTTTGGCTCTGCTATGAATTTCTTCCGTAATGCATCCGTGTAGAAACGCCCCAACGCCTGGCGCATCCTGGCCGGCCACGTCTGCGAGGCGTCCGCCCGCCTTCAGCTCAGCCTTGTTGCCCATGGAGTAGGCCCAGCCGCCGCCATCGTGGTCTTTGCGGTGGATGCAAGGCCGAATCGTGCGCTTCGCCCACCTCCACTGCCAGCGTCTTGGGATTTCGCTTGGTCTCCTACGCCTTGACTCCGCACATAGAGGGTTCTTGCCGCCCTCGACCGGTTAACCGAGGGAGCCGGCACGCACGGCTCGGTGCTGGCAAACTGACTCCCGCCAGGAGCTTGTAAAGTCAGGACTGACGGCTGGAGGTCTGTCATCGTTGGCAAACAGTCTCTGACCGTAATAAAGGACGGACGACTATGATCTTGGACTTTCCACCGAACCAGTTGCTTCTCCTGGTTTCCATTCCTTTAGAATATGACTGAGAACCAGTAATTCAATCTTATGTCAGCATTAACTATAACCAGCCCTCTATCAAGTGTGAATAGCCACTCGGGTCTCTATTTTTTTTTAAAACACAGAGGCGATCAGGTAAGAAAATAGCCACACACCCCAGCATCTCCCCAGAACGGGACCTCTCCGACTCCTGGGTGTCAGAGGTCCCAGGGGCACCGTGTCCTCAGGGGAGGTCAGAGCCCAGCGAAACATCATGGGGAAAGTAATATTTTTATAAAAACAAATTATGCATAGAAAAAGCACTAAACAAATACAAAGGAATTAAGAATGATCATATTTGAAGAATAGCTGTTTCTTTTATTTTCTTCTCTCTGCTCTTTATTTTTTAGTTTTATTTTTTTTAAGATTTTATTTATTTATTCATGAGAGATAGAAAGAGAGAGAGGCAGAGACACAGGCAGGGGGAGAAGCAGGCTCCATGCAGGGAGCCCGATGCGGGACTCAATTCCGGGGCTCCAGGATCACGCCCTGGGCTGAAGGCGGCGCTAAACCGCTGAGCCACCCGGGCTGCCCCGTCTCTCTGCTCTTTATATTCCATATCTGCTACAATTCTTTTTAATATAGGGAAATAAACAAATTGACTAGGGTAGGGGCACCTGGATGGCTCAGTGGTTGAGTGTCTGCCGTTGGCAGACGTGATCCCAGGACCCTGGGATTGAGTCTCTCTGCAGGGAGCCTGCTTCTCCCTCTGCCTGTGACTCTGCTCCCTCTGTCTCTCTCATGAATAAATAAGTAAAATCTTAAATTAAAAAAAAAAATTGACCACAGTAAACCTTTCTTACTTGCCTGCTATTATAATGAAGACAAAGACATGTTGTCACATTTTGACAAGTAACAGTCTTGAGTACAAATTACAGAGAGGATTTCTTTTGCTTGGAGAAGCATTGTTTTTTGGTCAGAATATCAAAATACAGTATTGGTATTGATGTCTTTCACACACCTTTATATAAAAACATTTCAATTGGAAGTTTTTCTTCTAAAAAAAGAGAAGGATTTGGGACACTTGAAATTCTGGGGAACAAGTATAAAAAGCTACTTTTATTCTTCCTTCTTTGGAGTACAGCTTTAAGCAATTTAGTAGGTTCAGATAAAAGCAAAATAAAGCCTCCTCAATTATATATCTGTATTCTACTTTATAGCATTGCCTTTTGGCGACCTCTCAAGCAGTGGCACTACAAGAAATACAGCGAAAAGAAAGAAGAGAAAAATGAGAAGGGATTAGGGAGGAAGAAAATGTAAAGGAATAAAGGAGAATGCTGATATTGGGGTTGAGGTTGGTTTGAAATTCCAAGGTAGCGTGCAGCAGCGCTTTCATCCAAGTCCTGGCACAAGACCAGTTGCCCACGCAAACATATTTGCATATACAATGTTCCCACTCACACATTGAGCACCCACTATGATACCTTACCAAAAATTTCAGCTTTATACTCATACAACTTGACATATATTTTGACAAAACCTGGAGTGGATTGAACAACAAGAAATGAAAAGTAAAATCCTATAGTTTTTCCTCTTACCGCATCATTCATTCATCTTATGATTAGTAGCATAAGTGGATATTGAACTGGAAGTGTTGCCTGCTGCATTAGAATACAACTATGAAACACCAAGTGAAGTCCTGACGAGGCATTATTTTCAAAGGAAATATCTTTATGTGAGTCTGGGCCCTCTAAAAAGCAGCTATTAAGATGACATTAAATGTGCAAGAATTTTATTAGAGGAAACACTTGTAGGAGAGAATGGGGAGGGAGTTGGGGAAGGCTGGGAGAGGCATCAGACTGATGGAAGTCAAACGCAGGGAAGGAGGTGGGGGGAGGTTGGTGGAGGAGTCCTAAACTGCTGCAGAGTCTAAGGAAGATTTGGCAAGACTGCTGAGAACGCTCAAGCCAAAATTGCCACCAGAAGGGTCCTCCTAGGAAGGAGCTTGCGTTATTATCTGTGCTGCATGCACTCAGACACTGGCTGGAACAGCCCATGGAAAGCTTGATCCTTGGTACAAGAGTGGCAGATTTCAGAGTGCAGCATCTGGGCCCTTGGGCAATTTTGCTCCCTATATTTGGTAACCACAGTCCAAAAACTGGCTTTTCAATTATTGGAGCTTTTCACCAGTTTCAAAGATTAGAAGAAGATTATAAAAGAGGTGATTTCATGAGGAAGATTTTTGGAGAAAGCCATTGTTATGCTTCCTCACACCTCTTTAGGTCTACTGAGTGGGGCTTCAATGGCACTACTCAGGATGCTTAATGTGTGTCCCTTGGGTTTTGAGAACTACACTAGTGCCTGATTCACATCTGAGAAATCCCAGGGTAGGAGAAGTGGGCCAGTAAGAGGTTGAAGCAGAGGAGTAAAGGAGAATTGCTGTATTGGGATCAGCCCTGTCTACCATAGTTTGTCAGGACAAATGATGTTGGTGTTTCTCTTGCACCAAATGTGTACCACATGAGAGAAACATACAGCTGGCATAGTGCTCTTTTGATCTTGTCCAAGAGGGCTTCTCTGAAAGGGAAATGGGACTCCAACCGAGAGAGTCTAAGTGGTGTGGATTATGGGAAAATTTGGAGCTGTAGAAGGAGCAGTAACTGGAGAAATGGAATGTGTTGACCATCTATGATGACCAACTTGTCCAAGTTTGCCTGGAGCTCTCCCTGGTCTAGCACAAAAACTCCTAAGTCTCGGGAATCCCTCAATCCCAGACAACTCAGGATGGTTGGTCATTCTACATGTCACAGGAGTGACATTTCATGGCAAATAGTCAGAAGGCAATGCCAAGTCATCCATGAGAATAAGAGTCAAGTTGAAATATCAAGTCTGGTTCATACCATCCTTTTGGAGTGTGTAGAGTATGCTCTGGCTGCCTAACAAAATACCACAGACTGAGTAGTTTGAACTACAAAACTTCATTTTCTTACAAGTCCAAGATCAAGCATCTAGCCAATTCAATTTCTGATGAGAACTCTTCCTCCCTTCAGGTGGTCATCTTCTTGCTTGTATCCTCACATGACCTTTCCTCAGTCACTGTGTGAGGAGAGAGGAGGGGGTCAGAGGTATCTTTGTTGTTTCTTCTTATAAAGGCACTAATTTTATAGGATCAGGGCCCCACCCTTGTGACTGTATTTAACCTTACATTTTCAGAGGCCTTGTCTCCAAATATAACATTTGGGAGTGAAGGCTTCAACATAGGAATTTTAAGGGGACAAAAACATTCAATATATACCAGTGTAACTCTGGAATACAGAAATACTTTTCTCAGGGTGGAGATCATGAAAATATTAGGTCTATTTCATGCCTCACACCCTTATAGAGAAGATATGCTTCACGACTCAGCAGCCCTATATCTTTTTATGTACAAAAGTAAACATTATTTTGTATTTAGAGATCATTCATGACACTTTTAGAGCTCTTCAGACATTATCTTTTTTTTTTTTTTTTTTTTCATTTTAAGTTTTTATTTAAAGTCACATATAAGGTTACTTTACTCCTGCATCTTCTCAATGGTTTCTTCCTTATATTTGCCCTTTTCCTTTCCTACTTGGCGAGATTTGGCTTTACGCTCAAGGATCTTTTTGCGGTCTTTGTCCAGTTTTAGTCTAGTGATAACCACCTTGCTAGGGTGAATGCCCACGTGGACAGTTGTGCCATTTGCCTTCTCTCGCTGTACTCGTTCAATGTAGATGACATACTTCTTCCTGTAAACCTGGACTACTTTGCCGATTTGCTGACCTTTGTAGTGTCCCCGCACAACTTGCACTTCGTCATCCTTCCGGATGGGCATGGACCGCACGTTGTACTTCTGCCTCAACTCTTTGGAAAGCGGGGAAGACATGATCTTCCTGCGAATGTGGGAAGGCGCATTGAAATGCCGCTTACGATTCTTGCTCCGGTCAGAAGTCACAAACGGATTGAACTTCATGTTGGCTGCGAGCGCCTCAGCGATGGCCGCAGAAGGGAAGAGAGCTCTTCAGACATTATCTTAATCATGTCAAGGTAAAGCTGAGCCCCATGAGAGGCCTGTGGTGGTGGTGGTGGTGGTGGTGTGTGTGTGTGTGTGTGTTTCTGTTCTGTTAGAGCAGAAGAAATGACAAGCTAATGTTCACTTTATTGGACCCATAGAGAAATCCACAATAGACTGTGTACACAATAATCAGGACTTGGGTGAAACAGGGATTTAATAAACAATGGAACTGTTCTAAATGATCCTACCTGTATTTATGATATTTGACATTTTTTAAAAAGTCACAAAGGAGGGGGTCTGGGTGTCTCAGTCAGTTGGGCATCTGCCTTTGGCTCAGGTCATGATCCCAGCATCTTGAGATAGAGTCCCATGGTTGGGATCCCTGCTCAGTGGGGAGTCTTCTCCCTCTCCCTCTACCCCTTCCTCTGCTTGTGCTCTCTCTCTCTCTCTCTCTCACTCTCAAATAAATAAAATCTTAAAATAGTTACAAAGCATTGGCTTATCAAAGAATTGTCTTGCTGTATCTTTCTTACAGATATGAACCCAAGTAATTGCAAGACACTTGATCAAAAGGCCAGTAAAATCAGAATGAAGTGTTATAATCAATTCTTGGCCTTTAGGCTAAGAGCAAATGTAGGAATAAAATGCTGTTTAAAAAAACACACATAGGGGTGGCTCAGCGATTGAGTGTCTGCCTTTGGCTCAGGGTGTGATCCTGGGATCCGGGATTGAGTGCCTCATTGGGCTCCCTGCATGGAGCCTGCTTCTCCCTCTGCCTATGTCTCTGCCTCTCTCTGTGTCTCTCATGAATAAATAACTAAAATCTTTAACACACACACACACACACACACACACACAATTAGATATTGGATGTCTCTAGTATCTATTTGAATCCCTTTAGGAAGCAGAGTTGGTTTATTATTCCTTGAGTCTTTCATAGTAGGAAATAGGTTTAACTGTGAGCACAGAGTAACAGGAAGCACCAAAATAAAAGTCATTTATTATGTTTTTTATCTGACATAATTTTTTTTTCTTTTAAGAAATCTGGTGATATTAGCTTGAGGTTAGAATGGTGATTCATGGGGTGCAGATTCCAGGCTTCTGCTACCTTGTTGCCCCACTGTGTGTGATTTCCATTTTCCAAAGTTATTTCCTGGCCCAAGATGGCTGCTAGAGCTCTAGGCTTCTAGTGAAAAGGAAGGATGGAGATATATAAAGAGTAGTACACTTCTTCCGTTTAAGGACAATTTCTGAAAGTTGTACACAAGCTTCTACAAGAGATGCTGGGATAGGTAATACTTTTTACCTCGCTAAAAGTTATGGGATTTTATTACTTTAGAAGAGTGATCAGCAAACTATGGCTCATGGGCCAGCCACCTATTTTTATAAATAAAATTTTATTGAAATATAGCTCTGCCAATTTTACCTATTGTTTGTGGATACATGTTTTGTTGTTGTTGTTGTTTAAACACTCTATTAAAATTTTTAAATTTTAATTCCAGGGTAGTTAACATACAGTATTGTATTAGTTTCAGGTGTACAATATAGTGATTCAAAAATTCAGTATATTACTTAGTGCTCATCAAAATAAGTGTATTCTTAATCTCTTTCACCCATTCCCCCCACCAACCTTCCTTCTGGTAACCATCAGTTTGTTCTCTATATTTAAGAGTCTGTTCCTTGGTTTGCCTCTTTTTTTTTCCCTGTGATCTTTTTTGTTTCTTAAATTTCACATATGAGTGAAATCACATGGTATTTGTCTTTCTCTGACCGATTTAATTTCACTTAGCGATATGCTTTCTAGCTCCGTCCATGTCATTGCAAATGGCAAGATTTCATTCTTTTTTTACGGCTGAGTAATATTTCATTGGATATATATACCACATCTTCTTTATCCATTCATCAATCAATGGACTGATGAGCTGCTTCCACATGTTGGCTGTTGCAAATAATGCTGCTATAAAAATAGGGATGCGTATATCTTTTTGAATTAGCATTCTTGTATTCTTTGGATAGATACCCAGTAGTGCAATTGCTAGATCATAGGGCAGTTCTATTTTTAACTTTTTGGGGAACCTCTGTACTGCTTTCCACAGTGGCTGCACAAGTTTGCATTCCCACCAACAGTGCATGAGGGTTTCTTTTTCTCCACACCCTCACTAACATTTTGTTTTCCTGTGTTGTTGATTTTAGCCATTCTGATAGGTGTGAGGTGATCTCATTGTAGTTTTGATTTGCATTTCCATGATGATGATTGATGTTGAACATCTTTTTATGTGTCTGTCAGCTATCTGTATTTCGTCTTTGGAGAAATATCTGTTCATGTCTTCTGCCCATTCTTTAGTTGGATTATTTGTTTTTTGGGTGTTGGGTTTTGTAAGTTCTTTATATATGTTGTATGGATACATTTTTATTTTTATTTTTTATTTTTTGGATACATTTTTAAAACAGGTTTACTGATATATAATTCGCATACTATAAAATTCACTCATTTAAAGTACAATTTTTTGGCTTTCAGTGTCTTCACAGAATCATGCATCTAGCACCCAAATCAATTTAGAACATTTTTATTATGAAAAGAAATCCATAGCACTTAGCTGTTGTCCTTGAATTCCCCATTTATGCCCCCCCCCAACCAAGACATAGGAAACTAGTAATTACTTTCTGTCTTTCTAGATTTACCTAGTCTAGACTTTTCACATCAATGGAATCATAATATGTGGTCCTTTGTGCCTGGCTTCTTTCACTTCACATAATGTTTTTAAGGTTCATTTTAGTTGTAGCTTGTATTAGTACTTCATTCATTTTTATGGCCAAATAATATTCCATTGTATGGATATGTCCCATGTTGTTTATCCATTCATCAGTTGATTGACATTTGAATTGCTTTGAGAAAGCAATAATTCTTTATTCTCTTAAGACACTGAAATAAAACAAACCAGCAGGTAGTCTATTCTAATACATCAACAGTTTTGAAACATTACCTTATGGATTTTGATGGGACTGACTGATCTGGGCAAAAACATTTTGTAAAAATGTCAATGATCTAAATGTTATTAAGATTTAACCAAGGTTCATAAGAAATGATATAGTACTGCAGCTATTGGTAGTCCCTATTCAGGGTTACATAGCTCCCAAATTGTTTGTGGAAAGCTTCTCAACAATGCTTAAGGATGAGCCTACAGAGTACATGAACATAAAGACATGGGTGATCTTGAAGACAGAGTCAGTTACCCTAATGATGGTGTAAAAGTTCTCACCATGTATGTCTAACACTGGAATCTTGCATCATTTGCATATTCTTAATGTATTTTGTGGAAGCAAGAGAAGTCAGAGCATCAGTTTGAGTTTGACAATCTATCTCTCTGACTACTTCCTCTTTCGCCTAGGACAAACTGCAGGTAAATGCACAGGTTCTATGATGGTTCGAAGACATCTTTCATAAAGCTGAAGGGGGGCAGCTTTCTCTAGTGCTTAGCCACCATCCCCAGCTTGAGACTCAGGCAGCAGAAGTATAGCAGTGAGATGGAGTGAAGCTGACATGTATAGAGAAGGAAGAGACTGTTGGAAAGAGATCTGAAAAATTTTACATCCCTGTTTCTGAGAGTTTCTGAGACCCTATCATTTCTGTCCTTTCAGTAGTTGTGTGTCCAACTTTTCCTTTCATTACAAAGGATTTCAAACCTTAATGTTTTTCTAATCTATTTTTTTCAGAGAGTTAATTTGTTTGTTTGAAACCAAAAGATTCAATGCATGCATGATTATTGCACTAATTAAGTAAAAAGTGGGAGGTTTCTCTTTCTACCTTAGAATTCCCATTATACTGAGTTAATTATTTTGAACAATTTGTTTAATATCTTCCCATATCATTTCTAGGCATTTTATATATATGAAATATCCTCTTATATTTACTTTTATTTACATTTGACTGTTTTACTTAGCAGGGTTGTAGAATTCTTTTCATGTTAAGATATAGAAAATGTACCCCATCTTTTTAATAGGTACATAATATTCTATTGTATGGTATGCTCCAGTTTATTTAACTAACTTCCTATTGATGCATATTCAAAGGATGGTCCTAATTTCGTAAGTATTACAAGACAAAGATAAAATTCTTTCATTTGTTTTGCAAATATTATTGCACCCATATCACGAGCCGGGCACTTTCCCAGGCAAAGTAATTTCTGCAGTTTCTTTTTGTGTGGAGGAGAACTAAGCAAGAAAACAAATATGTGTGAACTAAATAGTTTCACCCAGTAGTAAGTTCTGTGAAGAAAATAAAACATGGATATTTGCTAAAGAATATTAAGTGTGGGTGTGGAACTTCTTTAGATGGGGGATCCCAGTTGTTTCTACAAGATGACATTTGACCTAAATCCTGAGTGATATAAAGGAACCAGCCCTGAGAGATCAGGGTAGAAAGAATACTAAGAGCAAAGGTCCTATTATGGGAAAAGAAATGAAGCCAGTGTATCAGTTACAGTTCTTAGTTACACTCAGTAAAAACAAACGTAACAGTTTAAAGAGGAAAGGAATTCACAGAAAAATACTGGGCAACTCACACAATCTCTTAGATGCCCAGAGAAGCTATCTTGGAGACTGACAAGGTAAACTCTCAAAATCCCACCAAAGAACTGGTCTAGAAGGCCTTTGCTTCTGTGACTGCTGGTTGGAGACACCATAGCTTGCACTAGCGACAATATTAACCACTGCTGGCTCTGAAACTTAAACCTACCTGCCCCCATCCCCCAATCCTTATTTGCAGTACCTGTGTCTAATTTAAAGCCTGTAGAAGTGACTCACTAATGTAGACCTTATAGGTATACCTTTGCATATTTGTACGGATATTTCTCTAACTAAACTCCTAAAAGTGTTGGGTTTGAACAGAAGTGCATCTAATTTTTTTACTAAATTGTATTCCCTGAAATGTGATTGTGATTTACACTCCCACAACACAGTGTATGAGTTGCCAATTTCTTTGAAGCCTCATCAATTCCATATTTGTGTTTTAGAGTAGTTTTGTAAAGCTGGATACACCTGGGCTTGACTCTGGCTCCATGTAATTGTGTGTCATCAGGCAAATTAATCCATTCCCTGGGTGTCATTTACCTTGTATATACGGTATGGAAGTGATAGCCATTTTGCTGAGACTGCTAGTTGTCCCCTAATATCCATTCTCTTATTCTATATTCATAAGACCCCAATTTTTAATTAGACCCATAGCTATCCAGAATCAGTACTAAGCTACTAGCTTCTCTTAGTCATAGTCAGCGTCAACTCTGCAGAATGGGTGTGTTGGCTGTTTTTAAGAAAATGCCAGAGATAATAGTGAGGTACTTTTTTTTAAAAGTGGGTGCCACACCTGGCACAGAGCCCAATGCAGGGCTTGAACTCACAACCCTAAGATCAAGACCTGAGCTGAAATCAAGAGTCAGACATTTAACCAACTGAGCCACCCAGGCACCCCAAGTAGTGAGGCACTTTTTAAAGAAATGCAATGCCACAAGCATTCTTTATGCGACAGAGGATAATACTGTATAGAAAAATTCAGATATTTATGCTTCTGAGTTAAGGGAATTGTGAAAAGTCAGACTCTGAATGTGAAGGAAAAATTTTAATATCTTAAATGATTTATTTTGCTTACATATCCTTTTTCATTTGTGAATAGAAGTGATATAATTCAGTTTGTGTCTAAATTAATCAAAAAGTTATATTTCGGGATCCCTGGGTGGCGCAGCGGTTTGGCGCCTGCCTTTGGCCCAGGGCGCGATCCTGGAGACCCGGGATCGAATCCCACGTCGGGCTCCCTGCATGGAGCCTGCTTCTCCCTCTGCCTATGTCTCTGCCTCTCTCTCTCTCTGTGTGACTGTCATGAATAAATAAATAAAATCTTTAAAAAAAAGTTATATTTCAATAAATACACAATAAAATTCTAAGGAATAAGAAAGTATTGTCACAATTTAATTGGAAGTGTTTTTTTGTATCTTAGATTCATTTAAAATATAAACAGTAATGGTGTCAAATCGTCATTCTTACCTTCTATAGTAATAGAACTCTCAAATTTAGTAGGGCACAGGACTGCCAAAAATAAAGATTCAGCCTCCCTTGCAATTCGACCATGTGACTTGGTTTTGGCCAATGGGACAATAGCATAAGAGATGTGTGCAGAATTCAAGTCAAGCCTTTAAAAGGAAAAGCTGTGCCCTTTCCTTCTCCCTCTCCCATCCTTACTGATTGGAATCAAGATATAGTCATGTTAGTATATAAACCAAGGGTAGCAAACTCAAAATGACTGAGCAATGAGACAGAAGGAGTTTAGTTCCCTGACACTATAAGTTACCATGCCAATCCTTGCTTAAATCTATGTTGTTACATAAGGGAGATATAAATTCCTATTACTTATAGGCTACTGTATCCTGGGTCTTTATAACATGAGCTGAACTTATACCCTAATGAATACAATTCACTTTACTGAATTGTGAATATTATTAATTAGATAATGTATAAAAAATACTTAGTAGAGGAATATAGTAAATGTGTGCTACAGTAACTTGCCTTAAAGTCTCAAAACAAGCCATGGCAGTTTTTAAAATTTAATTGAATTTCTGTTTTTCCTTTCTTTGTGCATTTAATAAACACTAACTGAGCATTTACTATGTGCCAACTACTGTGTTTGACCTTGGGTACAGAATGGGCAATAGATATAATAATATAGAATAATAAAATACAATGAAAAGCCAAATGCTTCAGAACAGGTGTTTACTCTCCAGGAGCAGGCTTTGAGATGAAGGAACATGTCTGATGTTATTGGGTAAGAGTGAGGAGCAACATAGGGAACTCACAGATACCAAAACTGGCAGCACATCTTCACCCCATGGCCTTTTGGATAACACAGACAATAACTCTGAGCAACTTGCTTTCATCTCTCCTACTGAGAAGGCTGCACTGAAGATGAGCAGGAAATCATAACTGCAAGGATGAGTTCATTTACATGAGTAAATGCTCAGTTAGTGTTTATTAAGTATCTAGATTATCACTAGATACTTAAGGACTGTAAACTCTAAGAGAAAAACCAAATTGGAAAGCTCACACTCAGTGTAACAACTAATAACTAATAAGTAAAATTAATATTCTCAGAGAAGAGGGTATCTGATACATAAAGCAACAAATAACTTTTCAAAAAATATTTAAAGATTTTTAGAAATGAAAAATACAATTGCTGAAATAAAAGCTCAGTACATGGGCTGAACGGTAGAGTAGACATAACTGAAGATTGGTGTAGTGAGTTGGTCCATTGAGCAGCAAGAGGGAATGATAATAAGGTAAGAATAGCTTACTATATATAGGGCTCACTATTTTCAAAGCATTGTTCCAAGCTACTTACAGATCTAAAACTCATATAATTCTCATAACAAGCCTGTCAGGAATGCACTAGGATTATTCCCATTGTACTGATGAGAAACATATGGCACAGAAAGGATTATAACTCACCCAAGATCACACATCTAGTAAATAGGAGAGCCAAACTTCGAATCCAGAGTCTGGTTCCAGAATTTTTTAAAAACTAGGCTATACTGGGATGAAGGAATGTTTAAATGAAAAATCAAGACGCAAAAAGGATCAATCCAAAAGCATTAACATCCATGAATTCCAGGAGGAGAGAATACAGGGAATAGAGGGGAAGAAATAACAAATAAAAGGAATCCTTAAATTAAAAGCATCCTTCCTAGTACAATAAATGATAGACATTGAACATAGTATGGTGAAACTTGAACAAATTGTAGTGATATTTTATAGGATCAAGAATGAAAAACAACCCTAAGAGAGTAGATCTTAATTATATTTGAAAAAAAAAAAAAAAAGTAACCATTAGGGACACCTGGGTGGCTCAGTGGTTGAGCATCTGCCTTTGGCTTGGGGCTTGATCAGTCCCGGGATTGAGTCCCACATCAGGGTCCCTGTGAAGAGTCTGCTTCTCCCTCTGTCTGTGTCTCTGCCTCTCTCTCTCTGTGTCTCTCATGAATAAAAAAATAAAATCTTTAAAAAAAGGTAACCATTATTTGAGGTGATAGAAATGTTAAGTAACTTCTTTGTTGCAAACAATTCACAATATAGGGGATCCCTGGGTGGCGCAGCGGTTTGGCGCCTGCCTTTAGCCCAGGGCCTGATCCTGGAGACCCGGGATCGAATCCCACGTCGGGCTCCCGGTGCATGGAGCCTGCTTCTCCCTCTGCCTGTGTCTCTGCCTCTCTCTCTCTCTCTCTGTGACTATTATAAATAAATAAAAATTAAAAAAAAATCACAATATATACATATATCAAAACATCATGTTGTACATCTTAACAATATGCAGTTTGATTTGTCAATCATACCTCAGTAAAGCTTAGAAAAGAAGAGGCAGTCCAAAAAGTTATCAGAGATAACCTACAAAAGGGATACACATCATTGAAGTCTGATTTTCAGCAGCAATACTGAAATAAAAAAAAAATCTTCAAACTGTTAAGAAAAAGAATTTTGATCCAGAATTCTATAGTTATCCAAAACATCTTCCAAATTCAGTGGTGAAAAAAAGAATATTTTAAGACATCTCAACGACTCAAAAATTTGTCACCCACATATCTTCTCTGAGCAAACTGCCAAAGGAGCACTTCTACAAAGAAAAGGCAGTGAAATACAAGAAAAAAAGTTGGACATAAAATTAGCGAAATTTATTAGTAAGTCAATATTATTAATAAAATGCTTATTAGTAGCACTCTGGCATATATACTTTAAATGATATTGATGTCAGATTGTATTTTCCAGAAATGGACATAGGAATTCTTTCAGTTCCACATGCTTTTCCAGAAACTTGTCACTCTACATCAAGAGGTGTAATTTATTTCCCCTCCCTTTGAAGAGTGGGCAGGTTAGTGACTGCTCTGATCAGAGTGTATGGAAGTAATGCTATGTGACTTCCAAGGTTATAACTTCTGGTTATAAGGATAGAACTTTATCCTAGTTCTCTCTTTTTGGGAAATTTGCTTTGGCAAAACCAGCCACTGTGCAGTGAGGAAGCCCAAACTAGTTTACAAAGAGAGGTTGTACGGAGAAGCCTATGTGGAAATGTACCCTCCAGCCAGCATCCACCACCAGACTTCTGAGCACATTAACCATCACATTCTAGTGTCCAGCCTTTGAGTCTTCCAACCAAGACACAAACATTAGAGATCAGAAGCAAGCCATCTGCTCTGTGTCCTGTCGGAATTTCTGAACCACAAAATTCATAAAGATAAAGACTGCTTGTTTTATAACATGTTCTGGGGTGAGTTTTTCACAGTTATAGCAACTGAAACAGATATCAGTGCAGTAGATAGTATATACAGGAAAGGATGCGAGGGAAGTAAAAGCATGATATGTTTTTTGTCATTTTAAGGGAATTAAATAAATATTGATGAACTCTAGATATGATAGAAAAAGGAATAAGTTTAATAAAGTGATAAGGATAGTTATTAAGTGAAAAGATGCAGATTTAATTTTTTTTTAGATTTAATTTTTTAAAATCAGCTTTATTCTGTTAATAAGAGACATCTGGAAAAAAATGTCATATGAAAGGTTAAATGTGAATAGTAATAAATATACCAAAGCCTAGCAAAGATAATATCAGACAAAATGGAGTTTAATGTGAAATTATTAACAACAAAAGAAATTATTTCTTAATGATAAAAGTAATAATCCATCATCAAAATTGTGACCTTTGCTTTGTGCAACTTTATAATTCCACATACATGTAGAAAAACTGATGTAATTAAGGGGAAGAATAGTCAATTTCAAACCATGGATAAAGATTTAACATACTCTGTTTCAGAAACTGATTACTCAACCAGAAAAAAAAAGGTTATAGGGATCCCTGGGTGGCGCAGCGGTTTGGCGCCTGCCTTTGGCCCAGGGCGTGATCCTGGAGACCCGGGATCGAATCCCACATCGGGCTCCCGGTGCATGGAGCCTGCTTCTCCCTCTGCCTGTGTCTCTGCCTCTCTCTCTCTCTCTCTCTCTGTGACTATCATAAATAAATAAAAAAAAATTAAAAAAAAAGGTTATAAAAATGCTTATCTAAATTTATATGTAAATTTAAATAAATATATGTAATACTTTGAATCCAACATAGAAAATATATTCTTTTCAAGGATGCACAAAATATTTACAAAAATTGTATATTGAGACACAACACAATCTTCAACAAACACTTTAAAAACTGATAATATGGAAACAATGTTCTCTGACTAACATAAAGTGAAATTAGAAATCAATGCAAAAAGATAGTTTAAAAATTAATTTGGAAAACAAAACCCTCACTTCTAAACAACTCAGTCCAAATAAGAAATCAAAATGGAAATTATGAAATTTTTGGAAATGAAAGGCAATGAAATCATTACTTACAAATAAATAGTGAGATGCAGCTAGTTAAAGAGAAGCTTAGAGGGAAATTTATAGTCTTTACATATTAGAACACAAGAAATATAAAAAGTAAATATGGTGAACACTTAATTCACAAAGCTAAAAATTATATAGAGTAAACCCAGAAGATATAGAAGAAAGTAATAAATATGAAGGTGGAACTTAATTATTTAACAAACAAAATGAGAAAAAATACTATGAGGAAGTATTTAAAAATAATAAACAGATCAATATAAAAAGGTAGAGAAAGAGAGATGGCAAACAAAGGATCAAATTAAAAAAAAATAGCTATAATGGAGTTAAAAGTCCTAGAAGAGTAAATTGAATTGGCTATATTCAATAAATTTGTAAAAGCTACATGAAATACATTATTTTCTAGGAAGATATAAATCAAACAAGCTTAAAAAATCTGGTCAAATAATCATTCAAAAGTCATAATTAGTATTAAAATTTCTATACTCTACAATAAAGATGCCATTTTTAGATGTTTAAAGTAGTTTTAGCAAACTTTCAAGGAACAACTAATCACTATCTTCTATAAACTGTTGAAAACATTACTTTCAAAAAAGGAGGAAACTATTCAATGAGACCATACAAAGTAAATGAAAAGTATTATAGCCAACTTTAACTTTGGAGCATGGATGTAAACAAGCTATATCATACTATGTCACACTATATCAACAAATTGAATCAAACAACGTACTAAAAAAATATATCCAGACCAAATTTACATCAGACATTCAAAAATGGTTCAACAACTAAAAATTCTATCAATGTAACTCACTGTATTAACAAATCAAATTAAAAATATGACCATTGAAATAGTCAAAGAATGAAGGAAATTGATGATATTCAAAATCTATTCATGATTTTATAAAATAACCCTTTAGCAAAGTAGAATAAAGAGGTAACTTTTAATGTTGTAACTGATGTCAATGCAAAACTCCCCAAAACATATTCATGATTAAATTTAGAAGTATTTGCATCAAAATTAAGACATGGTATGGATTTTTTGTTTTTGTTGTTGTTGTTGCTATTGTTTTATCACCACTACTACTTATGATTAATGGAGACATTAACCATTTTCAGAATACCTTCACATATATTTAAGATTCTTTTAGGTCTTTCTGGCTTGCTATCTCATTTATTTTTATTGCTGAATAACATTCTACTGCATGAATGTCCTATGGTTTGTTCATCAGCTCCTTCACCTTTTCAAAGACCTGTTTGTTTCCAGTTTTGAGCAATTATAAATAAGGCAGCTGTGAATGTTCATGTTTAGACTTTGTGTGAATGTAACTCTTCAGTCCATTTGGGTAAATACCTAGGATGGCAATTCCTGGATCATATTATAAAACTATGTTTAGCTTTGTAAAAAACTGCCAAATGGGCTATTTGCATTCCCATCAACAATAAATGAGAGTTCCTGTTTCTTGACATCCTCCCCAGTGTTTGCTATTGTCAGTGTTTTGGATTTGAGCCATTCTAATAAGCATGTAGTGGTATCTTATTGTTGTTTTATTTTGCATTTCCAACATATGAAGTTGAAAATTTTCTGTTCTTATTTGCCAATTGTATGTCTGCTCTGGTGAGGTATTTGTTCAGATTTTAGTTCATTTTTTTATTTGAGTTGTTTTCTTATTGTTCAGCTTTAAGACTTCTTTGTGTATTTGAATAAAAGTTTCCTATCAGACTTTTACAAAAATTTTTGGCAAATATTTTACAAATATTTTCTTTCAGATTTTGGATGGGGTTTTTTTTTCATTCTTTTAACAGCGCATTTCACAGAGTAGACTTTTAAAATTTAATGATGTCCAACTTATCAATTTTTTCTTTCATGGATCATGCTTTTGGTGTTGTACCTAAAATGTCATTGCCAAACCCATTGTTACCTAGATTTTCTCCTGGGTCATCTTCTAGAATTTTTATACTTTCAAATTTTATTTTTAGATCTACTATCCATTTTGAGTTGTAAGTTGTGAAATGTATAAGCATCTTTGAGACTAAAGAGCTGAACAGAGATTCAGCAGCTGCAGGGTACTAGAGAGACAGGATGGAGTTAGAGAGTGTGGAGAATGTGGAGAAACTAAATACAATGCACTTTTAGAAGAAACCACAGGAAAGCCATATTCAAGGAGTAAGGAAATAGAGTAAATCGTCTTTAGCTAAAACCAAGCCTAGACAATTAAGATGATCTACTTGAACTATATCTGTCTGCTAGAAGAAAACTGGCTCAAAAAAGAGGTAGGATAAAAACGTTTACATTTTTAATACACAATGTCTGGCATCCAGTAAAAATTATGAGACTGTTATAAAAGTGTCCATATAACCACAATGCAGATTAAAAATAGATGGTAGAAATATATCCACAGATGATTCATATATTGGAGTTATCAGACAGAGAACTTAAAATAACAGTAATTAATATAGTCAAGAAAATGGTGAAAAAATATGGAGAATTTCAAATGACACTTAAAGCTTTTTGAAAAGGTCAATTGATGGTCTGGCACTGAAATTATAACTAATACTAAGAAAGAAATGGATGGGTTTAATAAGAGATTAAACATCAAAATAGGTTAACTAGGGACGCCTAGGTGGCTCAGTGATTGAGCATCTGCTTTCGGCTCAGGTCATGATCCCAGCATCTTGGGATCGAGTCCCCATCAGGCTCCCTGCGAGGAGCCTTCTTCTCCCTCTGCCTGTGTCTCTGCCTCTATCTGTGTGTATCTCCTGAATAAATAAATAAATATCTTAAAAAAAAAAACCTGGCTAACTAGAAGACATGTAAGTAGAAAGTATCCAGGTAAAGGTATAAAGAGAAAAGAATGAAAAATATAGAACAAGGATAAGAATACATAGAACACGGTGAAGGGTTCTAACTTGCGTGTAAATCTCAGAAGAGGAGAGAATAGAATAGTAGCAATATTTCAGAACATATTGGCTAAGATCTTTCCAAAATTGATATAAGGTATTAAATCACAAATTTGAGAAGCTCCAAGAATCTTAGGTACGATAATTACAAAGAATATAATACCTGGGATCATCATAGTCAAAGGCTCCCGCCTTTGAGAATTCAAAAAGAATTCCAAAAGCAAAATTCCAAAAGCAACCTGAGCAAAATAAAATGTTATTTTCAAAGGAGCAGCAAATGATTTCTCAATGGAATCGATGGAAGTCAGCAGGCAATAGATTGAAAACTTCAAGTTGTTGAAAGAAACTATCTATAAAGCTAGAATTCTATAACCAGCAAAAACATCCTTCAAAAGTCAAGCAAAGTAACAAAATTAAACCAAAGTAAAGACATTTCCAACCCTTCCCCACCAAAGCTGAGAGAATGTATTGCAGGCAGACTTTCACCAAAAGAAATACTGAAGGAAGTTTTTAGAGAAAAGAAAAATGACCCACATGGAACAACAGAAATGCAGAAATAGTTCTGAGAAGGATAAATATGTGGCTATCTAAAAGTGAATGTTGACTTTATAAAATGATAATAATAATTCTTTGGGTTTAAAATATATAAGGGGCGCCTGAGTGGCTCAGTTGGTTGAGTGTTGGACTCTTGATTTCAGCTCAGGTCTTGATCTCATGGTTGTGAGTTTGAGCCCTGCATCAGGCTCCGTGCTGGACATGGAGCCTACTTAAAAAAAAATTCTTTTTAGGGGCAGTCCAGGTGGCTCAGCGGTGTAGCACTGCCTTCAGCCAGGGGTGTTATCCTATAGAGCTGGGATCAAGTCCCACATTGGGCTCCCTGCTTGGAGCCTGCTTCTCCCTCTGTCTGTGTCTCTGTCTCTCTCTCTTTCTGTCTCTCGTGAATAAATAAATAAAATCTTAAAAAAATTTTTTTTAAATTAATGTATACAGAGAAAGAAAACTATCACAACAAAAGGACACACTGGGAGAGTAAATGGATTTAAAATGTGTAAAGTGCTTTCGTTGTTTGTACAGAGGTAAAATCACTAATATCGGAGAGACTCTAATCAGTCCAGTGGGCATAATGTAATTTCTGTGGTAAACACTACATGACTGATTAAAAGCTGTATGATCAGGAAGGTAATAAGAAAAAAAATAAATAATAAAAACACTTGAGTCATTTGAAAGAAGAAAAGAATTAGTAAATGAGTTAGTAAACTATGAGGAAAGAATGAGGTACAGAGGGTGCCTGGCTGGCTCAGTCGGTGGAGCATGCAACTCTTGATCTTGAGGTTGTATGTTTGAGCCCCATGTTGAGTGTAGTGATTACTTAAAAATAAAATCTTTTAAAAAAGGATGAGGTACAGAGAGGCAAAAGGGTGCAGGTGTATATAAGAGTATAAGAGACATAGAAAATAAAGTGGAAAGGTATTACATATTGTCTAATATAAGAGTAATTGTAGCTGTAATTCCAGGAAGAAGGGCAAGAGAGAATAGAGCAGCAATGGTGCGTGGAGAGATCACGGTTGAGATTTTTCCAAGGTGAAAGGTGGTCCCCAGCCTCAGAGCAGTCTCCACTGATTTCCACCTTCTCATATTCTCCTCCCATGTGTAGTTTCCTCTCTCATTGTTGAAGGCTGATCTGTATAACCAATAAGATTATGGAAATGATGGAGTGGGACTTCCAAGGCAAGGCCGTAAAAGACACGGCTTTCTCCCTTGCTCTCTCAGATCACTTTCTCAGAGAAACTACCATGTCACAAAGACATTCAAGTAGCCCTATGGTGAGACCCATGTGGCAAGGGCCTGAGGTCCACACTGGTGTGGTATGCACTTGGTAGACATAAGTAAGCTACATTGGAAGCAGATCTTTCGGGCCTTGTTAAACTTTCAAATAACTACATTCCTGGCTGACATATTTTTTTTAAAGATAGATTTATTTATTTATTTATTTATTTATTTATTTATTTATTTATTTATTTATTAATGAGAGACACACACAGAGAGGGAGAGACACAGGCGAGAGAGAAGCAGGCTCCCTGAGGGGATGCAAGACTCCATACCTTGACTCCAGGATCACACCCTGAGCTGAAGGCAGATGCTCCACTGCTGAGCCACCCAGGTGTCCCCCTGGATGACATCTTATATTTAACGAGACCCTGAGTTAAAACCATTATGCCAGGGGTGCCTGGGTGGATCAGTAATTGAGCGTCTGCCTTTGGCTCAGGGAGTCATCCCAGGGTCCTGGGATTGAGACTCATATCGGGTTCCCTGCAGGGAGCTGCTTCTGTCTCTGCCACTCTTTCTCTGTCTCTCAAGAATAAATAAATAAAATCTTTAAAAAGAAAAAAACCATTAAGCTAGGCCACTTCCAGACTTCTCAACCACACGAGATCACAAATGTTGATTGAATTATGCCACTAAGTTTGGGGTAACTTGCTATACAGAGACAGACAACAAATACAGATTGCTGAGGTCTGGAAGTGTAGTTTTGGTGTAACAAATACATAAAATATGGAATGGCTTTGGAACTAGGCAATCAGTGATACCTGGGTTAGGGAAAGCAGAAAGAGGCTTTATGTGTCTGTTACTAGAAGCCTGATGGCCTTCAAGGAGACTTAAATGAAAGTGAGCTAAAGTCTACTGAATGTTGAAAAAAGTCGATCCTAGTGTAGAAACAAACTCTAGCAAACAGTTGCTTATAGTAACATGGAAGTTAGAAAACATACCAGATGAGCTGGGTGATCTGGCTATGAAGAATTTTTAGGCAAAGTATTGAGAGTGCCTTATTTCTTCTTTTTTCTTATAGTAAAGTATAAAAAGGAGAGACATAAGCCAGAGATAAACTGTTTTAAAAAGTGGGGGAGGAGAGCCAGAAATCATTGACAAGACTTGTGGTGTGTCCTTTATCAATGGAGTATAAACTCCGATAGCATCCATAGCATATCCACAAAATTAGAAAGATATTTGTATTAGCAGAAACACCACTGACTTGGACTTAAAGAATTAGAGACAGTAACAAGGAAGAGGCTTTGGATTCTGAAACTTCTATAAGCAGAAAGCTAGCTGAGAAAATCATCCAACCAAAAACAGTGGTATGTTTAATAAAAAAAGAAAGGATGACAAATATAAGAACTAGAAGCCCAGATGGGGAGGCATGATATATGGAGAATCATTTCTTTTCTTTTCTTTTCTTTTCTTTTCTTTTCTTTTCTTTTCTTTTCTTTTCTTTTTCTTTTCGGATTTTATTTATTTATGAGAGACAGAGAGAGAGAGAGAGAGGCAGAGACACAGGCAGAGGGAGAAGCAGGCTCCATGCAGGGAGCCTGACGTGGGACCTGATCCTGGATCTCCAGGATCACGCCCTGGGCTGAAGGCGGCACTAAACTGCTGAGCCACCCAGGCTGTCCTGGAGAATCATTTCTCTGCAGGAGTAGAAATGAGTTCTAATCAGAGAACTTCTAAACTTTGCTCAGTCTGAAGTCAGAATTGCTGTGGACCATGCATTGTGCCCATAAATCCTTTCTGAACAAGAGCATTGATAGCAGTTATCCTCTGCTGTCCAAGTATTCTATGTTTGACATGGAAAGGGCAGATAACTTGTCTCTTTAGCTCACATAACTTTGGATTAAAAGGAATAGTACTCAAGGGGATCTTATTAAGGACCTATTCTCAAGGAGACTCATACACACTTGGAGTTGATCTAGGTAAATAATTTTTACTTTGAACTCATGCTGTAATGGAATAAATCTTTTGGGGGTGAGTATGTGTTACATGAGAGGGAGAGAGGGTAGAATGTGGTAGCCAGCCACCAAGATGGCTTCCAGTGATTCTTGTCTCTCAACACACTTGTATAATTCCCTCCTACATTGAATATAGTTGAAGATATAACCAACAGGATTTTGTAGAAATGAGAGAGTGACTTCTGAGACTGTCATGAAACAAAATGTGTCTTCTATCTTGTGTTCTCTTGGATCACTTGCTTTAGTAGAAGCCAGCTGCCATTCTAGGAAGGGCACTTAACTAGCCCCATGGACAGGTCCGTGTGACATCGCATTGAGATCACCTGCTAATAATTAACATTATTTACTTAACAAACACTTGAGTAAGACACCCTGGGAATAGATCCTTAACCCTAGTCAAGCCTTCAAATGACTGTGGTACTGGCAAGCATCCTGATTGCTACCTCATGTAGACTCTATGCCAGAAGCATCTAGCTAAACTACTCCAGGGTTCTTCATCTATACAAGCTGTAGAGATAATAAATGTGTATTGGTTTTGTCTGCTAAGCTTTGGGTAATTTCTTGCATTTATAAATAGCTAATACATGAAAAATTTCCAAAACTGAGGGTTTTTTCCATATTAAAAAAAACACAAGCAGAAGAAATATAAGAAAATCATACTAAACACATAAGAATTAAACTACTGAAGTCTAAGACAAAGGGAAAATTTTTTCCAAGCAAAATTATTTTCTTTCAAAGATTTTTAAGACATGTTTTCTTCAATGGAACAAAAATTGGATAGATACTGTGACTTTGCAATAGCAACAATAGTGGCCAGAGATCACATAAAGGTAATTTCAACATAGCTCAGGAGAGTAATGGCCAACCTAGAATTCCATACTAAGCGAAAAAAAAAAAGTGAAATAAATATATATTCAGAAAAAAGAGACCCTGAAAAAATTTCATCATCAGAAAATCCACTTAACAGACATAATAAAGGGTATTTCTTTTAGGCAGAAAGAAAGGATCCACATGAAAACTTGAAGTTGTAGGACATTAGAAAGCAAGAAATTTGAATCAATTATAAGACAGTAATGACAATGTATTTTGGGATTTAAAATATAAGGAGAATTAGGGACACCTGTGTGGCTCAGCAGTTGGGCGTCTGCCTTTGGCTCAGGGTGAGATCGCGTGGTCCAGGATTGAGTCCCACATCGGGCTCTCTGTGAGGAGCCTGCTTCTCCCTCTGCCTATGTCTCTGCCTCTTTCTGTGTGTCTCTCATGAATAAATAAAATATTTTAAAATATATAAATATAAGGAGAATTAAAATACATGGACAAAAATAGCACATAAGTCAGGAGAGATGGGATTCAATTGAATAAAGTGTTCTCTATTTATTGTCCAGAAAAAGGATAAAGTACTAATACACAGTAGACATTGATAAGTCAAGGGTGAATAAAATAAGCTATAGGTAAAGCACTTAAATAGTAGTAAAGAATAAATAAATACATGCCAAGCTGATAAAAAATAGGAACAATAATCAATTCAAAAGAAGAAAAATAAAGGAGGAAAGGGAACCCAGAAAAGGTAGGACAAACAAAAACAAATACATGGTACATTTAAATTCATAAAGGACTATGAGAATCCAAGAATTTGTAAGAATAAGAAGGGAAAGGTGGGAAGAATTTCTCATCTTATATCAAGACTAATGTAAAGTTATGGTAGGGGCACCTGGATGGATCAGTGGTTGAGCATCTGCCTTTGGCTCAGGTCATGATCCTGGGGTCCTGGGATCAAGTCCCATATCAGGCTCCCTGCAGGGAGTATGCTTCTCCCTCTGCCCGTGTCTCTGCCTCTCTGTATCTCTCCTGAATAAATAAAATCTTTTTTTTAAAAAAAGTTACAGTAATGAAGACAGGGTTTAAAGTATCTGAGTGGCTCAGCTGGTTAAGCGTCTGACTCTTAATCTCAGCTCAGGTCTTGATCTCAGGGTGATGAGTTCAAGCTCTGTTGGGCTCCACACTGTTTGTGGAGCCAATTAAAAAAAAAAAAAAAAAAAGACTGTGTTCTATTGTTGTAAGTATAGAGAAATAGAATAATTGGCCAGAAAATAGTCTGAAAATAGGCCTCATTCATGAGGACACTTGATTTATGAAAAAAATAGTTCTGTAGAACAGTAATGAAAGGTCTGTCTTTTCAATAATGTTAGGCAAATTGGATATCTCAATGGCAAAAGAATGAAGGAACTTCTACTTCTAAATGTGAAAGTAGGCAATAACACATCTAGAAGGTCATATATGAAAAACATTTTCTTTCTTGGGGTGGGAACACAATTCTTTTTTAAAAAATTGAGATATAATTGACATATAATGCTATGTTAGTCATATAGAATTCAACAGTAGAGTGATGATTACCATGGGATGAGGGGAGTTGTTCAATGAATATAAAATTACAGTTTTACAAGTTCCATAGATCTGCTGTACAATATAGTGCCTATAGCTAACAACATGGTTTTAAAAATTTGTTGATGGGCAGCCTGGGTGGCTCAGTGGTTTAGCGCCTCCCTTCAGCCCAGGGTGTGATCACGGAGACCCAGGATCTAGTCCCACATCAGGCTCCTTGCATGGAGCCTACTTCTCCCTCTGTCTGTGTCTCTGCCTCTGTCTCTCTCACTCTCTCTCTCTGTCTCTCATGAATAAATAAATCAAATCTTTTAAAAACATTTTAAAAATAAAAAGATAAATAAGTAAAAATTTGTTGGGAGTAGACATTATGTTAAATGTTCTTACAATTAAACAAAACAAACCACTAAAAAATATGAGAAAACCTTTGAAGGTAATGGGTATGTTTACTACTTTGATTGTGGTGATGGCAATATGAGTGTATACATATGTCCAAATTCACCAAATTGTATTCATTAGTTGTGTGCAGTTTTTTGTATACGGTTATACTTCATAAAGCTGTGGGAAAAGGGAGATTGAGAATAATCTATGAAGGACGAGAATATATTTATAACACATTTAATCTACAAAGAATTCATATCCAAAATACTATATCTAAAGAACTCCCATAAATCAGTAAGACCTACAACCATATAAAAAAATGGGCAAAGACTTAGACACCTCACAAAAGAGAATCCAGCTAGCCAATAAATATATATAAAGATCTCAATATGAGATGCTCAATCATATGGTATTTGTCTTTCTCTGACTCAATGTTTTTCTTTTAATTGTTAGTTTTTGCTTTATAAATTCTAATCTTATGTTGTTATGTATAAGTTCAGGATTGTGAGACCTTGGTTGGTTGTTTCTTTTACTATTTATATGCAGTCACTTTTACATTTCTATTACAGCTCTGTCTTTAAATTCTATTTTGGGCTCATTTTAAACCTATCTTCCTTTAATATTTTCCTGATATATCTTTCTATCCCTTACTTTCAAACTTTCTATATGGTTTTAAGTTTTCTCTTGTAAGCAGTACAGAGAAGGAATTTATTTTTGTGATGTATTTTGAAGATCTGTCTTCCAGTATCTAAGCTTAATCTATTAAATTGATTATTTATATATTTGGACTTATTTTGATTTACCATAGTAATTGCATTTTCTATTTATCAACTTTTACTATTGTGTATCTCTCTTTTTTATGTTGGATTGAAAAAATTTACTGCCTTTTGATTCCTTTCTTGGTTTGAAAACTAGAGCATATATATATATATATATATATATATATATATATATAGTCTTTTAATAGTAGCCTTCATTTTTAAAGTACATACATACATATAAAATTTTCTGACAATGTCTGTAATTACTCAGTATTTCTATTTTCTTTTTTTTAAGTTTAATTTTTTTAAAGATTTTATTTATTTATTCTTGAGAGACAGAGAGAGAGAGAGAGGTAGAGACACAGGCAGAGGGAGGAGCAGGCTCCATGCAGGGAGCCCAACATGGGACTTGATCTCAGGACTCCAGGATCCCACCTTGGGCTGAAGGCAGGTGCTAACCCGCTGAGCAACCTGGGGTGCCCAGTATTTCTATTTTCTGAATACAATATGACCTTATTCACTGAACCACCAAACCCAACTCCAAACCCTGTAATTGTATAAATTTTCAGCTTCAACTTTTTCCAAAGAAAATGTTTTTTTGAAGAGTTCATTAATTTCCAGACCTATTTTGTAAGTTTCAGAACTCATTATTTTTGTTACATCTCATACCTACCTTCTCTCTAGGTTTACTTACCTTCTGGCTAAAGTTCATTCTTTGAATAGTACTTTTAGGGAGGATATACGGGGAATAAATTAACTTAATCGACATATGATGGCATTTATCTTTATATTGCCCTCATTATAATAATTTACCTACTTATGAAGCCCTAGGTTGATAGTCAATCTCTCTCTCTCTCTCTCTCTCTTCTTTTTTTTTTTGATAGTCAATGTCTCTCTTATGGCATCTACCATAGTATTGAAAAATTGGGGGGCGCCTGGGTGACTCAGGTGGTTAAGCCTCTGTCTTCCACTCAAGTCATGATCTCAGGGTCCCGGGATCAAGTCTCACATTGGGCTCCCTGCTCAGTGGGGAGCCTGCTTCTCCCTCTATCCTTCCCCCTCTGTTTGTGCTCTGTCTCTCACTTTCTCTTTCCCAAATAAAATCTTTTTCAAAAAGTTTGTTTTTAGTCTGTCATTCATTTGCATTTAATCTGTCATTTGTAGTTGAAAATTTTAAACAATTTTCTCTGTACTTTTGACATTCTTAAATTTCACTAAGGTGTGCCCAGGTGTGTTTTTATTTATCCTACTAAGTGCTTATAGTCTATTTTAAAAGGAAGGACTCTTCTATTTCTTCAATTCAAAAGAAAGGTCAGCTTTTATCTGTTTAAATGCTACTTTTCCACTATTAACACATTTGCATACTTCTGGTTCTTTTCTTATAGGTATGTTGGAGACCATATATCTCCATGTGTGTTAACTGCTCTTTCATGTATTTTAATGTATTTATCTCCCTTTGCTGCATTTTGGGAAAATTCCTCAGGGCTATCTTCATATTGATTCTCTTTCCTGTTGTAGCCACTGTAGAGTTTATCCATGTTGTAACATATTATTTTAATTATTTCAGTGGTTGTTCCAAGATGTTCTCATTGTAATTTTTAAAAAATATTTATTTATTTATTTGACACAGTGAGTGTGTGAGCACGAGTGGGGGAAGGGCAGAGGCAGACTGAGAGAGAACCTCAAGCCAACTGCCCGCTGAGCACGGAGCCTGAGGCAGGGCTCCATCCCAGAATCCTTGAGAGTATGACCTGAGCTGAAGTAAGAGACTTAAACAATTGAGCCACCCAAGCTCCCTCCTGTTCTTTTTAATAACATCATTTCTTTGTTTACCTTTGTGAGACAGTTCATTTCCTTCCAGAGTGAATTTAGGTTCTGATTCTATAAATTGCTGTCAAAGAATTTGATTACTTTATGGAATCTAGAATTTAGTTTAAATCAGTGAGAAGTTTATCTTTTGTTAATCCCCCTCTTCTCTCCTCTTTTCCTCTCTCCCTTGTATAGTTATTTTGAAGCTGTCTTTCTGAGCCTATCCCAGCCTATGTGGGTGAACAAGATTTTATATTGCAGTTTATAGGTCTTCTATTTCAGAGTATTGAGGCTATCACAGTTCCCCATAGAGCCAATGGATGATTTTATTTTGCTCCTGGGACTTCTTGGATTTTTCTCCTGACTTACTTCCTATTTCCTAGTTTCTGTGTCTTCCTCTTTCTTGTGAGGAAGCAGTATTTTAGTGAAGCATTACTTTTTTGGTAAAGAGTACAAGAGAGGTAAATTTTGGAGATTTTGCCTTTCTGAAAATGTCTTGATTCCACTCTTATTTTTAATTGATAATTTGACTAATTATAGAACCTTGTTGGAAACATTTTTTTTAAAGGTACTTAAAATTTGAAGGTACTACTCCATGGTGGACTAGCTATTTGTGTAATTGTTGAGAAATATGATTTTATTTTTATTCACAATCTTTTGCATGTGATTTGCTTTTTCTCTTGGAAAGATTTTAGGCTTTTTATATCCTGAATTTTATAGTGATATATCTGTGTATGTCATTGTGGCAGATATTCAGTGAGTAAATTCAGGATAGAAATTCATGTCCTTCAGTTCTGGGACATTTTCTTGTGCTATTTATTTAATAATTCTCTTTTTTTTTTTTCATTTTCTAGAGCTCCAATTACTTGAATGTCAGATTTTAACTTTTTATGTTTTCTATCTTTTAATTCTGAATTTTATTCTATTTTGGGGAGTCATTTTTTACTATTTTATTTTCAAAACTGTTTATTGACTATTTCACAGCATTCTTTAAATTTTCAAGATCTCTTTCTTAGCCTCAGGATATCCTCTTTTCACAGAATTTCTGTTCTTCTTTCACAGATGCATTATCTTTTCTTATCTATTTGGGGCTGTTATAGTTGCTTTTGTTTTGCTTTGCTTTCTTCTGCTTGCTGCACCAACTTTCTTCAGTTACTTTCTTGTTTGTTTTTTTACAAAAAAAAAATCTAATTTTTCAGAGCTTTTTCTTGCACTTTTGGTTATCTTTGCCCCCCGGAGGTTTATATTGAAAAGTGAGGCAATTAATTAAACATTGATTGGATTAGTTATTAACTGATGGCCTTTATTGTGGAGTCCTACAGTTTTGTTGGCAGACTCCTGCATGTCAATCTCTGTTGAGTATTTTTCTTGAATACTTTCATTTCACCAGAGAGGAAAAAGGCAGTGATTTAATTTCACATGAGAATCTTTTACACCCGGGTGGCTCAGTGGTTGAACATCTGCCTTCAGCTCAAAGCCTGATCCCGGGGTTCTGGGATCGAATTCTGTTCTCCCTCTGCCTGTGTCTCTGCCTCTCTCTGTGTCTCTCATGAATACATAAATAAAATCTAAAAAAAAAAAAAAAAGGAATCTTTTGGATCTTTGCCTTTTGTCTTGAGAGCCAATTTGCATATTCTTGGTTTCTTGGGTTTGAGGAACATTGGCCATCTTGGTAATAGGATTAGATAAAGTGAAGACCTATGCTTGATGGATACATTTCTTACTCTCAGTTGACTTACATGGTAAACGCAAAATTGTCAGAATAATGTTTCCCTTTTCTGTTATGGTCCAGTTTTCCCTCCAGCTTTCCTCATCTGTTAGGAAATCTAGTGAGTGAGTGTCTGTTGGTATGTGAATTAAGGTGAGAGAAATGGAAGAACTCCAGATCTGAGAAACCAGGTGCCCAAAGCCACTACTGCACTGTTGCCAACCCACTCAGCCCATTATATCATGAATAGCTATTTCCTTTTTGCTGATTAGCCTTAAGTTCACTGCAATAATTTTTGCTGCTGCCTTTCTTTCTTACTATTTATGAATTGTTTAGTTTCTCTGAGCAAGAGCAAGGCAGGTCAAACATGTCTCAGATTATTTGCCCTTAACAGATAAGATTTCTATCAGTTTTCCTTTATCATTACAGTGATCATGCAACTATCATGCACATTGAGATACTCTTGACTGAAAAAGTAAGAGCTAGGGACAACTGGTATAAATCAGGGCTTTTTTGGGACAAACTAAGTTGCATTGTCCCTCTATTCAACATTGATAAACCTCATATCTGAGAACAGTATTTGTATCCTCTAGCACTTAGAAGATATTCCAAAATGTTTATTGAACTCTGGGTCACTCTTGTAATTTATTTTGTGATAGTATCATCTGTCTCCTCCATCTGTCTGAGTCATTTTGAAATCTATTCTCATATCAATCCTAGCTGTGTTTTGTGTACCTTTATATTCATTCACGTGCTCTCCTCTGTGTTTTCAGCTTCCAACTGAAACCTTTCTATATATATCTATAAAGTTTTAGAATAGAGCTTTTTCCTTCTTCCTTGCATTTAATATTTTCCTCTTGGACAAATTGTGCTCTTCCTATTGCTGTAGTATTACTCTTAATTCCTAGTCTATCCTAGCACTCTAGGATTGCCTCACTGACTTGAAGTATCCTAATGTCAACAGGAACAAGGCACATAAAACTAAATGAAATGAGTTGTTGGTTCTTTTCTGTTTCATAATTGTTTGTCATTTACTCCATCAGGCATTCTAGGATATACAACGGAGACCTGTGTATCCCCTTACCTCCCACTGCCCCAACAAACATTAAGAAAATGTGAATGTCAACATTAATATAACTTTAGGAACTCTGAGATACTATATATAGCAGTATTAAGGAATATGATTATTTAAAACAAGAAAATCTAGGTTTTTGGTTTTGTTGGGAGAAGTTAGAAAAATTTGCTGGTGGATGCAACTTGATCTACTCTTATAAGTTCTTAAGTGTAATTTATTGATATTAACATGGTCTATTGTCATTGGTCTCATAGAAATTAGAGTTACCCTTTAAAATTTAAAAAAAAATTTTTTAGGATCAAATTAGTTTAGGTAGCATTTAATCTCTATCAAATAGCACGTGTGCATGTACACACACACACAAAAGTCTTATACTTTTTTATTCTTTTAAAATATCAAATAATGAAATGTATTACACATATGAAAGAGTATACAAAAAAGTATGTATAACATATATATATAGCAGATTTGTTCTTAAAAGAAATATAATTAACAAGGATTACATTTCCCCTTTTTCTTCTTTTTTAAAAAATGATTTTATTGATTTGAGAGAGAGATGAGAGAGTGAGCACAAGAAGGGGGAGGGGCGGAAGGAGAAGGAGAAGCAGACTCCCCACTGAGCACCGAGCCTTAAGTGGAGCCTTAAGTAGGGCTCAATCCCAGGACCCAGGATCATGACCTGAACTGAAGGCAGACGCACCTCTCTCTTTTTGTTCTTCTAAGGACTTGAATTATTTGTGTCACCTGTTCTCTTGCCCTCAGGATACAGGAATTCTTATAAAGAATTTGATGTGACTGAGGAGAGGGAGAGATACCCTAAAATATTTAGGTAAGGCCAATATAGTTCATATAGTTTAATGTTCTTCATAGTTGAATTTGGTATCCACTGAAAGAACTAAGAGAAAATGACTATATCTTTAATAACAACTTAATAAAAATAGGATATTTAAAGTCTTAATCATCTAGGAAGTTTGAGTTAAGAGGAAACTGGCACAAATACCTGCCCTAAAAAGATCTTTCTCATCTCCCATTACAGTGTCTGAAATCCCATTTTTGGAATTGCTCTGTTGAATCATGAAATCTTTTAGATATTAAGAATCTCTTTTTATGGGCAACCCGGGTGGCTCAGAGGTTTAGTGTCACCTTCAGCCCAGGGTGTGATCCTGGAGACCTGGGATCGAGTCCCATGTCAGGCTCCCTGCACGGAGCCTGCTTCTCCCTCTGCCTGTGTCTCTGCCTCTCTCTGTGTCTCTTATGAATAAATAAATAAAATCTTTAAAAAAAAAAATCTCCTTTTGAACTAGTAACTCCTTGAGGGCTCACATCTTACTTATTATTAGCAAATTTTTTGGCACATAGTAGGTGTTCAAGAATGTGTCTGCCAAAAGAATATTAAATAGCATCCATGCAGAAGACATTGGGAGGGATAGTACTTGAAGTTCTTATTCAACTAACTCTTGTTTGATAGCTTAAAGAGAGTAATCAACCTATGGCATTCTTGACCAAGAAGTGGGACCATTTTAAGCTAGATTACCAGGCTCTTGGTATCTTTATTTTTCCAATTCCAGTTGTACTTGATTATATTATTGGAAGTAGGGAGTCTGGACTTGAGAAATCAGCAAAAAGGAGAGAGCCATCTTTCAAAGTCTCTTACTTATCAAATTAATATAATTTAATTCTTTAATTATAACAGTTATCATCTCTGTAATATCATATAATCCTTAAGATATACCAAGCTATCTATGACTAAAAGTATGCTGTTTTTGTAAATATATATATTTATATAAATATATAATAAATATTACAAATATTATATATGTATATGTAAGTTTGTTGTAATTTTATTATGATATGGTGTTACCTATGATTCAGAGGTATGAATCCCTAGAGGGTGTAATTCCCACTTCTATATTATTTTTAGGAGAAGATTTCACTGTCTTGAAGTGATCTGCTTCATGATACAATGACCATGAATTATAATATTGAAAAGGAGGGGCGCCTGGGTGGCTCAGCGGTTAAGCACCTGCCTTGGCCCGGGGCGTGATCCTGGGATCCCAGGATGGAGTCCCATATCAGGCTCCCTGCATGGAGCCTGCTTCTCCCTCTGCCTGTGTCTCTCTTTCTGTGCCTCTCATGAATAAATAAGATCTTTAAAAAAAAAAAAAGAGAAAGGCTTATAATCAAGATGGAAACTTTATGACTATCAGCATCATCACCACTTCTACCATCTACACTGTGGGTACAGTGGGGTTGACTACTTTCTACAATCTATCAACTGTTAGTTAAATATTGCATGATTCAGTGACGCTCAGAGATTAAGTGCCCTCAGCTAGTAAATAGTAGATTCAGGTGTGCAGATGAATCAATTATTTAAAGCATTAAATTAGGTGCCCTATCCCCACTAACTATCCTTCTCAAGTACAAAATATTTTCTTAAGCTATGATTCCACTTTCTCTCCTTTGTATTCTTTCTTTCTCTCTCTTTTAAAATCTTCTTTCCCTATCTCTTTCACTCCCTTCTTCTGTGCTAACCTAATGTTCAAAATCCAAAAAGGGAAGAAAGTGGGTGGAGGTTGTGTGATATGGATGTAGGAATAAAATGGGGAAGAGAGAAATTTGTGACGGAATAATAGCTTATTTCCTTAAAAAAAAAAAATACCCACCCTCTAATTCTGCCATATCATATATGCAGATTTGTAATGTTTTTAGGTGAACATATATGTGTAAGTAAAAATGAAGTTATAATGTGAATACTGTGGAGGAGAGGGATGCAAATCTTAATCTAAAAAACAAAAACCAAAACTCACATCAAAACACAAACCTAACTACTCTGTCCACATTCCCAACTATCATCTTCTTTTTTGCTATTAAAAAACAACAAACCCCTTTCCTATCCTCTCTTTACGTGTATGTGCGTGCAGGTTGCATGTAAAGGAAGACCAGAGAGAGGGGGGATGATGCTTGAAGCAAAATAAAATCCATTTTGTAAACATGCTTTTTGATAATGGCCTCTCTTTTGGTATTTACAGAAGATTTCTCCTTGTGTATTTTACACAGGCATAGGAATACAAGATACAGAAGTATATCTAATGTGCACTACGGCTCATTTGCCTTTTCCAGAAGGCACTGTGTAGACCAATAGACACAGAGATAAGAAAGCTCCCCAAGGACAGTGAGGATTTCTCAGTGTGCTTTTTATTAAAGGATGCAGAAAATCTTGTGCCTGGCTACGGGTTGACATTTTCAAAAGCATACTCTCAAGACAATAAAAAATGTTTATGGTAAACATTAATTTTTTTTCCAATTATAAATACCGTACGTACTTCTAAGAAAAGAAACGTAATGAAAACTGGAGACAACAATCGCAGTTCCATTTTTAATAATTTGATGTATCTCTGCCCCGGTCAGGTGTTCTTAGTTTTCACCATACATACATATACATTACATATATGTGTGAATGTATATGTTTAACATACATAAAAAGTGAGATTAATAGGTTGGCTTCCAGAAACCCTCTACAAGAGAGAAGGGGCGCCATGCTGGCCTTCGGGAGGAACCCAATCATATCACTAATGGACTTCTTTGGCCAGCCCAGTTGTGGGACGTTGCGGAAGGATTCCTTTGGTGCGGATGAAATCCTCTCTTGTTGTAACGACAGTTTTCAGATCAATGAGTAAATATGTACACGTCTGGAGTTCAGCAGGTCTTCCTGAGGGACTTGGGACAGCCTCCTTCGTTGAGGTGGGCTCCAATGGCTGCTAAAACCTGGGAGTCAAAAGCAACAAGGGGGGGGGGGGCGCCATTCGCAAAGCCGGAAATGATTAAAATCTCAGGGTTGAGACCATCCCCAGCCAGTGAGGGCTTGCCAAGACCACAGTTCCTGCTTCTGGTGTCTACTCTGAAGAGCACTGAGTAGAGGTCTGTCTACCATAATGGTGGCAGTAGGCGCGCTGCAGCTGCTGAAGAGCGCAGGGGAAGAGTGAGTCAGTGGCGTGGCGGGCATCGGGCGGGCGCGCCAACTTGAGAGGTCAGCGGCGAGTCCAGCTCAGGGGCCTAGTCTCGCCGGGCTGAGGCGCGGACCCTGCCGGCCTCCGTCCTCTTCCGCCCGCCTCAGGTACAGCCCGCGGATCCCTCCGCCGCAGCGTGCGCTCCCGGTAGCGCCGCGGTCGGCTTTTCGGCAATACCCGGATGGAAGCGTAATGGCCGCCATCAGGGACTCGCAGGCAATGGGCACCACGACAGGTACTCCCTATGTGCGCGGCTGCCCGGAGCTGTTAGGATGCCGGGACTTCTAAACGGCCAGTGAGGGGGCAAGATGCGAGTTTGCGGGGGCGACCGGGTCCCCTGAACCGACTCCGGGACCCGCCTCTGGTGATAGGAAGCGCCTGCTAAATAGTCCCGGCTATTCAGTGCTTCCGCCTAACTTGCCGCAAAGTTTTTCTCGAGAAGTCGGCGCTTTTCCTCGGCGGTCCTGCAGGCTGCTAGAGCGAACCTTCCGCTTCTTACGTGGGTTTGCACCACGCTCGGCCTCTTTGAACTCGACATTCTCCCACAGCCTAGGGTCTGGCGCGGGCGCGCGGCGACAGTGTGCCTCCGCGCGCCCGAGGGGAGCCGAGCCCCGGAGGAAGGGGCGGATCGGGCGCGGTGTTTGGGACGGAGCGGGGCGCGCGGCGCTCGAAGCACCCGCTCGGCGCGTTCCGGGGCCGGTGGAGACAGCATGGGTACTGCTGCGACCGCACCCCTCGAGCTGTAGATTCGCATTCCCACGGCAGCCCGACTCGACGGCGTCCCCACTGTGGGTCCAGTCTCTCTGGTCATTGGAGGTCTTTTCTTGCAGATACGCTCAGCTCTCGGGCGCGCGCCCCCTCCTCCAGAGTTGGCCAGAGGCGCCCTTCTTGCAGACCCCAACCACACCCAGTGGCAGATGGATTTTTCTTTGTAACTTGGCTTTCTCACTTGTAGGGTCCATTTTGAGTCTCTTCCTAACATGGTGTTCTCATTGTCAAATAGACAGTCTCTTCCTCGGTGGATCTGGTCATGGAAAAGATAATAGGGTGACTGTAAGGTAAAATGTTGTAACTCTTGGAGTAGGCCAACAGAACGGATAGGGTAGCTTTAAGGTGCAGAATCTGAAAGTTGAGGTTCAGTTTTCTTTTTAGGTGTAAATTGGGGGGCGTTTAGTGTTTGTGAGCTGTTTTAGCCAGAAACATTCATTGAGCATGTTTGGATATCAAAAGTCTAAAAAAGCACCGGGAAAATTAGTCAGTATTTAAGGAATTCATAAGAATGCAGAACTTTGTGTGGTTGTGACAATGGTGAAACAAGACACCAAACTGTACATCAGGGTAGGAATTTTCAGTAACTTGAGTGACTGTGTGTTAGGCCTAGTTTACTGTGGCTTTTTTTTTTTTTTTTTTTTAATGCAGCAAGGGATCTGATCTGAGTGTAACTAAAAGTTAGTATTCTCAGGTTGAACAGATAGAAGCCATTTAAATTGGTTCAGTGAAATACCCTGACATTTCTCAAAGTTTTAACTGCAAATCCGTGGAAATGGATTATCTTTTAGCAAAGCTATATTTGATATAATGAAAGACGATTGCATTGTGTTAACATTTTCAGGGCGTCAGCGTTTCATGAAGGTGTTAAGCATAGTAGACCACGTTGAGTTTTGTTAAAGTTCTCAAATAAGATGAGCCCCCGTATTAGAAAATTGTTACAAAAGGAGAGGTAGGGATAAAATGCAGGTATCTGACTTGTTTTGCACATCCAAATTTTTCCTTATTAGAAAGTAAGGATAAGTAACTATTCAAGAGGTTATATTTGGATTTATGGAAGAGTAAAAGGAAAACAATACAATGAATACCTACTATGTGCATTGATAATGTATGAGCTTTTAAGTGGTTGAGGGTTTTTTTTTTTAATATTGTTATCACACTTCAAATCCTGTCCTGTTCTTTCATAATTTCATGATAGTATGTGTGGTCCCAAGTTTTTGTATCTTGAAGCATTCCAGAGGATATATTTTAGCGTAAATATACAATTTGACTTTAGAATATACTTTAGACATCTCCTTTAAGGTACTTTTATTGTTTACTTTTCTGTTTGGAATTGTTCTTATTGAAGCATTGTTTGCTTTAGATCATTTAATCCAATTTTTGGGGGGGAGGGGGATGATAAAACACTTAAATCTTGCTCAGTTTTCTTCAGGGACTTTACCAAAAGTTTTGTGGTAAAGCACTATAAGCAGAAGAATTGTGATGAAGTTGAAATTTTTATTGATTATCTAATCCCAGGTGTGTAGACTATGAATGTTTCAGTTCTGTATGGGGTATTGGCTTCACATGGTGAGCAATTTTCATGGGTGTTAGAAAGTACGAGTATAAGAGGTAGTATTGTGGTAGTAGGATGTCTGGGTTGGAATCGGAACTAGATTGTTCTAGGTTTGTGATTTTGGCAAGATCCATTTTTCTGGTCTTGTAATAAAAAAAGTGAATTGGATTGAGTCTAAAAGCTTTGAGTTTTGGGATTTTTATAAATTTATGACATGGAGTACAATGATGGGTTATTTGCTTACGTGAAGAGAGGTTTTCTTTTTCCTGTTAAATTTATACACATAAGTTGAATATGAAGCATATTTAAATCAAGTATAAAAAAACATTTTACTAACAGGTTTTGTAGTCAGTTTTAAAATTTTGGTCTTCATTTCCAGATATCGTCTCTTCTTTTGATCGCTGTTCCTGATTGTGGCTTTGTCTAAGCATTAAATCACGTGCCTTTTGTTCCTTGAAGAAGGAGGTATGGTAAAGATTGAAGTATTATAGCATGTAGTCCATTAAGCAGTAAATTAATATGTTTTGATATGGGACAAAATAAAGTAGAATAGTTATACATACATAAGTTTGCATAAGTTATAGTGTTATTTGTGGCCTAAATAAAATATTTACAGGTTTTTTTTAATGTGAGCAAAAAAGGTCGTTTTGGTTTTATAATTTATTATTTAACATTTAGCGATTTATTTTTTTTCTTTTTCTTCTTTTTTTAATAATAAATTTATTTTTTATTGGTGTTCAATTTGCCAACATACAGAATAACACCCAGTGCTCATCCCGTCAAGTGAACATTTAGCGATTTAAAGATAATTTTAACTATATTCTTCTAAACATAAAGACAGCAGTAAGGACTTCTGGGTAATGAACCATGGAGTTACATATGGTGGGGAGGTGTTTTGAAGTTGTATATAAATGACCAGAAGAGTGTTTGTGTTTTGCTCTAGGAAGTGCAAAGTAATGCAGCTAAAGAAAAACATACATATTTATATCATGATTAATGGCATCTACATTATGAGTCAGAAAAGGTACTTAAGAATCATTGTGGCATTATGATTGGTTTCCTGAAGACAATCATCTGAATATCTTAGTGTGAACAAAAAGAGGGAAAAAAAAATCTGCCATCAAATCCATGGTATTATAAGGAAAGCTTTGCAAATCCAGTGGAAAATATTATACCCTTGTACAAAAACATGGTTTATCTACCCTTGAAACACAAGTATCTCTTACTATTTGTTTTGGATAGGTACTGGGATACCACAGTATTATATAATTCCTCTCACCAAATACAATGAGTATTCTCATAAATATAACCCTAAATTAGAAATAAGATTATATATAGTACTACTAAAATAGTTTAAGGAGACTATGCCGACTTAAATTATTACTTTAGTAATCATAAATGGTTATGATTTTGCCATGAGTTTTACTGGTAGATGGCCTTCTTTTTAGGGCCATTTTATACAAAGGCAGGAATGTTTTTATTTTATTAGAAGTTAATGTCTGACAACTACAATGAGTAGAGAGCAACAAGGCTTAGATACTGGGTAATTATTTATGTTCATTTATATGTGTAATTTCTCCCTTTATAACATTTGTTTGCCCTCTTACTGAATTAGGTTCACATGGGTACTGTGTTGTTTCTGAATAAAGTAAATGCTGAATACTAAGAATGCTCTTTACTGTGTTTGATCCAAATTCTCAGAAAAAGTAGTATGATGAAGAATGAAAATTTCAAATGTAATGAAGTAGACAAGAGGCCGCTATATGATGACTGACTGATTATTCCATCTTGAAAAATTGTGAGCAAAGTCTGACTAAATTTTAAAATCATGATTGGTATGACTGCATGAAACAGGTATCAGACTATCAGAATGAAGTTGCAGGACTTGAAGCTTAGGATAATTAAGTAGATCTCATGTGGGTTTTATTTCAAGAAATGGTAATAGCTGAAAAATAGAGGCTTCATGGAAAGTCAGATAATTTCAATATGTGGTAGAATCATCACCAATTCCTAATTAAAATTGCGTTGTTAAAAGAGCTGATAGAAAAAAATATATATGTATTTGTTGACTTTGAACAATGCAGGGGTTAGGGACACTGACCCCCCACACAATTGAAAATCTGCATCTATTCTTTTGACTCTCCTAAAACTTAACTACCATAAACCTGTTGAGTGGAAGCCTCACTGATAGCATGAATAGTTGATTAACTTATTTTGTATGTTATATGTGTTAGATACTGTATTCTTAAAACTAATGATAATAAAGTAATCTAGAAGGAGAAAATGTTATTAAAATCATAAAGAGGAAAAAATACATTTACAGTACTGTATCCAAAAAATCAGTGTATAAGATGACCTTCATGTTTTTGTTTTTAAAGATTTTATTTATTTATTCATGAGAGAAACGGAGTGGAGGGGGGGTGGGCAGAGAAACAGGCAGAGGGAGAAGCAGGCTCCATGCAGGGAGCCCGATGCGGGACTCAGTCCTGGGACTCCGGGATCATGCCCTGAGCCAAAGGCAAACGCCTGACTGCTAGCCACCCAGGCGTCCCGACCTGCATGTTTCAAAGCTGGGTTGTTCAAGGGTCAGCTGTATGTTAATTTTGTCAACTCAATGTCTCTTCGTTTGGGGAGCCATTTCTCCCCTATTGTGAATGGTTAGTAGGCCAATCATATAGTCTTATAACCCAAGCCTAGTTATCCCTATTGCAACAGTGATTGCCTGTTAATCAAGCAGAGCCCATTAGAATCCTTTTTTGAAATTGATGTATGAATGCTAGGGATGGATGCTCCCTTTTCTCAAAAGTTATTAATCCGGTAGGGTGTTAGTGACATTCTTTCCCACATGTATGAGAACCTCATCTGTAGAAGGAGAAAGTGAAGCCATATAGAAATGGGAGATTGGTGGAGATAGCATTTCAGTTTCAGTTACAGGGACCATGGTAAGAGGTATCTATTGTTTTCTTTTGATTCTATATGCTACCGTGATGTCCTTCCCAGGCCCATGGGCCAAAAGTTTGTATATAAATTAATTTGAATTAGATTGCAGCAGAAAATGTTCTGGTGGATATTTGGCCCCTATGAATTTAAGATCTGTAACTCCAAGTTGATAAAAACAGTCTGAAATTAATGTTTGATTACTTGCATAATATTTGTTTTGAGCTATAGACAGTAGGAATGATGGTATAGGTTAATCTTTCATTGAATGTTATTGTTTACTTAACCTCCTTTCTTCAATAACCAGTTAGCTGATCCTCAACTCAAGAGAATGAAACTTAATTTACCAAAAAAGGGCAACAGGCTACATTTGACCCACAGGCTGTTGGCTATAGACTACCTCATCATAGACTTAATGAGGCATTTCATTCCACAGCTTCTCATCTTCCCATTATCCTCCTCTCTAATAACTATAGTTTAATTATCTTTATTATTTTCTAAGTTCACCTCTTCCACTTGTTAACTAGATCCCACCCCTTCTCACCTAGTGAAAGGCATTGCTGCTGTTATCTCTTTGTTTTTTTCTCCCTCATCATCAATTTTTCCATTTTTGTGTGCAATCACACTAATTTCCCCCAGTTTAAGAAAGCAAACAAAACAAGAAAATAACTCTAATTCCTTTCTTGGTCTTTTGTAGTAAAATTCCTTAAAGAAGTTGTCTGTACTACATCTCTACTTCTCTTCCCATTTCCACCTAAATCCATGCTAGTCAGCCCTTCTACTGTATAACCCCACTGAAACTGTTCTAATCAGTGTCACTGGTGGTATTGACATTAAGTCCATGGTCAGTTCTCAGTCCTCATCTTGCTTGGCACAGTTGATCAGTCCCTGATCCTGGGAACATTTTCTTTGCTTTCAGGACACCACTCTCCTAACTTACCTCACTAGACATTCCTTTCATTCTTACTAGCTTGTTTTTTCTCTTCTTTTTACTCTAAATATTGTAGTATCTCAAGGCTTAGGCCTTGGACATTTCTCTTTGTGTACTTACCCCTTGGTGATTTCAGTTCTGTGTATGTAAATACATATACACACACCATACACCAATGACTTCCAGAATTTTACCTTTCACCTAGATCACTGTATTCTATATTCATCTACACATTCACATGTCAACTAGATATCTCAAATTCTATATGGCGAAAACTGAACTCATGATGTACTTTCTATACTTACTGTTACCACAGACTCTTTCTATATTAATAAATAGCAAATCATTTCTTCAGTTGCTAAGGTTAGAACTTTTAGAGTTAATCCTTGACATACTCTTTCTCTTCACAGACCAAACCTCGTTTGCCAGCACATCCTTTGGCTCTGTTGTCACAACATAGTCATGGTCTAACCATGCTTCATTGTCTCCACCATTGTTTCACGTCTCCATCATCTCACACCTGGCAGTCATAGTGTAATTATCTCTAGACTCTTAACTCCTTCCCAGGTAGTCTGTTCTTAACATTGCAGCCAAAGTGATCTCTAAAAAATATGTTTATGTTACGTCTCTACCCCAAATGCTGCAGTTGCTTCTCATCTCCTTTATAGTAAAACCAAAGTCCTTTTGGTGTCCCTCAGGCCTTGTTTCAGTTCCATTACTTCTTTGACCTCATCTCCTACTACTTTCCCTATGGGGTTTGCTGTTGCAGTCATATTGACCTTCTTCTTGCTATTCTCTGAACATGTTAGGCACACTCCACACTCAGCGTGTTAGCACTTAACTATTTGTTTTCTTGGAATGCTTTCTGCCTCCACTTCTTAAGATCTTGGCTCAAATAAGACTTTCAAATGAGGTCTACCTGACTTCACATTTAAAATTGCAACTCTCCTAGTTCTGCCTATTTTTCTCTGCTTTATTTTTCTCCGCAGCACTTGTGACATTGGAGTATATTAAATAATTGACTTACTTTGTTATCTAAATAGCTGCCAGAGTGTTATGTCCATGAAGGGAGGGAATTTTGTCTGTTTTATTCATTGCTGTATTCTCAATGCTTAGAACAAAGACTAGCACAGATTTGGTGCTACCTTCATGCCCAGCACTATGCCAGATGCTGGTGATATAGCAAAAGACAAGACAGATGTGTTCCTTATGTTTATGCAGCTTTTATTCCAGTGGTAGAGACAGAAAATAAATTGGCAAATACATAAAATATGGCTAAAGTGTTAGAGAAAAGACATACAAGGGGTTTAGGTAAAGAATACTTTTTTTCTGTTTGAGAAGTGATGCTTTATAGGTTGGGGAAGGCTTTTCTGAGGTGATATTTGAGCTGAGACCTAGAAGATGAGAAAGATCTAGCTATTTGAAGAATAGGAGAAAGAACAGTTCAAGCAGGGAACAGCAGGAGCAAAGGCCTGAGATAAGAAAGGTGTATTTGAGGAACTGAGAAACCATCTATGGTACCTTGCTGGAGTATATTTACAGATGAGAATGGTATGAGGTGAAGTTTAAGAAAGAGGTACAGTACCAGATGTCACTGCTCCTTATAAGCTTTGGTATAGAATAAATTTTATTTTAAATGCTTTGGGAAGCTACTGCAGATTTTAAAGCAGGGAGCATTGTGGTCTATTTTATATTAAGATCACATTTGCTCCTGTGGAGAATGGGTTCAGAGGAAGGCGGCGAGCAAGAGAGAAGCATGAATACCAGTTAGAAAGTTATTTTAACCCAAATTATAGATGACAGTGGACTGAGATGATGACAGTGGATATGGAGAGAAGAATTAAAGATGTATTTTGGAGATAAAATTGACAGGTCTTGCTTATGGATTAGCATGGGAGTAAGGGAAAGAAGATGCAGGATGATTCCTTGATTTCTGGGATGAGTAACTGGATGGATTGTGGTGCTATATTACTAAGGTGAGGAATCCTGGGAAATAGAATTTGTTTCTGTCATAGAAACAGGTGCTTTATAGAGACAGAGAAAAATTGAATAGTTTATATTATTTTGGAAAGCTGGGGGTAAATGGGTTACATGTTGATGCATGTTACCCCAATTAAGCAGCCATAAATCCTTTGATCCCCCCCCCACATCATGTGTTCCAAAATTTTAAGTAAAATCTGCCTAATCTCCTACATCACTGCCACAGCAGAATGACAAAAGAAGAAAGGCATGAGAAAGGGGCACTTGGGTAGTTCAGCCAGTTAATGCATCTGCCTTTGGTCCAGGTCATGATCCCAGGGTCCTGGGATTGAGCCCTCCATGGGCTCTGCTCAGTGGGAAGCCTGCTTCTCCCTCTCCCACTCCCCCTGCTTGTGCTCACTCTCTCCCTCTCTGTCTCTCTGTGTCAAATGAATAAAAAAAAAAAAAATTTTTTTAAAGAAAGGGACAAGATGAAATAATCTTTCTCCTTCCCATACTAAATTCAGTGGTCTTGGTTTCACTTTGGATAGATTACTTCTGATTTTTCTTCCAATTTCTGCACATTGAAAATGTCATTTCTGACCATGTGAGAGAGCATGTGTGTGCGCACACATGTCTTTTCTTTTTTTTTAATTTTTTATTTATTTATGATAGTCACACAGAGAGAGAGAGAGAGGCAGAGACACAGGCAGAGGGAGAAGCAGGCTCCATGCACCGGGAGCCCGACGTGGGATTCGATCCCGGGTCTCCAGGATCGCGCCCTGGGCCAAAGGCAGGCGCCAAACCGCTGCACCACCCAGGGATCCCGCGCACACATGTCTTAAGTCAAATTCCATTGCAGCAAAAAAGTTTACATGAATTGTAGCATTTGCTATAAAGTAATTTAAAATCATAGGAAGTCAGATATTTGGGTTGCAAATAAATGAATCAAGAGTGTATTAGGACCCTGTGTACCAAATCATTTTGATTTTTTTGAGGGATAAATATAAAATAGAACTTACGTTTAAGAAGATTATGAATTACCCTGGGAGGTAAAACTTAAAAATAAATGATGTAACTATAAAGCCGTGTAATGAAGCGGTGAACAATTGCTCTACTTTAAATGGATATTTAGAGAAGGGAGAGATTAGTGTATATTACGGAGGGTTTCATGTCCCTATAGGAGATAGAATTGGAAAGGAAGTTTGACCAGTACTGAATGAAGATAGAAGGGGATGACAAGCCTGGTGAAAGGAAACAAGGTGAACAAAGATAAATAAAGATATATGTGTAGGGGAGCAGAAAGCATCTTAGATTTGGGGTGCTGTACATTATATATGCAGTCACTGTGTCATAATAAGAAAGATTAAAAAAAATAAGAAAGATTATCTGAACCAAAACTGTTGCTATGTTTTAACTTTTCATTTTGGACTCCCTCATAATTGTATACCAGTGTCACTAGCCTACCTGAGTGTAATTAGTTTGAACCTTTCTAGATCTGTACTTAATTGCATTAGCAAATTTAACTCTTTATTTCTCCTTTCTGTGTTTTAAGTGCTTATGAGACCACGATTTGGAGGGAGCTGCCTTTTATTATATATGTTATATATATTTTTTTATTCTATAAATTCTACAAAGTTATTCTTCACTTACTTAAAATGTGACAGGTACTAGCCCTACAGGTAAATTTTTTGAAAACTTAAAACAGCTACAAAAAAAGTAAGCCCAGAATATGTGTTTCAAGTCATGAAAAGATTATTATTTTGAAGGTACTATAGGGTTCTGCTTTTAAAATAAGTTTTAAGTTTTTTTGTACTTTTCTTCTAGATCCCTTTTAGACAGAGCCTTACATTTTTTTTCCAGTAAGTTCTTGCAAGCTTCTTTTGTTTTATTTCTAGTTATATATTCATTTGACTATTTTGAATTCAGTTATCTATGTAGAAAAGAATTTAGTAACTCAAGGAATGAAATAGTATACAAAATAATGACTAATTATACCAGTTTTTGTATCTGTGTAATGTGACAGGTTAGGTTACAGAGCTACATGCTGTGTTACAAATGAAAGGAAGCTAAAATCAGAGTTTTTAGTTCTTTGTTTAATGTTAAAGCAACTAGAATGTAATAAAGAGCATATAGATTCTTTTTATGTCATATCAGTAAAGCTAAAACTATAGAATGCCTTTGCTTTTTAATCTGTTGTAGAAAGCAAATAAAAGTCTATTAATGGTGCTTTTTTTTTTAAGATTTTATTTATTTTAGAAAGTGAGTGAGAGAGAGAGAGAGAGAGAGAATGAGCACACACAAGCAAGGGGAGGGGCAGATGGAGACGCAGACTCCCTGCTGAGCAGGGATCCCAATGTTGGGCTCTGCGGGGCTCAATCCCAGGACTGTAGGATCATGACCTGAGCTGAAGGCAGCTGCTTAATGGATTGAGCTACCCAGGCAGCCCTAGGAATAGTGCTTTTTGATTTACTCTATTCAGATGTTCCTTATCCTTGACATTTTACTTTGGGAATCATCTTTTTAAAATTTCTGTATATAATTCCAAACCTATGCTAACATTGCCAGTTCTCTGGTTCCTCACTTTTTATTTGGATTGTCACTTAGTCCCCTAATTTTCTGACTTCTATTTTTATACTCTGCAATATATCTTGCTTTCTAATACCATTCTAATAATATTTCTAAAATACTGCTTTTGTAACTTCTCTCTGCTCATGAACTAGCCATGGCTCTTGGTTACCTTTCAATTCAAGTTCAAATCTGTCCTCTGTAGTCTGTTCTCACTTAACCTCTCCATTATACATTTTCCCTGTGATCTAGATTTCACAGTGCCATGGGAGAAAAATGCTTTTCTTCCAGTGTTACTCCTTTTTTCTGGTCTAGATAGCCTTTGCTCCTCTTTTGCAAGTATAAGTCTACTCCTCTTTAAAAGATCATCACAAAACCTACCTTTCTGTGAATTAAATGCACAGCATTGATCTATCAACTTAAAGTCTTAAGGGTCTTTGGTGACAAGTAATAGAACTAGCTTAAACTAGTTTAAGTCAGGGTAAGCTGAAAAGGAGGAATTATTTTAAGGATATAAAATTTCCTAGAATTCAAGAGCAGGAATAGATACAAGCCTCAGTAAAGACTTGTGGTAGTAACATTGCCCTCTGCTTCACTCACAGTAGTACTCAGGAGAGTTGAGGATTCTCTCCCCGCCTTTTGGGTACATCTATCTTTTGGTCCACCATGCTATCATTTCCTAAGAAGATTAACCTGGTGTCTGTAGTTTGTGAGGTATCTTTCTGTAGATTTGTCTAGCTTATACAAATATACCCTCAAAGTATTTTTGCTCCTGACGTGAAAATGAGGATTTCCCTCCTAATTTAAAAATGTACTGGGGCAGCCCGAGTGGCTCAGCGGTTTAGCGCCACCTTCGGCCCAGGGTGTGGTCCTGGAGACCCAGGATCGAGTCCTACTTCAGGCTCCCTGCATGGAATGGGGCCTGCTTCTCCTCTGCCTGTGCCTGTCTCTCTCTCTCTCTCTCTCTCTCTCTCTCTCTGTATCTCTCATGAATAAATAACATCTTTTTAAAAAAATGTATTACATGCCTTCATCTGTAACTTCTCTTTTTAAAAACGAAAAAAAATCCACAATGAAATCTGAGTCAATTTCATACATAAGCCTTTTTATTTATAATATTTTCATGTGGATGGATGTTCTATAATTTACTTAATCATTCTTCTACTCATAGACATTTAAGTGACAGATACATATGTTGTGCATTTATTTCTGTAGGATAGATTGTTAAAAGTGAGGTCTATGGGAATATTCTTAGACGATGTGAAGGCAATTGGTTATTTTCAGGGAAAATATAAATTGTGAAAAGTGACTCAAGCAGTAGAAACCCCTAAGAGCCAAAAAACTGCAGAAGAGCTTGCAAAGATTTGTAAGGCCTAAAATCCAAAGAGGTCTCAGGCATATAGGGTATTTTTGGTGTAGTCATGTAATTTTAAGGAGTAGGCAATTCTCATGTTTACTGAACTCTTCCAGAGGAGGTGAAATGGTAAAAATTACTCCAATTCATTTTATATATTCTCCATAATGCCAATGTAAAAACTATTAAAGATAGCATCAAAAAAGAAAATTCTCAATAAAATTTTGTCAGATGAAAATTAACACTTTATTGAAGAATAATATGCTTAACTGATGTAAAAATAGTTCAGCATTATCCTTGCTGTTCATTTCTTTGTATAATATAAAGCTTTCCCACTGTCTGAAAACAGAACATTCTTATGAAACCTTTTGTAAGTTGAAATGATACAAAGCAAAGAAGCAGTTACCATTAATTTATGTGGAAAAATTTTGAATGTTCTCAGACACCCCAAAATAAGTTTATTCTTAGGCTTTTCTGATTTCCTAGGGGCACATCTTGCTGATAGAGGCATAAAATAATTGAAATAAATCACAGATACCCATAGACACTGTCCAAAGCTATGGCCTCCTGATGCTGACATATCTGAATTGTATTTTCTGGGAGAGGAGCTTGGCAATGCTGCTCTCAAGGCTTGGACTGCGTGCTGTCTCTATAACAGCACTGCAAAACAAGGGCTGAACATTGTTTTTACTCTTCAGTTTTTTTTTTCTAAAAACAAATCCTCTTTGGGTTTCTTTTAGTTAGCAAAACTAATGTAGGTCTTGTAAGTGAAGTGGTATAGTGTGAACTTTTGAAAAATGAACTTTCATAAAGCAGGGATACTTGTATAGAAAAATGATAGTCAAATTTAGGTCAGTGTTACACTTTTTACTCTAGTTTTTAAAGTTTTAGTTTTTTTAAAAAATTTTTTTCTTTTAAGGATGTACCAAGATTAGGAGGCATATTAGTTGAATGCCATTTGTTTTCTATATAAAATACATACAGCTTTGTCTTTGTGTAATAACACTGCATGCATAACTGTTACTCTGGTGGTGCCAACTTCCTTTATTTAAAGTAACCTCATGGCTCACAAATAAACTAAGCAAAAAAATTACTTCTCAGTATCATGAATTTATATACCATGAGTGACATAGATAACTTTTTATTCTCTTAGTATTATGTTTGACAATAATCTTATGGCTGTTGTATAGTCTTTTCCCTAGAGGTGTGGTTGGGTATCTGTACTGATGTGAATAGTACAATGTTGAATGATACCTATTTTGTTTTGATTTCCTCTTTAGCATTACCATTCCTCAACTTTGTGCTGGCATCAGTTTTACTATTTTAAGTTTGTTCAGAAAAAACTCAGTTGGTTTACCATAGAATTCACTTGCTTTGTTTGAGAATTTCAAAATTTTCATGGCTTCATGCCATTTTTTGATAAAGTATCGTAACTGAGGTCTAGAGGCAAAGAGGTCATTTTTGTTACATCCAAATGTAAGCTATTTACTGTGCTGTGATAAGGAAGTTTGCCAACGTGAAGGCCGTAATGGTCCAAGGACATTTTAAGAAACATTGACTTTAGGATGACCAGTAATCACTATAAACATTTTTATGTGTATATTCTTGACTTTTTACTATGAGTTTGTATGGGTCCATGTGTTTGTTTGCTTATCCATCTATTCTTGATACACCTATCAATATTTGATATTTTTTTCATTGAATGCATCTTGGGTATCTTCCTATTAATAAATGTAGGCTTACAATATTGTTTTTAAAATTGAATAATATTTTGTTGAATGAAAATAACCATTATTTATTGGTGGGCATTTTATCATTTTTGATTTTGTGATTTTGTAGACAGTGCTTCAGTGAACATGATCATTACCTTTAGGATACATTTCTAGAAGTGAATCAGAAGTTATATACTTTGTTCTCAGTCATGTATAGATTTACATTATCTGGTGTATTATAAAAATATGTGTGCAGTTATGTATGTAATTATAACAATATGAAGTTATATTAAATGTAAGTAAGTATATATAGCAAACCATAAAGATTGTATCATTAGTATATCATAGTGCCTCTATTACTAGAAAATGAAATTTTGAAAATGAAGGCATACAAAATACAAGTCCACATTTTTATTGTTAGAGTCAACAGATAGAAACTTAACTCTGTAAAGTTGCAGTAGTAGTTTGTGAATGCTTACTCTCAGTTTCCATGTATATGTTGTCGTGGACTGGTGACAAATGTTTCATGGACTGTTGGCAGAACATATTTTTAGTACCACTATTTTAGCCTAGGAGCCAGTGTAGAAAGGGGAAAAGGGAGCCTGGTTTGGAGTTTGTGTCTCATCCATATATGGTCATTTAATCCTCTTGCTTTGGATATGGTACCCACTCTCAACTGTGTCTGGTATCCCCTGTTTAAGAGACTCTGTGTACATTCTGCAGAGAATAAACCTGCAGGCATCTGCTGTGGTGGGGAAATAGCAGTAACCTAGCATGTGGAGTGGGGAAGAGAATCCTAGAATCTAACCAGAGCTCAAGCAGATTTCTCCAAATTTCTCTTTGTTTTAGCTTTCTCCTCCCTTCTTTCCATTTCATAGTTAGTTGGTGCTGCCAGTTCCTAAGCTTTTCGAAGATTCAGAGTGTAAAATAGGTTAGTTCTTAGCTTTCCCTGCTGTCTGGGATTACATTTTCTTGGCTCTGCAAGGTCGTTCACTCATTTATCTGCTTTCCAGCATCTAGAAATTTGTTGCTATTGCCATGTCTCCTGTTGCCTGTTGTTAATTTTTCTTTAAAGACCTCTTACATATTTGTTGTGTTGTGTCTTCCTTTCCAGTCTTTTCTGCTTTTTAAAAAGCTGTATTAACAAAATATTTGCTTTTATTTCTATTTCATAGATTTTATTGACAGATTTCTTCTATTATATATTTCCTTTGTTAAATTCTTTTTTTTCTCACTGAAATTTGATTTTGCTGACATATTTACTTGAAACTTTATTCCAGAAAGAGTATATATGTAGTGTATTTTCTAAATCTTTGCACATCTAAAATTGTGTTTTTTTCTTCACATATGAATTTTTTTGTGTTTAGAATTCTTAGGTTAATCCATTTTCCTCAGCACTCTATAAACATTATTCCATTGTCTTCTAGCATTTAGATTTGTAAGTAAATGTCTGATTAATATGATTTGTAAGTAGAATGTCTGATTAATACTGATTTCTAAAAAAGAAAATATTGATTTCTGATTAAAGTTGGCAGTGCTGATGAAAAATCAAATACCTTATTAGGTAACTCTCCTCTACCTTTTTTGGTAGCATTTCATTTTTCTTTTTTAAACTCAAAAATTGGGACACCTGGGTGGCTCAGTGGTTGAGCATCTGCCTTTGACTCAGGGCATGATCCTGGAGTCACGGGATCAAGTCCCACATCAGGCTCCTTGCATGGAGCCTACTTCTCCCTCTGCCTGTGTCTCTACCTCTCTTTCTCTCTGTCATGAATAAATAAATAAATCTTTAAAAAACAAATAAACTCAAAAATTTAACTAGGATAAGTTGTAAACATTGTCTTTTTTTTTTTTTTTTTTTTAACATTGAGTCTTATATTCTCTTCTCACTAATAATCTTGCCTGGCATTTGAGGAGCCTTTGATTTTGAAAATTCAGGTCTTTTAAAAAAACCCAAAACTCAAATGTTATTTTTTTTCTTCTTTTCAAAATTATTATTTCTCTCCCATCTACTTTGTTCTCTCTTTCATGGCAGTATGTTCTTAGTTCTTACAGAAATTGCCAATTACTACTTGATTTTTTTTACCTCCTAGGCTTGTCTCTTTTTCTGGTAGTAGTAACTTTTATGTAGTCACTATTTTTCATTGCTGGCTGGGAGAATGAAGAGAGGTTTCTCTTAGTGTTCAGTTTATTTTCTCTTTGTTGAGCTACTGCAGCTCGTGATGTTTCTGCCTACTAACTTCTGATAGCATTGGTGGTGGTTGAGATGAATTCTTAAAGAATGAACCAAGATTTTTTTCAATTTTTTAGTTAAAAGGAGGGGAGACGTTAATATTTTTTTCCTGACAACTTACAGATAATTTACTTATGTGGATAAAGGACAGAACTATTAAACACAAAATAGGCATGGATATAGGAAGACTTACCTCTGTTCAGAAAAAATTTCCTCTTTATATCTTTCCCAACAGCTGGTGCTAACAACTCCCAGTTCGACCCCTGGACTCAGCTCAAAACTCTGGATTCATTCTCCTCTGTCCCATACCTCAGCTTGACCTTTTTATCACCCCAAAGGGTACTACATGATCTTCCTCTCAAGTCCTCACTTTCTCGAATCCCAAGGTATGTTCAGGGAGGGAGTGGGCAATTTATGTTCTTTACTTTCTTACTTAGGGCATGGAGATGCTGATTAAATATTAATCAGCATAATCATTATTATCATTAGTTAAATGAATGTTCTCTAGTGAAATTCCTCTTTAAAAGTGGTGCTTGATACTGGCTTACCATCTATTTTCATTCTTCTCTCTCTGGACTGTTTCTTACCTAATACCCCGCAGTATGTGTATGGAATGTTTTTCTGGTTTCTAGTCATTTTGTAGAACTTTATTACATATTTTGGCTTGTGTTTTATTGGGCAGTTGGAAGAAGAGGGAAGTCAAATGCGTAAGTTGCCACCTTGGTGCAGGCAAGGTTACTTGAAAGGGCTAGGCATACTTTTTGCAAATAGTATTCTTTCAAGGCTTGATGAGATGTTAGTCAAGTCTTGGGTAATAATATGTAGAGAGAGGGCACTAGTTTAAATGGGAGATTTAAAATCAGTAATCCTTGTTGGTGGTAAAGATTGAACTGTAGTGAAAAGAGCATTAGCTAGTAGGTTGGAAGATTAAAATTATAGTAAAATTTCTTTTTTTTTCTTTTTTTAAAGATTTTATTTCTTTATTCATGAGAGACACACGGGGGCGGGGTGGGGGGCAGAGACACAGGCAGAGGGAGAAGCGGGCTCCATGCAGGGAGCCTGACGTGGGACTCAATCCCGGGTCTCCAGGATCACACCCTGGGCTGAAGGCGGCACTAAATCACTGAGCCACCCGGCTGCCTCTCTCTTTCCTTTTTTTATGTTATCTGAGAAATTCACAACACACAATACATTTTTTGCCCATAGGTGGCAACCCTAAGTATAATTTGCTACCAATCCTAGTATAATTTGCTTTCACATACTATAGGTTGAACATAGTTGAAGACAAAATAGAATTTCCAAATTTAAAATTTGAGTGTAAATAACAAACCCTAAACTACCTAAAATACACAAACTTCCCTAATACTGTATTGTACATGACATACATTAAATGTAAAAAATACTGATAGTATTAATTATTTAGCAGTTACCAAACCTAAGTAAACGCTAAATGGATTTCTTAATAAGATCCCTTTCATTAACATTGGTTTGCCTGTGTTGAAAGGACATACACTTTAATGAGTGGATTTTGTGACATCTGTTTTGGCTGCCATGCATCCTACTTAATTATTTTCTATTCTTGATATCCTGGAAGGGTGAGGTTGCTGAATGGTCAACTCTCAAACAATATATTAATGTATATGTCCTGCCTCTTCCTTCAGATTGTAAACTGCAGTAGGGTGGGGAACTATGTTTTTGAATCTTTCCACAGCATGCATCAAAATGCCTCACATTCATAATAGGCATTTTTTAGTGTTATTTGATTGAGTTGTTTCAAATTCCACTTTTACACTGGTTGTCAGACTCTGGGGTATGTGTTATAAGAAAAATTTTAAATTGTGTAGATATTTTGAAATGGAGTTAATGATATTTAGAAATATTATCAATCTATTTTAGTATCATGCATATATTTTTGGACACGTGTAATATTACTGCAAGAAGCAATTTCCCTTTTGCAATAAAACCCATGATACAGACTCTCAGGTGTATAATAAAAAGGCTTGAATATGGATAATCCAGATTGACCACAATATGGTATTCAGCCAAATGGAGAACCATTATAGGTGTGCTTAGAAGTTTCACATGTTTGAACCTCACTCTCAGATTTTGATATGGTGAAATCTCACTCAGTAATTATGATGCTTGTCACTGTTGAGAATGTAGCACCCTGTAGGCAATCTTCTCAGTTGGTGTGGAGTATCCACCAGATGTCATTGAACTTTCTTCTAGACATTTATTAGTTTTTCTTACTTTTGAAGAAAAAGTTTTTACATTTTGCTTTAAATAATATAGTAAAACACTTTAAGTAAAAGTTTTAATATTTTACTGAATTACAAATAGTATGTAAAACTAGTTCGTGCTTCCGCAGCACATATACTGAAGTTGGAACAATACAGAGAAGATGGCCCCTTGCAAAGGATGACATGCAAATATGTGAAGCATTCCATATTTTGTACAGTTCCTGAGCATCCTACTCCCCTTGGCAGATTAACTCCGAGGAAGTGATATGAGTCAGAGCACAATGTGTGGCAGTGAATAATGAAATTGTGATTTTTCATGACTAAAAAAAAAATCAGTAAACTGGTACCCTGCTAATGAATTCATTATCAGTTTAGTGTATATATATATATATATATAAAGACTATTAAAGAATGTGTTTTTTAGATCCAATCAAAATTACTAAGTGTGAGAAATATTAAAAGGGTTTCTTAATATGTAAAGTAATTTAGCTTTTAATTATGTTCCCTTAATAAAGGATTTCTGAAACAAAGTTTCTAGTTACTTAGATTCATTGAAAAAAATTTTTTAAGTTTTTATTTAAGTAATCTCTGCCCAGTGTGGGTCTTGAACTCACAACTCTGAGATTAAGATTTTATATATTTAAGATGAGAAAAGTAAGAAAATCTAATTCCCCTAGTATACATTTTGATATCTTACTGAACCTTTAGTATGCAGATTCCATTCTTAGCAATGTATTGTCACATCTTACTACTTTACTATTTTTTATTCTTTTGCAGTTTAACTCCTAATGTGTCATTCCATAGTAATCACATACAGTAATGATAGCTACCATTTATGTAGCACTTTACGGGATACTGTTCATATGTTTTCTCATTTAATCTTTACAACAACCCTGTGATACTCCAATACTTAACAAGTTTTTTTATATCTTTTATGTATATGTTTGATCAACATTCCTATTTTGTGTCAAAATGAACTTTATGAAATTTACTGAATACTTACGAAAATTCAGTGTTTGATTTTAGGTGAGTTAATGTGGGAAAAATTCTGGGAAAGTATTAAATTTTTTTTTTCACTTTATAGATGAAGAAACGAAGACAAAGATTGAGACTTATCTAGAGTAACACAAACCAGTAAGTGTTGGAATTAATGGAGGTGGATAGTAATGAGTGTAATCTCATATGCCAAGAGCTTTTCTTGCTGCCTTCTGCCTGAGTTCTAGGGACAGGAGCCAAAAAGCCCAAATGGTTGGGAACCAAAAAGGTAATACGTAGGCTTTGATAGTACCCCAGCAAACTGTGCTATTCCTTTTCGTTTCTTTTATTCTTTTTCTTTTCTTTCCTTTTCTTTTCTTTTTAATCAGTTAGTAATGATAACTTGAAAGAGCAGATAATGTCTTCTGTTGTTGTTAGATAAATGAAACTTATTTTAAACATATATATCCCTGAAGCACTAAGGAAATAGAAAATCTGGAGAGAAGCCTGTTGAATTTCTCACAAGATAATAGCCATAGGGTCAGGTAAGGAAATGAGGAAGTTAATAAATAGTACATGGGTGTAATTGGTGACATGTGTGTAATTGGAACTTAAATTTTTATGGTTATCATTAAGATTTTTAAAATCCTGTTTAAATATTGTAATATCAATTTAATATAAAAACCTTAGAGCTTAAAGGTGCTTATCCAATTATGGTTTTCTTTAGATGACAAGTTGGAGCTTGCCCAGTGTCACAGATCAGAGACGGAATTAAAACTTGTATTTCCTGACTTCCAGATTAGTGTTATTTCTACTTCAAATTATTACTTCTTGGTAAGCTGTTCTTAAAATACTTGTTTTTTTTATATCTTTTATGTATATGTTTGATCAACATGCCTATTTTGTGTCAAAATGAACTTTAAAATATGAAATTTACTGACTACTTATGAAAATTCAATTCTTTGTTTGATTTTAGGTGAGTTAATGTGGGAAAAATTCTGGTATTTTGAAGATGTCTTGGCACAGTATTTTTTCCTGTTTAAGTTACAAGTAACCAGTTTTTAGAGAAAAAAGAAATTGGGATTTTTTGGTTAAATCATGCCATCTGAACAGAAACAGTTATTTTTTGATGAAAAACAAACTACTTTTAAAAAAGATTATGATGTGAAAAATGAAATAGTGGATTCCTTCAGATCACTACCTAGGCCAAAAATTTCACAAAGTAGTTTTCATTATGAACTAAAAAATGTGAAAATTGATTTGCCGAAGATAAATATTCCAAATGAAGTCATTCTGAAACATGAAGTTGACAAATACAGAAAATTATTTCAGCGTCAACCACAGACTGCCAGAAAATCTATCAGTGTAAGGACTGTAAGCTGTGTAGAGGAGTGCATGTTGCTCCATAAGTCTGAGAGAGTTGAAGAAGAGGGTTTAAAAATGTCTGCAAAAATACTCAATTTCAACTGTTTAAAATGCCGAGACAGCACTCGATATAGCCCAAATGATTTGCAGAAACACTTTCAAATGTGGCACCGTGGTGAATTACCTTCATATCCTTGTGAAATGTGCAGTTTTTCAGCAAATGACTTCCAGATATTTAAACAACACAGACGGACACATAGAAGCACTTTAGTAAAATGTGACATTTGTAACAATGAGAGTGTATATACTTTATTAGACTTGACAAAGCATTTTGCATCCACACATTGTGTAAATGGTAGTTTTCAATGTGAAAAGTGCAGATTCTCCACCCAGGATGTTGGCACATTTGTTCAGCACATTCATAGACATAATGAGATCCATTATAAATGTGGTAAGTGCCATCATGTATGTTTTACCAAAGGAGAGCTTCAGAAGCACCTTCATGTTCATTCTGGTACATTTCCCTTCACTTGTCAATATTGTAGCTATGGTGCCACTAGGAGAGAGCACTTGGTAAGACATGTTATAACTTTGCACAAAGAACACTTATATGCAAAAGAAAAACTGGAAAAAGACAAATACGAAAAGAGGATGGCAAAGACTTCAGGACTTAAGCTGATACTGAAAAGATACAGAATAGATGCATCAAGGAAGACATTCTGGAAACGCAAGAAGATCAACAATGGAAGTGACAGAAGTATAGAAAAAAACACTCAAGTGCTTAAAAAAGTGAACAAAACACAGGCTAAATCTGAAGACCAGAGCCATCTTGTTCAAGAGCATTTAAGTGAAGGAAAGGATGAAAGACCACACTGTGAGAATAATGATAAACCTGCTGAGTCAGAATCAGAAAAGCCAGCTCTTCTGTCCACTGCGCAATGTAATAGAGCTGAAGAGGGATCAAATTCTACTCTAGGTTTCTTGAAAACTGCTGTACAAGGACCTACAGTGTTAATGGTGAAAAATAATAGAATAACCATTCCTGCTAACTACAGTGCTGATTTTATGGGCTTTAAGATGGTGGATGGAAAACAACATATTGTAATAAAATTGTTACCTACCAATAAACAGAATTTATATTCACCAGGTTCACAGTCAGATGCTGCAAAGGACAGTACTGCCAATTTGCAGCCCCAGACTTTGGACACTACTGGATTTTTAGCAGGAGTAACAGCTGAATTAAGTGACACAGTTTACATGAAAGCAACTACTCCATTTTCATGTTCATCTCCTATACTTTCAGGGAAAGTAACGTCAGAAAAAGAAATGGCTTTGCTATCTCAAATGAGTAATATGCTCCAAACAATGGATGATGAAAAAAATGTGTCATCTTTGTCAGCATCAGAATTGGTTACAGCATCAGTAAATTTGACCACAAAAGTTGAAACAAAGGATAATATTGACCTATGGGGAAGTTATGTTACTCAGAGTCACTCTGAGATATCAGGTACTACCATTAAAAGTCCAGATAAAGTCACCTCTACTACCAAGCAAAATGCATACAACAGTGGAGATATGCATAACTATTGCATTAATTATGTCAACTCTGAATTACCTGTTGAATCTTCCAACCAAGGATCATTACCCTTTCATAATTACTCAAAAGTAAATAATTCTAATAAACGTCGTAGGTTTTCAGGAACAGGAATGTGTGAAAACCCTCAAAAAGAACCTTCATCAAGCAAGACAGTTGTTCAGCAGCCAATAAGTGAATCAGTTTTATCACTGGTGAGGAAAGAGAGTTCAAATCCAGATAGCATGTTAGCATCTATTAGCCTTTTAAATACTAAAGATGGAACTTTAAAAATGCAAGCTGAAATCGAAGAACAGTCTGTTTTAGAAAAAGGACAGAACATTGATGGACAGAATTTATATACTAATGAAAATCAAAATTTAGACAGTGTGACTGAAAAATCTAAGTGGGATGGCATTTCTAATGTTGAGTCACCTATGATGCCTAGAATCACATCTGTTTTCTCTCTCCAGAGTCAACAGGCATCAGAATTCTTGCCACCTGAAGTAAACCAGTTACTTCAGGATGGATTAAGAGCAAAATCTGATGTAAAACAAGACTGTAGTATTAGTAACACTCCAGATAAAGGCCTGCTACTTCATAGTGACCAGTCATTTCAGAAACTTGAGGGAGAAGGCAAAATAGTTGAATCTTCAAAAGACTTTAAAGTACAAGGCACCTTCCCAGTTCCATCTGGTAGTTTAGGGATTAATGTGCCTACAAATGATCTGAATTTAAAATGTAGTGGAAAAGAAAAACAAAATCTGTCAATATCACAAGATGTGAGAGATTCAGAAAAGACACCTAGAATTTCAGGTATTGGCACATTACTTAAGACTCAGTCAGATGCAATAATAACACAACAGCTGGTTAAAGATAAATTACGCGCCACTACACAAAATTTAGGTTCTTTATATAGACAGAGTCCACTTCTGAATTCAGAACCAAAAAAGGCTATATTTGTTCAAACTCCAAAAGGCTTTTTTGTACCATTGCACATTGCTAACAAACCTGGATTACATATTGTTTCAGGAAGACCACTTCCATTGGTCAGTACACAAGGTGTACCTACTTCTCTTCTTTTAAACAAGAAACCTGGGATGATTTTAACGTTTAATAATGGGAAACTTGAAGGTGTTTCTACTGTCAAAACTGAGAGTGCTCAAGCTTGTGGAACTCCAACTAAGGAGTCTTGCAGAACACCTTTTTTGAAGGTAGAACCAAACAGTAATTGTCTGACACCTGCACTTTGTTCCAGCATTGGCAGTTGTTTGAGCATGAAAAGTAGCTCAGAAAATACTTTGTCATTAAAAGGCCCTTACATCATTAAAACATCAGCAAGTTCTTCAGTAAAAGCTGTTCCTACTCCTAATACAGTATCTGAGCATCAGGGCACCAAGTTGAATATCTTGGACTCAGTAAAAAAGCAGAATGAGATTTTTCCAAAACCACCTCTTTATACCCTCTTGCCTGATGGCAAACAAGCTGTTTTTTTAAAGTGTGTGATGCCAAATAAGACTGAGCTGCTTAAGCCTAAATTAGTCCAAAATAGTACGTATTATCAAAACATACAGCCAAAGAAACCTGAAGGAACACCACAAAAAATACTGCTGAAAATTTTTAACCCTGTTTTAAATGTGACTGCTGCTAACAATCTGTCTGTAAGTACCTCTGCATCCTCAGTGCAGAAAGACAAGGTACCATCTAATCAAACTATAGGAGAGCAGAGAGAGCCAGAATCTTCTAGAGATGCCTTACCCTTCTTACTAGATGATATGATGCCAGCAAATGAAATTGTGATAACTTCTACTGCAACATGCCCAGAATCTTCTGAGGATCCAATGTGTTTCACTGACCATTCAGACTCCAGAGTATTAAGGTGTAAAACAAATTGTACAATTGAGAGAAACTTCAATAGAGAAAAGACTTCGAAAAAAAAATTTTCAAGAATAAAAACTCATGTAAGAAGTAAAGATTCTGAAACTGCCTTTGTATCTAGGAACAGAAACTGTAAACGAAAGTGCAGAGATAGTTACCAGGAACCTCCAAGAAAAAAAGCAACATTACATAGAAAGTGTAAAGAAAAGTCTAAACCTGAAGATGCCCGTGAATCATTTGGATTTAACAGACCAAGGCTTTCAAAAGATTCAGTCAGAACTTTGCGGCTTTTCCCTTTTAGTTCCAAACAGCTTGTGAAATGTCCTAGGAGAAACCAACCAGTTGTAGTTTTGAATCATCCTGATGCAGATGCACCAGAAGTAGTAAGTGTAATGAAAACTATTGCTAAATTTAATGGACGTGTACTTAAGGTTTCATTGTCAAAAAGAACTATCAGTGCTTTACTGAAACCAGTTTGTGATAACTCTTCAAAAAGAATTTATGATGATTTTTCCAAAAGACATAAAACATTGAAACCTGTTAGTTCTGTGAAAGAAAGATTTGTGCTAAAATTAACACTCAAAAAGACAAGCAAAAACAATTATCAGATTGTGAAAACTACCTCTGAAAATGTTCTGAAAGCTAAATTTAACTGTTGGTTTTGTGGTAGAGTATTTGACAATCAGGATGCTTGGGCTGGTCATGGGCAGAGACATTTAATGGAAGCCACTCGTGATTGGAATATATTAGAATAATTTACTGTAGTTACCAAGGAAAAGAAAAGTAAAATTATCTTAGAAGAAAATAGTGGGTTGAGTTACCTTAAGGCAGACATTTTCTACTTCAATATAGTACCTAAAATTGAGCATCTGAAAGTTGGCTGTATTTCCATGGGAGACTAAAAAAGTTTTATGTGTGATATTTGAAAATGCTATCATTGCACACATAAGTTTTGCAAGAAACTAATTGCAGCACAGATGTACCTTGATTTAATTTTTAAAAAATGTGTTCTTGGGAAGTTAGGGCTAAAGAAAATTTTGATAAAACAGTTTTCCCAACTTAGTTATATAGTGACTCTTAGTAGAGGGTAATGGCTGACAGCCCCATTCCCTCTCTTCTTCCACCAGCCTTATGAATCTGATAAGTGTAGCTCCTTTGAAGATGGAGAGCTCTTTCACCATGGAACTGAAGGAGTTTCTCCTCATTTGTGAAGATACACTAAGAGAGCTTGAATAAAGAACTTAATTTTACATCTGCTAAGTATAGTTCTTTTGAAGGATATTAGGCTTCTTTGAGAGTACATTTAACTATGGTTACACCTCATGATGCTTGAAAAGAGTTTTTGATGAGTAAATCTTTTTCTCTTTTATGCTGTGTCCCATATCAGGGATTGGAATACCCTCCCAAGGTGATTTTCTTTTTCTAAATGGCTATGTCAAGCATTGCAGTAGATGGGCAGCTTCAAAAGAAGAATTAAACTCTCTTGGTCCAGTTAAAGAACTTGAACATTTTTCTGAATTTGATGATAATCTCCAGTGATTCTCTTGCACAGAACTATGCTTACTTGATTTAAATTGTTTGTCCCCCAAACCAAATGGCCAATTTTTATCTTAGTTGCCATCCATTTATAAAGTGGAACATAGAAGCACTTCCAAGTGAATGGCTTTTCTTGAAAATTCAGAATTACTCTACAGGAACAATATTTTGAAGCAGGATTAGCAAAGCAAATCAGATTTTTGCTGTTTAATTACTGATGCGTGTCTGAACATGTACACATTGGGACAAACCATTTTTGTTAGCACCTTTTCAGTCTCACTGATGACCCAAAGCAGATTATTTACTGATTGTTGGCAGTTGAAATGAAGAAGCATTAATAGTGGACTCAGTGGCAGGGCATAAAACTTCAGGACAGATTCCTAGGGGATATACCCAGCAGATAGAATTTTAAAATGGATATTTTCATGACGACAACAGAATCATCAACTAAAACTTGACCGTGTAAGTTTGGATCAAATTTTGTTGGATTATTGGATAATGGAGTTCTTGTATTACAAATTACTGTATAATTTTTGTTACATTGTTACTACAAGTGTTAAAACATTTTCATTGATTGAAAATTTCAGGGCTTCTTTTCTGTATATAAGAAAGAATTTAAACCTGTACATATTTTTGTACCTTTCAGTTTGTTATGTAAATTTTGCACAGAAAATTTTTTGACATAAAAAGTTTATTTTCCTTCAATTTAGTTCTGTGCATGCACTAATAAACTGGTTGTTTAATTTAAAAGAAATATGTAAGACTTTACCCATGTTATTTTCTTGGGTTTTATTTTACATGTAGAAATTTTTTTTTTTGGGTAAATTCATTTTTCAGGGATTGAACACTATTGTTAGCAAGTGCCTAAAAGATGTGAAACAGTTTACATATGTCAACTGTAACAGTAGGTCCCAAATGGGCCCAGTCCCCCAAAAGTTTTATTTTAAAGAAAGCCATACATAGATGCTTCAAGCTATCTTGCTATGCACATTATACATGTACTTTTTTTGTGCAGTTTGTCTACTTTACTAGTGAAGTATTTTTTGTATAAAACCTGTTACAATTGTGTTTCTTAAATTGAGCCTAAGAATGGAGTTGATTGGAAATATATAGTATATATTAATAATGTATATGGTGTTTAAAGAATGGTAAGCATTGTTAATTTCTGTAATGAACATTTTCTTCAATTAAATTTATCTTAAGTTTGTGTTTACACAATAATTTTTTTTTTACTGTATTAAAATCAAATGGGAATTTTATTCTAATGGGAAATATTTATATTTCAAGTAAGCTTTTTCTTTAAATACTAGGGAACTATGTAAAATAAAGTGTGGGTCCCCCCCATCATAGGTGAAATTTTGAGATTTTGTTTGAGAAGGTTTACATTTACCATAAAATTATTGTAGTTATGCTGATAAGGAAAGTCATAGAGAGGGTTATGCGCTTTAGTACCTTAACAGCAATAAAATTAAAATGCTCTGCTGTTATGGGTAAGTTTATTATAATCCCTTGCCTTCCGTGAATAGAGAAGAGAGAAGCAGCGATCTTGCCAATGTTTGCAGCATTATAAAAATACATTTCAGAATAGCCATGTCAGTAAAAATATATTTAATGTTGTGATATATACTTTTTGCCTTAAAGTTTTAAAAGCCATTTAAAAAACTTCATGCCCCAGGTACTCTAGTTAGTACCTTTTATGATTTGTTAGGTTATTCTAAAGAAGGCGAACCTGCTTGGAGCCTTAGATTGCCGGAGTGGAAAATCCAGAATCAAAACTGTCCATCCTTTTTTTTTTTTTTTCTCCTGGCTGAAACTGAACTAGAGATGGTTCTCTAAAATATGAATATCCAGTAGTTTGGGATTGTTAATATATTTCTTGGTTAGAAATGTGTTTCATTATTTTTCCCTATTTGTCTGTCTCCATTGAAAATGGGCCTATTTGGCATTCAATTAAAAAAATAGTTGAAAAAAAAATAGTTGAATTTTTAAAAAGTTTACCTTTCTATCTTACTAAGCACTTAATAGATTGAAAGATAATATATATTTTTTAAGTGAAAGATTATGATTTTGTTAAGGGGTCAGGGAAGTTTATTAATAAAGGGTAAGTTAAGATAGTAAATAATTTAGACCTTGTAGGCCATTTAGTCTCTTGTCATAACTTTTTTTTTTTTTTTTTTTTTTTTTAAGATTTTGTTTATTTACTTGAGAGAGACAGAGACATAGGCAGGCTCCCCACAGGGAGCCTGATGCAGGACTCACAACCTGAGCCAGAGGCAGACACTCCACCACTGTCATAATGCAGAAGCAGCCCTAGACAATATGTAAATCAATGAGTATGCCTATGTTTTAATAAAACTTCATTTAAGGAAATGAGCCATGGGCTGAGTTTGGCCCACCAAAGTTTTTACTACCCCTTGCTTTTAGTTCTCTCAACAATCTGCTCTTAGAATGGAATTTTTTAAATTAAAACCAAGTTTGATACAGTTTTTTTTTGTGATGTATACCAGCTGTATAAAAGTCACAAAATATAAAAAATATGCATATAAGTTACCAATGTAAATGTATTTAAAAGTGAAGAGAATGTAAGTAATGAAAGTGATTAGTGGGTAAAGTAAATGGGTCATTTGTGTGCAAACGGTAATGCATCTTACAGAGGAATTAACAGTAAAACAGGTGCTGTGGGAATTTCTGTCCAGGTTAGGTGAGAAATAGATACTAGTTATTTAAGTGATTTGAAATAGCCCTTAAGAAAAGTAATTAGAGTTCTTGGGATGGAGGAGAATGGAGGTGAGGTGAAAACAATATTTACTGATTTTTTTTTCCCACTACTGATATCTGCTTATTTAACTTGGAATATGTCCCATTTAATCGGGGTATTGGCACTGTTTATTCCTTATTTTAGCAATTTGTTAGGATTCTTATTTTCAGCAAAGTGCCTTGACTCCATTGAAGATCTTATCCAGTGAAACTTGCTGGAGAAATTTCTAGGACATTATTTGTTGCTAGTTGAGAAGGTAGCATTAGCAGAAAAATTTTCCTATAATGCAGTTGAAATAGGATCAGTTTGGTTGATTTTGGTGTTCATTGGTTTAAATATGTTCTTAATTGGATAATTGAGAAGTAGTATCTTGGAACAGGTATTTTACCTCTTCAAAGTCTTCTTTGAATGTTTTTTTTTTTTTTTTTTTAGTTCTGTCTTTTGAGCTTCTGTTAATAAGTGCCCCAAATTTAAAAATCATCTTTCTTTAAAAAGTACATACCATTATTATGATAGTGTAAATGTTTGAGTAAAGAGTGTAGGAAGAATGTTAATATTAGGTAGATCAATCTAAAAAATCATGATTTTAGTCAATGTCTAGAATGTACTTACTAAAAAAATAAAAAATACTCATTTCTAGTAAAGTCATTTTTAATATGTTAGAAAAATTCTTCCTTGATGTGAAGGTAATGTTCAGGTTGCAAGTGAAATTGCTTCTTTCGGTTAAGGTGCCTGCTCTCATCAATTATTTCATAAGTTATTGCTAATGTAAAAAGATAGGAAAACAAAATGAAAAATTTGGATAGAGAATAAAATACTATTTGCAAATTACTTGATTGCAATATTTTGAAAATCCAAAGAATTACACTGAAAATTAGCTTTCCTTTTTTTTCTTTTAAGATTTATTTATTTATTTATTCATAAGAGACACAGAGAAAGAGAGGCAGAGACGCAGGCAGAGGGAGAAGTAGGCTCCATGCAGGGAGCCCGATGTGGGACTTGATCCCGGGTCTCCAGGATCACTCCCTGGGCTGAAGGTGGCGCTAAACTGCTGAGCCACCCAGGCTGCTCCAAAAATTAGCTTTCCTAAACAATAATAATCAATTGGCAAATTATAAGAGAAGACCCATTTATAGTAAGATCCACAAAATAATAAAAGTTATGTGGCGCTGCCAAAGGAAAAAACTACAAAACTTAACTGGGAGATACAGTGTCTCTGGGTATAAGATTAAATATATCCCCATTTGATAGGTCCCATTTTCCACACAGATCTTCCACAGAAGGCTTGTATCAAGTGGGAGGTGGCAGCTGGTTAGTGGTGCCCATTGTACCATTCCCAAATCCTGTAGTGTAAGGAGAATCAGGGCAGGACAGCTACTCTTATTGTACAAGTACCTTTCCAACACAACCGTGTTATGAGAGACCTGCCCTGGTGAGCTTGGCATCCAGATGACAGCTTATATCTCTCAAAGCTTTCTGGGGACAGAAGAGCTATTCTGTGTACATTCAGCAGCTGGTGAACATTATTTTTTTTAATTATTTTTTATTTTAAGATTTTTTAATTTATTCATGAGAAACACAGAGAGAGGTAGAGACACAGGCAGAGGAAGAAACAGGCTCCATGTAGGGAGCCCGATGCAGGCTTGATCCTGGAACTCTGGGATCACGCCCTGAGCCAAAGGCAGATGCTCAACCACTGAGCCACTCAGGCATCCCACTAGTGAACATTAGAGCAGATTCCGTCCTCTGTGATTCTGGGCTATAGAAGATCCATACTGGGAGGTGATAGAAGATTCTCCCCCATGTTGTCCTCTAACCCCTGACACAACTGCTCTGCAGGGAGGATCTGGGAGACATTCAGCGAAGAGCCAGGTTTCCCATACCCTCACTCCTACGCCCTACCAAACATGCTCCATAGTACAAAGGCGAAGAAAGGGGTTCACTTTAAGAGAAGGGTTGAGTGAGCTTGACAGCACACTTCCCATATACTAGGGGCCTAACTTTACCTGGAACAGACTGGAGCTGTTTGTACCCCCAAAATTGTTGAAAACTATAGGACAATCAGCTACCAATTAAATAGAGGCTAGCAGTTACTGGTAATACCAATAGATACCAGCCAGAAAGCTTAAAGACCAAATCGGGGAGACAAAGACTGGGTAAAACTACAGACATCCCTTGTGATTAATGTGTGTGATTCAGGCTAGAGCCACATAGGAACAACCAGAGTTACAAGTCCCTAACAGAATGTAGGACAAAACTTGTAAACTCCCTAAACAGTGAAAGATGCCACACCCCACATATTGTTGTAGGGTGTAAATCTCCCTGATTCAGGGGGCTTAAACACAACCTCTTATTAATTAATGGCTGATCATTAATGATGCTGACTCAGAAGCAACCCTTAGGAAGTCATCCTTAAAGATAAAAATGAGAGAAACAACTTGAGCAGGAACATCAGATGTGTCCCTGCACATTGTGAGGGACACAGACTTCATGAATTAGTTCAGCCATGCCACTAAATAAAAAATAAGCTCAGAGTAGACCGGAGAACCACCATGTAGACATCCTACAATATGTTACCTAAAACCTGTTTTCAACACAAAATTATGAGACATTCAAAGAAACAAAGTGTGACACGTGGACAAAAGCAGGCAACAGAAATTTCCTTTGATGGACAGCAGATACAGGATAAGTGTTCTGAAACAATTGTAAATCTGTTCAAACACCTAAAGAAAACCAAGTTTAAAGAATTAAAGTATGCTGACTGTGACTCATCAAATGTAAATAAAAAGGTAGGAAGAAAAAGAGCTAAATGAAAATTTTGGGAGTTGAAAATTTGGAACTTTTGCTAGGGAGGCTCAATAGTACATTTAAGCTGGCAGAAGAATCAGCAAACCTGAAGATGGATGGAGAGAAATTACAAAATCTGAAGCACAAATGGGAAAAGGAATGGGAAAAAAAAAAAAAAAAAAGCCTTCCTCACACTACATGCACAAGTCAACTCAAGATGGATCATAAACCAAAATATAAGCAAAACCCATAAAACTCATGAAAATATTGTGACCTCTTTAAGTAGTCGTCTTAGATATGACACCAAAATCACAAATGAAAAAAGAAATAATTTAAAATGCATAGTTTTTATTAGATTATGAGTTGACCTATTTCATCTAATTCAATAATTTCAATAAAAACTTTGCTCTACATATCTTCATTCCTCTAGCAATGTTTATCTGGGAATGTCTTAATTTTTTTCTTCCTTTTTGAAGGATAGTTTTGCTGACTATAGAATTGATTGACAGTTTTTTCTGTTCAGCACCTTGAGTACATCATCTCACTGCTTCTGGCCTCCATGGTTTCTGTAGATAAGTCAGCTGTTAATCTTATTGAGGATCCCTTGTATTGATGAGTCCCTTGCTGTTTCAAGATTGTCTCTTGCTTTTGTTTTTAATAGTTTGATTATAATATGTCTGGGTATACATATCTTTGAGAACTTGGGAGTTCCTGGAGTTTCATGGATTTGTAGGTTAATATTTATCATCAGATTTGGGAAGTTTTTTTCAAATATTCTTTTCGATGCTTTTTTCCCTTTTCCTCTGAGACTCACATTATATATATGCTGTTATACTTGTTGGCTCTATTCTCTTAGGCTCTGTTCATTTTCTTCATTTTTTTCCTGTTCCTCAAACTGTACGATGTCAGTTGATCTATCTTTAAGTTTATATATTCATCTGCTTGCTCAAATCTGTTGCTGAGCCACTCAAGTGAAATTTTCATTTCAATTATTATACTTTTCAACTCTAATTGAAAGTTATAGATTTAAAAGTTCTTTTCACTACTTCTATTTATAGTCTTCATTTGGTTGAAACATACTTTGATTTCATTCTTTAGACATGGCTTCATTAAAATCTTTGCTTAGAAAATCCGGTGTCTGGGCTTTCTCAGGATATCTATTGATTGCTTTTCCTCCTGTGTATGAGCCATATTTTCCTCTCTTTGCATGCCTTGTAATTCTTAGTTGAAAACAGAACTTTTAAATTATTATAATGTGGCAACACTGAAAATCAGATTCTCCACTCCCTCTTCCATCCTAGTGTTTGTTGTTGCTGCTTGTTGTAGTTGTTGTTTGTCTAGTAACTTTTCTGAACTAATTTTGTAAAGTCTGTATTCTTTGTCATGTGTGGCCACTGAAGTATCTGTTGTTAACTTAATGGCCAGCTAATGATTGGACAGAGATTTCCTTAAACATCCAGAATGAAAAAATTTCCCACTGTTTGCCGTGGATTCTGTGTGTGTTTTTGTGGTGCACATCCAGCACTCAGCCAGGTAGTTTACAATTGTGCCTTAACCTCAGCTTTCTACTTAGGAGAACCTCCAGGTCAGTCAGAGATGACAGCTTGAGGCCTTCTCAGGGCTTTCCTTAGAATACACACAGCCCTGACCATGCATGTCGCCTTCTAGATTCCCAGGAATATGTTATAACTTTCCAAAGCCCTAATGGACATCATTCATTCCCTAGCCTGTCCTTCCTAGCTTTTGGGTCTGTTGCTTCAAATGTTATCTATTACCCCAGGCAACAGTAACCAAAATATTTGCCTATTAATGTTTTAGCATTGCCCCCAGGTAGCAGCTTTAGCTCCAGGCAAACTTCAGGTGGACAAAAGTCAGTTTCCAGGAAGCTACCAGATTAGTCAAATGATTACAATTCTTTGTGACTTTTACACTAAAACTACAAATCATTGTTGAAAAAGATTAAGAAGACCTAAATGAATGTAAAGACATCCATGTTCATGGATTAGAAGACAACCCACAGAATGGAAGAAATATTTTCAAATAATATATCTAATATGGGAATTGTACCCAAAATATATTAAAATGATTATAACAACAATAAAAAGACAATCCCATTAAGAAATGGTCAAAGAATTTGAGTAGATATTTCCTCAAAGAAGATATATAAGTAGCTAATAACCATATGAGAATATGCTTAATTAACCTCTGTAGTCATTAGGGAAATACAAATCAAAACCACAATGAGATAATACTTCACACCCTTTAAAATGGAAATAATCAAAAACACAGACAATAACAAGTGCTGTTATGTGGCAAAACTGAAACTCTCATACATTGTTGGTCAGAATGTAAAATGGTGCTTTGGCAAATAGTTGGGCATAACTATTAAACATGGTTATCATATGACATAGCAGTTCCATTTTGAGATCTATACCCCAAAGCAAAAAATATTCTCACCTAAAAACTTGTACACAAGTGATTAGAATGTTGTTATACATAGTCGTCAAAAAGTGGATGCATCTCAAATGTTCATCAACCAATGAATGAAAAATGTGGTATATCTGTATTATATACTATTTAGAGAAAGAGAAATGGAGTATTGGTACATGCTGTAACATAGATGAACCTTGAAAATATGCTATAAGAAAGAAGCTAGTCACAGAGGACCACATATTGTATGATTGATTTCATTCATATGAAATGTCAAGAATATTAAGTTTATAGAGACATGATAGATTAGAAGTAAACTGTGATGGGGACTGATGGAGAATAGAGAGTGTCTGCTTATGAGTATGGAGTTTCTTTTTGAGGTAAGAATGTTCTAAGCAGATTGTAGTAAAACCCACTGGATCATACAGTTCTAAGTGGGTGAATTTTATAGTATGTGAATCATATCTCAATGATGCCATTAAAATTATCATCTAGTAAAAGTTAACCATTAGAACGGGGAAATTGGATGCTAAGGAGCACAGAAATGGCAAATGTAGGAATCACTATTATTTTTTAGGAGTAAAAACGAATAAATAGGAAGAAACTAAGTACTTAGAGTAGGGCTCCCCAATCTCTAGACTGAGATTCAGATCTTGTTAAAGAGATTTTTAAAAGATTTTATTTATTCATGAGAGAGGCAGAGACCTAGGCAGAGGGAGAAGCAGGCTCCATTCAGGGAGCCTGATGTGGGGCTTAATCCTGGGACTCTGGGATTACACCCTGAGCTGAATGCAGATGCTCAACTGCTGAGCCACCCAAGCATCCCCTTAAGATATTGTAGCTGCCACAGGTACATTTAGTTGGTTGACAGTAAAGAAATTTGTCAGATGGTACAGACCTTAGTTGGTCTGTAGGAGTAGTCCGTTCAGTAGCTGTGGAACTCATTGGAGGATGCTGGTTAGTTAGAGCCTCTCAGGTTGTAAACAGCCTGCTGAGTGTTCTAGAAACTCACTGGAAGGAGTTAGGTAGGCTGGTCCCCAGGTAGTTGCCCCACTGACTGGTAGAGAAACTCTCTGGAGAGTGTGGCCAAGCTGGAGCCCACTAGGTGGCTGAGAGAAATCTGCTCTGAGCACTGGTGAGCTAGAGCCAGTTAGCAGAAATTGGCCTGTAGGCAGCTCAGTGAATGAGCTGGGCCTGCTAGGTAGCTGAAGACTGATTGTCACTGGGCATCCCTAATCCACTCATGGGAAAAAACATACTGGAACCAGGAAGGGACCACCAGTGAACTTAGTGATGCTTACCAGTGCATTTCTGAAGGCCTTGGTGAACACACTGGAACATAAATTTCTGGTGGGTCTTTTTCCCTCACAATACATCCACTCTAGCACGCTTATTTCTCTGAGTCTTAAATTTTTTCCTCCACTGTCTTCCACAGCAATTCAGACATTTCAGCTGCAATTAGTGAAAATCATCACTTTCTCTAGTTTTGCAGGAGCCACCCAGTGAATTTGTACCATTTCCTTTTTTTTTTTTTTTTTTTTTTTTTTGGTACCATTTCCTAGGGATCTTTCCAGGTGTTAAATTCTGTATCCTGAGAAGTTCCCTTAAGTTAATAAATTATTTTTTATTGGGTCATATTCTGGCTCTTTTGTTCAAGCATTCTCAAAATATAGTCCTATGATACTCCCTCAGCTCCTGCCAAATACATAGTGCCTAATTCTTTAATCTTTCATAATTTATTCTTTTCTTTCTTCAGCAGGACTAGCACACCCATGGCTGTTATTTAACTTTAGTTACTGGTCTAGCAGCCAAGACAAGATGGGGCATATTCTAAAGGAAATTTCTGTTGTCTTGCAGGGGAGAGGCTTCTGCAGTGTCTTCCTACACAGAGTCATAGTTTTTAATGAAATGGACACCTCTGTCCTTTCTGTAGATTTTGAAGGTTTAGAGGAGTCTGGGAAACTAAATAATTGGTGGCATTCACCACCACCAAGTTCACTACCATTCATCACCAGATATACTCATCCCACTTGTCATGGTCTAAGGTTTTCTTGATTGGGACTCTGCTCTGCAGCATAACAGACCTGTCTTGGGTTAGAATTAAATTATCTTTACAACTCAGCAACTCTTAAATCCTGAGTTTGGTCTTCAGCTTTTTCCTCTCTCATGGTAGGAGATGATTAATTGGGTTGCCACTTTATACCAGAGATGGTCCATGCATCAAATACCTACCCCCAGGATGAGGTCCCCACTACCATCTTGGTGGTTAGCAATCTTGTCCAAAGACCTATCTTAGTGCCTACTTTCTTGGACTATTCCTGGTATTAGCCTTGTCAGTTGGGTTTCCTGACGAGAAGATGCTGAGTTTGGAGTGCAAGAGTAGTAATGCCTGGGAAAAATTAAAGGGAAGGGAACAGGATTGAGTAAGAAAAGCTTTGAAACATAGTACAGACCCTGGTGAAAGTAAAGGGCTTGTGAGTAGAAGCAGGTTTGAGTATAAAAAGCCTCAGTATGTTGTGCATTGCTGATGAAGTCAGCCAATCCAATGAATGTATTAGGTCAAAGACTTCCCATTAGAGGAGTTCCATGTTGAGCAGAAATGGCCAGGAAGAGCTTGGACTTGGCTCAAAACCCAAGGTAGATTGTAAAGGCCCTGGCAGCTGAAGGCTGTCAGCTAATTGCATTCCTCACAATTAAATGCCAAGTTTTTTCTTGATGGGAAATCCAAGCAGTACACTTCTATGGCTGCCACACTGTGGGGTAATGTCAAGTAGTGTGACATCTGTGTCCCTGGAATCTCAGAGGGGAGGAGAAGGACAGGCAAAATGTTTGAAGGAGTAATGATTGAATTTTTTTCTAAATTTGATGAAAACTATAAATCCCAAGATCTAAGAAGCAGTATGAAGCTCAAGCAGGAAAAGAACAAAGAGAACCATATAAAGACATACCATAATCACATTCTTATAATCACAAGTGATAAAGAGAAAATGCTGAGTGGTGAGAGAAGAAAAAGCACACATTATGTGCAAAGAATCAAAGAGAAGAATTACTGCATAATCACATTCTTATAATCACAAGTGATAAAGAGAAAATGCTGAGTGGTCAGAGAAGAAAAAGCACACATTATGTGCAAAGAATCAAAGAGAAGAATTACTGCATACTTGTCATCATACTTGTCATCAAAGTGACACAAGCCAGAAGACTGTGGAGTGATATCTATAAAATACTGAAGGGAAAAAGTGAATCCTTAAGCAAAATTATTCTTCAAAAATGAAGATAAGACAATTTCACACAAGAGAAATCTAAGTCCTCACCAGCAAAATTGCACTATCTTAAATATTAAGAGAAATGCTTCAAGTGACAGTAAAATACACTCAGATGCCAGATGGATATTTGATCTATACAAAGGAATTAAAGAGCACTGGAAATGATGAGTAAATGAATAAATATTTAAAAACTTTCCCTGCTTTGTTTAGGTTCTTTTAAGGAGAATTCAACATTTAAGGCAAAAAATAACATCATAGTATTTATAACATTTCAAAGTAAAATGTATAACAATAGTGCAAAGGCAGGGAAGGAGGAATGGAGATACACTATTGTATTTGAAGATAAATTGTGATAAGTAAAAGATGTATATTGTAAACCCTAAAACCATTAAAAAAGAACAAAGAGATATAGCTAATTAAGTCAATAGTGAAGACAGAGTAGATTTTAAAATGTCAAACCTATCAAGACAGGGAAAAGGGGGAGGAAAAACAGGTGAGATTATATAGAAAACAATAGAGATAGTAGATTTAAACCCAATCATCAGTAACTGCATTAAATGTAAATGGTGCCAACACTCCCATTAAAAGTCAGAAATTGTTAGGATAAAAATACACAGACTTCAGAGCAAAAGATAATACTAGGGATAAAAAGAAACACTTATGATAAAGAGATCTGTTCATTAGGAAGATACAACAATTCGGAGTTGAGGCAGGATGGCGGAAGAGTGGCATCCTCATTTCATCTGGTTCCCCAAAATTTAGCTAGATAATTTTCAAACCAACCTGAACACCTATGAATTCAACCTGAGATATAAAGAAAGAATGGCGGGCACTTACAAATAGAAAAGTGACCACTTCTTTCAAGAGAGGCATGGCCTCCAGGAACAAAGACCTCACATGGCAAACTGCTTATACTGAGCCCAGCCACCTGACAGTGCAACTCCACCCAAAAACAGACACCTGAGAATCAGTGGAGCAGGCCTCTCCCCCAGAAGACCAACAGGAAGAACAGGCGAATAGCAAGTTTACTGACCAAACAGGACTGAAAAACTCCAGGACTAGGGGAGTATATAGAACTTGAGGGGTTTTTTTTCTTATGATTCATTTACATTTCAGGTTAAAATTTTCCAATAGTCTTTCTTTTTTTCTCTCTTAACTATAATATTTATTAACTCTTCATTTTTAAGTTTTTTCTTTTTTAACTTTCATATTTTATAATTATTATATGTTATAAAAATGTTCTTCATTTTTGGCTTCCTTTCACCATATTGAATTTTATTTTTGTGTATATATGTTTTGTTTTTTTAAAAATAATTTTGGAATTTAGTACCTTCTAATATATAGACCAAAATATACTCAGAAACAAGTGGATCACCATTTTGGTATGCTGTGAGATTATATTATCTCTCCCCCCACCATTTCACTTCCCTTTTTCCTCTTTTTTCTTTCTTTTGCTTCCTTCCTTCCTTCCTTCCCTCCTTCCTCCCTTCCTTCTTTCTTTCCTGTTGTTTTTTTCTCTATTTAAGTTTTGCTTTTTAAAAAAATAATTTTGGAATTTAGTACCTTCTAACATACAGACCAAAATACACTCAGAACCAAATGGATCACCATGTTGGTTCACTCTGAGATTATATTCTCTGTCCTGCCCCATCCCATTCCCCCCCTTTTTTTGTTGTTGCTGTTTCTCTATCTAAGTTTTGCTTTCTTTTTTTTTTTTAATTTTTATTTATTTATGATAGTCACAGAGAGAGAGAGGCACAGAGACACAGGCAGAGGCACCGGGAGCCTGATGTGGGATTCAATCCCGGGTCTCCAGGATCGCGCCCTGGGCCAAAGGCAGGCGCCAAACCGCTGTGCCACTCAGGGATCCCTAAGTTTTGCTTTCTTTTATAATTTCAGTATTTAGTACCTTCTAACATATAGACCAAAATACACTGAGAATGAAGTGGACCACCATTTTGGTCCACTCTGTGAGATTATACTCTCTCTCCCCCACCCATTTCCCGCCCCCCCCTTTGAATTTGTTTGTCTTTATCTTTTTTCTTTTTTTTCTGGTCCCTGACCTCTTCAGAATTGTTTAGTATATATTTTGCTTGGGTCATGGTTGATATTTTTGATTCTGTTGAATTGTACAGCCATTCTGCACTGGAAAAAATGACTAGGAGGAAGAATTCACCACAAAAGAAAGAATCAGAGGTAATAATCTCTGCCACGGATCTAATGGATATGGATTTAAGTAAAATGTTGGAGATAAAATTCAGGATTACAATTATAAAGTTTTTAGTTGGACTTGAAAAAAGCATAAAAGACTCTAGAGAAACTCTTACTACAGAAATGAGATCTAATCAGGCTGGAATTAAAAATACTCTGGATGCTCTAACAATTGGACAAATGAGGCAGAAGAAAAAGTGACATAGAAGACAAATTGAAGGAATGAAAGGAAGCTGAAGAAAATAGAAAAACAACTAAGTCCAGGAGGAGAGGAGAGGGCTCTGAGAAATAAATGATAGTTTGAAAAAAAAATCCATATTATTGGGATTCCAGAGGGCATGGAGAGAGAGAGAGAGGACCAGAAGGTATGTTTGAACAAATAATAGTTGAGAACTTTCCTAATCTGGGGAAGGAAACAGGCATTCATGTCCAAGAGATAGAGAAGATTCCTCCCAAAATCAACAAAAACTGATCAAGACCCTGACATATAATAATGAAGCTTGTAAATTTCAGAGATAAAGAAAAAATCCTAAAAGCAGCTCAAGTCAAGAGATTCCTAACATACAGGGGGAGAAATATAAGATTAATGGCATATCTATCCACAGAGACCTGGCAGGCCAGAAATGGCTGGCATGATATATTCAGGGTACTAAACAAGAAAAACATACAGCCAAGAATACTTTATGACCAGCAAGGCTGTCATTCAGAATGGAAGGAGAGATAAAGAGTTTTCAGGACAGATAGAAACTGAAAGAATATGTGACCACCAAACCAGCCCTGCAAGAAGTATTAAGGACATCCTGTAAGTGAAGAGGGAGACCAAAGAAACAGAGACAATCTGCAGAAACAGTGACTGTACAGGTAATACAATGACACTAAATTCGTATCTTTCGGTAGTTACTCTGAATGAGAATGGTCTAGTCAAAAGACATAGGGTATCAGACTGGATAAAAAAGCAAGACCTATCTATATGCTGTCTACAAGAGACTCATTTTAGACCTAAGACTGAAAATGAGGGGGTGGAGAACCATTTACCATGCAAATGGACCTCAAAAGAAAGCTGGGGTAGCAATCCTTATATCAGATAAATTCGATTTTAAACCAGTCTGTAGTAAGAGATGAAGAGGGACACTATCTCATACTTAAAGGGTCTATCCAACAAGAAGACCTAACAGTTATGAATATCTATGCCCCTAGTGTGGGAGCAGCCAATTATATCAACCAATTAATAACCAAAATAAAGAAATGCATAGATAATAATACATTAATAGCAGGAGATTTCAACATTCCACTCTCGGCAAAGGACAGATCTTCTAAGCAGAAGATCAATAAAGAAATAAGGGCTTTGAATGACACACTGGACCAGATGGACCTCACAGATATGTACAGAACATTCCATCCTAATGCAATAGAATACACATTCTTCTCAATTGCACATGGAACTTTCTCCAGAATAGACCACATACTGGGTCACAATCAGGTCTCAACCAATATCAAAAGGTTGGGATTATTCCCTCCATATTTTCAGACCATAATGCTTTGAAACTAGAACTCAATCACAAGAAGAAATTTGGAAGGAACTCAAACACTTGGAGGTTAAAGAGCACCCTACTAAAAAATGAATGGTTCAACCAGAAAATTAGAGAAGAATTAAAAAGATTCGTGGAAGCTAATGAAAATGAAAGCATGAAAGCACAACTGTTCAAAATCTTTGGGATACAGCAAAGGTGGTCCTAAGAGGGAAGTACATTTCACTACAAGCCTCTCTCAAAAAGATTACAAAAATCTCAAATACATAAGCTAACCTTACCCCTAATGGAACTGGAGAAAGAACAGCAAATAAAGCCTAAGCAAAGCAGGAGAAAAGAAATAATAAAGATTAGAGCAGAACTCAATGAAATAGAAACCAGAAGAATAGTAGAACAGATCAACAAAACTAGGAGCTTTTTTTTTTTAAAGAATAAAGATAGGTAACCACCTAGACAGACTTATTAAAAAGAAAAAAAGACTCAAATTAGTAAAATCATGAATGAAAAAGGAGAGATCACAACCAACACCAAGGAAATACAAATGATTTTAAGAAAGTATTATGAACAATTATATGCCAACAAGTTAGGCAATTTAGAAGAAATGGATGCATTCCTGGAAACCTATAAATTCCTGAAACTGAAACAGAGAGATGGAAAACCCGAACAGACCAATAACCAGCAAAGAAATTGAAGCAATCATCAAAAACCTCCCAAGAAACAAAAGTCCAGGGCCAGATGGCTTCCCAGGGGAATTCTATCAACCATTTAAAGAAGAAATAATATCTATTTTACTGAAGCTGTTTCAAAAGATAGAAATGGAACTAAAACTTCCAAACTCATTCTATGAGGCCAGCATTACTTTGATTCTGAAACCAGACAAAGACCCCATCAAAAAGAATTACAGACCAATATCCCTGATGAAAATGGTTGCCAAAGTACTCACCAAGATACTAGCCAATAAGATCCAACAGTACATTACAAGGATTATTCACTATGACCAAGTGGGATTTATCCCTGGGATGTAAACGTGGTTCAACATATGTAAATCAATCAATGTGATAGATCACATTCCTAAAAGACAAGAACCATGTGATCCTCTCAGTTGATGCAGAGAAAGCATTTGACAAAATACAGCATCCTTTCCTGATTAAAACTCTTCCAAGTGTAGGGATAGAGGGAACATACCTCAATATCATAAAAGCCATCTATGAAAAACCTACAGTGAATATCATTCTCAATGGGGAAAAACTGAGAACTTTTCCCTGAAGGTCAGGAACATGACAGGGATGCTCACTCTCACTACTGTTGTTCAACATAGTACTAGAAGTCCTAGCCTTGGCAATCAGACAACAAAAAGAAATAAAAGGCATTCAAATTGCAAAGAAGTCAAACTCTCACTCATCACTGTTGACATGATAGTATATATGAAGAACCCATGTATATGAAGAACCCAAAAAACTCCACCCCAAAATTGCTAGAACTCACAGCAGTTCAGCAATGTGGCAGGATACAAAATCAGTGCGCAGAAATCAGTTACATTTCTATATACTAACAGTAAGACTGAAGAAAGATAAATTATGGAATCGATTCCACTTACAATTGCACCAAAGACCATGAGACAACAGAACACTTACAAAAGAAATTAAGGAAGACACAAAGATATGGGAAAACATTCCATGATCATGGATTGGAAGAATAAATATTGTGAAAATGTCTACGCTACCCAGGGCAATTTACACCATTCAGAGCAGTCCCTATCAAAATACCATAGACTTTCTTCACAGAGTTGGAAAAAATAATCCTAAGATTTGTATGGAACCAGAAGAGACCCTGAATAACCAGAGGAATGTTGAAGAAAGAAACCAAAGCTGGGGGCATCACAATGCCTGACTTTAAACTGTGTTACAAAGCTGTGATCATCAAGACAGTATGGTACTGGCACAAAAACAGACCCATAGATCAATGGAGAATAGAGAACCAGAAATGGGCCCTCAATTGTATGGTCAATTAATCTTTGACAAAGTAGGAAAGAATATCCAATCAGGAAAAAAAAAAACAAAAACAACCCAGTCTCTTCAATAAATGGTGTTGGAAAAATTGGATAGTCACATGCAAAAGAATGAAACTGGACCACTTTCTTATACTATACACAGAGATAAACTCAAAATAGATGAGAGATCTAAATGTGAGACAGGAATCCATCAAAATTCTAGAGGAGAACACAGGCAGCAACCTTTTTTTACCTCTGCTGCAGTAACTTCTTGCAAGGTACATCTATAAAGACAAGGGAAAAAAAAGCAATAATGAACTATTGGGACTTCATCAAAATAAAAAGCTTCTGCACAGCAAAGGAAACCGTCAACAAAACTAAAAGGCAACCTACAGAATGAGAGAAGATATTTGCAAGTGACATAGCAGATAAAGGGCTAGTATGAAAGATCTATAAAGAACTTATAGACCACCCAAAAAACAACATACAAGAAATAAACAATCCAGTCAAGAAATGGACAGAAGACATAAACAGACATTTCTCCAGAGAAGGCCTACATATGGCCAACAAACACATGAAAAAAATGCTCCACATCACTTGCCATCAGGGAAATACAAGTCAAAACCACAATAAGATACCACTTTACACCAGTGAGAATGGATAAAATTAACATGACAGGAAACAGCAAATGTTGGCAAGGATATGGAGAAAGGGGAACACTCTTGCACTGTTGGTGAGAATGCAAGCTGGTGCAGCCATCTGGAAAACAGTGTGAAGGTTCCTCAAGAAGTTAAAAATAGAGCTATCCAATGACTTAGCAATTGGACTACTGGGTATTTACCCCAAAGATACAGATACAGTGAAACACCTGCACCACAGTGTTCATAACAGTAATGTCCACAATAGCCAAATTGTGGAAGGAGCTGAGATGTCCTTCAACAGATGAATGGATAAAGAAGATGTGAGATATATATGTGTACACACATACACACTGGAATATTACTCAGCCATCAGAAAGGATGAATACCTACCACTTACATTGATGTGGATAGACCTGGAGGGTATTATGCTGAGTGAAATAAGTCAGTCGGAAAAAGACAATTATTATATGGTTTCTCTCATATATGGAATATAAGAAGTAATGCAGGGGGCCATAAGAGAAGGGGGGAAAGTGAATGGGTAAAAATTAGAGAGGAAGACAAAATGAGAGAATCCTAACTCTGGGAAACAGACAAAGGTCGCAGAAGGGGAGCTGGGTAAGGGGATAGAGTAACTGAGTGATGGGCATTAAGAAGGGCACATGATGTGATGAGTACTGAGTGTTATACTATATGTTGGCAAATTGAATTTAAATAAAATTGTAAAAAAGATAAAACAATTCTAAAGATCTCTGCACATAATACCAAAGCTTTAAAATATATGAAGCAAAACTGACAGAATTACAAAGAGAGATCCACAGGTATAGTTAGCGTTTTCAACGCTCTCTGTAGAGTAATTAGGCAAAAAAATCAGATCAGTAAGGACATAAAAGATTTGAGCAACACTACCAATCCACTTGAGCTACATGAAATTTTATAACACTCCATACTTCTTTATAAATATACATGGGACATCCACTAGATCATTCCAATTTTCCATAAATAAATTGAAATAAATTTAAAAGAATTGAATTCATACAGACTATTTTCTGTCTATAATAGAAATCAACCTCAGAAAAATATTTGGAAACCTGTCAGATGTTAGAAATTAAATAGCACTTTTCTGATCAACCAATGGTTTAAATAAAAAAAAAACCCCACAAAATTTGAAAATGTTTTGAAGTGAATAAAATTGAGAAAACTATATTAAAATTTGTGGGATGTTCTAAAGCTGTGCTTGGAGGGAAACTTTCAGTTTTAAAAAGTTATATTAGAAAACAATAAAGGTTTAAACTCATTTATGTAAGCTTCCATTTTAAGAAAGCACATAAAGAAGAGCAAATTAAACCCAAAATAAGAAGAAGGAAGAAATAATAAAGGCATCTATGAAAATTAATGAATAGAAAACAGACAACAGAGAAAATTAGTGAAACCAAAATTTGGTTCTTTGGAAAAAATCATAAAAATGATATTTAGTTGGACTGAAGAAAATAAGAAGATATATATTGCCAACATCAGGACTGAAAGAGGGGATACTATTACAGACCCCACACACCTTAAAAGGATTATATGAGAATATTAGTATCAACTTTATGTAAATTTGACATTCTATTTGAATTAGACAAATTAGTGGAAGATATAAACAAAATACAGAGAAAAAATAGAAAGTCTTAATAGCCTGTATCTGTTAAAGAAATTGAATTCATAATTTAAAACCTTCACACAAAGAAAACCTCAGCCCAGATGAATTTGTTGGTGAATTCTATCAAACATTTTAGGAAGCAATAATATCAGTGCTATACAAATTCTTTCAGAAAGTAGAAAAGAGAACATTTTTCATGTCATTTTATGAGTTCATCAGTCACCTGATACTAAAACTTGAAGACATTATAAGAATACTACAGACCAACATCCTTTATGAATGTATGCAAAAATCCTTAACACTGTATTAACAAATCTAATTAGCAATATATAAAATTGATGATACATCATGACCAAGTAGGGTTTACTCCAGGGAAGTAAAATAATATGTTTACAATACATATATTCATCAAGGGACTTGTATCCAGATTATATAATATATTCTTATAACTTAATAAAAAGACAACCCAATTTTTTAAATGGGTAAAAGATTTGAAGTGACATTTCAAAAAAAGAAGATATGTACATATGAAAATATGTTCAATATCATTAGTCATCAAGAAAACACAAATTAAAGCCACAGTGAAATACTACAACACACCTACTGGAATGATTAAAATTAAAATACTGATAATATAAAAAATAATAATAAAAAAATAAATAAATAAAATAAAATACTGATAATATTAAGTGCTGATTAGAGTATGGAGCAACAGAACTCTCACATATTGCTGATGTCACTGTAAAATGGGACATCTACTTTGGAAACATTTTGGCAGTTTCTTACAAAGTTAAATATGTACTTTCCATGTGACGCAGGATTACCACTCTTAGGTATTTACCTAAGAGGAATGAAAACAGATGTTCACATAAAGACTTCCACATAGATGTTCATAGCAACTTCCATCATTTTAAAACCAGAAACAAATTCCATCAATGGGTGAATAGAAAAACAAATGGATGTATATCCATATACTAGCATACTACTTAGCAATAAAAAGAAACAACTAATGATACACATAACAATGCAGATGAATCTCAAATGTATTTTGCTGACTTCCAAGTTCTGGAGTGTCCTTTTCTGGATTCTCCTCCATTCCCCTACTTGCTCCCATCATACTAATCTGGAGCCTCAGCACTTCAGGCCTTAGTTAATCCAGTGGCCACTCTGCCTCCAGCCTTTCAATTTTCAACTGCACTTTGTCAGAACAATCTTCATAAATGCTACTTCCTTATATCATTGCGAAAACTAAACAAAAATGTAAAATAATTAATATTGTGTTAACATTTAATGCAATTCTTCTAATGCCCCAGCTTCCAGAACTCTAAGATTTCTTGCCAGATCAATACAATAAATTTTCCTGTTACTGAGACTGTACGTAAGTCTTCTAACTTGTTCTGATATTCTATTCAATGAACTGGATTTGAGACTCTTACCTTAGAACTGTATGGTCAAGGATGTAATACAAATCAGCTCTCCGTCCAGACTTTTTTCTCTCAGTCAGAGGCAGTTCCAGTCTTCCAGTTATCCAGGCTTGAATCAATGGAGTTAGTGTGGACTCATATTTCACCCTATTCCCCATATATGATCAGTTAACATTCCCTTTAAGTCCTTAGACATTTCCCTTATATCTCTTTCTTTCTATTAAAAAGATTTTATTTATTTATTTGAGAGAGACAGAGAGAACAAGTGGCAGATCAGCAGGGGGAGAGAGAGGGAGAATCAGGCTCCCTGCTGAGCAGAGAGTTCAATGCGAGGCTGCATCTCAGGAGCCTTAGATCATGATTTGAGCTGAAGGCACACACTTACTGACTGACTGGTCAGTACCAGAGTTTAGACCCACATCTTACAACAGCCTGCTTGCAATAATCTTCAAATTGTGTCTTTTGCTTCTAGACTTACATGTGAGATATTTGAGACTTCAACAATGGGGATAGCATTTTCAGAGACCTACATTGCCATAAGTATTTGTATATATTATTCTCATAAAAACCCTGCAAGGGAAATAAGAAAAATAAGTGCACTGAGTACTTTGTTCAAGGTGATACAGCTAGTGAAGGACAGAGCCAGCAGGATTAAGACCTAGGCCCACATGGCCCATTTATAAGTAAAAAGAGATAACAGATAAAATTTAAAAGTTCTACATTTGTCTAGGGTTAAAAAGGGAGGAGACTTGCACTTGAGATAATAGACAAGTGCTTTTAAGTAGGGACTTTTATTCCACTTATTTTCCTTTAAGGGTTATTCTAATTCTCAGCCATTATTTTAAGTACAGTTACCATCCTGAATAAAAGTTCTGTTTGACATTCTCATAAAGTGATGACTCTGATTTTAAAGATATTTGAGTGGCTATTTGGTTATCTTCAAGGTCTTGAGATTATTTGTGCATTTCATTTGCCTGACATACATACCAACAGACATACTCAGTAAATGTTGGGTGGTTGAATGAAAGAATTATAAATATCACTTTCAAGTTTTACAATATTTAATGCACTCATTTAAGAACCCCATAAGGTTGGTTGCATTATCATCTCCATTTTACAAATGAGGAAACCAAGACACTCGTGGCCAAGTTCATATGATTATTGGCAGACCATGGTTTATAAACAGAGATTGAGGCAACTAACTCATAATCCCTTACACTAAACCACAATAGTATCTTGCTTCTTGGCTCATGGAAGAATTATCTTGGTGGTCAATGAGATTGTTAGTAGAATTAATATATGCATCTTGATGCTTCACATTTTAAGATGTAGGCCAAGGGTTCTTAGCCTTGGATCTTTGGATCTGTGGTCCATGGACAGGCCCTATGGGACCATGTATCTCATGAAATTTGATTAGAGTTTGTGTGTGTGCATAAACACATTTTTTCCTTGGGGCAGAGACCTACAAGCTCTCATCAGATTCTTAAAGAATTTTGTAATAACCAGAAGATTAGTTATTATATAATAATGGACATGGAGAAATATTTGGGATTTTCCTGAGACAAAATTAAAGTTATTAAATGTTCAAAAATACTTATAGGTCAGTTTATTTGAAGGAATGTCCACAGACTACATTTTATCTCTGCAAAGGATACTTTGGTTAGGGGACTAGAAATTAATATTTATTAGGCACAACTAAATGTCAGGTATTTGGGATCCCTGGGTGGCGCAGCGGTTTGGCGCCTGCCTTTGGCCCAGGGCGCGATCCTGGAGACCCGGGATCGAATCCCACATCGGGCTCCCGGTGCATGGAGCCTGCTTCTCCCTCTGTCTGTGTCTCTGCCTCTCTCTCTCTATCTCTGTGACTATCATAAAAAAAAAAAAATTAAAAAAAAATAAATAAATGTCAGGTATTTAACATATCTAAGCTTATCTTAATTCTTGTATCACTACCAGAAAGATATCATTTTACAATTGTATAAAGTGAGGCTTAGAATGGTAAGAACATGGCGGATAATGTACTGATAAGTGGTAGGACTAGGGTACCCAGACCTAACTCTGAAGCTGGTACCACCTCACCTTGTGGTTAGACCCAGTTGCTAAATGCTAAGGGCATTCAATGTAACCAGCCTTGCTGAGAGGCAGCTCTTCTGTGGTTTCCTTACAATACTACCTAGAAATAGAGGCTGAGTTATATGGCACCTTCGGGCCATTTTGAAGAACAGGAATTCAGTTTGGCTTTAAGATCATATCCCATTCACATCTCTACATTCTGTTCTTTGGGACTCCCTTTTAGACAAGTCTGTCACAGCTGCAGTGGGATTGGTTTAGCTCCCAGACTGTAGGGTATCTGAACCATTGGTCTGGCTGACTCATTATAGCACACTTTAGGCCTCTGGTGCCCACAGGCCTCCTTTTCCCATTTCCATTGTCCATTTGAACAAAGGAACAGTCCTCCTCCTCCTGCAGCTGCAATGGAGTTAGCAACATCCTTGAAACACAAAACAGGAACTGTAGTCAATTGCTTCTTTGAGCTGCTATGCAATGTACTTCTTGACTAGCGACTTTTATTCTACCTGCTAGCTTGCATGAAAATCTCCCTATGCAAAACCATTTGTTTGTCAAGCACTGCAAATCATGGACAGGGCCTTTGAGATCTCTTAAAAGCTTCTCTAGTTTCACAGAGTAGCCTATACCACCTGCACAAGAAAGTTTTAGAGAAGTAGGTAGGCCATCCTCTTGTAACAGGCAGAAGAGACTGCTCTCTTGGATAGGGTGTTTCTCCAGCTCTGGGGAGAAGTGGATGCCTTGGCAGAGACTGGCTTATCTCACATAAATTCTCCCAGCCTCTGCTCCAAGAAATGTACCCTAGCAGTGCTGAGTATCATTTGACTGGATTAATATTATCTCATGGCTATTCTCCTCCACCTAGCCTCACTAGGCTACCTGGGGGGAGGATAGTGGGGATGGATTCAAAGAGGTTGTTATGGGGCCAGGAATATTTTGGTAGCAGAATAAATTAGTGAGAATTTACTCAAATAGAAAATAATTCCACACAGCACTGAGGAAAACTGAAACAGAAACCTATACTCCATACTACTAATGGATGCTTTGCTTTACAAAAGATAAACCCAGTTTATCTGAGTTTCCTAGAGCTACCATAACAAAGTATTATAAATTGAATGACCTTAAAAAGAAAACCCAGAAATTCATTGTCTCCCAGTTCTAGCGGCTAAAAGTACAATGATCTTTACAAGTGGGTCTGTGTGTTACTCTGAAATACTGCCTTCCAGCCTTTCAAAATCTTTTCAGATTTTGCTCTTACTCAGTGATCAATTATTAGATTTATCTTAAGTAGCTTCTTTACCATTTAAGTACACAGTAGAATAAAAAGCTTTGATATGACAAAGTATATTACATTTCTGGGATGATCTAAGACCTTGTATGTGCCTGCTGATAATGGTATCTCTTTTATTCCTTAGTTTCATCAATGTCTGCTTTTCTGCTCTTGTTCTGTGGGATGTTTCCCTATTTTTGCCTTCATCCCCCTTTGAATTTTATATCAAGCTTAGGGTCCATTTAATAGACATGCAGATCAAAGAAGTATAATTATTTTTAATAAACAAAGCTAACAACATAATTGTGGACAAGGACTTCTAGAAAGTTCCTATTCACATACATCTCCCATGGCTTAGTTGCAGTTTCCCACTCACAAAACAGACATCCCCCTTAATCTGTACTTATAAATATTGTACATTGTCTATATTTTATTTTCTACACATTGCAATTTCAACCAAGACATAATTGTCAAGCATTGGCAGTAGACATTACATTAGTGTACCAGTGACCATTGTGGTGGCTCAAATTTCCAGTAGCTTTGTTTTAATCCAAGAGTATTTTTTTTCTTATTTTGAAAACAGAGGGTTATTTTCATACATGACTAAAAAGACTTTACACCTATTTCTTTTAAATAAAGGCATTTATTTGAAGAATATTAGTAGCATGATAACTCAACCTCACCAAATATTCACAGTTCATCAGGTCAGGCAATAGAACAAGTCCATGTGAGCTTCTTATAAAGAAATGGATGACCACTTCAGTAGCTGCCTCCATCTTCTATTACTGGAGGATTCAGAATCCAAAATATGAAGTTTGGGGACTTTTTCTCAAAAGCAGAAATAAAGAAAATGTCTGAAGCGATGATGTTGACCTTTTTCAAAAAATCTATGAAACTTTAACTGCATATTTCAGTCTTGTTGAATCTTTTGTATTATTCTGACTGTCAATGAGAACCAGAGGGCTATATTGATGATTCTTGATAATTTCAGCAACACTTCCAAAGTACTACAGCAAGAAAACATAAATGAATTAAACGTTGGAATTTAACTTTGAGCTCTGCTCCTCCAATCTGCTCCCACTTTCTCAAGTTAGTCAAAGTTACTAGGTCTCAGCTGACATTCTACCCAAAAAAGTCTAATTTAACAAAGGCTGTAATCCTCAAAGTGGCAGATTCTGGCCTTGCCTGTAGTCGGTAACAGTAAAAACACTGGCAGCCTCAATTAGTGTAACCACTTAGAGAAATTATTTCATTGAATTATGATGTAATATTTTAATGGATTTTTATTTAGTAACAAGTGTAAAACTGTCATACACTGAGTTTCTCTACATTCTTTATAAAATATAGCTTATCTGTTATGTTGCACGAGTCTTAAATGCAAGGACTGATGGAATAAATTAGGTGTTTTAGTGTCAGAAGAGAGTTATGTCCCAGATTAATTCATGCTAGTTTTGTTTTTGTTTTCCATTTTGAATAAAGAAAGCTTTATTAAATTCTCATATTTCCATTTTTTCTCTAGCTCCCAGAGCTACTTAATAATTAGTTTAGAGTTAATCAATAATGGAATCCATGCTAAGCTCTTACCATACATACTTATTTTCCTGTGTGCTAACTCCTATTGTCTATGGATTTTAATTTAAGGTTATGACAAATATTTTCCTGAAAATTTATCAACATTTTAAATGAAAGATAAAATAAATATACAGCAGGAAATGAAATGCATTGATTATACAAAAGTATTACAAGTTCATAATCATAAATAAATGCATTTAGAGTCATTTTCAAAAAAGCAGTAATTGTTTTGCAACACTGCCAAAAATTTAGCAATTATCACTAACTGATTTTATTGTCTTTTCATTTCTTATATAAAGACAAACAAAATAAAAAAAATTTAAGCCTTTATTATTTGGATAGCTTCCAAATATCTATATACTGAATAAAATACTCAGAATACTGGTCAACTTTTTCAAATAAAATACCAGTTGTCTTTTAAATAATTGGCTATTTGAATATTAGGTCAAGGAGGAAAGATGAGAGACAGGGGCCTTCAACTATCTTCACTATTTCTTAACTTGCTCTTCAATCATACAGCTCTTTTGCAATTGCCAATGAAATTCTTTTATAATATTCATAAAGACATTCATTTTGTTTGCTTGGCATAGCATGTTGTTAAATTGAATACAGTTGGAAGTTAAATTGATGGACTAAAGAACCAGGAAATGAAATAGCATGGCCTCTTTGAAGTGGATTCCAAGGGAAAAAGTATTTTCTGAACCCAGGAAACACAGGAGAGAGTTGCTATACTTACACAAACAGACATCCAGTCCCTGAGTATTTTTGAGTATTTCTTTGTTGGAATGTTTGGGGCTTGAAATGTTTGAAATAGGGAGTTGAGGTGAGTTGAAATGCGTGAAGTAGGGAGCAGAGTTGAGGCGTATTGAATGTAAAATTGAGCATAACTTAGTTGCAGTTTCCCCTCAGTGCTTTTTAAAAAAAATGGCTACAGTAATTCATTGTATTTGAGATATTCATACGTGGACAGAAAAACAACTTGTTTAATAACTCAAAATCTCATGGTCCATAAAATAAAGCAAACATATCAAAGCTACAAAATTACTGAATGCCATATCTACTAATGCCAAAACAACTTAATAAAATAGTTAAACAGTCAGTTGGTTTCTTTTTCTACTCATATACACTCAAACACAAATACAGGCAAACAAACTTTTCACAATATCCACATATCTGATATCATGTAACCAGAGTTTTCATTTTCCATTCAGATATTCAGTATATGGGAGAAATAACCTTTTAATTATAGATAAGTAAGAGTTTTAATGGACTCTGTTAGCACTTTTAGATACCATTTAATAATATGCTATTTGTTTTGCTATCTATAGGCTGGATGTGGGGAGTGAGGTGAAGTTCTGATCTATATTCATCCTGTACTAGGGATGAAGACTCTTTAGGCCAAGAGGAATCCCTGCTTACCAGAGTTTCCTTAGCAGGACAAGAGTCCAGAGCCCCTCTGGGAGCTCAAAATTTATGAGAATTTCAGGACCTCTAAACAGGATAGCTACCTCACCCACCCTTAAGCCTCTTTTAGAAGGACTGGACCCCTGCCTGGGAAGGCTTAGAATGAAGCCATCATCCAAAGTCACTCTGTTCTACTAGGATCACCACCATCTGCTACAACTGATTGCTACTGAAGAGCATTTATTTTTAAAAGGTTTGTCAGATAAAGGTTTCAGTGAGAATGAAGGTTTTTGTGAGTAGGGAAAAGTAGACAGTTCTGTTAAAGTTTAACTGGTATTAAATTATAATGCAATCTATATTTTAAAACCTAAGTTTGGTCTTGATCTATGGTTTGTGTTTTCATATTCAAGAGTTTTGCATTTCCAATTATCTTAGAATTTACGAAAAGCAAAATAAAATGCAAAACTATAAAACTCCTAAAAGAAAAAGAGGAAAAATCTTCATGAGATTGTATTTGGCAATGATTTCTTGGGTATGACACCAAAAGCATAACAAAAACAAAAATAGACAAAAAGGACTAAATTAAAATTTAAAACTTCTGTTCATCAAAGGTCATAATCAGTAGAATGAAAAGGCAGCCTATGGAATGGAGGAAAATATTTTGCAAATCATATATCCCATAATGGGTTTATATTTAGAATATATAAAGAACTCCAACAACACAAAACCAAAAAATCAAATAACCCAATTTAAAAATTGGCAAAGGACTTGAATAGACATTTCTCCAGCAATGATATACAAATGGCCAACAAACATGAAGAAATGCTCAAAATCACTAATTATCAGAGAAATGCAAATCAAATCAGAGAAATGCAATGAGGTATCACCTCTTACCCATTAGGATAGCTACTATTTAAAAATCCCAGAAAAGAACAGGTGTTGGTGGGCATGTGGCAAAGTTGGAACACTTGTGCACTGTTGGTAGGATTGTAAAATGAGGAAATCATGAAAAACAATACTTCAGTTCCTCAGAAGTTTTAAAATAGAACGACCATATATGATCCAGCAATCCCTCTTCTGGATATATACCCAAAAGAACTGAAAGCAAGGGTCTCAAAGAGATATTTGCACATCCATGTTCATAGCAGCACTATTTACAATAGCCATCAACAATAGCCAGATGCTCATCAACAGATGAATGGATAAACAGAATGTGGTGTATAATACAATGGAATACTATGAAGCCTCAAAAAAGGAAAGAAATTGTCACATGGTGTACAACATGGATGAGCCTTGAGGACATAATGCTGCATGGAATAAGCCAGTCAAAAAAAGGACAAACATGGTATGATCCCACTTATGTTAGGTATCTAAAGTAGTCAAATTCATAGAAATAGAAAGTAGAATGTAGAAAGTAGAAAAGTGATTGCCAGGGACTGGGGGAGAGTGGAAAAGGGGAGTTGTTTTCAATGAACATAGATAGGCAAGATGAAAAGTTCTGGAGATCTGTTTTATAACATTGTAAGTATATTTAACACTACTAAACTATGCACTTAAAATGATTAATATAGTAAATTTTAAGATATTAGAAGTTTTTACCACATTTTTTAAAAAGCAAAATAAAGAATACACTCATTGATAGAAGGCCTTATCAGTTTGTTTTATAAATGCTAGTCTCCTGCCTGTGATCACTCAGTCAACAAGTAAATTCATTCATTTAATAAGTACTAATCAAGTATCCACTGAAGATAGCTATGCTATGGTTCTGGAAATACAGAGATGAGTAAGACCTAGTGGAAAAGACAAACACTTCAGCAATTATGACACTTTCTAACAATTCAATTCAAACATTTTCTAACAAGTGCTGGGTTTGAAATGAGTATAGTTCTTTCTGAAGTAGTATTAAAAATATTTCTTAACTTAGATTTTTAAAATGCTATCTTCTCTGCTTAGATTGTTCTTTCCACTTTTCTCCTTATCTTTAACTTTCATTCTCCCTACTAAACTCAATCCATCATTCAAGTTCAGAACAAGTTTCACTACCTTTCTGATCATTTATGATCAGAAATAATCAGATCATTATTCCAGCCCATATATCAGGGCTTTCTTATAAAAACAAGCTGACTAAACAGATGTATGGTAAGCATTGAGTTTGGTCCAGATTAAAGAGGAGTTGGACTTAATATTTGGTTAGTATTCAAGACATACTGGAATGCTCTTCTCTTGCTACAGGCCCAAAAGCTCATTCTGGTCCTAGGGCTACAGAATAATGTTTCAACACAAGTTTCTGCATCTCCTCTGATCTTTCCCTGGTCATCTGCTTTGGTACTTGAGTTGAGATCCTAGTTCTTGACTTAGGAGCTTTGGACACTGCCTTGATTCTACTGACACTTCAACTTTGATTTCTATGTTTTCCTGAACCAAAATACTGAATCAGACTGAGTGCACTAAATAGCAGGGTAAAGGGACTGAGATGCAGCCTTTACATCATACAAGTCTTTCTTCCTTTCTGATTTCTCATAGGACATGCTGCCTGAACACAGTATTTTATCTTGTACTCTTTTTATGACATGCATGTGAGCTTTGCACCAAATACTCTTGAATCTTTTCTCCTCTTCTCTAGCATCTAATACACTATGATGCCATTGTGCTCAATACATAGTTATAGAGTTAGATTAAAAGAGAAGTTACTGACCTCTTCTCCATTTTTCTTTCTGCCCAAAGCATACTGCTTTGTTGCTTCAATAAATCGCACAGGGATATTATATACTCGCTTATTAAAGAATACAACTAGTGTATATGGCTGTTTGGAATCATGGCCAGAGCTTTTCCGAATAAGAAATGATCCATCCTGTTTATTAAAAGGAAAACATAACTGTGGTGAGTATTACTTATGTTTTCACAGGTTATAAATCATTTTATACCTATATTATATTCAAAAGGTAATTATTGAGCTATGTGATTTTTATTATTGGTTACAATTTATTATTTTCCAAGAAAATACTTCAGTAAAATATATACTTATAGAAAATCCTGAGTAAAGTCAATGCTAGATTTCTTTTTTAAAGGTTTTATTTATTTATTCATGAGAGACACAGAGGAGAAAGGCAGAGACACAGGCAGAGGGAGAGGCAGGCTCCATGCAGGGAGCCCGATGTGGGACTCGACCCTGGGACCCCAGGATCACATCCTGGGCCAAAGGCAGGCACTCAACCACTGAGCCACCCAGGCGTCCCAACGCTAGCTTTTTGATGCATGAAATAAGATGTTATGTTTATACACTTAGAAATGTGTGAAAGGACACATTAAGATTAAATATATAGGGCACTCGAACTAGAAACCATGTCTACAAGTTATGTATGAACAACAAAATATGAGACAAATTCCATTCAAAAGTACTATGAGGAAAAAAGCTGAAATTGGGAACCAAATCATTTTAGCTGATGAAAATTCTCTTCCCTAAAACTTATATTAAAGCAGAAAGGAACTGTAACACAACATACCAATTTAATTCTTTTCTAAAATATTCAAAGGGTGCCTGGCTTAGTCAGAAATGCATGAGACTCTTGATCTAGAGGTCATGAGTTCGAGCCTCATATTGGGTGTAGAGATTGCTTAAAATGAATAAATGAATTAAAAATCTTTAAAAAATAAATGTTCTAGAATCATAAATCCAAAAATTATGAACAAAAAATAGACAAAAAGCAAAAAAGAAGAAATGCAACAAGAATTGATCAAACTCAGGAAGGAAATCAAAGAGAAAGGCAAACCTATCTCAGTAATGAAGAAATTACAAGATGCCCAAGGGACAATATCTTTAAAAGGAGATATGATAAAAGACTGAAGGAAGGCATGGAAGCAACCCAGACAATTTTTTTAAAATTATTTTTTAAAGATTTTTTATTTATTTATTCATGAGAGAGAGAGAGCGAGAGGCAGAGACACAGGCAGAGGGAGAAGCAGGCTCCATGCAGGGAGCCTGACGTGGGACTCGATCCTGGGTCTCCAGGATCAGGTCCTGGGCTGAAGGCAGCGCTAAACCGCTGAGCCACCCAGGCTGCCCGAGAAGGAGATTTTAAAAAAAGGAAATACAATAGGGTCAGAGTGGCTGGAATGAAAGAAAGACAAAAAGGTCCAAAATGCATGTAATTTGAGATCTTAAAGAAAAATAGAATAAAGCAGAACTGCTTTTTAAGACTGGAGTTTAAGAAAATGTATTGGAAATAAGAGAAAACTTAAATCTACATATTAAAAGGAGTTCCATCTATCTGAAAAAATTGACCTGGAAGTCAACTCAGAGACATATTCTGGAAAGCTATTAGACTTTAAAAGCAAAAGGTCTGCAGAGCTTTCAGACTAAAATATGATATTATTTATAAGGGCAAGAAAATAACATTAGTTTCAAACTTTTCAAAAGCATCCTATAAAACAAGGCTATCCAGTGGAGCAACACTTTTAAAAACTCAAGACAAGGATATTATAACCAGCCAAGATATCCTCCAGGTTATCAACTTATGAATAGCTTTGAATGTGCAAGAACTCAGGGAATAATAATGTAAATATAGTCCTTCCTGAGAATTTACTACAAGGTGAGCTTGGTGAAACAAAAAGAGATAACTGGTGAAGCCAGCAAAGGGATTGATGGAAAGCATTTAACATATTTAATTACAGAGCTAGGACTAAAGCAAAGGTAACAAAAACCAATATGTAAATGTTATATATTCCAACAAAGTAGGGTGCAAGTGAAGAAAAATGGAAGGAAGAAAGAGAAAGCAAGGGAGAAGTGGCACTTTAACTTTGGATTTTCCAAACCGCTCCTAGTGATCCTATATGATTGGGCTTAGACTCTCCAAAAATTTACTTCCAGGTACTTTTTGCCATCTTGACCTCCATCTTTTAACCCATGCATTGATTCAAAATAGCCTGTTACTTTTCACTCTTGAATGGCTCTCATGTAGCGCCAAGCCTTACAGAGGTCTCACCCAGGAGCCTTATTCTCTCCCATTGTTTGGAGAACAGTGGAGCCTATAGATCCTTGCAAAGAAAGGACAAGTAGAAATGAGATGGAAGAACAAAGAGGGAGAAACTTGAAAGAGAGAGAGAGAGAGAAAAGGAGGAGGGGATGGCAATTGTTCTCTAATAAATAAATAAATAAATATCCCTGAATCCATAATTGTTGCACTTATTTAGTCAACGGATTATTGGGATGACAGCTGTGCCTATTGTAGGCCTAGAGCAGAATATGGGATCTAAAAATGGTCAAACCTTGTTTGATCTGTATAAAGCCTCTTCAGCAGACTTCCGATCACAGGCACCAGCGTACCAAGGCTTGCAGTGAATGTCTGCTTCCTGTGAAATGGAGACCATTACTAAGCATGAGATGGTCCTTCAATAATACGGCACCTTCTGTGCACTGAAAACAGTCCCATTTTGCATTACCAAACTATAGGTAGTTTGCATTACTTAACTATATTTGAACCAACAATTTGAAAATGAGTTCTCTGCTTCTTTGATCAATCACAGGATTATATAATTGATTTTTTTTTTGGCCTTAGTACTTGAACATTATTATCAATCAATCAATCAATCCTGCAAGATTCCTAAGCCATTTATTCCTTTCTCCTAAAAAGTTATAAGCTCCCTATCACGATCTTATTGTTGTTGCTTTGTGGAGTGCTTTCTAATTTCCAAAGTGTTTTTACCAAGTATGATCTTACTGGATTCTTTTAACTACTTTGAAGGCAAGAAGGATACATGCTATCATTCTTCTTTTACATTTGAGAAAGCTTAGAGAGACTTGCCCAAGGGCACACAGAGTTCTTTCCCTTTTTAAAAAACTGCTGCTTTATGGGTTTTAATATCATATTGCCTCCACAGATCTATTCTGCGAAAATTACACAGTTTAAATAGAATATTTGTGAAAGGAAGAACAATAAAAATAGCACACTTCTTTGCTAGTTTTGAAAAAACACAAATTATTACTTAGGGCATCCAGAATACAAATTGGAATACGTGGAGCAGGGTCTTAATCCCTGAAAACAAAATGCATTCTGTACCTATTAGCAAATGACAACTCTCAAGCTGACTTAAAAGATAGTCTGTCCTCAAGCTTCACCCTAAATTCCTTATAAGAAGACATTAGAAGACATTCCTTTTCCTGCAGTTTAATGGTAATAATAAGAGTTCATTCATACCTGTTCTGACAAATGAGGGTTAGATGAAAATAGGCCATCTACAGTTGGGCTTCCTCCTTCTGGAAATCCTGGAAAGGATTTGAAAAATCAACAGGTCTTCATTGTATCTTGAGCAGTTAAGTGTGCCTATACTCCAACACTGTGCTAGATGTTGCGGGGGACACACACACTGAAAAATCACACACACACACACCAAAAAATCCTTAATAGCAGTGGTTCTCAAAGCATGGTCTGAGGACATCAGGAATCCCAGGATTGTTTCAGGGAGGTTGTGAGGTCTTTTCTAAACCCATATCTCTGTGAAGCGCCATTTTCTTAGTAAAGTTCAGCTAGAAAAACACTGCAACAGCTTGAATACAGAAGCAGATGTGAGAATCCAACTGTCTCTGTTATTCTAGGTATTAAAGAGATTCTTAAAATATAAAACAATGCTACTCTTCCCACTAAATTGTTTTTGTTTGGAAGATTTTTCATAAAAACATGTTATGTTAACATGTAATGTATTTTTTGAGTTTAATATTTTTAAATGAAAAATATAAGTTTTAATTAAAATAGATTAATAAATCTACTAATTAAGATTTTATTTTAATTGTCCACTTTTAATTAATACATTAAATATCAATGGAAAGAAACATGTGAACTAAAGTTCTTTGGGTTTGCAATGATTTTGAGTGTTAATGTGGTCCTGAGACCAAAACATTTGAGAATTGCTGTCTTATGGCATGAAATTCCTCAAGGAGTTTATAATCTAAATATGGGACACACAAAATAGGGAAAATACTTCACTGCATTCATTCATTCATTCATTCATTCATTCATTCATTCATTCATCATTGTGTGCCTGCCATGGATCAAAACCTTGGGGATAGATGTATAGATATATCAAACAATACAGCAAAATGCCCTGCCCTTAAGTTTTAATGGAGCTTAAGTTTTAATGGAGTGAGTGAGATAGACAATAAAGACATAAGCAAATGTATATACAATATCACAGAGTCATAAGTATATGGAGAAGTACAGGGAAGGGGGTTGGGGACTAGCCTTGGACACGCAGTATGTTTAAATCGGCTAGTCAGGAAGGCTTCATGAAGAGACACTCAGGTAAGATCTGCAGGAAGAGAGAGGGTAGGGGAGGAAGCATGTGGCTGTCTCAGGAAAGAATGTACCAGGTAGGAGTGATAGCAGCACACTAGGGCCTAGCATATTTGAGGGATAGACAGGGAACCACTGTGCCTGGAGTGTGGAAGGAAAAGGAGAGACCAAGGGATGGAAGACAGCAGGTAAGGAAGGGAACAGATGTGTAGGACCTGGTGGAGCTGTTAGCATGACTTCAGCTTTAACAAATGTGGTATGGGAAACTTTTGGAGGGTTTTGAACAGAGTAGGAATGTGATCTGTCTGTCTTTCAACAAGGTCCCCTGGCTACAGGGTTGGAAATAGATCCAAGAGAGCAAGGGAAGAAGAGAAGAGGTCAGTTTGGTGTTCTTGCAAGCCCAAGCAGGACATGATGGTGGCCCAGGACAGATGGCATCAGTGGATGGTTGGACATCAATTATATTTTGAAAGAATAGCTGGAAGGTGTGTGAAGAAAGCAAGCAAGCAGTCCTAGGGGGACTCTAAGGTTTTTTGTTTGTTTGTTTGTTTGTTTTTTAATTAGAGCAGAGTAGAACAACTAGAATTGTCCTTTATTAGGAAGGGAAGTGTGTAGGAGAAACAGACTTTGGTGAAAGTGTCCTGGATGTTTAAAAGTGACAGCCACCATTGTAACAGGAGTGAGCAGTGATGGCTTGGTGGGCTCAGCCAGGTGGGCGTGAAGGAAGGGCTCATTCTAAGGTAGGAATGGTACTCCTGGGTGGGAACAGCAAAAGAGAGTGGGTGGTCAGGCTCTTCCAAGGCACACAGTACAGTATAAGTTGTGGTTGGCGGTTTCTGCAGGTTAAGTAGTTGGGGGTGTTCAAGGCTGATGTTTGCTGAGCCTTGAATTAGTACCAGTCCTGTTCTGTTTTCCACTTCCCAGCTCATTTTGTCCTCATGTTGGCCCATTGTGGGAGGAGCTATTAGACCCCATTTTACAAATAAGGCCTTCCCTGACTGCCCATCCAGAATAGCAGACTTCATTTCCTTCCTTACTCTTTGTGACCCTACCCCCTGCCATCTTGATTTCTTTTTCTTTATAGCACTTTAGCATTTGCCTGAAATTATATGATTTATCTAGTTGTTATAAGGGCAAGGGTTTATTTGTTTTATTCAATGATGTATATACCCTGTGTCTAGAACAGTGCCTGGCATGTGACAGATGGTTAATAAGTATTTGTTCATTGAAAGAATGACTTAGGCTGAAAAACAATAAAAAGTATAATAAAGCTTTATATAGTGAAAAATAAGATTTTTATAGCCAAACCATTTGCAGTTGATGTTCAGAATTTAAAAAGATATATACATATATTTAGTTTAAGTTTCATTTATTTTTAAATTTTTAAAAAAGATTTATTTATTTATTTATTTATTTATTTATTTATTTATTTATTTATTTATTTTAGGGGTACCTGGGTGACTCAGTTAAGTGTCTGCCTTCAGCTCAGATCATGATCTCAGGGTCCTGGGATAGAGTCCTTGAGTAAGGTTCCCTACTCAGTGGGGAGCCCCCTCTCCCTCTGCCCATCTTCCTGTTCCTACTCTATCTTTTTCTCTCTCTCTCAAATAAATAAATAAAATCTTACAAAAAATAAAATAAAGATTTATTTATTTATTTATTTAGAAGAGCATGAGTCAGGGGAGGGACAGAGAGAGTGGGGGAGAGAGAACCCTCAAGCAAACTCTCTACTGAGCATGGAGCCCAGCATAGGACTTAATATCAGGACCCTGAGATCATGACCTGAGCTGAAATCAAGAGCTGGATGCTAAACCAACTGAGCCATTTAGGTGCTCTTCAAGTTTCATTTGTTGAAGATAAATTTAAAAATCTAATTGAAACCTAAAAATCTGATTAATGTTTAAGATAAGTGCACATAAATTGTTTATTTATAACAATTACTCTCTTTATTTAAATGTACCACATCCTGCTTATTTTGGAATATTTTCCTAATGACCCATGCAAGGTAGGGTTTTGTTTTGTTTTGTTTTTCATTTTTCCTCCATTGAGTAGAAGGCAAATCAAAGTTTGGGCAGTTATGTTCTACAAGACTGACTTCATATATTTTTAGGGTGAGGTACTATTTGCTTTGGGAAAATTATCCAGAGTATTTGTCAAATCTTTTTTTTTTAGGTTTTGTTTTGTTTTGTTTTTGTTTTGTTTTTTGTTTTTTGAGGGAAAGAGAGAGCATGAGCAGTGAGGAGGGGGCAGAGGAGAGGGAAAAGCAGATGCCCTGCTGAGCCTGATGTGGGGCTTAATCCCAGGACCCTGAGATTATGACCTAAGCCAAAGGCAGACGTGTAACTGACTGACCCATCCAGTGCCCCCCAAATCTTTTGGGGGTAGCTTTTAGGGATATATTTTATGAGCATCAAAATGCATTTTAGATTTAATTTAAATAGCTATCATTTACTGAAGACCTTCTATATTCAAAGCACTATACCAGGTACTTAATCTCCTTATTTTGAAAAAAGTTGTACTGTTTTTATTTAAAAATTAAGTGTAAAAGATGACCAATATGATCAGTAAAATATTCAATCAATATTTAAAAAATAGAAAGTAAAAATCACCCCAAATTTATTTACTTTTGAAAATAGCTCTATGAAATAAATACTCTTGGCTCCACTTAACAGGAAAGGAAACAAACAAGAGAGGAACTAACATCCTCCAGCTGGAAATGTTGCTCAGAGAGGAATATCCAGCCTTACCCACTATCTGAATATGCTTTTCGCGACTTCATTGTACTTACTTGGCAGAGGTATGGGTTTGTGATGGATTTGTCTGAAAGGAAGAATTTTCATATTAATTAAAGGGCAAAGCACAAGATGAGTAAGTTCAACATTTTACTTGCAGTGAAGATACTCTGAGCAGAGCCACCACAAAGGAATTAACACAAATGACCAATAAAACATATCTAAAGATAGGAAAGGCACCAAAGTCTTCAACTTAAGTAACACTGTCCCCTTCAGTTTTTAAAAAGGAAGAGACTTGATTAAAGTGTTAGATTTTCGTTGAGACCAATACTTAACCCAAATATTAGGTCTTTGTGATTCCCAGCAGTTCTTTTAAAGTTTTCACCTGCTCAACACCTTTTAAAATTTAATGAGCACTGGGTATTATATACAACTGATGAATCACTGAACTCTACCTCTGAAATAGTAATACACTATATATTAATTGAATGTAAATAAAATAAAATTAAAATTAAAAAATTTAATTGCAATGCAATGAAATGTCAGATTTTTATACCAAGCACTATAAACCAGTGTCACTATGTAGTCTAACAATAAAAGTGTCAGGAAACTTATTTTTAAAAGAAAGGTTTCTTACTTCTGGGTAGGAGGAAACATTGATGATTGCATATTTTCTTGTCTGTGACTAGATGTTCGGTGGCGTTCAGCAGGTATAGGTTTTTCTGCATTAAGAAAATTCTCGTATTAGGCTAAAATGAAATGTCTATCTCCATGTCCAAACCCAGCAACACCAACTGAGGAGACCAGGATTTGGTTTGATGTCTTCCCATGAATATGTCTTTCACCGGGACACTATCTGTTTCTGCATCTGGCGGTCTGGTGATGTGTTTGTACTATTAGGACCAGGACTCCTCCCCAGAGGCGTTACAGGCACATCTTACCATTCTGTGGCAATATACGTGGGGACTGAGCCTGTGGGGTGGACCTTTAAGCGTGTGAGTACAGGTGGCAACCTGAAACGAACAAGTTTGAACCACACCGGTATCCCCTACACAAATGTTATAACACCCTGGAGTATCTTCATTAGTCATAAGAGGTGGTATAAGTAATTTTTACTGATAAGAGGTACATATCAGAGTTTGCAAATAATCTACTCTTTTAAAAAAGTTAATTGAACAAATTCAAGGTCATCCTTATAATAATGTTAATCTCACTTGCGTTTCATTTGTTTTTCTGAGTGGAAGACGAAAGGGTGGAGTTATAATCAGTATATAGGGAAATGGGTATAACCTGAAATGTAAGAAATTTATATTGAACGCAGTGAACTTTACTGCTGAACCACTGATAATCTGATTATAAATCACTTTCATGCTAATTCTACCTCAAATTTGGTTTGGGGTTTGTCAAATCTGGATATGTCTATGGGTATGTGTCCCACATGGAAGAAAGGTGAACTCTTGGTTTTCCATTACAGGAACTCAAAAGGAATAAAAGTAGTGCAAACTCAAAGATTCAAATAAATGGTAAGATAGACTTTGGAGTTTCTTGTATTGCAGCAAAATTCAGAAGCCTTGAATCCCTTAAGAATGTTTTAAGTCTGTGGCAAGTTTCTTTGAACAGCTGTGTGAGATGTTTTGTTCATGACTTTACAGCTTACAATTTCAGAAGGCAAAAAAAAAAAAAAAAAAAAAAAAAAACAATTTCAGAAGGCAGAAATAGTAAATACACTTGATTCCTACAGCTGCTGAGCTTTGACCATCTCGCTTTGCCTCTGCATCTTGGAGGCTTCCTTCCTAGGTAAGAAGAGGCTGCTTACCCACATTGGGTTTGGATGATGGTTGCCTCTGTTCTTAAAACAAGTCACAAAACAGATGAAATGCCAAGCTCTTGCACTAGGAGCCCTTTGGCAGTGTGGACACCCAAGCTGCGTGGGGGCATTCACAAGCTCTTTCTCTGCTGGATTTCAAAGTCCCCTGAAGCCAATGGAATCTGCACGAGGTTGAGCTTATTTCCTGCAGAGGCTTACCCTAAGGCTCCACTATTATTTGAGCTCACTGTTCAACAAGCATGGAAAACTGTAAGGAATGGAAGGACAGCAAGACAAAAGCATCAAAGGACAAGCGGACAAAAGCATGACACCAGAAAGGCAATGATATCTCTGAAATAACCTGGAGGAGAAAAGATGTGGGAAATAGATGTAAAAAATCCCCAGTGGAGCAATTAAAGCAGACAGGCAAGTTGTAGAACACATTCAGAAAATGTCCACCAACCATCACCAGAGAAACCAGGACATTTTATGTATATGTGCCCATGTTAACTCAGGAAATGGTGAGAACACTCACTCAGCTTTAACATTGGGTAGCTTCAGTTGTGAATTAGATGAGTTCAGGACTTTAACTTCCGTATAGTGCTTTAAGTGTTGAGATTATGGATCATTCTTACTTCTTTCTCTTTTTTTTTCTCTGGTATTTTTCAAATATGAGTAATTTTCAAATGGGAAAATTCGAATTAAAAGAATATATATTAGGTTTTTAGGATATGATAAGATGAAGGAAAACATTTGGAGATGTACTAAAACAGACATTTGAATTCAGAAAAAAAATTTTGAAAACAGCATAAGAACTTTTTCAAATAAGCAGATTTTTAAAAATTTCATTACCTGAACTAAGCTATTAGTTCTAAGAAATGTGAATAGCTCTGAATAAGGCCTCATATCTATGTGAAGTGATGGTACTGTTTCTAGCAAGTCATATGTCTACAAACAGGCAGGTTTGGGGCATATAAACTATAGCCTTGCCCCAAAGACACTGGACTGAAAGCTCAGGTCCTTACTACTCATTGCAAAGTGAAGGCCATTTTGTTATTGCCTTATAAACAGTGAAAGCAATTTAGAAATACACTTATGTACAAATCCTTAATTAAAATAACTGTAAGAGGATATATTCAGCCTTCAGAATAATATAGTTTACCTTCACAAATGCTTGAGGCATTCTGTGTAGAGGCAACTGGAGTCTATTTAAAAAAAAAAAAAGGCAAGGATATTCAATACAGTAGAATGTGGAAATAAATGTTAAAGAGATATAATTAAAATAAATATTTAGGGAGAACATTTCTTTGATCATAGCTATTCTTTCAATCACAACAATAAAAAACACACAGTTCCCAGACCAACCTTTCCAATAAGTGACAATGGACTAGGGACTTCCTGGCTCTGTCAACAGGGTTGATGGATACTGTGGTCCCCAGTAGCTGCTGGCCAGTAGGTCTTGCATAGTGGGAAAGTGTCACCTGGCTTTGGTCTTAGGGCTCCACCTCAGTGTTTGCTAAATGACTGTAAATGTCAGGTTACAGAGCAGGTACTAGGTCCAGGTGGGCTTCCTCAAATAGTGGGCTGGCCCAGGTTCCCCGAAAATTCTGGCCAGAATCTGAGGTTAGTCAGGCCAATGTGTGCCTGATACACCATTAGCTCCCAGACCAGCAGATGGAAAGCAGACACAGGGGCTCCCTGTGGGGAAGACAGATGTCAGGGGAGGCAGGGAGCCTGGCTTCCACCTTGGATCTGCCGCTCACACTCAGTGAAGCCACCCTGGGTCAAGTGAGGATAAGCTCCTCCCACGCAGCATCTTCCCTGGCTAACCAAGAACACTGAATTTCTCTTGGGTAGTCTGGGCAGCAATTTCAGTTGCTAAGATTGCTGCGTTCACCTTATCTGGAAGCATTGTCAATTTTATTTTTTTTTTTTCATTGTCAATTTTAAATAAGAGAACAAGAATAAGCATTGCAGGAGATATGAAACACATTTAAATGCAAAATTAACTTACTGTCTTCAGTGGTGTAACTGGTTTTTTCCTGAGGGATAAAAAGATTGGGCTTTGTTAAAACATAACAAAGATAAAGTAGAGCTGACTACTTATCATTTTACTTTCAAATCTAAACTAGAATAATAAACATGGTATGAGTGTGTTGAAAGACTGTCCTTGAAGGCCAAGGGGGATGGAAACAGGATTTAGCTGTGATCCTCCTAGCTTCAGATAGGGTCCATGGACAGATGGCAAAGAGTTAATTGGGGATAAATAGGAGCGCCAGTTGTCAGGGAGTCAGGAAAACAATTCTCGTTCCAGTTCTGCTGCTGATTACTCTGTGACATCAGGCCTCTTTCTCTTGCCTGTAAGGCTGGTTGGAGCTTTAGTTTCCTCATCTATAAAATGAGGACTAGCATCAGTATTTTCAAGGCATGTATGCAGAGCCCTCCCATCCTCCAACAGCACCCTCGGGCTATAGCCCAGGGCCTCGGGTGGAGATAGGCGGACAGCCTGGCGGGTGAGGCTACCGCAGGCACCTCCCCTGCCAACTGCTGCCCTGCCTCTAGTGACATTTTCTACTTGACATCTGCCTAGGATTTCATCCCGAACAGAGAAATCTAAGACCAACATAAATGTGAAAACCTTTGTGATCTCTGGTCCTGAAGGGGCTTTTTGAGCTAATGTTCTGGTTTGTTTTGGTAGAGACTGTAATCTCATACTGTAAGGGTGTATGCTTCTCTTCTGTGTTTATTTTAAAGACACTCTCACCTTTTCTCTCTCTCACTTTGTTTTTGGCTGAGAGCTGGAAGATTGGGGGAAGAACACTAACAATTCTTAAGTGCCTGGCACTGGGTTAAGGCTTTTCATATGTTATTTAAACCTCACAGTGACCTCTAAAAATGGCTATTATTGTTACATTTTAGAGATTGGGAAACTGTGGCTCAGAGAGTTTAAGTAACTTACCCAAAACGATAAAGCTGAGCCAAGCGAGAAGTTTTGGTTAAACCCTTGAATTTAAGAATGTCTTTGCTTTGGGGTGCCTGGGTGGCTCAGGAGATTAAGCTTCCTGACTCTAGGTCTGACTCTTGGTTTAGGTGGTGATCTCAGAGTGATGAGATTAAGCCCTGTGTTGGGCTCCAAGCTCAGTATGGAGTCTGCTCAAGATTTTCTCTTCCCCTGCCCCTCTATACCCCCCTATCTCCCGCATGTGCTCTCTCTCTCTCTCTCTCAAATAAATGAATAAATCTTAAAAAATAAAAAATAATGTCTTTTTTTTTAAATAATGTCTTTAAGTAGAATTAAGTTTATAATCATGCAGGCCAGCTTTGCACATATTTAAGCATACTTTTAAACTAACCTATTGAAACAATATAAAATTATGGGGTCCCTTTGTGATATTAACATATTATATCTCCTAACAGTTTACAAAGCTCTTTTAAATCCAATAAGAAAGAATGACTCTCTTGTATCACCTTTGAAAGGAATCTCAGCAGTGTGGCCTTGATTGAACAACCCAGTGTATGCTGTTGGGTATGTATGTGTTTGTTTATAGCTCACTAACTACTTGAAAGAGAAGTGGAGGAGTCGAAAGTAAAGATGAAACTTGCTTATGGGTCTCAAAACTATTCAGATGCTGGAGCTTCTGTCTTACAGAACACAAGTCAATTTAACTAAAAATTTAGGAAAGGAAAGACTGTTAGTCTTAATTTCAGCAGGGGACCCCTAGTCCGACTTGAAGCATGCCATAGGGGTAGAGAAGAACAGGGCAGCGGGGTTTCATTTCTACATCTTTTAGGAACACACCTATTGTAATGTGAGGTACACCTATATCTGTGCTCGGGCAGGTATGCCCTTCTGGATGGAAATAGCAGAAAAGCACCCACTTCCCCCCAGATTTGCAGGCTGGACCCCTTTGTGGATTCCAGGTAGGCCCGCCCACAACAGTGGTGGAGACCATCCACTCACATCTCACAGAGCTGTCCTGCACAGCAGGTACTCACCCAGCCCTGGGCAGTGGGGATGGTGCAGCAGGAGAAGATGACTTAGCATCCCAGGCTCCACTGTTACGACCTGCACAAACATATACACAGGTCAGTCTCCAACTCCTGAATCTGAGGCTTATAGTGACAGTGAGGCTGGCCTTCCTGATAGGCTCAGAAATACCGGCACATGGGATCCCTGGGTGGCGCAGTGGTTTGGCGCCTGCCTTTGGCCCAGGGCGCGATCCTGGAGACCCGGGATCAAATCCCACATCGGGCTCCTGGTGCATGGAGCCTGCTTCTCCCTCTGCCTATGTCTCTGCCTCTCTCTCTCTCTCTGTGACTATCATAAATAATAAAAAATTAAAAAAAAAAAAAAAAAAGAAATACCGGCACATTTTTGGGTTTCTTTCAGTTAAGCATGAATAGGTGGTTATATGGATGCTATTGGGGAAAATCTGTAGACAAAGGTGATATATATATATATATATATATATGATGTCATATATATATGATGTCATCATATATATATGATGTCAATTTATAAGCTTGGAACCAGAATGTGAATTAGGGACTCCATCTTGACATTTCTTTTTTTTTTTTTAATTTTTTATTTATTTATGATAGTCACAGAGAGAGAGAGAGAGAGAGGCAGAGACACAGGCAGAGGGAGAAGCAGGCTCCATGCACCGGGAGCCCGATGTGGGATTCGATCCTGGGTCTCCAGGATCACGCCCTGGGCCAAAGGCAGGCGCCAAACCGCTGCACCACCCAGGGATCCCCCATCTTGACATTTCTAAACAACTTTCTCTTTTCTCCCATGGGGCAAGTGCAGAGTCCCCTGATTCTGCAGGTTCAGTGAAAGGCCCACAAGATTCCTACAGGAAAGAGCCAAGAACACACATGTGCATCTATATACACTGCACAGCTGTGCACATCAGTGGTGCCTAAGGATGGAGAGACACAGACCCACCACTCCTGCTACATGCCTATAGGCATTGCTTTTCATGATCACACAGACTATACACATAGGTTACTGTACACATAGTAACCTCACATCCAGAGGCTGTTCATTCACCTCTGAATTCTCAGGGCCTTTGCCCATTGCACTGATAGAAAGATTGAGACCAATGACAAGCTACTGCCCAAATTGCATCTTCCAAAGCCACAGAAGAGACGCAGAGCACCTTGTCCACTGTATCTCATTTCCCCTCTGGCTACCTAAGACAGAAAGCAGACAGTCACAAGTGAAGAACCGAGAGATAGGCAGAGCTTCACCACCAGACAGAGCAGGCCTGGAGGGGGAGAGCCAGATGCTAAGCCTGCTTCTCTCAGTGTCTCCTGCCTGCCTCCTCTCATGCTGATGCTCACCTTCCTGGACACTATGGCTCGTTACTGAATATATTGAACCGAATATAATATTTTATTAAGAACCTACTACATTTCTAAGTCTACAACTCCTATTGGACCTACAGAGGATACTCTGTAAATATAGGTTGGACGTGTCCTCAGGATGCATTATTTTAGTTTGCAAGATAAAGCACATATAGCTGAGCACTGAGGAAATAGTCATTTACTAAGAATTATTGAGAACCTGGTATGTGAACAACACTGTGTTAGGGGTTGTCAAAGAGGTAGAGAAGCAGAACTAGGCCTCTGTCCCCCCAGAACTTATACTGTGAGGACATGCACACACCATGCCACCTCATCTGACAGAACCGCCCATCCAAAACACAAGAGCTTCAAGAACTATTACAAATAGAGGTCATAAAACTCATTCTCATGTATTTTACTAGAGAGAGGCCTTCAGGCTTTCACTCAGTGCCCATCCACTCCTCTTCTACATATGGTTCTCACACAGGGCTAATTTCCATGAATGCTTATAAATGAAAAGAACAGTCAAGAGTGCATAGTGTTGACTCTCTAGCACTCCATAAGGAAATGGCCGCTCTATGTGATTCTCACTAAGGTGCTACCCGACCTTGATGTGACTTTTGAAAACATATAGAAAAAGAGACTACATTTGGAATTTTTAATATTTCATGTGACAATAAACTGAAATGTCATCTGGACTATGAATCCAACTGTGTTTCATTGGCTAGGGTACCAAATGGATGCTGTTCTTCAAATTCTTAACACCTGATTAACCCTATTAAAATATCCTTGGCTACTCATAGATTTTGATGGAATATTTCAGGGAAGGGGAAAAAAAAAACCTTGTCTGAAAAATGAAGAAGTAGAAAGAAGGCCTAAGTCAGAATTTCCTCCCAGGGGTTTTCCCTCTTTTTCACTGCCAAGGGCTCCTTTGGCTTGAGTACATTGTTGTTGTCATATTTACTGCCTAGTTTCTCTACTAAGCTTCCCTTCCCTTCATATCTTCAAACAGTCTGCCAACATGTTCCTTCCCGCTTCCTTCCTCATAAATCACTTCTGCAATAAGAGAGGGAGAAGCATGCCGCTTTTCTCTGTGGTGGTAGTATGAGTTCTGGTAGAAAACCGATGGTGTCTCATCAGGAAGACAGGGTTCTAGCTATTTCTTGGCCACCAAACCGGCTAGGTGTTCCTTTACAAACTGACTGGGTGGCCACTGGTGCTCCAGTGTCCCCCACTGTGAAATGGGGACACAACCAGCTACCTTACCTAACTCAGAGTTATTGTTGTAAGGCAATGGGAGAACTTTGAAATTGTAAAGAATCAGCCAAATAAAAACTAATATTGCTGGAAAGGAACTGAAAGTATATGAGGTTAAAAACATTATGCTAAAGTGAAGAGAGTCAGACGGGGAAGGCTTTATACTATATGACTCCATCTATATGAGATGTCCAGAAAAGGCATATCTATAGCAACAGGAAGCAGATCCGTGGTTACCTGGGGCTGGCAGTGGGAAGAACATTCACCAGAAATAGGCATAAAGGATCTTTTGGAGTTGGGGTGGGCATGGAAATTTTCTAAAACTGGATTGTTGTGATGGTGGAAAAGCTCGTAGATGTAATGATTTATAAAAATGCCACATTATAAATGTAAAATGAGTTGAGTTTTATGATGTGTATGTTATAATTCATTAGGATCTCAGTAAATGTGATTATTGCTATTTTTGTTTTAGCATCTTGTTATCAACCACCACAGTGTCTCTGGGTGCTGGGCACTATGCCGGGTACTTTAAATGTGCCGTCTCTAAGCCTCCCATAACATCATGTGGAGCAAACAGAGGCTCAGAGAGGTTAAGTGGCAGGGCTGGAGTTGAACAGCGAGGCTAGCTGAGTTTAAAGCCAGTGGACATGTTCCTCTCCAACCAATGCCTATTAATATTACTCTGGGCTGCAATTTGGCAGCTCAGATTCACTTGCTCTTTCTACCTTATGTGGGAAAGATTAGTGAAACAGAGCGGTGTTTTTGTGAATGCCCACGGGAAGATGAAAATTGACTTTCTTATTTCATAGGCCAGTCACCTTCTCTGCTGCTCTGGGCCTGAAGTCAGACCCAGGGGCATAGCTGGGGTAGGACAACCTGGTCCCTTCTGTGACCGGGGTTCTTGCTTTCTGGCAAAGCCAAATTCTTGGCTGTGACACTCCAAAGAAGAAACTGGGAATTTGATAAACGGAGATGTGTCTAAAAGTATAATAAAAGAGAAAAATCAGCTTTGTTTTCATTGTATTGAGCAAAAAATGATGTTAATATTTGCACAGCTGGTGCTTACCAAAGTTTCTCAACTGGGAAAATGACCTACTCGTAGTTTTTCCTTCTACTGCATCATCCTCTCTTCACTCTTGCATGCAATGGTGGCAAGTTTCCTTACCCGTAACAGTCTCAATGCTGGAATAGTAAGCCCTTAGGATTTTACTCTCTTCTAGATGTTCTAGAAAACCTATTATTATTAGTGGGGCTTGTCCACCAGCTGGAGTGTCCCTTACTCTCAGGCCCTGCATGAGTGCTGCCAAGTAAAGAGATCTAATTTAATAGCTTCAGAACAATTTGGCTTATAGGTAAAATTCAACTTGCATATTGGCAGGGAACTGTAAATTCCCAAACTCCCCCCACCCACCCACCCATTTTAGGAAATGAGGAGAGAGAACACTTTTTAAATGCTACCGACTTAGAGGAAGTTCAGAAATGCATGCCCTGTCTACCCACTTCTGACAAAATCTACAAATAAATTAGGGTCTCCACAACTTTCTTCCAAATCACATTTAGAGATAAATCACTAAAACACTTCAGTCTTTCTGTTTGTTTAAACCAGTGCTTCTCAACTAGGAGTATTTGGTACCCGCCCCCTCCGTGGGGAGGGTGGGTTACCTTTGGCAATGTCTGGACACATCTCTGTTTAGCACTACTGGGGAGGGGATGGTATTGGTACTTAGTGGGCAGAGACAGCCAAGGATGCTGCTAAACATCTCACAGTACACCGGACAGCCAGGACAACAAAGAATTATCTAGCCCCAAATGCCAGCTGTGCAGAGGTCAAGATACCCTCAGTTACATTAAAACTCTATGCGGAAAGGAAGAAACCACTGTCTCCTGGGATGGGTCCAGGGCACTCCTCCAGACTGGTCATGAATCAAGGCATGCGAAACAAAGGATTCCAAAAACTGGCAAACAGAGCTATCAGTTTAGGAGTGGGATTCATATATGTTTACTCAACTTAACCTGCCCTGCCCCTTCCCCCGCCGCACGACTTAGGCACATGTGCCATTTCCTTCTTCAGAGGAGGAGACTAAGAAACAGAGATTGATCAGCTTGTTTGAAGTCTGGCACCTAGTGTGCGTCAGAGCCAAGATCATAATCCTTTGGCCTTGGAGTCTGTGTGGTCCTGAAACAGCGCTTCTCCATGTGGAACATGGAGCAGAAGCAGAGACTGCCACTGCACCTAATCCTCTGTGTAATCCTTGGCAAGCGCTTTATGAGCCATCAAAGAGCCAAAAGCAACATCCATTAATCAGAGACCAGTGTTGTGGTGTGCTGCTCTGACAGAAATGCAGATCTGAAGCCTTAGCACTTTCATGATGCCTATCTAGCACTGCCTGAAGTCTTTAAAGGCTAGTGGAGGGTTATGGAAAGACACAGGCAAGTAGTCTGGTTATTCCTTTTGTAAAAACCATCTCTGAAGACTGTTTGCATATTCAGAAAATCATTCTAACTGTTCAGGTTTGTCCCTCCCAAATTATCTCACTTCCTTCCTCCTCCTGTACTTCTTCTCTTGCATATCCAACAACCATATAACCAGGAAATTATTTTTTTGTTCAGATTTGGTTTCTTCTGATGCCTCTAGTATTAAAATATAGTGATACTAGATTAACGTAAAGTTAACGAATAATAAATTCAACGGGTTAATGCCCCGATGATGGCACCATGTAGTTCTTCAAATACGGCCAGTACTGGGGGACACATTCACTCTCAACCAAATGACTAAACCACCATATCAGCACCTATTCTGATTCAGGTCCTGTATAACCCCTGGAAGCACATCTATGAGCAAGACATGGAGCTGAGGATCTTATAGAAAAGACAGGCAGAGATCTCTGGGGAGATTAGAGATAAAGGGGCAGGGCAGGGCACTATAGGGGATACCAAAGGGATCTACCTTCTTTGTGAGGTCAGGAAAGGCCTCCTGAACATGTGAGATGTAAGGCAATATCTTTAAGGAGCTTGTAATGTACTTTTTTTTTTTAAGATTTTTTATTTATTTTTTCATAGAGACACAGAGAGAGAGAGAGAGAGAGAGAGGCAGAGACACAGGCAGAGGGCGAAGCAGGCTCCATGCAGAGAGCCTGATGTGGGACTTGATCCAGGGTCTCCAGGATCACATCCTGGGTTGCAGGCGGCGCTAAACCGCTGTGCCACCGGGGTACTTAAGGAGGTTAGACTGAGACCCAGCGTAATTAGAGAATAGGAATGGGCTGAGTGTAGATGGGATGAGACTTAAAGCAAAGGAGAGCTCTCTGTGGGCTGCAGAAACCACAGGTTTCCTAGTGGAGAGACCTCAGGCTGGGCCTTAGGTAGGATTTGGTATCATAAAAGTGAGAACATAAACAAAGGCCAAAAGGTACAGGCTGTTTGGAGTACCGGGTGTGTTTTAGGAAGAGGTCTTTGCAAAGTAAGAAGAACATTTTAAGATGCAGACACCAGAGATGATTAAATTGTCATTGTAAAGGAGGTCCTAGGCCTTCATTTACATTTTAGGGAAAGGTTTTCTATTCTGGTAATAACCCTTCTTCCAAGTTATCAGGAGTCAGGTGTCACCACTTCATCTGGGACCAAAGTGACCTTGCCATGACATTTTAGGTTGCTGCATTGACATTTGTTCCCAGAAGTTAAGATGAGCTGGATATGGTGGCTCTGATCTCTTCTCCCTACACATAAAGAGCCTGTGGGTTATGAGAGAGAGAATAAATAAGACAAGAATTTGTGAAGAAGGTGAACAATTGCTCAAGAAATGAGTCTGTGGTCTATAAAAAAAAAATAACCTCCTTTCATTTTCCTTCAAAAAGCACATCCCTAGAAGCAGAGCTCAGTCTCCTAGTATCTGTGTTCAGCCTTCAGTGCTGGGAGGGAAGGGAGTGTGTGTGTGTGTGTGTGTGTGTGTGTGTGTGATAGATATGGGTGGAGCTGTGAAAAAGAAGGGAAGGCTGGAGAGGAGGCTCCTGTGCTTCTGTGCTGGAACAGGGTGGGGTGTGGGTGCCACTCAGCATCACAGGCCTTGGCCTTGGGGCTGCCAATCTGTACAGTAGACAACTAGGAACCACTGGGTGTTCATGGTTTGGGTACAGGTGACATGGCAAAAACTAACTTTGAAATGGAATAAAACTGGCAACATTTGGAGGCACTCAGAAATTCATCTTAATGACTGAAGAGAAAGCCTACAGGCAAGGGTAGAGATTGGCTAGTGCACTCTTGAAGATGGGACATAGGACATGTGAAGTGACAATGTAAAGGAAGCCTAGACTACAGTGGTGTCAACTAAAATGGAAGAGCAAACTCAGGAAAAAGACATAGCAGGCTCTGGAAAGAACACAGGTCCTTGGACATGTGGCCTGTGGGCTGACAGGCACAGAGGAATAGGCCTGCCCTATGGGTAGGGAGGTGATGAATGCATTGAGCTTGAGGCTGTGAGAATGTCAAGTTGTTCAGAAGAGAAATCAGGTCAAAGTTAGACACCAGAGAGTTATTGGCTTAGACAAGAGAGGTGAAACCAGAAGAATAGATGAACCTCAAAGACATGAAAGATATTCTTTCTTGAGCACCTGCTGTGCCATGTACTGCATTGAAGCTTTCCCATGCACAATTCCAGAATTTTCCTGTCACAGGTCAGGGACTCTTATCTCCATTTGCAGAGGAAAAAATCTGAGGAGTGGAGATCCAAAGGACAGACCCAAAATGGTATAGCCGGCAACTGGGAGCACTAGGATTCCAATCCGGCTCCATCTCGTCCAAACTCAAGGTCTTAGCCACCACACTTCTGGAAGAAGAGTAGAGGGCTGAGGACCCAACAGTGCAAACACCCTCAGTCAGTGCAGGGGAGGAGGAGAAGCCAGTGAAATGCCCAATGAGGTTGGAGGAAAGCCAGGACTTGTCTAACAGAGGCCTGAAAGCATGGGGCAGGGTCCCTTTGACACAAGTGCCACCAGACAATGCATGAAGATGAGGACAAGGCCTTCTGTCACAATATATTAAGAAATTTGGAAAAACAAGTGACTATTTCTTAATATTTGATCTGAGTTGTTTATCTTATTTGGAATAGACTGGAAAACCAAACCCCCAAACAATCACTTCACACACAAAAACCCGAAACACCAAATCATGCATATACTTTACCTGAAGCTGTCCCTGGAGGAGAGGCTGGCTTTGAGGAGTTACTTGGCTTGGTGGATCTATTCACCATGGGAGCTTAAACACACAAATATATACATACATATAACAATCATAGATACGGTCTATTGTGGGAGATTCACACTTAATGGAAAAATGCATTGTGGAAATAGTGGGGCAGATCAGGGAATTTGTAAAGAATGGGAAACCCACCTGTTAAATATATAAGCCATGAAAGAAGCCTGAAGAAACTTCTTCAGAATAAATATACTAATGATAAAAGGGATAGTCAAATTATTTTATTATCGGGATTTTGTTAAAATGAACTCTGGCTTGGAATTTCATTTGCCAAACTGGTGGTCTAGTTGATGAGAGAGTTTTGTTTTCTTCATTGAGAGAAGTGTATCAAACCAATAGTGAAGGGAACAAATTCGCACCTCCCCTGCCACATGCAACACAGACGATTTCTCTTGGATTTTATGGGGTTTGGGGGTGGGGAGCAATTTCTGGTTTCGTGGTGATGAGTGGCTCAGGAATTCAAATGGGTCTTGAAGCTGTTGGTGATGTTCAGAGAGGCCAGTAGAGGGTTGCTACAGAAGGGTAGAGTAAAAACTGATTATGACAACTTGAGAGTTGAGTTTGTTAGATGAGTAGGCATCGTTTCTACAGGATCCTATCCTCCGCAGCAACTAGGTCCACAGTGAACATGTTATGCTGCACTCCTGGCCTGAGGGTAGATGGCACTGTCTTTTAAAGAGAATTTGTCTTCACACGTGTTATTCCATGAAGGGTTTACAACCAAAGCAGTTCCCATCACCTAGATAGCACTACATTTCAAGAGTCAGGACACAGAGAGGATTTCGCTTTCTCATTTCTTCTGTCCTCCGTGGACATTGCTCTGGTGCAATACTTTTGAGGCCAACACTGTGGCCTGTGGCTCTGCAAGGATTGAGTTCTATGAGAAATCCATTCTAAGTGAGGACAGTCAGTTAACTAAGAACCTAGATGTTTTCCTAATTTGAGCTGGGAGGATTAAAGCACCAAAGTGGATGGAGGCAGAAGGGTGTGACAGAGATGGGTCTCTCGCAGATGCTCTGCTCCACCCAGGGAGGCAGATGCCGCCACCATGGAGGATAGAGGCCTGGGCCCCACGCATTGTGCACCCCTTGCTGCTTGCTACCAGATAATCTCAGACACCCCCCTCAACCACTAAACATTTCAAGTGCTTAAAACTACAAACTCTTGCCTTTTTCTGCCGGGAGCGAACTGCCTTCTGTGGGGTGAATGTAGTTCTCATCTCCATCCTCCACAGGGACCACATAATCCACCTGGAAGAAGTACAGAGGTGAATGAGGAGGGAGCTGTCCACTCTGGCCAGGTTTATTATCTGGGAAGGAGTTTTTTTTTTTTTTTTAATACCTTTATTGAGATCTAATTCAGATACCATTAAATTCCTCTCCGTGTAGTGTAGAACTTGGTGGGTTTAGTGTATTTGAAGAGTGTGCAAGCATCACCACAATTTAATTTTAGAACACTTTCATTGCCCCCAAAAGGAGCCCTGTCACCTCTCACCTACCACTTCCCCAACCTAGTCAACTACTAATCTACTTTCTATCACTAAGATTTTCCCATTCTTGGCATCACATTAGAAATGGAATCACATAATGTGTAGTGACTTCTTTCATATAGTGTACTAATTTCAAGGTTCAACCATGTAGCATGTTAGTACTTCATTAACTTGTGTGGCCAAATAATATTCTGTTATATAAATATACTGCATATTGTTTATCCATCTGGTGGGGGACATTTGGGTTGTTTTCACTTTGGGGGCTATTATGAATCATGATGCTAAGGACATTCATGAACATGTTTTTGTGTAAATGTGCATTTCTCTTGGGAATATACTGAGTGGTGGAATTGCTGGGTCATATGGTAGCTCTCTGTTTAAGTTTGAGGAACTGCCAAACTGTTTTTCCAAAGTTTTCCATTCCATTTGCACTCTTTTCCATTCCTACCAGCAGTGTAAGAGGGCTCCAGTTTCTCCACGTCCTCACTGACACTTGTTATTGTCTATCTTTGAATATCGCTATCCTAAGACATGCAGTGGTATATAACTATGGTTTTGATTTGCATTTATGATGGTTAATGATGTGGAGCATCTTTTTTTTTTTTAAGATTTCATTTAATTTTCATGAGAGACACAAAGGGAGAGGCAGAGACACAGGCAGAGGGAAAAGCAGACTCCCTGCAGGGAGCCCGATGCAGGACTCCATCCCAGGACGTTGGGATCATGATCTGAGCTAAAGGCAGACCCTCAAACACTGAGGTGGTGCCCCCCTTTTTATACCTCCTTTAGATAAAAGCCTCTATGACTTCTTTGCCTATTTTTTAGATAGGTTATTTGTCTTTTTCTTTTTTGTCTTTTTTATTATTAGGTTGGAAGAGTTCTTTAAATGCTCTGATAGAAGCCTCTTATTAGGTATACAATTTACAAAAAATTTTCTCCCATTCTGTAGGTTATCTTCTTACTTTCTTGGTGGTGTCACCTGCAGCACCAACGTTTTGACATTGTGAATCCCACTTTATCTATTTTCTCTATTGTTGCTCGTGCTTTTGGTGCTATATGTAAGACACTCCTGTCTAATGCAAGGTTGTAGAGATTTATGTCCTTGTTGTCTTTTAAGAATGTTATAGTTTTAGCTCTTACATTTACATCTAGGATCTATTTTTGGTGAGTTTTTTTTTCTATGGCAGAACATGGGTCCACTCTCACATTTTTGCATGTGGATATAGTTATCCTGGCACAATTTGTTTAAAAATGATTCTTTCCCCACTGACTGGTCTTGGCAACTTTGTTAATAATCAGTTGGCCATAAATAAGGGGAGGAAGTGATTTTATATTGATAGGAAGCCAAGGAGATAATCAGATCCCAAATGTGGTTTTTTGCAACCCATCTTGGTGGGTAGCCCAGATGGCTTCTAGAGAAACAAAATCCAAACATTTATTGGCACTTATTAGCAAGTGCTCATCTGAGTACTTTACATGTGTTATTTCACTCAATCCTTACAACAACCCAATAAGGTAGGTGCTACTGTCAGTCAGCTCCACCTCAAGAAGAAGAAACTCGAAGAACCCAAGGCATAGAGCAGTCGAGTAGCTTTCTCATGTCCTAATAGTTAAAAAGTAGTAGAGCTGGGATTCAAGAATCAGTTCAAGGATCCAGTGCCCATACTCTTATCCACTACATTCTAGGACCTTCTTGCCTTCCCCTTCTCTTTCTCCCCAATTTCTACCCTCTCTTCATTTAATTGCTATTGCTCATCTCTTTCTTTACCTCCAAATCTGACTTCTGTGACGTTGGGCAAGTTTTTCAACCCCTTTGCACCTCATCTGTTCCATTTTATTATCTATAAAATGGGGATGATAGTACCCATTTCATGGGGTTCTTGGGAAGGCTTGATGGGACAAATATAAAGCCCTCAGAACACCAGTTGATTTCTAGCACTCACTAAGTGCCAGCTACTCTTGTCCTTATAGCACAAATGCTTCTTCCTCCTACGTTTCGTTCCCTTCAACTCTCCAGTTAGCCTGTACCCCCATACTTTTCCTGTAATTTGTACAGCAGAGCTAAATATTTTTAGTTATTTATGCGTGCTTGACTTTTCTTTTCCTATCTGATGGTTCAGGCAGATCTTAATGTTGGCCTATTTTTTCTTTTTTAACCTCTTTCTTATCTTGACTGTCCATCTGCCCATTCCAGAATGCAGCCTCCTCCATACTTCTCCTTTTCCCACTGGTTCATACGTGCCCCAGCCACCTCCACAAGGCTGGTATTAGCAAAACTCTGCGTCTCCCCACAGGGGTCCACTGTCAGCTGTTCACGGAAATGGAGAGCCTTATATAACGTACCACCATATTCATCCATATTCTGTGTCTGAATTTATATCTTCATATGGATTTGCCAAGTGCTGAAAGAATTTACAGTGAGCCCCTAACAGCAAGTCTCTGCATCCTGTCTCCTGCTCAGCTTCTTCCTGCCAGCCTCTTCTCACCCCAAAAAGTCAGCATTGCCTCTCAGACAGACAGACTGAGGGCTGGCAACACATCCTTTCTCTCTCTGTCAGCTGCCTCTCTGACTTAAATGAGCCCTAGCATAGAAGTCAGAAACTAAACCACTTCCAGACGCAGGCAGGAGACAGTTATGGGGACGGGTGCGGAGGAAGGATGCATGCACACCTTATATGAGGGGTGGGAACTATGACCAGTGGAAACAGGGGTCAGGGATTGCCATGAGGCTCAGCTGCTTTCAGGCCACGACTGGCCCAGTGTTGCCAGGCTTTCAGTTTTCAGGAGAAGCTAGAAAATTGGATTTTGTAAAGAATCTAGAACATGCTTAGAAAGGAATATATGACACATGGAGTGCTTCCACGTATGAGGCACTGTATTTAGTGCTGTATATATGTTCTCTTACTAAATCCTTAAAGCAACCTAAAGAGATTAAAAACTGAGGCTCAGAGAGGTTATCTAGCTTGCCCAATGTCACACAGCTAGTAAGGGTCAAAGCAGCAATTTGGGTCTAAACACTGCCTCTATCTTATTTAAAAGTTTCTCTTTTCCAATTCCTGCTGGGCTACAAATCATATTAAGGTGCAAATGTAGGTTGTTGTACAACATGTTTATACATTATAGGTTTTGTCACCTACAGGCATTTAGAAACAAGTTATTTCTTCAAAAGCTGTGGTAAAATTATGTCCAGTCATATTTAAGAGTTGCCTTTATTGTTATTTTGCTTCTGAGGCTGTTCAACTTGTAGGGTTGTTCTAATGGCTAAGTTTGGGGGCTTGCCTTTGTCCTTATTTAAAACGCAAGGACCTCTGGAGCCACAACAGATTTAATAAGCCTTATCAGTCATTCCCACCACAGTCTGAATGAGTTTATTGGTTCCTTTTCAAACGGGAGCTATTCCATAGGGAGGAAGACTCATAAAACCTGGATGCTGACAGAAGAGAGATAATGAGCTAAACCCAGGATGGAGTTCTGGACAATCTGCAAAGGTGAGTCCCTGGATAGTAGTGGCTGAGGTGCCGGCTCCTCCATAGGTTGGGCAGGGCCTCCCTAGGACAAGCGGTCTCCATCATTTGTCTGCCCACATACCTGTGCATCTTATAGGAGAAAAGTGGAGAAGCAGAGAGAAAAGAAGATAGAGGAAAGAAAGCAAGGCAGACAGGGCAGAGAAGCAAAGGACAATAATGATAGGGAAATCTCTTATGGAGGAAGAAGATTGGCAGGAAACCAAGGGCGGGGGGGGGGAGGCTAGTAAAAAGGGCACAGATCCAGTACTGGTATTACCCACGGAGCATGGGAGTGAAAATCCTTAAAATAAGGCCACATATGCCCTTTTTAGGGAGAAAAAACCCCTATTGGTTTACCAGTGGAAAGTTAGAGGGACGGGTGGCAAGTGCTGGGTGGGGAGGGGGGGGGGGGACATGGAGGAGGAAGGCATGCCAGAGGCCAGACCATCCAGGCCTTTCCCCCTCCCCCTGCATCCTGCTTTCCACTTCACTTCGCAGCAAAGCCTGGGGGACAGATTTATGTTACCTCATCCTCAAGTTCCCTGGGTTTGGGTGGGACTTGAGGTTTCTGAAGAGAAGTCAGAGCCGGCAGAGTGGAGGTCAGCCTGGCTTTTGCTTTTGGCGGAGGCCAGTCGGGCTTACTGGGAAGTGTCATGCTGATGGGCGGAGACTGCCTCTGGCTTGACCGATTGTCTTGAAAGGAACAACAACAAAGTAGAAGATGAAAGGGGCTCTGGATCATTCCCTGGGCCAAAGAATAAAACCACCACCAGCATCTATGTAGTCACAAATGATTAATCAGGGCATCCCTTACAAGTGTAAAATGGCATTTAGGCAAAAAATTTCAACTCCCTGTTGACTTACATTATAAAAACCAACAGAATGTCCTCATCAAAAAACATCCTCCCAGGGGAGTGATGGAGACCCACCAACTCAGGAGACCCAACCGCCTAGCACTCTGCCAAACACAGTGGATGGATGACCTTGGCAGGGAAGCCTAAGAGGAGTGTGCTTCTCAAAGGTTCACTTTGCTCCATGAACACTTATGGGCAGTGATCCTCAATCTTCCTTACACACAAGAACCACCTGGGGAACGTTAAGAAAATGCCAAGGCTCAGGCCCCACCCCAGACACACTAATTTGAACTTGAGGGGAAGGTCCTGGCATTATAGGTTTCAAAAGTTTTCCAGCTTTTTCTAAGTTGTATTCAGGGTTGCAACTACCCATCTGAGTGAACCTACACGTTCTTCCCCTCAATGATTTCCCTCAAATCATGGCGTGCCCGTGAGACTGTGTCCTAGGCATGCGTCAGGGAAGGAGCACAGGATCCAAAGTCAAATGGCCTTGAGTTGGGTCCCCTGCTCTGCCTCTCACTGTCTGGGCTCGTTTGGACTAGTTATTTATTATTCAACCTCTCCAGGACTCACATTTCTCATTTTTAAAGTGAGGATCCTAATAGCCATCTTAGAAGGGTTTTTGTAGGGATAAGGAAGAAAGCAGTGGAAACAGTGTGTCTGGCAGAGTGGAGGCCTAACAAACAGGACTAAGACACCAACAGGACCCAGTGGAGGAGTGAGGCAATGGAGTCTGTACAGTGGAATCTAAGCATGGATTCAGACTGATACATCACAGGAAAGTCTTATCATAGGACTAGCCTGGAGTCCTCACCCTGGGAACAGCCCAGGCACTCACACTGCGTCTGCCCCGTGCTTGCTGGGCTTCTTGCAACTGCCCCACCTGCTCTCCCCGTGGTGCCTGCTCCTGCCTTGTTGAAGGGTGTGGTTCACTGCATCATGTTTTATCCTTTACCTGTTTTCAACATTCATGATTTAGGAAAGATACCTTTCCTCTTTGAATGGGCAAGCTTTCTGTCTGGGGGTTCCATGGCTTATTGTGAGCAGCTGACTTGTGTGGAGGTGGTGAGAGTGAGAGGCGCCCACCATCTCGCCACCCCAGCTTGCCCCCCTTCCCTTGTGGCAGGCTGAGCGTCCAGGGTGTGGGGCTGCCTCACCTACATACTCGCCCCTGGCGAAGGGCAGGGCTGGGTGAACGGTTCTTGTCTCCTGCTCCGCAGGTGGCGGCTCGTAACTGTCGTCCCCAGTCTCCTCAGCAGGTAGCACGTACATCTCTGAGTCCGAGTGCTCATCTGGGTGTTCATAGTCGCTGTCCTGCAAGTGCAGACCCCATGCTCAAGTGCCCCATCTATGTTCAGTTATCAGAACAGCTCTGGCTTTACGAGGTGGGAACTGCTCCCCCAGTGTAGGGACCAGAGAGCGAGGTTTGGAAGGGTTGGCTAAGCAAGGTTGGGCAGCCATCAGAGGCAAAGCTGGGGTTGAGGCCGAGCCTTTCTGCCTCCAGAATTTATCACCTGAACCACTATCCTGGGGGAGCATGTGGGCCATTTAACAAGAAGGGTGGCTGAAACTCTGTGTGTCTGCAAAGAAGAACAGTCGGAGATAAAATACATTTTTAAAAAAACAGAAAAGGACCCAATAAAATAGAAATAACCAATAGGTTTCATTTATCATGAATGCTGACAGTCGAGGGAACAGATTAATAAGGAGAGGGTAAGGGGCTGCACAGAATACAGATACCTCTGAGGAGATGAGGTTTGTTTGTTTTTCAACGGAGCTGGCAAGCTGTGGGGGCTAAACTTTCTATCTGACCCAGAATCCATTGTCTTCATTTTTGTTTTCCTTGTTTTTAATATAAATTTTATTTAAGTCTATATTAAAATGATTGAATATTGAATATTCAATGTATATTGAAAATACATCAACACAGTTCAAAAGGATGTAAATCAAGTCTCCCTGCCTCTCAGTTCCTCCCCCAGGGCACAGTTCCTAGCTTCTTGTGCATTTTGTTCAGGGATCACTTAGCTAATTCTTCACTTGTACATATATTCATGTGCAGGAAATATTTGATCCAGGACTTAAGAGGTCCTTGGCCCACACTGCCTGACACACTGTGAGATGCTCACACGATTCGCCCATGAACACGCAGGGCAGGAGCACAGTATGGCAGCAGTGAATGATGAGTGAGGGAGTGAGGGCTGCTCTTCTCCTCAGTCTGGGGGTGGGGGTCGGGGGGTGGGGTTGGTGAGAGGGGAGTTGTGGAGTGAATAGGACAGGGACGGAGAAAGGCTGATGAGAGAGCTTTCCCCAAGCTCCCTTACCAGCAGGTAGGGAGACTCAATAATCTATCCTGACCAGGAATATGAAATTAGGCTAAATAGAATACTGGTAATGGTGATTATTACTGTAACTGACACTTCTATGCACTGCATACCTCAGGTGCCCCTTACCACGATTGTAGGAGTTTTTTTTTTTAAGTCCTCAGAGAAAGTGAGGCATGATGAGTTGAGTAATTTAAGTCTGCGATCTGTGTTCTGGAGAAGCCGTAGCTGTTCTCAGACCACCTGGGAGGTGGAGTGGAAGCAGAAGGGTGGCTGGGGATAAGAGCCTGGCTTGACAAGGCTCCTCCCACCCAGCCTGAGGCTGTTGGGACCCCCCTCATCCTGGCCTATGCAAGGACATGGTCACTGTTGTGGCAGCATCCTAGGGAGACGTCGGTAACGTGCTGAGAAACGGTTGCTCTAATAACCATCTGGAAAGTGAAAAAAAGCAGTAGGCACCCAGACACACGGGCCCGGGTGGGAGCTGGTTTGGGTGTCCCACTTTGTCTCAATTGTCGTGGAGCAGGCACCGGGCTTCCTAGACTTGATCACCTGGAGGCTGGGGAGCCATGTGCATCCTGGGGGGGCGGGCACGGGGGTCCTACAGCCCCTTGGGCAGACTGAGATGCCCAGGCTGGCCGAAGGCGCAGAGAAGGTAGAGGTAGAGCGACTTCACATCAGCTGCTCCTGGCAGCCCAACGCTGACACTGGGCCACCTCCCAGACCATAAGCCCCATGAGGACTACTGGGCTGAGACAGTGTGTCCAGGCCCCAGCATGCAGTGAATGAATGAGCTGAGCTGAACCCCGGGCTCTGAAGGCAACTGAGGAGGAGGACGTGGGTGCTCGGAAGTGCTGAGCTGCCCCTTCATTTGGAAGGTCTTTTCTGTGGGAGGCTACTTTGAGGCCCTTCCTATTTCCAGCATAGTGAAATGATTGCCTTTTAATCAAGAGAATTAGAGGGGAGTCTCTTCAAACTTCTGAAGGAACAGTTTAAAAGAAACCTCCCCTCAAATTATTCTATATTCTGACAAACAAAACTCATTCTTTCATTCATTCAGTTAATACTTGAGCAAGTGGAATATGTTGGACAGTGGGATGGAAACTTTGAAGAAGGGAATGTGTATTCAGGCAAAAGCCTTGTCAAATTATCCATTCATTCATTTGTTCATTCAGTTAATCAGTCAATATTTAGTGAGCACCTATTGTGTGCCAGCCATCGTGCTTGACTTTGAGCACAGTCCCTGCCCTCACAGGACTTATATTTTAGCAGGGGAAAACAATGATAAACAAATAGTGACTAAGAGATAATAAGTAGAAAACCAAACATAAAACAGCTATCACTAGTGGTAGATGCCCTTGAGGGAATGTTCAGGGTCCTGAGACAGAGCAATGGGGTGCGGGATTCTACATCAGGTGCAGCAAAGGCCTTCCTGAGAAAGAGTGAAGCCAAGCCTGAAGGACAAGAAAGAGCAGAGCAAGTGAGGAAGGATGGCGACGCTCTTCGCTTCCCCCTCTCTTGCCTTCTTCCTCTGCCTGCCAGAGGTCCACGAGTCTGAAATCACTTAGCAGGCATGACCCTGGCCTGTCCTACAGCTGGGGGCAGATGTGTGCACCGGGCCATGGTACACAAGGCCCTGCTGAGGCTGGACAGGTCCGCAGGGGCCAGATCTCATCTGTCCTAGAGGCCCCAGGCCTGGATTTCATTCTCTGTACAATGGGAACCCAATAAGGTCAAAATAATTGTGAGTGGATGTTTACTCAATCCTTATGGCAGCTGGTACCTTAATTTTAGTTATTTGGCTTTGGGACACAAATTATCCCCTCCTCTCCAGGATGATTTTATTTGTGTGTTCTAAGTCCCCACATTGTGCTCTTTTTATTCAGCCAGAGCTCCGTTTTCTTGGCTTCCCTGTGGATGCAGACCAGCTCTCAACTTTGCAGCGTGCAGCCAGCAGGGGGCGCAACCACAGTGCTTCTGAGGGATCAGGGGCTGCGCCGGCCTGGAAGGAACTCCACACCCAAGTGACCTGCGGAGAGACCTTCTTATCCCCTCTTTTTTACAGATCATTTCTCTGCAGTTGAGAAGGGAGATACTCCTGTTTCATAACACTCTGAATAAACTCCAGCTGGTGTACACAGTGTGGAGCTGGGCTCAGGCTCAGTGGACAGGAGTCCTAGGCTCTCATTCCAACTGGGCCATTGAGTAACAGAGTGGCTGTTGGGCAAGTCCTTTTCACTTTCTTAGCCTTGGTTTCCTTATCTGTTAAATGGGGTGGGCGGCTGTGTGGAGGCCCTCTTGGATCCTGTCCTGATAAAACACACAAAGTGCAGCAGGCTAACATTCTGGCTGAGTTTGATATAAATGAGAAATAATTGTTGTGTAAAAGTTTTTAGGATGTATTGTCCCAACAAGACTGCACCCCAGAGAGAAGTGACCACTGGGGCCGTGTGGGCTGCACCTTGAAGAGGTTGACAGTTACCTCTGACATATCACCCTCCAGTGTCATTGTGGTCACGTCCCTTGCTCGCTCTGTGGTCCCCAGCATCTGCTACTGTCCTCTTGGTTACAGCAAGCATGTTGGAGTTTAAAAGCCTGATTTTGAAATCTGAGGGCCTGGGTTTGAATTTTGAAACTGCAAGTTACTTAAACTTGCTGTGCCTTGGTTTCTTTACCAGTAAAATGAGCAGGGCTGATATTCAAAATGTTTGACATAACCAGCATGGCCCAGGTCCTGACTTGGCCCTAAAGGGTGTCCCAGAGGCCCCCTGATGTGCCAGGCATTCACTTTTTGGTGTGGGTTTGTTTAGGGCTCTTAGATAAGGCCCAGGCAGTGATGGAGTGCTGAGGAATTCTGGGCAGAGGCATTTGTCAACTGATACAGAAATATTTAAAAACATTTCATGTTTGTTTTGGCTGTGCTGGTGAGTACTCTGAATAGCAGCACCAAAGATGAGGATAAGAATGCCTAGACATAGGGCTGTGGGGAAGATTGCATGAGGCAATGTGGATAAGGCACTTAGCCCCGCACATGGTGGCACTAGGTCAAGTTGGCCGTTAGGAGGTTCTCACTGCCTTGTTTATGGGTGGCCTTTCCAGCCCAGTCATGGCTCTACTGTGGTGTACCCCTGGCCACCAGCATATCGTTCAGAAACAAGCTCTTGCAAAGACCTCCCACAGACCCTGGTGGAAACCACAACTGTCTCCTCCCAGGAGCAAATACTTACAAAATCATCTGACCACTGCTCCTCTTCGTCAACAGGGTTCTCTGCAATGGCATGTGGGAAGTAGAAGGCACAAACATGAATCTCAGCTGGCCAACTCCACCCTGTCCACCAGTACCCCACGCCTGCCTTCTTTGTCCTGGGGCTCCCTGGTTCTGTTCACTTATCTCATCTTCATCCACTTTCAACTCCTCTTTTTCAAAGAAATCAATTCTCAAAGCATACAGGGAAGTCTCACTGAAGCAGAGAAATGGTACATCTGAACCATGTCTGTCTTTGTTAAGAAGACTTTCAAATAACCCAGGGGGCACCTGCAATTCATACCATGTTGCTTCTAAAGATTTCTATGAATCAATATGTGGATGGTATAGTAGGAAGAGCACTGGACAGAGAGTCCCATTGACCAAAATTCCCATGCAGGCTCTGCTCCTAACTAGTCGGAAAGTGGACAAGACAGCTAACATCTCTGGGCCTCAGTTTCAAGATCTACAAGACGATGAGATCACTTCTGTGATTCTCTGTAGCTCTAACTTTGACTTTCTTATTAAGAAGCATTTACCCAGTGCTTTGCTACATGCCAGGCAATATTATCAGAGTTTTGCACTCACATAGCTCTCTCAAAAACCTTATGAGGAAACTGAAGCCTAGCAAAAATAAGTCATTTGCCCGAGGTCAGATAGCAAATAATAGAGCCAGGAATTGAGCCCTGCAGGCTGACTTGTAAGTGCATGCTCTGGATTCCAGTGCCACGCTGCCTCACTGCCTTTGAATGCCAGGGTATAGGCTCTGCAGGCAGGATAAAAATGAATATGACAGGTCTCAAGGAGCTTAGGATCTTGAAGGATAAAATAGATCTGAATTATGACAGCCAAAGAGACTGACTCCCTTTCTTCAAAACACATTTAGAGTATGAGAAGCTTAGCATCCATCCCATCACATAAACTGACATTAGAGGTTAAATACAATTCGCTCAGCTATGTGGGCAATCAACCAGGCACAGGGTTGGCTGTGGCACAGCCACATAGCAGAGTGGCTCCAGCGACTGTGCCAGAGAGGCTCTGAGCTCTCCTCCCATCCCACTGATCAGCCCAGTGGATAGTCCCAGAAGCCTCTAGAGCCTCAAGAGAAACTTTTCTTGCTATTTCCAGTCCCTGCGATGGCAGACCCTTGAGTCCAGCTCCAGTGGACTTCAAAGAGGCACAAGGAAAGGAATTGCCAAGCAAAAATGGGGGCCTGAAGGAGGTGTTCAGATCAGAGTGGCCAGATTTTAAACAAACTATGGCAGCAACAGTGCCTTCTCTTGGGAAAAACATGATAGGTACTAAGAAGGAGTTTTCTTCTTCTTTTTTTAAAGATTTTTATTTCTTTATTCGTGAGACATACAGAGAGAGAGGCAGAGACATAGTCAGAGGGAGAAGCAGGCTCCCTGTGTGGAGCCCAATGTGGGACTTGATCCCAGGATCCTCGGGATCACTGCCTGACCAAAGACAGACGCTCAACCACTGGGCCACCCAGGCACCCTGAAGGAGCTTTATTCTGTGAGCCAAATAATGGGTCAGACTTTGACATTAACAGAAGATAATTCATTTTTTTAAATTTTTATTTATTTATGATAGTCACAGAGAGAGAGAGAGAGAGAGGCAGAGACATAGGCAGAGGGAGAAGCAGGCTCCATGCACCGGGAGCCCGATGTGGGATTCGATCCCGGGACTCCAGGATCGCGCCCTGGGCCAAAGGCAGGCGCCAAACCGCTGTGCCACCCAGGGATCCCAACAGAAGATAATTCTTATTAAATTATGATTTGGGCTAACTTATACCGAATTAGAGTGCACTGCGACCACTGGGGTTTTCCAAGAAACTCAAGAAGACTAGGTAAATGAGTCCTCCTTCCAATATGTCAATACCTGACACAGAGGTGGAATACATTTCTAAAACTTTAAGGTTGGGGATAATTGAAGGTCAGCACTTACGGTGACAAGACGTATTTGTTTCAACCTTTAAGTAGGAATTATTATAAATATCTTTATGAAACACACTTCTCTGCCTTGGTGAACTGGTATTCAGCCTTTTCTCAGAGAGCCAGGGCCTGCTTTATGGTCAGTCACTACTGAAAATACTTGCAGAAGCTATCTAACTATTTTTCTGCTCCCCATTATCTTTCCTCTCCAACACATACTTTGTACTGCTTCTAGTTATTTTCTTAAAATAAAGTTTGGGTCATGCTGCTTCTTTCCTCAAGAATCATCAGTGGCTCCCTATGGAGTAAAGTCAAGGCCCTGTGTTGACCTGTCCAAATGCCTCCACGCTCTCACAGTGATACTGGGCAGCGTATTCTTCCCAGCCTGAGCTTTTGATAGTTCTCTGCCCGGGCTATTCCCCCATCTTCCTTCTTTGCGTGGAAATCCCTGTTATACCTCTGCCATATGGTTTTCCCAGTCCCTCAGGTTATAACCCATGACTCCTTCCTCTGGGCCCTCGTAGGTGCTGTGGGAACCTTGATGACACATGTGCTTTATTCTGCGCCTGTGCTATGATCATTTGTGTGTCTCTGTGTACTGAAAAACAAGGCCTATTTAATTTATCTTTGTGTCTGAATGACATTTGGCATTTGTAATCCATGCGGTAATAAAAGTATGAACAAACAAATGAGTTGAAAGAATGAAAATTAGAATAATAATAATAGATTCCATTTATTAAACACATCCTATGTGCTCAGTGCTAGGGTAAGTGTATATTCTCTATTATCCTCAAATAGTGCTCTGTGGTAGGTGCTATCATGTTTCAATTTTATAGTCGCAAAAACTAAGAAACTGGAGCTAAGAGATGTTGCAAAACCTGCCTGAGGCTGCATGGCCCCGGCAGCTGGAATCTCATGTAAAGTGTCTGACCCTCTACTGAGCCTTTGGATAAAATCTAGGAGAGGGACACCTGGGTGGCTCAGTGGTTGAGCATCTGCCTTTGGCTCAGGGTGCGATCCTGGAGCCCCGGGATTGAGTCCCACATTGGGCTTCCTGCATGGAGCCTGCTTCTCCCTCTGCCTGTGTCTCTGCCTCTCTCTGTGTGTCCCTCATGAATAAATAAACAAAATCTTAAAAAACAAAAAATCTAGGAAAAACAAGGATGGCCCAATCCAGCATTGGGGAGCTTTGAGGCAGAAAAGAGAGAAAAGCATCACCGTGTGGGAGCGACTGCCTCATGGTACCCCTCCCTCTCCCAGCTACACCCACCTTCTGCTCCTAGGGGCAGCTCACAATATCCTACTCTTTAAGTCACAGCCTGTGGGTCATTTCCCAAACTAAAAAGCATGATGGTCCAAAGTACTAGATCCAGAGTACTGGGTGGTTGTCCAGCATCTCGGGGAGCCTCCTAAAGTAAGTGGCTTGTGGTTTTATAATCAGGCCCCCAGGTTCAAATCCTGGCTCTGCTCTTTACTACCTGCTGGGCAGTGAACCAGGACTTCCGTTGTTTAAAGCTCAATTTCTCGCCTGTGAAACAAGGGTAAGAATAGTACTTGCCTCATGTTTTTTATGAGACTCAAGTAATACAATGCATGTAAAGTGCTTCACAAAGCCTGGCACATGATAAATGCTATATTAATGTTACTTATTGTTGTTTTGGGTATTGGTATGTCTTAATAAACCCTCAAAACAATATCAATTCTATTTCACTGTAATTGCAACCACACAACTTGGCTACCATAGAGAAATAGACTCAAGGAAGCCTTTAGTGTAGAGGGTGACGCTTTCAGGAGGTTAAGTTCAAGTTTAGTATGGATGGGCCAGGTGGCTTAACTTGGGATGTAAGGTTGCACGTCTCTGGGAGGGAGCTGAAAGGCTGGTTGGGCTTCCTTATTAGGGAAAGCCTTTCCCATTGTGTCGTGTACCTGGTTTGGGGTTGATGTTCTATTTACAGTGACACAATCCCATGCCACATAATAGGGGGACTCCTCCTCTTGCCTGGTCCAGGCTTTGTGATTCACATGCCTCCCCAAGCCTGTGGGTACAGCACCTGGCACTATGAGACACGGCACTATGCCATGTCCTCTCCAGGGCTTCGAGCTTCGGCTCTGGGGTTAGGCTGCCTTGATCAAAATCCTGATTTTGCTGCTTGCTAGCAGCATGAACAGGTAAATTGCTTAACCTCTGCACATCTGTTTTCTCACCACTGAAATGGACATGAAAAGTTGTGCCTGTGTCATGGGGTTTTGGGAGAACAAAAAGAAATAGCCCAGGGAAAGTGCATATAAGGGTGCCTGAGAGGAGTAAGAGTGTAACGGATGCTGTTTGTTGTTATTAATCTACTTTAATGCTCATAATAGCCTGAAGGATAGATCGGCATTCTCATCTCCAAGCAAGAATCTGAGGCTCAGGGAAGTTATAAAACTTTTCTAGGTTCACAATGTTATAGGGCCAAGGCCAGAATTCTGACCCAGGGCTAAAGGATCCCAAAGTCCAAGATCTTCTCACCCAGCCTTGGAGGTAATAGAGCTAGAGCCTAGAAGAACAGTCATGTATCATACTGAGGACGATCCAGGGCAGTGTAAGCTCTCCTGACCAATGTCTCAACACCTAGAATCATGGCCAGGTGCTGGCAAAGTTCTGCGAAGGGTGTGCTCAGCAAAAGTTGAGGGGCTGTATGAGGCTGTGTTGTGAAGGTGGGATTGACCTGGGCCTTGGAGGATGGGCGGGACTTGAACGAGAGGATGAAGATGAGGGAGAGCATCCTCCTTCTACCGCCTAAGGCGGAGGCCTGAGTGTCATCCACAGAAGCAGGGTTTAGCTGACAGCTGGAAGAAGCATCTGTAAGGCATAGATGTGCCTGGAATGAACAAGCTGTACTGAAGAGTCAGGGGAGAAGACAAAGCCAAATTTGCTGCCAGCCAAGGGGTTGTTCAAGCCACAGAGGCTACTGTAGGTCCCAATGACAAGCTGGAGGCAGGGAGGCTGATGAGGATGGTGTGTGAGTAATTCAGGCATAAAGACAGAGGCTGAATCACACTGGGGGTCTTGGGAATGGGAAGGGATGGCTGCAAAGATAGTAAAGGATTCTGTCATGAGAGCTTGAGCAAAGGGGTGAAGCCAAGAGTGTGAATTGAGCCTTTCTATTCTGGGTCATGAGCAGCGCCAGTGACTCTGGGCATTGAGGGGTGCGCTCCAAGCTGTGTGCCTGACATACATTCAGTTGTGGCCCTGATTCAGCTCTAGAGGCCATACTCTGGGCCACTGGGCCTGCCAGCTTCTCCTCTTATGGAACTGGTGGTGGTATGTGGGGAACCAGTGGGAATACCACAGTGGGATGCAGGAAGGAAAGAAGGAAGGAGCCCGGGCTAGATGTGGTGGTGGAGGCAGTCTCAGGGAAGGAACAGAAAGAACTACAGAAGCTGTGGGGGAGGCAGCCAGGCAACAGTCCCACTGGGTACATCCCAAAAGGAGAAAGGGATGTGACTATGTGGGGAATGGATCTGAGCTGGCTGGGAGAGGTGATTTGCATCTAAATACTTAGCATCTTTTTTTAAAAAAAAGATTTTATTTATTTATTTATTCACGAGACACACACAGAGAGAGAGAGAGACAGAGAGAGAGAGAGACAGAGAGAGAGGCAGAGGGAGAAGCAGGCTCCATGCAGGGAGCCCAATGTGGGACTCAATCCTAGGACTCCAGGATCATGCCATGAGCCAAAGGCAGAGGCTCAACCAGTGAGCCACCCAGGAGTCCTCTAAATACTTAACATCTTTAAAAAGTCCCTTTGCTGCATGTCCCTTCATCCCTTCTCAGAGCCCTGTTAACAGCAGGTGGGTGTGCAGAAATGGAGGACTTAGTCCTGGCTTGGCCATCATCCAGCTGGATGACCGTGGGCAGCCACTTGGCCTGTCTGGTTTCCAAGTATCCCTAACACGAGAAGCTAGGGTTGGGTGGTCTTTCAGGACTTCCCAGGCTTTCAAATACCTTCGAGTCTAAGTTTCATTCCTCTAGTCTTAGTTCCATGAGGCGGGGCTGATGGTGAGTGCAGCTCTCCCCGTGTCAGGCTTGCTGGTACCACCAGTCAGAGTGGAGACAGGGAGACAAAAAAATCAAGTGAATCCTGGCTTCAGTAAGGACATCATGGCATGGGAAAAGTGGTGTTATAGCTCACTGCTTTAGTGGACGGAAGGTTGTTAGGAATTCTCTGTGTTTCTGTGGTGGGCATTCACCCAAGAATCTCTCTGAGTACCTTCCTTTGTCCTGAGGTCTCTCCCTTTTTTTTTTTTTTTTAAGATTTTATTCATTTATTCATGAGAGACACAGAGAGAAAGAGAGAGAGAAGCAGAGACACAGGCAGAGGGAGTAGCAGGCCCCATACAAGGAGCCTGATGCAGGACTCAATCCCCGAACTCCAGGATTATGCCCTGGACCGAAGGCAGGCACTAAATCGCCGAGCCACCCAGGGATTCCCTCTCCCTCTTTATAACTGCTCTGATCTCCCTGAATGCCATCAGTGGTGGGAAGAGAATTATTACAACAGCCCCTGGGTATTAGGGGAGAGAGGCCTCATTCAATTCTTACCACTCAGGGGTTTGGGGAACGGCCAGTGGAGCTTCCCTCCACCAACTGTGTGACTTTCAGTAAATAATGACCTGTTGGCTTTCTCAGTTATTATTGGACTCCCCACTAGTCATTAAGTGCCTGAAAGTCAGGGGTTACATTTTGTTCCCCCCCCCACATCTAGTAGAGCGAGTATAACACAGAACATAGTTGTGTCATATTTGTCGAATGAGCCAAAGAACATGTGAAACAGCAGGAGCACCTGAAGATATTGATACTAGAGAAGGAACCATTCAAATACCCTAATTTCTTAATTTTCTCCTTGAAGGTGCATAGCACAACTCTATTTCTGTTTTCTTGAATGTTTAAAGACTTGTGCTGTGTGGCCATGAGAACAGACTTAGAAGGCCACAAGGAAATGGACCGCATCTCTGTCCTGCCGGAGCTATCTGTCCTTGACAGGACCAGATATGCTTGGAAGGTCATTACAGGAAATGTCCAAACAGAAAGTGAGCCTCATTTGTGGTGCATGTGGCGGGGTGGCTGTAAGCACTGGGTTGGATGTTAGGCTGAGGTCCTGACCTCTGAGGTCCTTTTTAACCTGGGATTCCATGATTCTATAATTTTCCTATCAAAACTTGGGCAGATGTAGTCTGCTTTATTTTGCTTTCTTTTCTTTTTTTAGAACTTGGGAGAGAAGGATGAATTTGTTCTTATTTGTTAACTAAGCAGCTCCTTGACTATTTCCCCTTGGTTTTTCTTTTTTTTTAAGATTTTATTTATTAATTCATGAAAGACCCAGAGAGAGAGAGGCAGAGACACAGGCAGACGAAGAAGCAGGCTCCCCGCGGGGAGCCCCATGTGGGACTTGATCCCAGGACCCCAGGATCACACTCTGAGCCAGAGGCAGATGCTCAGCCACGGAGCCACCCAGGTGCCCCTCCCCTTGGCTTTTGATCAGGTATATTTTAAATATCAGGACAAGGTCTTTATTTATTTTTATTTTTATTTTTTCAGTGCAAAGGAATCTCCTGGTTAACTGTTAAGACTTGGCAAGGTACGTCATAAGTATTCTGTAACCTAAGGAGATGGGGAAAGTGGTCCAACAAGTCAGTCACCAGGCTTGATATGTTGGTTGGCATTTCTTAGTGTGATAAGATTTAATTAGTGCCTAAGAGGAACTCAGCTGTCCGATTTATTGCTATCTTGATCAGTGACAGAAAAAAAGAATAGTAAGCATCCCTTAAAGTTGTGATTTGGTTTTAGCTGTTGCCCTGCAGAGGAAGAGACTTCATTGATGTCTGTAGCCCTGTGGGTTTTCTTAAGGGCTATATAGATCTGTCCATGTCCAGGAAATCTTTAAATTTAAGCCAGCAGAAAGATATTTTAGACCTATTTTCCCAAGTCTTCTAGAAATGGGGAAGTACATTGGATAATTTAGTTTGCTCACCACTGCCATAAACAATACTAATCTGAAGGTTAACTACTCTCCCCTGACAAAAATGATCCTAGTTGGTATGAGTAGACTGGTAGCAGGGCTAAAGTCAGAGAGGACTGAGTGAACCATGTGCCATCAATACTTCATCCTCTCCCTTCCCCTCCTCACCACCCTCCCCCATCCCTCAAGTATCCATTTTAACAGTTCTGTATGCAGGAAGCCTTCCCTTGCCCGCTTCCTCCACACCCTCTACCTCATATCAGATTAGACCTTGCTGTATGGACTTGCATCAAACTTTGTGCTTCCCCATCACCCTGAACTCTAATTGCTTTTACATAATATATCTTCTTTTCTTCACTGTAAATACTGAGTGGGGAGACTATAATATTGTCTTGTTTAGCACTGTATCTCTACCTACAACCTTGTGTGTGCCTGGAACATGGAAGATAATAAATTTTCGATAAACAGATGAGTGGATGGATGGATGGATAGATGGATGGATGATGGATGGGTGGGATACTATGACTCCACTATAGTTAAATACCTGATAGATCTGGACATTCTTAAAATTAAGATGGGGACTCTTGTTTTCAAATGAGTAGAACATAGTTCCGTTTTCAAGAAGTAAATATGAACATGAGATTAGTCAAGAGTCCAAGTATTTGAGAAATATTCTTACCTGAGGCATAATCCCTTTGAGGAACACTTGGAGGTGCTTTGACTTTCAGCCTATAGATAACAACCATTAAACAAATGGTGAGTGAGTAGGACAACTATTGTCAAGGCACATAATATAAGCGGATATAGCGATAACAGACAGATAACTAATAGAATAAAGGCTTCTTTTGGACCCACCACATTGAAAAACTAAATGTGTTATAAATGTAGTGAAGTCATTAATCAGAGGTCTTCTATCTCCCTCATCTCCCCAGTGTGTAACAGGGCTATGACTTGGCAAAGGTGAAGTCAAGTGGTGGAAGGGTTTTGAGAGTTCAGAATCCTAGCAAGCACAGAGTTCAGAGGTTCAAGGAAAAGAAATGTTGATTGGTTGATAGGACAGTAAGAGAAGATGAACTCTATTTTAATAAATAACAACAAATGTTTTAAATAACAAGAAAAATATTAGTTATAATGAGCACATTGGTTTTGGTTGGACTGAGATTATTTTGGCACTATTAAAAAATTGCTAAACAAGTGAGCAGTAAACATCTCCAGGTTAGGGATCGTGATATTTAGCTTATTTAGAAGTTGAATTGTTTCAGGCACTCTCAAAACTACTTTAGCATCTTTATGCATATATAAAATGTTTGAATATTCACAATCCTTCCCCCCTCATTAAAAGAAGAAAATTAAACTTACATTTTAAAAAAGATTTTATTTATTTATTTGACAGAATGAAAGAGAGCACATGCAGAGGGGTAGCAGGCAGAGGGAGAGGGAGAAGCAGGCTTTCTGCAGAGCAGGACCGTGGGATCCTGACCTTAGCCAAAGGTAGATGCTTAACTGACTGAGCCACCCAAGCACCCCTAAAATTACATTTTAAAAATGGATCCCCAAAAAAACAAAACAAAAAATGGATCCCAATTTTTAGGTTTATCACAAGTTCTAACAACACTTTCCATTCTATTATTTGAAATGGGTAGGTTTTCTAGTAAATTATTGTTCTTCATAATAGTTGCCCATTTTATTTAAGGATACATTGCTTAATTAAATTTAAAGTATATATAAACAAAACCTATATCCAGAAGCCTTTATTTACTGAAACATCATATCCTTTTTTAGAGACAAGGTATAAGGTAACCATTACATGCAAAACATTTCATTTCTTTTGGGGGGAAAAAACGCAGTACAGAAATTCATGTCTGATTACAAAAAATAAGCCTGACAAACCAGAGTTGTAATGTTGCAAAAATAACAATATTTATATTTGCATAGAAATTCTGCTTTTTGTTTCACCAAAGGTTCTCAGATCGATTATTTCATTCAGTTCTCATAGCAAGCTAGCGTGTGCTGGGGAGATATTATCATTAGACTTATAATGAGGTCCAGAGAGAAAGATTAGCCACAGTGTTATAGGGGGAGAAAAAGCACGAAACAAACAAGGAAAGATGCCGAATCTGTTCTTGGACTGGTAAAATTTTGAAAAACACAAACCAACCACTACCCATTATTGCCATCATTTCATAAGAGAAAAGAAAGAGTATGTTAACACCCCACAATGTATGAAGGTTATCATCTCAGGACATAGGACAGACTCAGGAAGGGTCTGGTGGTCACTGAACACCGACCAGGAATAAAATCTGTGGTTTGGGCTTCACTTAGCAGCTGGCAGCTGCATGCCAACCCCCAACGCTTCAAGGTCCTTATTTTCTCATTTGGCCATGGACCAATGACAATTCTGTCATGGTCTTGTGTTAGGAAAACAGTGTGTTCAACTGTGCTTCCTCCTTTCAAGGTAGCACCTGTTGCCTGGCAACGAGCAAGAGTGTAAGAGCAGATCACTCAGAACCAAAGGGCCACGGACTCACCTAGGGTAATGACTTTGGCAGCCATATTTTCCAAGCTGAGAGGAAACATGGTGTGTTAAGTGAAAATGTATTTTGGGGAACAAAGGGCATAATAAAATAGAAACTGTCTGAAAAACGTTGAGCTCTGTGGATGCTGTAAGTATGCCTGACCATGGAATAGAGAGACGTTTTACACAGAGGCTTAATATTATTGAGAAAACTGGTGTACTGTAAAACTGGCAACAGTGGAATAATTAATCCAGAAGTGCTAATGATTAAACAATGACTAGTAGGGTTCTTCATTTCAATGAGATTCTGCATGTGTCAGAAATATTAAATGAGAATAACACACCTCTCCCTACCACAGAACATGAGAACTAATTCTCTAGGAGATGCTCCACAAGTAGAACACCGTTTTAACTATTTTATGATGATCACTTATACATATTGAGGCTCATTTGCATTTTATAGCCTAAAAACACTGTTAGACATGATTTCTTGCTTTCGAGTTTAACAAAGACCAAATAGAATGAAGGTACTATTTTGTTCTGAAGGCATAGGGAAATGAACTTTTATACACTATGAGTGGTATAAAATTTTTGGAAAGCAATTTGGTAATATCAATAAAAATTTCAAGGGCATAAATTCTTCCAGCTAGAAATTTCATTTAGGAATTAAGCTTTCTGGTATACTCAAAATCTCTAAGAATTATTTATTGAAATGTTATTTATGACAGTTAAACCGAAAGAAATGGCCACAAAATTTTTATTGATCTTATCAAATTGCCCTCCAAGAATATGCCAGTTTCAACTCCTGCATTGCCTTCCCTATAAAAAGTGTCCACCAATACACAGCTGGTTAAATGAATGATAATGCGTTTATAGCAGACTGTTCAAAATGGAATATGGCTTATCTTTACATGCGAACAAACAAAGACATCCATAATATAGCATTAAGGAAAACCACTAAACAAAGTCAAGTTGATAGAATGGTTTATGAAGTATGACTCCATTCATGATGAAAATGTGTGTATATGTATATACTGTATCACATACATATAGATATATATACCATACTCACTCATGACACTGTCTATTTCCCTGGAATGGGTTGAGGTGGGGGTATGGGGAAGTGGGAGATTTTGACTTTATGCAATTCTGAACTCTGATCTTTTTTCTTGGCTAATCTCTACTACTTTCATTTGCTGAATAAAAGAACTTAAGCAAAAACTTAATGGGATACTATTTCCTCTTTCCTCTTAACTTAGATCTTGAGTGGCAAATACAGGTACATAGTTTTTATTATCTTTTTTTAAAAAAAAAGAAAGCTTCAAAGTTTTTGATGTGCAGGAAGATTTGAAATTCTAGCTGTCTCTCACCAAGTGCCAATTGAAAACACTATTTTAAGGCTATAATTGAAAAAGCAAAAATTGAAATATGGAAAACCGGTATGGCATCCTAAAAATGACAGAGTTGTGGTCTTATAGCTTCTCTTTTGGATTCCTCCAAGTGCGTCCTCGTGGACTTTAACTAAATAGTTATAGAAGCTGATTGTCCTGTTCTATAAACATTTTTGTTGACATTTGCTGACACCTTGAGTGGTACAGCTCACTTTTACTGCAGTGAGAGGGAAAAGCAAAGTGCCCTGAGTATCACCCCGTTCATTTGCCATGTTTCCTAAATATGTATCTTACCACCATGGATTCTAGGCACAAGTAAGAAAGGGTTATACACTAAAGAGGTGGCAACTCCTCACTTGGTAACAGAGAACTTTGTTCTCTTTCACTGAGCAAAGGCTGGAATGATGTGTTATTTATATAAATGAGTGCTTATATAGTGCTATGGAGTTTAACTTACTTTTTTATTTTGTTCATGATTCCACCTTCATTGTTCTTGATATCATGGACCATCTTTTGAAGTTGCCTGCAAGAAACAAAATTAAACATAAAATATCAATAACTAGGTTGACTTTTTTTTTTTAAAGTATCTGTCCTAGACATGGCCAACATGCACATGAGAAAATGCTCTGCATCACTTGCCATCAGGGAAATACAAATCAAAGCCACAATGAGATACCACCTCACACCAGTGAGAATGGGGAAAATTAACAAGGCAGGAAACAACAAATGTTGGAGAGGATGTGGAGAAAAGGGAACCCTCATACACTGTTGGTGGGAATGTGAACTGGTGCAGCCACTCTGGAAAACTGTGTGGAGGTTCCTCAAACAGTTAAAAATATACCTGCCCTACGACCCAGCAATTGCACTGCTGGGGATTTACCCCAAAGATACAGATGCAGTGAAACGCCGGGACACCTGCACCCCGATGTTTATAGCAGCAATGGCCACGATAGCCAAACTGTGGAAGGAGCCTCAGTGTCCAACGAAAGATGAATGGATAAAAAAGATGTGGTCTATGTATACAATGGAATATTACTCAGCTATTAGAAATGACAAATACCCACCATTTGCTTCAACGTGGATGGAACTGGAGGGTATTATGCTGAGTGAAGTAAGCCAGTCGGAGAAGGACAAACATTATATGTTCTCATTCATTTGGGGAATATAAATAATAGTGAAAGGGAATATAAGAGAAGGGGGAAGAAATGTGTGGGAAATTCCAGAAAGGGAGACAGAACGTAAAGACTGCTAACTCTGGGAAACGAACTAGGGGTGTTGGAAGGGGAGGAGGGCGGGGGGTGGGAGTGAATGGGTGACAGGCACTGGGGGTTATTCTGTAGGTTAGTAAATTGAACACCAATAAAAAATAAATAATAATAATATTATAATAATATTAAAAAAAAATTAAATGAACTTTACAGTTTCCCCCCCCCCCAAAAAAAATAAAGTATCTGTCCTTCTTGAATACAAAAAGAGAAAAAAGACCTACAATAAAACCCCCAAACAGTGTGAATAGTATTATATTTAATTAAGTTGACCATCTGCTACTTGTGTAAAGGGAAAGTGTGACTGATTCTGCAAGGAATGTAGTCATTGGGCCATGTCCCTGTCCAAGTCCATTGGATGTCTGGGCCAGGCTCAGGCTCTGAAGAGAAATTGTGGTTTCCAGATCTGTCCATTCTGAGGACACATGTGAGGTAAAAGCCCTCTGATAAACCTCATTCTTCACCACTGATTGTCCTTGGGGCATTCACATTGCAAGATGGAGCTCCCTTGAAGGACACATGGGCTGAAATCAGGTCCAAGATTCTTTTTGGTGAACTTTACTGGGTAGAATCTGGAAAAACTGTCACCAAAGAATTGTATATACACAGAAGCCATAACGAAAATGATTAATGAATCTGACTACATAAACATTTGGAAATTCTGTAGAACAAAAAGTAGTATGCACAAGATCAAAAGATAAATGATGTGCTGGAAGAAATATTTGCAACACAATAATAACAAGGACTATGTGTTTTTTAAAAAATATTTTATTTATTTATTCATGAGAGACACAGAGGCAGAGGGAGAAGCAGGCTCCCCGCGGGGACTCCATGCGGGACTTGATCCCAGGCCCCAGGGATCATGACCTGAGTTGAAGGCGGACACCCAACCACTGAGCCATCCAGATACCCTAGGGCTACATGTTTTTTTGGGGGGGGCGGGGGGGCTACATGTTTTGATTGACAAATCTTATGACTCAGCAAAAATATTATTAATAATTCAATAGGAAATGGGCAAAGAATGTGAACACATAGCTAACAGAAAGGACAAGTGGCTAACAGACTAATGAAAAGATATTTATCATGGCTCATGTTTAAAGGAATCCAAATTGAAACAACAGTGAAGTATGTTCTGCTTATCAGACTGGCAAAACTTAATGTGATAATAACCTGGGTATATGGGGGTACAAGAATACAGATATTCTTGGGAATGCACATCGTTACAATCAATAACTGTCAAATTTAAAAACCTCTATGCCTCTGACCCAGAAATTTTACTGCTAGGAATTTGCCATTATAAACATGGTCATAAAACTATATACCATTATGTACATATACTCATTTTGTTTAATAACCCTAATCCTTCCTGCCTCCCTCCCTTAAAAAACCTGGAAACAACCTAAATGCCCATGAATCATTAAAAGGGAACTAGTCACATAAACTCTGATAAAGCTGTGCAATACCACAGACCCTTAAAAAAAAAAAAAAAAGGAAAAAAAAGAGACACACACCTGTATTGCTGACACATAAAAATCCCCAACACATATTGAGTTAAACAAAAATAGTGAAGAAAAAAAAAGAAAAAAAGGAAGGAAAGTTCAGAACAATGTGTAGCACATATTTTTTGTGTGGGATGAGAAAGGACATGTAGCTCGTATGTGTCAGTATGTGTATAGCTTTTTAGAAGGATATGTAAACAATTATTAAAGGATTGTTTTCAAAAGCAAGAGAGTTTCTCATACAAATTAGGAAAAGGTACCCCTTTTTTTCTGGGTGGACATCTCCTCGGTGGCCTGGTGCACAGCTTGGCAAACAGACAAGGAATAGATTTCAGCCTCTACTTGTCCTCATAGCTGGGCACCGTTGTATCAACTATAGAATGAAGGCTGGAGGCTCGAGTGGGGATAGGGGCTTCCACTTTATAAAAAGGAGACTTTCTCTTTACAATGAAGATTTTTCTATATTATTTGAATGTTCATCGCTTGTGCATATATCATTTCTATTATGTATATAAAATAGGTACTTTATATACATATATAGAGAAAAATGTTAACAGGGTTGTTAATGAATATAAGGCCATAGTTTTTTCTTCATAACAATTTTCTGACTTCAAAAAATATATAAATACATTACTTATATTTACATATATACTTTAATATATTGAAAATATATCTTATATATTATTTATATCATGTATTATATATGTACACATATAATGTGCATACGTGTACAAAACATACATGCTTACATTTCATGTTGTATATAAATAATGTATACAAATACATTAAAATATACAATATGTATTATTTACATTTATATATAAACATAAATTATATTTATAAAATTTCACATGGTTCTGTCCTCAATGAGTAAGATGTTTCAATTCACTTTTCAAGCAAGCCTTTCCTTTGTTCTGAGGAAACCATTTGATTGGGCCCTATAGTTAACAAAGTGTAAATCTTATACACAGCCACCATTCTTGGAGAAGATTGTGATTTCCTATAAACCTGATTGCAGATTTCTCTGGCTCTGGGAGCTAGGCCTTCCATTAGGTAATATGAATAGTGGTGCACAATTAAGCTTGGCAGAGGTCTATAAATCCCTGTTGACTAGGGGAATGAGGCCTATGAATCCCTGTTGAATAGGGGGAATCTGGAGGAATATTCTCTGGCTCTGCATGGATTTAGGACGCATATGTTGCAAAGCTCTTCAGTGTGGGTGGAGCAGTTTAGAGCAGGAGAGGAAGCTTGCTAGAGGAGCTGTGCCTGGCCTGGTCTGTTGGCATTCACTGCTAAGTCTTAATTTAAGGCTAATTAACCCATCTCGGCTGATGTTCTGCTGTGGTTGTTTACTGAGGACCATTGGGCACCCAGGCGTGGGGTGAGATTTACTGAGTAGGGATAGACCCTCCTACCCTTTACCATTTGGGGAAAAGGAAGATTCTCAAAGAATGGGAACTTGCACTGGGGATTTTAGGGAGCTCTCTCCCCTCCCAGGTCTAATGACTGTTAGGAGCTAATTCTGAAGAGCACAGACAAATCTAAGGGATAGTCATTGGTGGGTAGGTGGGGAGGGATCTGAGAGTGGCATGTTGACTGAAACCTAAGACTGGGTCTGGGCTCCAGACTTACTGGCACATAGCTACCCATTTGCAACAAGAAAACTACTCTCCATTGCTCCTGAATGTTCAGTGGTATCCTGTAGGTAGTTGCATCTCAGCCTCAGTCTCAGCCAGGCTGCAGGAAGTATGTGATTCATTGGCTTGGAGGAGTAAAGGGCAGAAGGAAAACAGGCTGAAGGGTGGAGTAGAAGGATAAGAGAAACAGGACAATTTTTAGGCTGCATTTCGGGAAATTGTCTACAAAACTGGGGTACCCACTGAGGGATCCATGTTGGGATATGGGGGGAGGTCAGTGCCAAGTGGTAAATGGGATAACAAAGGAAATGAGATCACATTTTATATCCGCAGTTAGGGAGGCTGAGTTCACTGATTCCATTCATATGAAAACTCAGCAAAGCCCTAGCCTCGGACAGCAGAGAGGAAAGATGGATCAGGGAGATGGGGGACTACCTGCCCATCCAAGACAGAGTGTCCCCAGAGCTGGACCTTTGAGTTGCTTCAGAACACCATAGGATTCTAGAGTTTGTTCACATATATCCTGCGCCAAACCCCCATCTCCTTTTCCTGCAGCACTATAGGGAATCTCTGACACAGAGGAAGGAGGGAAAATCAAACATAAGAGGTCTGGGCATGAAGAAAAGGAGAGATTGAGAGAGAGAAGTTAGAATGGTTTGATTGGGAGGCAATTGAATAATTTCCAGTGCAGAAGGGAAGGCAACTCGGGCTGTAAACTGACAGTAATTGAACAGAACGCCTTTAGGCTAAATTAATCCTTAACCAGATTCAAGGACAAAATGAGCCAGAGTAAAGGATGCTCTCTGAAGTGTGTGAAGATGGATGCAGACAGAGTTAAGAGGGAGCTGGGGGCTGATTTGTATAAGCAACTTTGTTGCAGGTTTAGATAAACAGATGTAAACTAAGAGTGTGATGTCATTTTGTCATTTGCTCAACTTGGTATCTGATGCTTCTTGGCCGGTCTTAATTTCTTTTCATTATAGATTATTAAAGTAATTATAATTATATAATTATAGCACATTGTGAATTGTTTCATAAACCATACATTTTGTGTGCAAAACTCTTCTTCTCCCTCTGTCTCTAGTTCACACAAACTGCCCACAGACTGCTCAGTTACAGACACCAAGCTTCTCTTACCTGGAAAAGCACAGTGTCCCCCAAACTAAGAAGATGTGATGATACTCTCAGCTCATTTTATCAACTATTCGCACACTATGTGATGCACAGCTTTCCTGCTCTCTGGCAACATCTGTTCCACTTGGAGTACTTTTTTCCTCTACTACAACATAAAGCATATGCAAGAGGAATGTACTGCTGGACTGTTCCCAGATTTAAATACCAGCTGTCTCAGTGTGATAAGTCAAGTGTAGGTAAAAATTGGCATAAAACAGCTTCTCTTTGATTAGTCCTTTCAGAGAAATCCTTCCATAGATGGCAGAAGGATAATAGGATCACAATTTAGTTTTTTAAAATTGTGAAGACACAGCCATATTCATGTAACAAAATAAAATGAAGAACAAAATTAATCTAATATATGTTTTAAAAAGATGTTAATATGGCAATCCCTACCAAAATAACATCAGCATTTTTCACAGAACTAGAACAATTCCAAAATGTGTATGGAATCAGAAAAGACTCCAAATAGCCAAAGTAATGTTGAAAAAGAAAAGAAAAGCAGAAATCATCATAATTCTGTACTTCAAGGTGTATTACAAAGCTGTAATCATCAAGACAGTATATAGTATTGGCAGAAAAATAGACACATAGATCAATAGAAGAAAGTAGAGAACCCAGAAACAGACCCATAACTATATGGACAACTAATCTTCAATAAAGCAGGAAAGAATATCCAATGGAAAAAAGACAGTTCTTCAAATGGTGTTGAGAAAATTGGACAGCAATATGCAGAATGGAACTGGACCACTTTCTTACACCATACACAAATATAAATTCAAAATGGATGAAAGACCTAAATATGAGACAGGAATCCATCAAAATCTTGGAGGAGAACCCAGGCAGCAACCTTTGACCTTGGCCACAGCAACTTCTTATTAGACATGTCTCCGAAGGAAAGAGAAACAAAAACAAAAATGAACTAATGGGACTTCATCAAGAAAAAAAGTTCTTGCACAACAAAGGAAACAATCAACAAAATGAAAGGTACCCACAGAATGGGAGAAGATATTTGCAAATGACATATCAGAAAAGGGCTGGTATCTAAAAACCTATAAAGAATTCATCAAACTCAACACCCAAAAAATAAACAATCCAGACCAGAAATGGGCAGAAATATGAACAGACATTTCTCCAAAGAAGATATAACAGACATATGAAAAAGTCCTTAATGGCACTCATCATCAGAGAAATACAAATCAAAACCACTATGAGATACCACCTCATAGTGATAAGAATGGCTAAAATTAATAGCTCAGGAAACATTAGATATTGGTGAGGATGCAGAGAAAGGGGAATCCCTCTCACACTGTTAGTGGGAATGCAAGCTGGTGCAACCACTCTGGAAAACAGTATGGAGGTTCCTCAGAAAGTTAAAAATAGAGCTGCTACCCTATGACCTAGCAATTGCACTACTAGGTATTTATCCAAAGGATACAAACATAGTGATTCAAAGGAACACATGCACCCCATTAAATATATAGGGATATTACTCAGTCATCAAAAAGAATAAAATCTTGCCATTTGCAATGACATGGATGGAGCTAAAATGTATTATGCTAAGTGAAGTAAGTCAGAGAAAGATGAATACCATGATTTCACTAGTATCTGGAATTTAAGAAACAACAAGTGAACATAGGGGAAGGGAAGGAAAAATTAAATAAGATAAAGACAGAGAGGGAGGCAAACCATAGGAGACTTTTAGCTATAGGGAACAAACTGAGAGTTGCTGGAGGGGAGGTGGGTGGGGGGATGGGGTAACCGGGTGATGGGCATTAAGGAGGGGGCATGATAGAATGAACACTGGATGTTATATGCAACTTATGAATCGCTAAATTTTACCCCTGAAACTAGAACTGACTTGAATTCAAATAAAATCTTGAAAAAAGAAAAAAATAAAAGATGTTAGTACATATTTTTAAAGCAGCATGGCATTTCAGCATTTTCAAATGGTGAGCAGATTATAGAAATAATTATAATTATTACTCATATAAACCAAATCAAATTATGCATTCTCTCCTTTGTCATTGATTTAAACATTTTTTAAGTTTTTGAATTAATGTCAACAAATTTAGTTTTTAACAACACCCTGAAGTAGTGTGACCCAGGCTGAGCCTGAATTTCAAAAGATTTAAATCCCACATGTACTGAGTTGGGCAAATCATAGTTTGAAAGTTACCAGCAGTTTTTGTCTTCAAAGTGGCTTCTCACCTTAAACTGCCCCCTGAATCACACAGAGGGCTATTGGAAGGCAGAAGGTGGCCCGGCCCCCCAGAGCTTCTGATTGGATGGGTTCCTAGAAGGTTGGATAATTTGCATTTCTAACAATTTCCTGGATGCTGACTGCACTGGTCAGAAGACCACCCTCGGAACACCCCTTTGTGCTGTGGGACTTCCAGTAGTGCCTAAGTTAAGCAAATTGATGCTTGGGAGACAGCTCAAGTCCTCATGACTCCCAGTGCGAAATTTCAGACAATTTATCCTCATTGGGCTGTGGGTTTTAGTAGTTGTCCCTCCTTTCTGTGACTCTGCCTTTCTCTGTATGGATTTAGATTACCCACTGCCTGTATATTTTAATTTATTTTAGAGTCGTGTGCTTTCCTCTTGAGGAAAGCCAAAGTGGCAGAATCGTGATGAAGAGGGTGCAGGATGAACATGCCTCTCGCATTTGCAACAATGGAAAAAAGGGACAGGATCTGCTTGGCGTCGAGCCACACGGTCAGGACCATTTGGTGACTTTGGAACTAAAGACATGACCATATCCCTGTCTGTGGGAAACAGGCTATCTTCCCTGCACTCAGCCTGCAGACTCTCATCCAGAACTGGAAGTGAGGAAGATGGAGATGTGGTGGGCGGGCCTTGGGCTTTGCTCTGCGGATGTTTCCTATCTTCCTGGGGCTTCCTGGTTGTTGGTCCTTCCACAGGTTGACTTCTATGAGGATTTCTACAGTGCAGAGGTGAGCTGACACTTGAAATGATCTATGGCTGGGAGCAAAGCAGGGAAGACCTGAAGAGAGATCCAGGACACTGAGCGAAGCCTTGTCTAGTAGCAAATATAAATCATTTTCTGTCTTGTGCTTCCCTTCTGTTAGTCCCCAAATTCCAGCAGAGTCTTACTATGTGTTTATAAGACTATTAGGTTGTGTGGAAATGAGGAAAGGGTCTATGGCCAAAGGTGGTAAGAGCCCAAGAAATCCGTCGGAGCCTGGAGGATGCCATCTGCACCACAGTGTGGGTGGGTAGGGGAGTGTGGGGGTATAGGGAATGGCTCCAAGAAGACCTGCTCATGGATCTGGAGACAAGCAGGAGCCAATATGGAGCAGTGTGGAATGTGTGAGCAGCCCTGGGACTCCCAGAATACCAGCGGCAGGAAATCTGGTAAAAGTGGGATAGGGGTACTGTATTTTGAATGGCAAAAAGTAATGTAAACTTTTTTCCTTTGGAGTCTCACGTGAGTAGTGGCTGGTCACATAGGTCGTACAGTTTTTAATTTTGTAACTTTATTTCTGATAAAAAATGTAATACATGCTAAGTGAATCAATCCTGAAAGCCTGAAAAGGCTACATACTGAATGATTCCAACTGGAATCTGGAAAAGGCAAAACTATGGATACAGTAGAAAAAGATCACTGGTTGTCACGAGTTCGGGAGGAGGTGAAATATATATTTCACAAAAATAGTAAAACTATTTTTGTATAATGCTATAATGGCCACATGTAACAGTTGCTCATTATATCAAAATTTGGAAATAATACTTAAAGCATCACTCTTAATTCCAACCTCCACTATTTTTTTAAAAGATTTTATTTATTTGACAGGGAGAGAGTGCACTCAAGCAGGGGGAGCAGCAGAGGGAGAGGAGAAGCAGGCTCTCTGCTGAGCAGGGAGCCTGATGTGGGACTGGATCACAAGACCCTGGGATCCCGACCCAAGCCGAAGGCAGACGCTCAACTGACTGAGCCACTCAGATGCCCTCCAACCTCCACTATTAAGATTTAATTAAACAGCCTATACACATGTATAGTATGTACAGATTTTACATAATTAAGATCATACTTGACATTTTGTAACATACATTTTCCACTTATATCTCAAACATTTTCATAAGTGAGTGTGATCCATAGGTTTTATCTGCTTAGCCAGACAGTGTTTATCTGTATCTTTCCTCTGCCTGCAAACAAAGGGGCTTTTAATTAGCTGAAACTCCAATCTGGGCGGATGTAACCGGGAACAGTGAAATGTCAGGACCCCTATACTTGAAGGAAGGGAAAGAAGAGACCAGACCCGGCCTGAGCAGACCAGGAACAAGAGTTGTTGAGAAGTGCTGGAGGCCTTGTTCTGGGGTCCTTGATCAGGGGGTTGGGCCTGAGGGGCAGGAGAGAGTCAATCTCAGGTTCTCTACTGTTCCTTCAAACCCAGACCACTCTCTGAAACAGTGTTTTCTAGAGTATGGTCTGAAGACTACCTAATGCTAGCAATCGTAAAATGAAGATATCTACGTAGCAGGCTTGCTGTGAAGATAATAGATAATGAATGTAAAGTGCCTGCCCCCACAGGCACTGTCAGTTCATCATAGCCGCTCTTCTTGCAGAAGACCCTGGAGACTGGTTTAGATTCATAGTAGTGACATGCGCTAGAGATGGGAATGGGGAACGTTCTCACTTGGGTTGCTCTCCTCCAGGCCAGGAGGTGCTCCAGAATTGGGTTTGGTTCTGGGTGTGTTTGTCATTGTTGTTTCATTAGTGTTTTTTGGGGGGAAGGGTGATGGGTGGTGGCAGGGTGGGTTGGCTGAGAACACTCCCCAACCTGGCATAGCTGATTGATACCAATATGTGGGAATCACCTACTAACCACGGTTCTGCATAAAACTGGGGATTTGTGTGCCCTGACACGAGTGGCATTTTGATCATTAGCCTACAGTAATACTTTTGCAAAAAGATTAATTATTTTGGGTTCTTAGGGTGCCTTTAGTACTAATGAGTGCTTCCATACAGTCAGCCATATTCAAGTGTAAGAAGAGAGCATTTTAACCTACAGTAAGTTTACTGCAAGTAAAAATGATGTGCTTGCCAAAAAATTAAATTTAAAACAAAAATTCAGATTGCTGGTCCCTCAACTGTCCCAATGGAATAAAAATCCCAGGTGGGGATTTGAACAAGCTTCTTGGGACTGGTGATTCTTATGCACACAGAAGGCTGAGAACCTTTATTAAAAGAAACAAGGTGGGTTTTTCTGTTTCTAGGCCAGGCTTAATCCCAAAGAGCACAAGAGAAGCTCCCCTCTCCCGCCCCCTTCTCCGGAGTATTTTCCCACTTGCCTTTATTGCCTGAAATATCTTTAACAGCAAATCTTTACTGCATAATGGGATGCTGAAGGCTTACCCAGATACTTTCTCTCCCCAGGAAACTAACGTACTGGCAAATAGGAGTTTTAGCAAATGGTGTGATGTCTGCTCTCAACAGGGGGAAAGAGCAGAAAGAACCAGCTGTGAGTGCTGACAACCCCGCTTTACCTTCATGACCAGGCTTTTACCTTCACGTATGCTCAGATCAATACAAATTTGATACAGAGATACTTTTCCTCTGCCTGCCTGCTGTTCCCTAACAACCTGGCACCAGAGCAGGAACTCTAGCTCCAGAGGCTAAACACAAACAGCCCAACCTTGTTCAATGGGTGTTTTTGAATTGAAGATAAAGAGATTACATCAATAGGCAGTCTCTATACATCGTCTTCTTGGAGGAGGAGGTCTTGATTTTGGCTACACATTAGAGTCACTTAGGGTGCTTTTAATAATCCTCATACCCAGACCATTGGCTCTCAGGAGATTCTGATGCATGGCCAAGACTGAGAACCACTGGCAGTGTTACCATTTGTAGATTCCCCAAGAAAGAGCCACTGGCTAAGAGAGCACAAGGAGAGGAATCCATAGATGCTGACTGCCCTTCAGCAAGGAATCTGCAGGATGAGAGCAGCCCTGGTATATAGAGGAACAGAACAGATCCAGGAAGGGTGGGTTGGTGGATGCAAGGCTCTATCAGGGCCAAAAGAGTGCTGGAAACATAACTGCACCTGGATATTTTGGCCAGATCACCAAAAACTAGCCTAAGAAAATTCATAGTCTACAAAATACCTTTCCAATAATTTTTATTAAATACAGGAGATGATTTAAAAGATGGTATTATCCACAAGAAGTATATTTTTTGAAATTTAGTAGAAAAAATTAAAGGATCAGAAAACATCTTGCTTTCCTTTTAGCTCCTTAATGCATTCACAGAGGACCATGAAAGGCAGGTTTTAGAGGGGTTTTGCACTTTGATCTTTCCAAGAAAGGTGGAATGCAAAACAGTGTTAATCAGAAAAAAATCTGTGTTTAATCTGGATTTAGGAATGGATTCAAAAGGGTCTCAGACGTAAGAGAATCTTTGCAAACAAAAAGAACAGGTAAATCCTTCCTTCTCCTTCCAAATCTTAACAGCAGCCAGGGGCTGGAGTTTTATCTTTTCAGTATCTGTGGGGCTGGTCCTCTGTGTGTGTTGAGGGCCCTTCTCAGCTCCTGGTTCTAAATCCCAGTTTACACCAGCCACACCCTCCCCAAGAGCCTCTATGTGGTCTTGAATAATCCTGACTTTTCCTCTTGGTTCAGTTATTTACTCTCACTCTCAGCTCCTGGAACCCCCGCTGATGGCCGGCTCTTTCTTGTGAATCCTCTACATCTACTTGGTTAGGTACTTTAGAAAATCTGTGCTCTCCTTACATCTGGCTAAGATGTTCCTAAGATCATTCTAGGGTGCAATCTCTCTAACATTTTTCTTAGTATATATATATATACATACACACACACACATATATATGTATACACATGTATATATATATATGTATATACAGAAGCAAAGAAGACATCCATTCTCCGAACTACTTTATACGATGAGTGAGTTTTCAAAAACATAATGATCATCGTGGGGTCTGCAGATCTTTTATCCGACTTTCTCCTCTTAGGTTTTTAAATAATCTCCTATTACTGACTCTGGATTTTTAAGATGTTACTCATCATTTTTATAGTATATTTTATTTTTGCTGTTAAAATTTCAATACCAGCATTTTATAGAAAGTTGAAGACTTCTGATTAGGAAGAGAATAAGAGGGATCCCTGGGTGGCGCAGTGGTTTGGCGCCTGCCTTTGGCCCAGGGCGCGATCCTGGAGACCCGGGATCGAATCCCACATCAGGCTCCTGGTGCATGGAGCCTGCTTCTCCCTCTGCCTGTGTCTCTGCCTCTCTCTCTCTCTCTGTGACTATCATAAATAAATAAAAAAGGAGAATTATTTAAAAAAAAAAAAAGAAAGAGAATAAGAAGACTACAAAATTTATAATGTGGAACCTTTGGATCCTCAGGCTTGAAACCTCTGGGGTTTTTTTTTTTCCCCCTTTCTTTCTTCTGACTCTTCCTCTCCCATCACCAGTTCTGTCCTTTCACCTCTAGAGGATCTTACCTGTCTCTGTTTCCTTGTGCCCACCCCTGCAGCCTCAGCCACTGTGATCCCATGGGCAATGGTTGATGCCAGTGGCCTCTCCTCTGGCCTCCCTACTTCCATCTCTCCCCTCCCCCAAATGCATTTTCTTACATTGCCCCTTTTCATCATAACACCCCACACATGGTCTCCCTGTTTCTCGCACAATAGAGAACAAACTCATTTGCTTGGCATTCAAAGGCCTTCACAATTCAGACCCAACCAGACATTTTAGACATAATTAACCCACTGCTGTGAATCCACAATTGTTCTCATTCCATTCTTTCTGCCCAAGGCCCCTCTTAAGTGGCTCCTTCCCCCTTCCAGATAATTTCTCGGGCACAGGAAAGAGGTCACGTAGGGAAAGAGTCCAGAGAGATAGATTCTACTCTCATCTCTGCTGCTTCCTGGCTGTGCCCATCTGAGCAATTCTTGTCATCACTCAGTGCCTCACTTTTTCTTGTAAAATGAGAAGACTGGATTCCATGGACACACAGGTCTTTTGCAGCTCTAAATTTTAACTTCTATGAATCTTGGATTTCTAGCACTTCAGGCAGCACTACGGACTGGTCATTTAATCTCCAGTGCTAATAGCAGCTTCTGAAGTGTCATCTGGCTCACAGGACATCTTTTGTGTGCTGTATCTTAATTTCCTAAGCACAAAGTAGTTTTGTTTCTTCAGTTTATGAAAGCAATACACGCTGATCTCTAAACATTCATATGACACAGACGTGTAAAAGTGGAAACTACTCTTTGCTGAGCACGGGGTGGGTCAGAGGCCATGAGGACCCTGAGAAGGATGTGGCTGACTTGAGGTTTTAAGATGAAGTGTCCTGGGAGCTGGGTCCTGCTGGGAAAATAGAAATCCACCAAGCAGAAGAGTGAGGAACAGCAGCTGGATACAGGAACAGCAAGAGTAAGGCTGAGAGGTGAAATTGGCCGGGATGTTTGGAGTCTGGTGAGAAGCTGCAAGTAGCAGGATGTGGGGTGTTGGGGGGAGGGCGTAGTTCAAGATGAGGCTGGATGGTGGGGACAGGGAGTCAAGGGCCTTATTAGTCGGGCCAAGGACATGGGTTATAGGCAGCAGGAAGCCCCTGAAAACCCTTCCTCAGAGGTGTGGCCTGATTAGGGTGGCAGAATGGAGGAGGGCCTCCGCATGGGGACACTGGCGGTTGGGAGGCCAGTATGACAGTCACCGTTTCCGGCCCCCAGGCCCCCCGCAGTAGGGGATGCTGGAGGGACACCATCAAGATGCCCTTTAGGGCCTCAGCTGGGCAAGAGGGAAAACTAATGGCTGCAAGGTGGACCATCCTCGGGTCTGAGGCGAAATAAATTGGCAATATCGGTCCTGTCTTCATTTTTTAAAATGTCACTATTTTTGTTCATCATGAACTTTTTTTTCTGGTACTTAATTTCAATTTTTAAAATATTATCTTAAAATACTGTTTATCTTAATTTACTGATGGGGAGGGTCTCCCTTAAAGTTTAATGTCATTTTTTTATACGAGACCTGTATTTGTCTTCTTCAGTCCACAAATACTCAGTGAACACATACTGAGAAGGGCACATGTGGGACACACAGCTAATGAAGCCGAACATAAATCCTTCCCTCTGGGAATGCAGGAAAGAGGTCCCTTCTGCCTCCTTATCGCATGACAAAAACTGTCTGACTTTTGTGAAACCAGAGGACAGACACAGACAGAGAATGGGGGTGGGGGCTGTTAAGGGGATTCTCTGATTCACACAAAATATCTTCCTTTTGGGTAATTTGTCTCAAAGCTGAAGTCGCTGTTTATAAGCCGTCAGCTTGAAACAGCATGCCACTTTTTAGTGGCACTTTTTAGTGGCACTTTTTAGATCTGCTATTTGCATGCAGCAGAGCCTGTCCTGTCTGGGCTCCCCTCCTCTGCCTTTCCATACCCTCTTCCAAGTCCTGGCCCGTCTTCCTCATGCTCCTCCTTCCTGTAGCATCACTGGACCTATGTTTAGATTTGCAACTCAGCAGCCGAGGGGGCTTCCTCCTCCTAGAAAGTGAGTCACGCTGAAGATGGCCTGGAAGTTTTGACAGCCCCTTCCATGGTGGAAGAAGCCTCCCAAGGCTGAGTTAGTACCTCCACCCCATTTCACAGATGCAGATCCTAAGGCCCAGAGAATTCATGACACTTGTTTCAAACCACACAGCTGGGATCCCTGACTCCTAGGTTTCTCTGTCGTTAAGGTAGTCACAGATATTTGGCAGTGAGAGACACTGTAGGAATATCCTAGGTCTATCCCCTCTTGTTGTAAGGGAGGAAACAAAGCTATAGAGAAAGGTTGCCAGGGCCCCAGGACTGTATTCAATCTGAAGATTCCCCAGGTCTCTCCATCACACCCTTTTCTTTCCCTTCCCATACACGACTGGAGTCTCCTGCCAGAGGCTCAGCTTTTCCATGGCAGAGACTGTCTTCTACCTTCTTGTACCGAAGCCCTGGCTCCACAAGCCCAGGAAGCCATGGCGGTGGTCAAACTGGGATAACTGACAGCAACAACAGCAGAAGCTAACGCTCAGTGAGCATGTATTGTGTGCCAGGTGCTTGGCATGCATGACCTCATTTAACCTTCACAACCCTGTGAGGTAGGTCCTATTATTATCCTCATTTTTTATTGTGATTGAAAAATAACCACATGATATAAAATTTGTCATCTTAATTACTTCTAAATGTCTAGATCTGTAGTGTATTCACATATACATTGTAAATTCACATTGTTGTGATTATCTCCGTTTTTACAGATGAGAAAATATTTGCCCAGAGAAGTTAAATAATTTGCCCCAGATCCTCGACTTAGTAAATGACAGCTGGGATTCAAAACCAGGGCTTTTGACCCCAGAGCCCAGGCTCCCAACCACCCCTGGATAACCTGTGCTGGCTTGTTTCAGCCCGACCCTTCACCTGGGCAGGTGGTGGGCTTCATCACATGCCTCTTTGGACAATTCTGTCTCTCTGTCCAAGAAGTTTTTACCGGGGACACATGTGCCCCCATTCCTGCCCTGCTGCTGGTCTCCAGAGCTGACCTATTGCCAGAGGGGAGCATGGGCTCCTAGGGGTCTTTTTCTGTCTTTAGAGAGGGGCAAAGAACAAAGAAGAAGGGACAGATGGTAGGAGAAGGGGAGAGAGTAGTGCAAGCAGATGAGAGGAGGGTGGGAATGTGGTCAGGGACTCTTTGGGGTCTGGGACATGCTGAGGAGCAGAGTGGCTAGACTCCTGGAGAGAGACTGGAGTATCATGTCCCCATGCATCCTTTCTCAGCACCCTTGTCAGACCACTTAGGAGCCCTGGAGTGGAGGAATGTGTGCCCCTTACCTGGGATCATCTCACTGTCATGGTTCTGTGGGACCCAGGAAATCTAACAAAAATCTCCTACCCTTGGACAAGCAGAGCAGGACTAACTCCATTTTGTGCTACACCGGCCATCTCATGTAAAGCCCCCCACATGACCTGCCTATTTGTTTAAGGCACTCCCTCACCCTAGTTTAGCTATTAAGCACACCCTTATCAGAAACTAGCACACATAGGAATGCGGGATCTCTGACCTTTAACCGCCAAGGAATGAAAACCCCTCTTTTGCCCGCCAAACCTGCGCCCCAATTCTAACCAGAATAATAGGCTAGTTCAAATGGTCACTATAAGGTGAATCATAATTCAATTGGCCACCTGCATGTGGACCAACATGACTGTGCAACCTTCTACATATGTTACAATCTCATTGGCCACTGGCCTTTATAACACTGCTGTGCTTCTTAGTCTCGGGGTCCAAGTCCCTGCTCTGCTGTATGGAGTGTACTTGGACCCAAGCTCGAGCTCGTAAATAAACCCTCATGTACTTGCATCGGCTTCGGCTCCTTGGTGGTTTCTCGGGTTTGCAATCTTGGGCACAACAGTTCTTAAACACCCATTAACCGGAGAAGGTAACTTGTAAGTTTCTCCAAACACACTACCATTTCTTTCTCTCTTTTTTCCTACCGAGATCTGCAAATATTCTGTGGTCATCTTTGGCATGTCTGAACTGCTGATCTGGATTATAAGCAGACAGAAACTGGGCTGACTTGGCACAAGCAGGAGTAGGGATGATCCTGCTAATACCCTGAGTCCTTTTTAAAAAAAATCCTGGCATGCTTTACCCTATCACAGGCAGTTAGGCGTGGGACTTGGCATCCTGAGACTGATGAGATGGCCAAGAAAATATGCTAAACTAGTTTTAAAAAGTTCTTAGAAGATTTGCCACTTGGTGTGACAGTAGAATCTGTCACAGCTTTTCCTCCTCCCTGATTTGTGGGGCCTACAGAGATGAAGCCCCTTCCTTCCTCTGGGCACTGCAGCAACCTTGTTGGTCCCTGTGCTCAGCCAGTCATGTGGCAGGGAAGGGCTTGGGTAAAGGGAAATCTCTTCCCAAAAACAATACACAAGCAGGTAGCAAAATCCAAAAAAGTTCCCTGTATCCACAGATGACGGACTGTTGGTTTGGAAGAGTCCCCAAAGGTCGTGTTATTTAATCCTATTACCATACTCCACTTTAGAATGCTCTTTGTTCTGACACAGTACACACGGCTGAAATTTTGCTATGTTTACAGTCTCTCCTCCACCAGCACAATTACCATGCACTACTGATGATTCCCAAGCAATAAATTTGTAAGACAGTGTGATACGTAATTCTAATCACTTTTTGGAAAATGCCAAAAGCATAATTCTATGTGATTCTAGAGAAGGAATGTGTTTTAAGAATTTGAGCATGTTCCTTTAAGGATTAACCTTGATGGAAAAAAAAGAGTCTTGCCTATGTCTATGTGTTATAATGTAATATTGTTACCTACTTGTCTGGGTATCCATTTCTTTCTTTTTTTTTTTTTCCTAAGATTTTATATATTTATTTGACAGAGAGAAAGAGAGCATAAGCCGGGGGGAGTGGGAGAGAGAGAAGCAGGCTCCCCACTGAGCAGGGAGCCTGTTGAAGTGCTCCATCCAGCATCCTGGGATCATGAGCTGAAGACAGATGCTTAACTGACTGAGCCACCTAGGCACCCCAGGACATCCATTTCAGTAGCTAACAGTGAAGATATTTTCAGGGAGTAAAGAGTGATTTTGAGGAATTTTTTCACCTGAAAAAATTCAACTCAGTTAAGTTCATTTCATTGAGATCTGAGTAAAAAGAGATTTGGGGGAATATCAGGTATAGGGATCAAAGTGGAAAGAAGCAAGGCAATTCTTAAAAACCATCCAGAAATGCTTAGTAATAATACTATATTAAAAAACACTTTGAAACAATATCTAATTGGTCCAACAAAAATATGATCATGGGTCGCCAAGATATGATATCTTATGGACAGTATGGAAAATAATTTCATTATCAATTTTTTAATTGTGGTAAGACACACATAATGTAAAATTCACAATTTCAACCATTTCAAAGCGTACAAGTCAGCCATTCAGGAAATTCATAATGCTGTGTAACCACCAACACTGTCGAGTTGCAGAAGGTTTGCATCACACCAAAAGGAAACCTCATACCCATAAAGTGATTATTAGCAATTTCAAAGCAGATTTTTCCCCATTTCATTTGGAGGTATTTATACAAATTCTTTTTGTTTTAATCATGTCCAAGAGGTTGTTTTTAGCATTCATCAGGTATATTAGGCCCACTCATCTGTGACTGACTGGTTTGCAAATGTGATTGCTTTTAAATGTGGAGATGATAGGAAATGAAAAGACCATCTATAGTAAAAAAAAAATAAAAAAAAAATAAAAAAAAAAAGGACTTTGACCCTGAAAAGGCTGTAAAGACAGTATAAAAGGCAAAATAGTCAAATAGTCATATATATATCAAGGTTCCAGTTTTCCAAGAATTTGGTATTACATTTGGCATTTTCTTTTTGAAAATATACTTCTCATGTTTGTATTTTATTCTACCATAGTTGTTTTCTCTAGAATAAAATGACTCCTTCCTTGTCGGGGATTGACTGTGGACATTACTATGTTTCACGTGGTTAGGAGATTATCCTCTGACTTGTGACCTTTTACACGTTGAACCCAGTAAAGTTAAAAGTAAACAACAACAAATCAATTGGGAAGGGCCCTTCTTTCCATCTTTGAGCTCCATTCTCTACCCTCCAGGGATCACTCTTAGCCACAGCTCCCCACCACCAACTCTCTTTGCTTAGGTATGATCTCCCTCCTCTGACCTTTCCATTCTTATCACCAGTTCTTTCCTGAACAGTGTTGCATTCTCTCAGCTAACAATTGTTGATTGAGCCACCTCTGTGTAGGGAGAGAAGAGCCCAGCGATCCACCCTCCAGCTGCAGGAGCGTCAGCGACAGATAATGCCTTAATGAGGTAATCTATTGCCCTTAGTGAGGTTTAATTTTGAACCGGGACTCTGAGACACTTCCTTATCCCACATGGATGCCTATCTCATGACACAAGTTGGTGGGTAGCCCCAGCCGGGAGGGATTTGGGGGGAAGGAAGCATCCATTGAGCTGTTGCTCTCTAACATACTCACTGTTACAAACACCCTTATTATGTTCTATATTATTTTAACAATATAGGATATTACTTTCCAGAGGGAAAAACTGAGGCAAAGAGGGATTGAGTGACCTTGAGCTAGTAAGTAGAGAGAAGTGTTCAAACCCAGGCCTGCCTGATTTCAAAGATCATCTTCTTTTCAGTACAGCAAAAACACCTTTATGAGCACTTCTGAAATTATACCACACTGGTTCTCTATGCTCTATGTGTAAGGCAACTCTTTATAATTACAACTCTCTCTTAGATTAAATAAACTATTGTGGGAGCATTCTTTGAAAAAATATGTATCTGTACATAAATGCCAGACATGTCTGGGTCAGTATGGAATTCAAGTCTGGACCAGGAAACACGTTAAAGCCTGAAATCCTGATGGGCATGGTTCTGTAGGGCTTCACTGGGGTTTCTCACAGTGAATTAGTTGCCTTTTAGGAAAAAAAAAAAAAAAAAAAAAAAGCCTAGGGAAAATATAGAACACAGAGTAAGTTAGACTAAGCTTTATTGGCCAGTAAATGACACAGGATTAAAGAGGGGGTAGGGAGAGAGGTGGCTACTCTCCCCATCTCCCCACAGGCAAACAGAGAGATGTGGTTCTAGAGCAGGCTCTGCTGGTGTGAGCTTGGATTGTAACTTCTCCTCTCTGGGCCTTTGCTTTCTTGCCTCCAAAATAAAGGAGCTGAAGAGGTGACCTCTCAGGTCCTTGCCAGGAAACCTGTGTGCTCTGGGTAGGAGCTTCTCCATTGGTGTCTGTGTCTGGACATAGAGCAGGGGGAAGCAGGCTTAGCTGACGTGGCTCAAGGAGCCTATGGCCAGCACTATAATTTCTGGGGCCCAGGGTAAAACGAAAATGTAGGACCCCTTGTTCAAAATCATTAAGAATTGTAGGGCTGCAAAAGCAGGGCATTAAACCAAGTATGGGGCCTGTGTGGCTTCATGGCCACACGTCTCAGAAGCTCAGGGCTGCCTGCTGCATATTCCCTCCATGGTGAGAAGGGATAAAATCTGGAGGGAGCTAGCTTGCTGGAAGACCCCCCAGGCTAATGCGATCCTTTCTCAGGAAAGTGGCCAACGGAGAAGTGTGGTGGTGTGTCAAGGAGAAGCAACACGCCCTTTAAAGCTGCTTTCTTGTCTTGCTTTTGAAGTGAGCGCTGAAACAGCCGTGCTGGACTGGGAAAATGGCCTGTGCGGGGGGGCCTAGACCACAATGTTGCTAAATGGTTGTAAGCCTATCAAGTTGAAAATCAGCCTGCAGGTGGAGCTGCCCACGGACACCCTTCCAAAAGGGAGGTGAGGCAGGACAGGTAGGAGGATGTGGTCAAGGCAAGAGGACAGGGGCTTGGAGGAGGAGCTTTTGGGGAGCAGACAGCCCTCAGCTGTAGAACAAAGTACAGGCAGGGAAGGAAAACTAGCCTGTTCATGGATGTGTGTAGAACTGGAGATGAGAACACACGAGCCAATAAGGAGGCTCCCCCACGGCAGAAGGTATGGACCTGAGGCATGCTCCCTGAGAGAGGGTTTGCACTACAGGCCAGGCAGCGTGGCTTCAGCATCAGAGGCTGGCACAAAACCCACTTCCCTACCAGGTGCTGGGAGCCTTGAGGCCATGGGACCTGGAAGTCTGCAAGCCATGGTCACACTTCAGGATTCACCGCTCCCTTGATCTGCAGGTGAGACACTGCGGCTGGCACTCTACCCAATCAGCAGGTGAGCCCCATTTCTGGAGCACAGGTGTGCCATTCTCTTAACCTCTAATCATGTGCTGGTGCCTGGGGGCCCAGGAAGCCCAGAAAGTGTGTACAATGAGAAAACTAAATCTGTCCCCAAGGCTTGAACAGTCCTGAGCTTGTAGAGAGGCACAGGATCACCTTAAAGAAGCAGAATGGCCCCAGATCTGTGAGATTTAAGCGGGGCTGACCAATGGGAATCACAAAGCAAGAGACATAATGTGTCTGACAGGGAGACAGTGACCCCTCTGACCAGTATCCTACAGAGACAGAATCCGGTTAAGTGGACACAAAAGGTTTGTTTCCTTGGCAAGGTCTTATCTACAGGGGCAAGAACATTGTTGCCCTATAGCTTGGAAGCGGGATCTAGTGTCACCCATGAGCCTTGAGGAACTGATATTATAACATACACCAGCCTCCCACCATCCTGGACCCCTCACATACATATCTTCCCACCATTCCCAATAGTGTAAGAGAATCAAGAAACTGCTCTCCTCTGGATAAGATTGACATCAACTTAAAGAGTCGTGGGAGGCTGGATACAGGATTGTTTTATAACAGAGCTGGCATAAACTCTTTTTTAAAAAGTTGCCTCCTTGGGGATCCCTGGGTGGCTCAGCAGTTTAGCACCTGCCTTCAGCCCTGGGCATGATTCTGGAGTCCCAGGATCGAGTCCTATGTTGGGCTCCCTACATGGAGCCTGCTTCTCCCTCTGCCTGTGTCTCTGCCTCTCACTCTCTCTCTCTCTCTTTCTATCATAAATAAATAAATAAAATCTTAAATAAAAATAATTAAAAAGTTGCCTCCTTAAAACCCAGCCATCAGTTTCACAAAATATACACCAGTGCCATAAGGAGAAAGCAGGCAAGAAAAGGTAAATACTGCAGCAGAAACTATCCCAGGTGATGGCAGAGTTATTCTGATCCTCGCCACACAGACACAGCTGCAGGATCTTCATATGGGACTGAGAAGATGTTAAAGGGTTGACAGACACCCTTCACCCCTTGATCTGTCCTTTATCCTGTAACACTCTACCTATGGACTTTAGGGCAACACATTCTGCTCGAGGACAAGCATGGCATATCTACCTCATCAGAGTTTGGCCATAAATATCAGATCCATAAGCCCTTGGGCTTCTTAATATCTATCTTATCAGTTAATTTGCTCTTTATCCCAACTCTAAGGATTTCCACTCATAGTTTATACATTCTACTTACAGAGAAAACAGAGACTATTCCAAGATGATCTTACAACTGGAGAGCTTTCCTGCTCTCATTTCTCAACCCAGTAAAGAACAATATGCTCCAACGGTTCATATAGTTTGTGGAATCTAGTTTTGTCTGACACTAACATTTTTAAAAAACAACAACAACAACTCATTGAAATATAGGCCCAAGCACCTCTAGCCCTTCTCCTTGGCAACTCCTCACCCAAACCATCCCAGATAGAGGAAAATCAGCCCAGTGAGCAGAGGACCCATCAATTGCAAAGAAATATATATTCTAAACGATAAATATATACCGTGACCATAAGAACATACAAATGAAGAAGTGCTTCCAGTTCTGGACAGAATTCATTTACTTGGTCTAAATCAGTTTCTCGACAGCAGCACTAGTGAAATTTTGGGCCAGGTAATTCGTTGCTGTGAGTACTGCTCTGTAAACATAGGATGTTTAGCAGCACCTCTGGCATCTACATACTTGGTGCCAATAGCACCCCCCTTTCCAGTTGTGACAATCAAATGTCCCTTGGAGGGCAAAAATGCCCCTGGTGGAGAAACACTGATCTAAATGATGCAGTCATGTCTTTGCGGGATGGGGGGGGGGGCACAGATGGATGCTTCTATAGGGTTACTAAAAAGCCAAAGAAAGTTCTCAGTTTCCCTGCAGCAAGCTGCCATTCAATCTTTCTTATTCATATTCTTTAACAAGCCTAGATTCCTTGATGCCACTGCATGAGGGCAATGGTAAGATCCTCTTTGAAAATGAACCAAACAGTAAATTCTCTACTGAACAGACAAGGTTAGTCATCTGTGGGGGAAAATGAAGATACTCTAAATGTGTACCTTAAGCATCTGGTACCAGGCCAGTCTCCTCAAATCCAGTGATGTAGAAGGCCTGGCTGGAATGTAATTGTGGTTCAGTTCTTCAAAACCTAATTAAGTGTATCACAGCCCACTGGGAGAGTAGTTGTATGAAAAGAAGGGAGTTGTTCAGCTACAGCACACAGGCAACCTCTGGATCCAGGAGACAGGGTGCCTTGGATGTGTGAAATCTGGTTTAGAGTTTTCCTGACAAAACCTGAGTTTTGTTAGCTGATGATCCTGAAAGTTATAAAAACTAAGCAAATTCTAGTAATGGCTCCAGTGCAGCTTGCCTACAAGGAGAAAGAAGACTTGTCTGGGATTCCATCCGTTTGTGTGACACAGGATGTCCCAGTTGAGCCAATACTCAGCTGACATAATGCAGGTGGGCAGTGTGAAGAGAAATACTTCCTGGGAAATTTATCTCATCTCTACCAGTAGATGCTGTGCCTTCTTTTTGCCCTCCCATATCAGCACTGGTCTCTGCCCTAAGCTTATAAAGAACGAGAAGAGAAATGCTCCCAGACACATATATATTCAAAAGTTGCTCTACCCACCACGAGCCCCTGCTCTGTTGCCACTCCAGTTAAAGGGGTTGGATCCATTACCAAGAGTAGGAAGAAAGACAACAAATGGTCACTCATGAAGTGTGGGTTGAAGTATTGGTCATTGTGTTTACTTTTTATTTACTTGTTATACTGACCATGAGGCAAAATATCATTCTGGGCACTTCAGCCCATGTTGTTCTTACTTAGTCACAATAAGCCTGTGAGGAAGGCATCTCTAGTTTTATTTGACAATTGAGGAAACAAGCTTTATAGAAGTTGAGTGACTTCCTCAGGACCCATAGATAATAATTGGCAATTGAAATTCAACCCTTTGGGGCTCCAACTGCATTGTCCTTCTAAATACATCATAGCAACCTTCTAGATGACCTCCTTGGATGCTGTCTGGTTGTATTCTCTGACCCTACTGTTTACGGATAGGCATCTGTCAAAGACAGATGATTCAATCAGGAAATATTTCCTGAGGGCTTTGGGATAAAATCTTTGAAAGCTGCCCAAGAGTGGGGTCAGAGAATGGTCTCCATGCTTAAGGGATCACATAGCATTAGAGCTGAGAGAGACTTTGGAAATTGTCTGTTTCCAAACTCTTCATTTTATAGATGGGGGACACAGGGGAGATGAGGATCTATCCAGGGTGATGTGATAGAAAAGCCATATGTAGAATATATGGAAGTATCACAAAATAAAGACTACAGGGCGTGGTAGTAAATGGCAGTGCAGAGAGGAATGAATCAGAGTTAGGGTTGATGACAATACTATTGACAGAAACAGAGTATCAGAGATGGAGCTAGTGGCAGGAAGGTGAAAAGAAGGTGAATTTCTTTCTTTCTTTCTTTCTTTCTTTCTTTCTTTCTTTCTTTCTTTCTTTCTTTCTTTCTTTCTTTCTTTCTTTTTTTAAATTTCTACAGCCCAACATGGGGCTCAAACTCATGACCCTGAGTTCAAGAGTCGCATGCTTTATCAAGTGAGCCAGCCAGACACCCCAGTGGATTTGTTTCTGAAGAATCGAACTTGAAAAATCAAGTAACTGGAAATTCCAATTAAGGATTCCAAGACTCGAGAAGAGAAGCCATGTCCCAAAACCTGTGAAATTAGATCTCTAAGTAAGAGTCCTAGCAGTGAGACCCAGACACCCAAGAAGGGCTCTGTGTGCTCAACAGTTTTATTAGCCACTTAGGTTAAGGCAGAGGAGGGTTGTTTGTTGTGCCTCCAGTCCTTGCAAAGCTAAATGCCATAGGAGTTACAACCAACAGGTAAAATAACCAAAATAACCGAATAACCAAAATAGATAAAAAGAAGAACTGAAATGAACATAAACTTTATCAAGGATCAATGTAAAGTCCTATGTTTCTATTCAGGATTTCAATTACACACCTATGGAATTAATAAGAAAGAATAATAATGATATTAATATCATTTTTAATCTGATAATTATTATGGGCCAGGATCACTATGTGCCCTTGATGGACACTAATTATCTCTCTACTTTTGTGGCTAAAAATTTAAGCAAATTCTCATCTAAATTTTGATAAACCTAAGAATATAAACACAGCTCTTCACTTATACTGTCACCTGGTACCAAATAATTGCAGTTAGACAACCGTCTGATTTGGTATTAACGAGTCAGGACAGAGGACACAGACCATAGGGATCAATTACTTCATTTCCCTACTCCTTGCCATCCCATCTAACTAGAAAATATTTAAGATGGTGCTTCAAGTCCATCGTGTTTACAATTTCATTTTTTTTCATTTTTTTTTAAAGTTCCACGTCAGCAGTGCACATTTTACCAAAACAGACCAATTCTGTAAAGACAACTGAGTGACCAAGTGGAGAAAAAGTTACTTCTGCCTAAGCAGATGAATGTAGTGTATGATTATCCACAGTAGAGTTTTGGTTTTCTACCCTATAATCTATGGTTGCATATTGCCTGTCAACCACTCTGTGATTAAGCTGGTCTTTGTCCCAAGGGATGGGGGGTGGCAGGTGGAGATCATACAGTGATTCAGGTTCTAGTGCTTTCCTTTACTTAAATTCTGATCTGGATTTCCTAAAAGGGGTTCTAAGGCTTGGTATAGCTCTAGGTTATGGAATGTTTAGAAAGGACTTTTTAAAACCCTCTTGCTCATTTGAGAGAAGCACTAATATCCATGCCTTGTTAGTTTCTTTGGCATGTCTTTCTTACCTCTCCTTTCCTTTCCCTTCTCACTGCTGTGCCCCATGTCCAGGCCCCTAACACTAGAAGCCGTCATTCCTCAACTACCGTCATTACAGAATATCCCTGCCCCCAGCTTCCTACCCCTGTAGTCCATTCTGTCACCCATTAGTAAGCCTGCTGGCATGGCATCTCTAACCCTGTAAACCATTCTCTAATCCCCCACAGTTAGAGCCTCACTGTCCTCTGTGAGCTGGCCACACCCGACACATTCTCCCTTATGACTACCCTCTGGTACCATATACCCTATTCCATAGTCTCTGTTGGACAGAACACTCTCCTCGTCATCCCACCAATGCACTGAGTCAAGGCCAGCCTCAAGTGTCAGCTTCTCTATTTCCTTCCTCCTGGCTCATTGCTTTTCCTCCAATTCTCACACTACTTTTGCCTTAAGCCACCTCTCAAACCTAGCTCTTGAAGCATCTTCTCCATGAAACCTTTCCTGGCTATCCCAATTCCTTTTCTTTTTTTTTTTTTTTTTTTAATTTTTTTTTTCCAATTCCTTTTCTATACTCATTCAGTCACTTACTACTTTCATTGATTCACCTGCCCCCCTCCCATGAGAGTGTAGCAACTTGAAACCAAGGCAAAGGCTGAGGCACCTTCTTGTCCCCTGTCAGTGCAGGTCATACCGCAGCCCTCACCAACACACCCTTGAAATGTCTGAGCACATTAATGGAGCCTACTGGTCCCAGATCAGCAGTTCATTTCAAACCACTATTTACCAAGCACCGGCCAAATGTAAGATGCATACTCTCACTGTAAAGGGCCATCCCTCTACCAATTCCAGGCTAATTTCTCATAAATTTTGTCTCAAAAGCTCTAATTCTCTAGCTCCTTATTATTTGTGGAAACTTACTTGCTTCACGTGTCATATCACCCTCTAAAAACTGAAGTTCAAATGGTAGTTGGAATATAGAACACTCATTGTGTATTTAAAAGTTTCAGTCTCTAAAAACATGATGCTGTTACAATGAGACAAAAAGATCTTCCAAATGAGAATTTGAGACATTGTCTTTTCCATAACTCAGAGGAGTTTTTTGATTCTTGCTCCTTGCACCACTTCTGTTTTTTTTTTTTTTTCCAAGTGGCTTTTTTATAGATAATTGTTATACTGACATAAGAACACTGGAAAAACAGATCTCCTGTCCCCAAGCACTTGTGATATACACCCACAAAATAAATAAGAGATAGTACAACTACAATGAATACAAATGATTACAATGATCCTTAACATTAAATAATAAATAGTAATCCACAATGAAATAGTTAAGCGTTTAGCAAAGGTTAAACAAGGGTTAGACAAACCCTTCCTTAGACTAGTTTGTTGTATTCAGACTCAGAAAGCTGAACTTTAGTAGAATCTAAGCCAGAATTCTCCAGAATTTTCTACCTTAATCTTTCAATAGCTAAAACCAGCAGGAATAAGCCCACTTGTTCCTACATATCTCTTTAAAAACTCAGTCTACTTCCCTATAGCAACTGCCACCCACTGCCTTACAACTAGCAAAGTATTCCAGGATTTCAATATTTCTCAGATGCAGTAGGAGCATTAAAAAAAAGAAGAAGCAGAAGAAGCAGAGGAAGGAGAAGTATTAGATAAGGAAAATCTTACCTCAACTTCTGACTGGCAGGGACAGTTATTTTATTAAGCTTGTCCATTCTTTTTGTTAATTATAAGAACCACGAATAACCGTCAGCAGTAATGTCAGCAGGCCCTGGCCCTCTTAGGGAGAAGCATGGTAAGCCTTTGATCTCAAGGGTCCCAGTCACTTGAGTCTGATTTCCGAGAGTGCAGGCTGCTGGCAAACACCCTACAGTAGGGAGAAGTAAAACTTGCTCGAGCACATAGTCAAGTTTCATGTTTCTACATAATCATGTGATCTGGGTAGCCAGCCGGCTTGGCTGATTACTCCACGTCGTGTAAACTTTAATAGTGAAACCTATTGGACATGCAAATTTCTTTCCAGCTGCTTTCTTTTATAACCAGATTTGTAATCAGGTCAGGACTGGCTTCTAGATGGTCACTACTTCCTGTTGTCCCAAACACACATAGCCCTGTTTTTAGCAGGTGTCATTCTGTCCCCAGTTGCTTCCTGGGCTCAAGGAAAAGCAGAATAATCAATTCCATCAGGTCTCTTTGGGACTTTCTGTTCATTTGCATAAATTCATGGATAAATTTTTCCACTTAAAGAACCATGATATGAAAACGGCATTTCTGTACTGTCATTTAGAGAGCAGAAGGCAGTTTAAGTCAGGGAGGAGGAAAATGAGAGGGACAGTTCCTTTTATGTCTGGGCACACTTCCCTGCACCCAGCAAGAAATTCCTGCTCACCTTTGTGAAGAAGGTGCATATTTAGCACATTTATTCAGTGACTAATCCTCTCCTGGGTCTGAAGAATATATAAGAAGGACATAGCAGAGGCTCCAAGTTACCTCTCCTGTTACAGACCCCAGGTCTGGCTGAAGATAGAAGGGGAGATGGGAGGAAGAGCCAAAAGGAGAGACCTGAATGAGGTGGGGTAGGAGGAGTGGGGAGGAGAACGGGAGGGAGGAGGAGAAGGAAGAGGGGAGGGAGAGGCAGCCTCTCTGGCAGAGTACAAGTGGTAGATGGATTTCTTCCCTTCTGTATCTATTCTTTGTACAAACAGAGGTTCTATATTTCTCTAGGTAAATCTTGATTGTTCACATTCATGTTCTGCCTCTGAATTTCTAGTTCGACCAGGTGTTCAGGAGCAGAATCCTCAAAGCTATTAAAGGGTGGGGCCCTTCTGCTTGGCCAAGCCACTAAATTGGCCAGGCCAGCAAGGGAGCAGACAATCTTTCATGAGAAAAATTCAAGCACTTGCCTCTTCCAATTGTTTATTTTCCCCAAACAAGAAGCTCAGTTTCCTTGCAGTGTATCCCGAAGGAGTCCTAGAGCCTCACCTATCCTCTCTCCATAGTTCTTAACTGAAAAACAAAAACAAAAACAAAACAAAACTAGTAGATGGGAACAGGGAAAGCTATTACAATGTCACCAAGGATCAAGAAAATCAAGCTTCACTGAGTGGGATGATGATAGCCAGCCTGTTTCTTCTAAATTACTGTAAAGTGCACCCCATCAGCCACTTGACTTTTCTCTCAACTAACAAATCTGTTTAGCACCTGGACTGGCAACTTCTTATTTCCCCAGAGAAAAAAAAAAAGCAGCGGCAAGAGTTACACTTCTGCTTTTTCTTTTTACAGCCACTTGTCTTTCTTCTTTCTTACTGTATTAGTCTGACATAATAAAAATGAGAGTCTGCTTTTCCAGACTGGACATTTTGCCCCATGTGGTGTGTAGCATGACTACCATAATGTTCCAAGCTGCCACAACTGCTCTGCAGCTGTAACCAGCTTTCCAAGAAGATCAATGCAAGCCTGGAGATCAAGGGTACCAAGTCTTAGCTAATGACTCGTAAAAAGAATGAGGCCACACGGCATGGTTTCCACAACACATGGAGAACAACGTACTGTAATAAACAGTCACAATTTACATGGCACAGTGCACATGAAAATTAATCTCTAGATGAACAGATGACAAATGGACAATCCCAACCTTAGAGAAAATTTGGAACTCTATGCACTGTTGACAAAAATTCAAGTAGGTACAATCACTCTGGAAACACTTTGTTATTACCAAAGTAATTTGGGTCATAGACATGAGAAAGCAGTACGAATATACTGTGTACACCAAGGCCATGTGCAAGAATTGTTATGGAAGAACCATTTCTAATAGAAAATTTAAAAACACTGGAAAAAATCCAATTGCTCATCAACCAGAGAATGAATACATTAATTGTGGCATATGAATGCAATGGAGTCCTATTCAACAGTGACAATGAGTGAAGTATAGTCACATTAGTATGGATAAATAATAAAAATAATTTATTGCAATAAAGGGAAGTTAAAGAAGATCATGTATCATGATTCTTGTTCTATTAAGGCTAAAGACATGTAAAACTAACTAATATATAATTTATGACACACACACTTATGTGGTCAAACAGATGGAGGGAATGATAGATGTAAATAGATGTAAAATTCAGGTGAATGGTCATCAAGGAAGGGGGTTGGAGTGAAGGGGAACACAGGGCTTCAAAGACAATGGTGATGTCCTACTTCTCAAGTTGAGTTGCAAGTATACAGATACCTACTGTAGGTATTAAATATTTAACAAAAAATAAATAAAAGAAGATATGTTCTAGAATTATGGGGCAAAGCCAGGACAGCCTGACTGAGTCTCAGCTCTGTGAGATGTTGAGACTTGAGAACAAAAAGATACACTGTACTGGAACTCGGGGATGAGACCCAACCAACCCTGGTTTCTCTTGGCTCTTTCCTTGTATCTACTAGTGACAACAAACAACAACATGCTACTGAATGCTTTCCATGTTTCCATATGATGACGCCCACTTCACATGTGAAAAAATTGATTTGTAGAGAGGTTAGGTAACTGGCTGAGAGTTCTGCCAATCATTCGTGGAAGAGCTGGGACTCAAACCCAAGCCTGTTTCTGTACTCTAAGCTGAGAATTACAAAGCTTTGCCATCACAAGAATGGGCCGTATTCAGGAAGGGGCCCTGCTCTGACACAGAGGCACCAACTTATCCCTGACCTTGGGTGAATCACTTAGTCTCCCTGACCTCAACTTCTCATCTTTAGAGAACAAAAAAGAGATTCAAGGAGAGCTCAGGCTCCTGTCCAGGCACCTAGACATTGGCCCGTGTGTACAGAAATTGAATTCCACCAGTGGAAACACCCTCACGGTTTCCAGAAGAGAAGCCTATGATGGTCTTTACTAGATTGCTTCCCAATGAGGGATTAAGTGGTTGTGGCAGTTTACAGAGCCTTGGAAGTAGTCCAAGTCTTCACTGGAACTGAAAGTTCAGCCACTCTGCCCTGCCACCCACCTGCTGATGGCTTTTCTCCTACTAGGGCTGGTTTAGACACACCACCAAAGTCGGCAAGTGGTGATGTTGGTACTATGCGGAATTGTTCTGTGGTTCTTTTGTTTTGTTTTTAAGATTTATTTATTTATTTATTTTAGAGGAAGAGTGTGCATATGAGTGAAGGGAGGGGCAGAGGGAGAGAGAATCTCAAGCTGACTTCCGGCTAAGTATGGAGCCCGACACAGGGTCAGATCTTACCACCCTGAGATCATGATCTGAGCCGAAACCAAGAGTTAGATGTTTAACTAACTGAGCCACCCAGGCGTTCCAGTTCTGTGGTTCTAATCATAACCTACTCCCATGATGGTCAGCCTCACAGCAACTACGAGGGGCTATTGTTATCATTCGCACTCATGATGTGAAGTCTGAGCCTCAGAGAGGTGACATAGCTTACCTAAGGCCACCTAGTCATCTTGCTCCCTAAGCCAGGCCCCTTAAGTCTTGAACCATTGAGTCTTACTTCCTCTCTTGTGCTGGCCCTCTTTCTTGGGGTGGAGTGGGGTGGGTGTCTATAGGAATAGTGGTTCCGGCAGCTTCCTGATACTACAGGCCAAAGTATCTGTTGGTCAGGCCTATGCCTGGTTAACCAGGCAGTACTAGTTAAGGGCCGAGATGGAGGAAGGTTTGAGAGGAAGCTAAGGGAGGAAGCCTGGCACCCAGAGAGCAAGTGGGGAAAATAGCAGAAGAGGCCAGAAAAGACAGAGAGAGAGAGAAAAGGAAGTGCGGCAGATGCTGACAGTCTTGTTTTCCTCCTTCGTGGGGAGTGGGGTCCAGAAGGGAGAAAGAAGGAAAAAGAGAATAGAAGAGATCTATGACTTGGGCAGATGGACAAAGGTTCTTTGCAGCTCAAGTCTCCACTTTTTGTGAGACAAATCCACTCCCCATTTTACCTATTCAGGAAACTTGATATTCTGTAGGTCAAATTGCTTGGAGTGCAACGTGTTTCTCTAGGCGAATAACCTGGATGGTAACAGCCTTTATTCTTGTATCAGTCCAAGTCCCTGGTTGGCAAGAACATTATAGTAGTCTCTTGTCAGGATGGACCACTCCTGGCCCACGTGCCATCACATCCTCCCTTGCCTCCAGCCCTCAGAGTCAATCTGCCGACAAGATTCTCCTTTGTAGTATATGCACTGTTACCCTGCTCTCATGCCAGCCTTAGCCCTCACCTGGATCACCAATCGCTCAGCCTCCTAATACTCCTGGGTAGCCAGATCAACTCTCATTCTTGTTCCCAGCCCACATTCCCAGCTGATGACTCTTCTTAAGGATTTCAGAGGCTTTTCTTCTAGAACAAGTATGAATGTCATTCATGCCCCTCTATGATTGAGTCTCATCTTAGGATTCATCTTATTCCTCACTCTTCCCAGCAGGTGAGCATCTCTTTGGGGGTTTTCAAACTCTCTTTTCTCCTCCTCAGTCGCACAGCCCCGCCACCAGCCAGGAATACAATGGGAGGCAGATATGAGGGGCCTGAGGCAATTAGGAGGCCAGGTTATTCCCATCAGTCAGGGCCACGATGAAGCCAGAGAACAGGCAAGGGTGGGGTTGCAGTGTGCTCTGTCCAAGGAATGGGAGCACGGAGATGTGGAGAGCCAAGGTAAGACTCACAGCCTCCAGAGGTTGAGCTCCCAGAGGCTAGAAGTTCTTGGTAGCAGATGCTCTGATTGATTATATATTTCTATCATCTTTTCTAGAGTGAAGCTTGACTAGTTCCTAGTCTTCCTATCCAAACAGTCCACTTGGATTTAAAGGGCTGCAAAACAAAAGCAGAGTTGAGCAAATGAGGAGACATCTTATGTTCTTGGGTAGAATGACTCAATATCATGAAGGTGTCCATTATCTCCAATTAATATATAAATTCAATATGATGCCAAAAGATAAAACTAGATTCAAACCTCAAACCATTTACAAAAACAACTACCAGTAGATCAGAGAGCTAAGTGTAAGAATAAAGAAAACACAGTAAAATTTGAAAACCTTCTCTCTGGCTTAAAATTCAGAGGCAATAAAAGAAAAGGTTGATACATTTAACTAGAGAAACATAAGAAATTTTTCATGGCATATAAAACATCATAAGCAGCATCAAAAGACAAAGGACAAATTGGGAATAAAATGCTACATTAGGCATCACAGACAAATATAGAGATGTCTAGAGATAATACTAATATTAATACTATGTACAGAAATAATAGAGATATGTATCACTAATAGATAAAGAGCTCCTAAGAATTGAGATGGAAAAAAGAAAAACCAAGACAAAAGGCAGCCAAAAACCATAACCATGAACAGCAAGAGGTCTTTAAACAGGTGAAAAGATGCTCAATCACACTCCTATTAAAAGAAAAACTATCACCATTTGAAGGAATAGCTCACATATTAGATTGACAAAAATCTATAAGTCTGATGATAGAGTGCTCTGAGGACACAGGCACCCTTCACTTACAGTACATTACAGTCCGCATGGAGGGGCACTGGCTATACCTAACAAAACTGCATGAATGTACCTTCTGACTCAGCCATCTCACTTTTAGGATCTTACTCTGCAGATACACATGCATGCACACACACATGCAACATCTGCACATAGTTATTACAGTTTTATTTGCAATAGCAGAAGATTGAAAAACCTAAATGGCTATCAGTGGGGTCTGGCTGAATAAATTTTGGTCCATTTTTATAGCAGAGTTCAGTGTAGCCATCCAAAAAGCCTGCATTCTAGGATTTGGTAGTAGAATACACAAGGTTTGTACAGTGCCAGCTACTTTTTTTTAACAAGAAGATAGAGGAAGTTTATAGATACACATGTACTGCAAAAATAAACAAAAACATAGGAAGGAAAAACGAGCCATTAATGACAATAGCCACCAACAGGAAGCAAAGGGAGCTGGAAACAGAGCAGAAGTGATAAGGATGGATATAGATTCTCTGAATCTTTTTATGGAGTCTCAACTTGTAAACTAGGTTCAACAGAAACAAATGAATGTAAATGGTAATAATATATATACCATAAAAGAGGATGATCTTGACTCTTGAACACAGTCCTTTGTACATCCTCCGTAAAATATACCCTAAGAATGAAAATGGCTGCAAAGAAATCTCAAAATCCTCTCACTACATTTACTTTTAGTAGTAAAATATGTATTAGGATTTTTGAAGTGATGTCAATCTATGAAAAGACATGGAAGGACCTGAAATGTAACTTAAGCCCATTTGAGAAGGCTACAAACTGTATGATTCCGACTAGATGACATTCTCGAAAAGGCAAAAATGATGGAGAGCATAAAAAGGTAGCAGTTGTCAGTTCTACAGTCTTTTTCATATTGTTGCTCTGCTCCCGGTTGCATGTTCTATCTATGTGCACACAGAGCCCTGACCTCCCGATGCCTAACCAATATTTCCTGCTCTCTCTGGGAAGGTTCCTCTGGACAATGGTATCCCCACTGCAGTGCAGGACCAGATTACCCAGACTTCAGAGTGCCTTGAGACTGGGTTACATTTCATGGCCTTATATTCGATCATAATTTGTCAGGTCTGGAGTAGGCCTTAGACAGTGAGTTACCAGATTCAGCAAATAAAAACATGATGCCAGAAAAATTCTAGATAAGCAACAGATACTTTTTTAGTAAGAGCATGTCCCCAGTACTGCATCATGTCCTCTATTTTCACTAGCAACCCCAAGATGAAGAAATGAAGGCCCAGAGGGTGAACTGATTTGCAAAAGTCCATTTTGGAGAAAGGCCTAAACCAGAAAAAAAAGCGATATAGCAGAAAGAACAAAGATCTCCTTACTCCCAACCAACCTATGTCTGCTTTGTGAATACAACCATGTCTGTGGTCAAGACATGTTGAATCAGAGCAAGGAATCAGATCACTTATGAAGAAATCTGCGTGCTTTTCCAGTTATTTATTCTATTTATAATTATTTAACCTAATAATTTTGTTCCCAAAGTGAAAGGCTTAAATGGGTCTTCGCATCTCCAACCTCAGGTTACCTGAATGGAAGAATTCAAATTCCCTTTTAAGAAATGGCATATCAAGGATCGACAGACCAGAAACATCCAAGCACGTGTGTGCCAGCCTTAGAGTTGCAATGACAAAATACAAAGGATCCCTCTCATCCTCCCAGAGCATGACTTCTTGTCTTATGTGATTTCAACATTTTGCTCCTCTGTAAGTTAGAGGAACTCTCATGTAAAATGTAGCAAATATTTATAGAAAGCCACGTTATATAAAGAAATCTTCATAAATGTTCTAAAACATTCCTATCTAAAGAGATCTTTCAAATCAATGAGTAAATGGCTAATCCCCCAATAGAAAAGTGAGCAGAGAGCACAAAGGTTAACTCACAAAAGAAGAGGAACAAATGGCCAATAAGGAAGCTCACAATCTCACTAAGGCAAAGAAACAAATTAAAGCAAGTGTTAAGTACCATTTTTTTAACCTATCAAATTGGTTCAGCTTTTAAAAAGTGATCAGCTTCGAGTTTGTTAAAGGCCTTGGTAAATGGGTACTCTTGTGGCTGACAGGGCCACAGATTGAAAGAAACTTCCTGGAAGGCAATTTGGTCATGTGCAGCAGGATTCTTAAAATGTTAATATGCTCAAAGGAACAAAATAAAATTTTAGGAATTTTTCCTGAGTGTAAAGTTATTTATAATAGAGCAGAATTAGGAATTATATAGTCATCTAACATAATGTAGTAACATTATAAATTACGATATATCCATAAAATCAAGTGTTCTGCAGCCACTGAAAGCACTATTTTCAAGTAAGTTACAATGCTATGAGAAAATCTTCATAATGTATTGGCAAAAAATAATAAAATAAAATAAAATAAAATAAAATAAAATAAAATAAAAGTATGACCTGAAGCTGTCTATATAGCATAATTCAGGTTTTATAATTACACACATCCAAGAGAGCAGACTAGCATATTGAGAGTCATTATCTTTGGGTAATCATCACATCCACTTTAAAAACTTTCCTAAACTCTACAATGGATCTTTTGTCCAACCTAAAATTAGGGTAAGGATGGAAAAGATGCTTGTTGAACAGGCAAAATATTATTACCTTGCATTAGTGTCCTACAGCCAAAGTATCACAAATTTGGTATCTTTCAAACAACCGAAATTTATTCTCTCAAGTTCTGGAGACCAAAGTCCAAAATCAAGGTGTAAGCAGGAGCAGGCCCCCTACAGACTCTAGGGACATATCCTTCTTTGCTTTTTCCAGCTCCTTGGGGCTCTAGGCATTCTTTGGCTTGTGGTTGCATAACTCAAATCTCTGCCTCTATCTTCACATGGCCTTCTTTCTTCTCTCTGGGTCTGTCTCTTCTCTGTATATCTCTTATAAGAACATTTGTCATTGGATTAGGGCCTACTAAGTTAATACAAGATGATCTCATGTCAAGATCTTAAACTTAATTTCATCTGCAACCGTTTTGGGAAAAGGTTCATGGTTCAAAGGTTAGGGCATAGACACATATATTTCTGCTACTATTCAACCCACTACATATTGTAAGTCAGTCTCATTTGAATCAGAAATGTGAAGTACATAAATATAAAAAATATTTATATCTCACTTGGGACTATTTCAATTACAAGTAGCAGAAAACCCAACTCAGGCTGAATTAATAAGAAAGGAAACTATTGGTTTATCCAACTGTCCTGGGCTAAGCAGGCTACAGTATTCAAGGCCCAAACACTATGATTAGGACTGGTTGTCACACCCTCTGACCCTCCTGCCTAATTCCTTTCTTCAAGGGAACCAGGTAGCTCTGGTTCAGTGGGTTTTGGATGGAGCCCATATCAGCTCTTGGAAGACAATTACATTTTCAGAAATGTTGTGAAGCTATTGTTAATATAGCCATTATTTGAAAAATAAATTAAATAAGCCTATAATTAAATCAGTTATATTTAAAACAAAGGTAATAGATATTCAAAACTCATCTCTTTCTGGTTATTTTAATACATTTAGCTAATATCTATGCTCTTGAGATTATTCACACCTATGGTATCTCTCTTGAAGGTGGGAAAACGACATAGCAGTTTGCCACTGTGAATCTCTTCCCAACTCCACTTTTAGTGACGCTGTTAGAGCTTGAAAACAGCCATGGTAAAAATATTTACCCTACAGGAGTTGGCAGACACACTGCAAATCAGGGCTGTTTGGGCTTTTGTTTGAAAGCTAATTATTAAACATTCACTAACATACCATCACTCTGGCCACTCCAACCTCAGGTTCAAGTACAATGGGATGGTGACAGCACCCTCAAAAGTGAGAGATCCACTGTGAGTGGATATTTTGGCCACATCTCCAACCCTAGAGCCAACACCAAGGCCAGGGGGAAATTGATGCCCATCCTCCACCTTGGAGCTAGGTCTGAGGTCCACCCATGACCCCTACATGAAAGTCAGGGGCTGTCATTGGAGGAAAGGAGAATGGCTACCAGACAATCCTCAAAATACAGCCACTGTAGTTTGTAAAGTAGTAGCTATGTCCCCTGACCCACCTCAAGGTCTCCTTCTTCCATTCGTCATGGAACAAGAGGCAAGTGGTTCTGGACTAGTGAAGCTCTTGGTAAGTGGGGAGAGAGGGGTAGGTTCTGATCCGAGACATCTTCCCAAGATTGGTGTTCTCCAATCTTCCCCTGTGGTGGGATGATGTTCCCACTATATTTCCCTAGTCCCATTTTTTACTGCTCATAGTTTGCTTCCAACATAGACAAAGGAAACATACATTCTTGTATAGGTTCCTGAGATTTTTAAAAATGAATTTGAATTATTTTTTCTTTAAAGGATTCCTAATCAAGTGGGAGAGACATACAGACAAATACTTATAAAGGATGTGAAGTGTGATTTCATAGATATAGATATAGATATAGATATAGATATAGATATAGATAGATCTGCTACAGTGAGAGCTAGTTAGGAAAGTGGGGACAGCTCCCCAGAGAAGAGGACCTGTGGGCTGGAGTTTTCCAAACAAATAGGAAGCTTGTGAAGAGGAGCTCAGAGGGACTTTCTCTTCCAAGGGAACAACATGAGCTATGGCATCACAAGGTCACCCAACTTTATTTGCTCTTTTTTCAAAACTCCAGATACCTAAGAAAAGTTCGCCTCCTCTCTTGCTCTCTTTTCCATTCTGAGCCACAAATAGAATGCACACATGGGAGTCACACCAAAGTGCTGTGTGGCACACCCTTCCAGGGGGATGAAGAGCACCCGGGCTTTCAAGGGGATCTACAAAGAGTCTGGGGCACTGACATGACCCCCAGGCACCTCAGAAGCCTCTGGCTACCTTCACACCTCTTTAGATGAAATCCATCCCTCTTCCAGGGAAGCACTCGAAGGAAACAAGCTTTACTTCTCTAGCTTTTCTCTTTGGCTCAATTATTGTATCTCCATACAGTCGTTTTCTGTTTTCATTGCCACAGCAGACATTTCTGCAACAGTCTTTCGAGCCTGGGGACCAAAGCCCCATTTATAGCTTCATTTCTATGGGGAAAAAAGTGCTTTCAAGTTCCAAACAACCAACTTACAAATAAATGATTGAACTCAACGAGCTTCCTGTGATGTTTTGCACACTTCAGTGAAGGCTGGTAAGTGTGTGTGTGTGTGTGTGTGTGTGTGTGTGTCTTCACATTTCTAAATATGGGCGCCAGGTGCTACATTTTCAGATCAACCAAGTGTGACATTTTTTCCCCTCTTAAAGCAACAGAATCACTTCTTGGGTGAACACATATCTGTTTAAGAGAAAACTTGGTGAAAGAAATGGCTGGGACCAAACATATAATAAAGCAATGCTGAGAACTTAGGGAGAGAGGTATGTATTTGCAGAGTGTAAGAAAAGAGGCTAACTCATTTTTTAACTTTATTGTTACAGGTTCAGGCCAAACAATAAGCCACCTGCAAGCACAGAGAGAGAAGCTCAAAGCCACTGAACAGCTGTTTTACTCTGAGTCCAGAGATTGCCAAGTAGGTCCCTACTCCACTGCAAAGCAAATCCAGACACACTAAAACTTCTAAACCACACAGTGAAGAGAGCACACAGTCTGACTCCCTGAGAAGTCGATAGCATCAGATAACGCACATACATCAGAGGGGGTGACCATGCAAATTGCTTTTTTGCATCTAAAGAAGACTTGGACTCAACACTTGATTCATTTCACTCTCCCACCCTCGCTTCCGTTCTTTGCTACAACCTTGGCCTTCTCTGTTCAGCCTCTTTATTTTTCTCTCACTTCCTCTAAATAGAGGGGATGACATGGTTGGAATTAATGCTCCTGAACCAAAGACATTATTTCAACTATATATATTTTTTCCTTTCCCAACCATTTATTTATTGCTGTTTATTCAAAATTCATATCTTTGTACATTGGCACGATGAAGTATTTCCCCCCTATAAACATTCCCGTGTAAATTTTGGGATACCTGAATGGTAGGTGTTTTTTTCTTAAATTAACATATACTGTATTATTAGATTCAGGGGTAGAATTCAGTGATTCGTCAGTTGCATATAACACCCAGTGCTCATTCCATCAAGTGCCCTCCTTAACGCCCATTACCCAGTTACCCCATCACCCCACCCACCTCTCCTCCGGCAACCCTCAGTTTGTTCCCTACAGTTAAGAGTCTCTTAACTGATTTGCCCCCCTCTCTGTTTTTGTCTTATTTGATTCTTCCTTCCCTTCCCCTATGTTCATCTGTTTTGTTTCTTCAATTCCACATATGAGCGAAATCCATATGGTACTTGTCTTTCTCTGACTGACTTATTTGGCTTAGCGTAGTACCTTCTAGTTCCAATCACATTGTTGCAAACGGCAAGATTTCATTCTTTTTGATGGCTGAGTAATACTCTATTGTATATATCTCAAATCTTCTTTATCTATTCACCTGCCAATGGACATCTGGGCTCTTTCCATATTTTGGCTATTGTGGACATTGCCACTATAAACATTGGGGTGCATGTGCCTCTTCGAATCACTATGTCTATATCCTTTGAATAAATACTTAGTAGTGCAATTTCTAGGTCATAGAGTAGTTTTATTTTTAACTTTTTGAAGAACTTCCATAGAGTTTTCCAGAGTGGCTGCACCAGTTTGCATTCCCACCAACAGTGTAAGAGGGTTCCCCTTTCTCTAAATAGTAGGCATTTAAAAAAAAATACTTATAACTATCTAATTAAATGTTTAAAAAAACTTGCCATTTTGGACAAAGTCCAATATTTCATAGTGTGCAGGACTGAGTATATATTTTGTGGGATCCAGTGCAAAATGAAAATGTGAGGCTCCTTGTTCAAAAATTATTAAGAATTTCAAGGCAGTGACAGCAGAACACTGAATCATGCATAGGGCTTTTCTGAGGGTGGGGCTCTGGATGACTGCACAGGCCACACACATGCCCATGGAGCTGGCCCTGATGGAGGGTTTTTATTAATGAAAGTGTACACACATAGACATAGGCACAATTCTCTGGGCTATTACAGAATTAACCAGAAATTCATGGTGAAAATTTAATTATGTGACCTCACCAAAAAGTGCAAACATCCTGTGGTGGTTTCCAATATACTTCCTGAGAATTCACTTATTTATAATGAGTGATACAGAGAAAATATTATAATTTGTTGTAGCACCTGGGCCAACTGATGAATGGGATGTTTTGGGTGATCTGTTTTCAAATTTTTAGAACTTAACAAAATACACTTAAAATGTGCTAAACATGGGAGGAATTTTGTACTTGTAGACTTGAAGCATTTGTTTTCTTAAAAATATGGAATACTTCACAAATTTGGGTGTCATCCTTGTGCAGGGGCCTTACTAATCTTTTTATCATTCCAATTTTAGTATACATGCTGCCAAAGTGTGCACATGGAAGGAATTTTGAAGTTGCCTTTCCCCTAGGGCTGGAAGCATTTGTAATAAGGCATGTGGAAGAGCTCTGCATGCTGGGAACTGTGATTCCTGTTAGCCACCTCATAACTAATCAACAAAAGAGAGGGTAAAGTCAGGTTTACAGCTGAGTGCATTCTGAAGAACAGGTTTCTCTGGTTCCAACAACTTAAATCACAGTCACATTTTTCTTCATTACGTGCCCCACACCTGGTACCCAAATGGTAGTTTCATTCCCTCCTGGTCCTTCTGCTGGTTTCATGGACACCACCCCCCAAACCCCTTCCAGGTCCCCATCCGGTGTCCCCACCTTCTCCCTCCTGGGCAGTCTCTCTTCCCCTTGTGATAATGGAGTCATCATCCCATGTCCTTTCTTGCAAACTTTGCAGGAGTTTGCAAGAGTTTGCAAAGTCCTCCACTGCCTGGACTTCTGCTGGCTTCAAACTAGGGAGAGCATTTCTCCCGGGGAATGGGGAAGAGTCATTGCCGGGACTCCAGGCTCACCTGTCTCCAGCAGGATTGGTTGCAGATGATGTAGACTGCATTCTCTGGGGACAAACACAAGCCACCATCATATATTTATACTTTTTCCTCAATTGCCTACTCTGATCTTCAATCTAGTTTCACGTGAGCATGAGGACTGCATTTATGAGTGTCGCTGCTTCAGAGATGAGGAAGTTGGGTATACTAAGAAGACAAGGGACTCTGCCCAAGCACTATACTGCCTGCCGCTCAGCGTTTATTCTGCACTGCCCACAAAACTTTGCTGCAAATTAAATTATAAAGCAATGAGTTTTAACATTTTCTAGGAAATAATTATATTTATGAGATTGGAAATAAACTCATTCACTCTCCCTCTGGTTTTCCCTCCCTCTACCAAGTCCCTCTCCTCCCCCCATTGCTGATTCACCTCCTTCTCCCTCAAAACCCAATGGATGATCTAACTTCCTACTCTTCTTTTCCTTCCTCCACTCAGATACTGTCAGAAAACAAACTAATAAGCAAAAATGCAGCAAACCCACAATACTCACCATCAAGAAGAAAGAAGATAACTATCTCCAAAGAAGTTGGACTTCTTTGGAGATTTCCAGAAAGTTAATAAATGTAAAAATCTAGAATTGTGTTGCCTAAGTCAATCAGCATTGCTGTACCAACTTGTAAAACTTCAAATAACTAATGTGCTCACAGACCATTATAATTTATAAAGCTCTTTCACATATATTAATGCACTTGAACTTTACAATACAGTATGACATAGATGCTATTATTAGACCCATTTTATGGAGGAGAAAACTGAGGCACACAGCAGTTAGGTGACTAGCCCATGATTACTCAACAGGAGAAGTGAAGTCAGGTTTTTCTGACCTGGGAGTCTGTGTTCTTTCCACTCTCCCACACAGTTGGCTGTTGAACTACATTTTCAGAACAATGCACCTGTATTTCTTCTTTTTCCAAATGACAAGAGGCACAACTCAGAAAGAGCTACAAGCTTCATCTAAAGTTTTGCAGCTTGGACATCCTCCTGCTGCCAAATTTAGAAGTCTCTGACCTTCTTTCAAAACTTAAGTAGGTTTCAAATCAGTGGAGAGAATATGGATTATTTAATAAAAGAATCTAGGACAACTAGGAAGCTACTTGGGGGAAAGAAACTTGGATCCAATACCCCACTCTGTACACAAAAATAAACTCCAGGAAGATTAAAGATGTAACCATGAAAATAAAACCATAAAAAAAAACTAAAGGATAACATGGATTTCATTTTCACTTCAGAGTCTAAGAGTGGGAAAGGGCTTTCCAAGTCTGACACAAGATTTAGAAGTCATAAAAGAGAAGATCAATATATTGGCTACACACACACAAAAAAATCTGTATGTTTAAAAAATACCACCATTAACCAAATCAAAAATTGGAGGACAAATATAGGCAAGTATGTGCAACCTATATGCAGGAAAAGGCTAATTTTGAAATAGGTGACCAAATCCCACAAATCAATTAAAAAAAAAAAAAAACACCCTACAGTGGAAAGTGGGCACAAGATATAAATGGATGGTTTGCAGAAATAGAGCCCTGAAAGAGATGGAAAAGGTACATGAACTCACTCATGTTAAGGGAAATGCAAATAAAAACTCCACTGAGATGGCTGTTTTCACATGACTGATCAGCAAAGATCTCAAAGTCTGATTATATACTAGGTGTTAAGAGGATGAGGAAATGGGTCCATTCCCACCTCTCTGTTGTATAATTTAAGTGTAAACTAGTACCTCTTCCATGGAGAACAATTTGCAGATGGGCAAAAATCTATAAAAATTTAAGAAAGCACCAGAGCTGGAGGAGGCCCGGCCAGAGCAGCCCCTGTCTATGCGTTAAACAGACATTCATTTAGTACTGGTGAGTACAAGTAACACTTAACTTTCAGGTAAACTGGAAGAAATTGTATAATATGTATGTTTTATGTATGAGGTGACTGTGGCTCAGAGAAGTTAAGTTTCTTGCCCAAGGCCACACAGCTGCTAAGTGGTGAAGCCAGGCTCAAAGCCAGAACCGGTCTCTTTTCCCTACAGAACTGCGGCCTCCAGAAGCTTCCTCTGGCCCTTTATGCTGCCATCCACAATCCCAAAAGCTCTGTAAAAGGAGGGACCCATGTACATTGCTGATCCTTACAATTTGTTGATCCAATGAATGAATGGGGTAATCCTATGCTGGCCTTTGCCGAAGAAGAAGATGCTGCCCTTTCTCTGCACAGAGGGAAAAAAAATGACAATGCAGGAAATGAAGGAGTGAATTTTAGGAAAATACAAACATTCAGTCCATAACAATGGGCAAAAACCAAAACACTATTTGCTTGCTACATACATACATTGCTACATAGCTCTTTGGTCTCTACTGAGAACTTTGGTTCATATCCCTGGCTACACAGAACAGCTACCTGAATTTTTAAAATATTAGGGACCAGGCTCCATCCCAGGCAAAGGGAGGCTGAGTCTCAGAGGCTGGTGGTGGAGCTAAGCATCCGGGTTTTCACCAAGCACTACAGTCACCTTCCTGTGCTGCTAAGGTTGTGAAACCATGGGAAGAATATTAAACTTTTTTTTTTTTTTTTAAGTAAAGTAATTTATTCACAACCAAATGCCCAAGACTTTCTTCAACAGGTATTTCGCTTTGAACCTAGAGACCTTTTAAGATAGAAAATACTGACACCAAGTGGAGACAACTAGAACTTCCATGAGTAGGGCAACAGCCCTGGAAAATAGCTCTGCTGTGTCTGGACAGCTCATTATACAACTGTGGGAGCTCCCAGGTAAACTGGCTTGTTAACAGCACCACTGATAGTTTTTTTCTAAAATAATAAAACACTATTTTATTGGGAAAAAAGTGGTACTTCACCTTAGGACCTGCAAACACTCAGCTGTGGCAGTTTTCTCACTACTTTTCAATGTGATTTTGAATTGAGAAAAATAACCTGTTAAAACTTCAGACGAACCAACTGAAATAGTCATATATTCAAATATGCTAAATAATGTATTACTATGAACAGTGATCTTTCCATAGAGTCAAAATTTACTGCTGCATCGTTTTTCGGAGTGTAAACGGCTAAGACCCCAGTTAGAAGGAGAAATACTAAAGGCAACCAAGTGGGGTCCTGCCAGAATGATAGAACCATGTTGAAAGTTCATACATTGAAAGTTTTAGCCCGCAGGCCCCCTGAATAGCTGGATCTTTTCTCACTAGGTAAAGACAAGGAAAGATAATATGAAAGGAACCAGAAGTAAGTTCAGCCTGGGTTGAGGGAAAACAATTTCTGAATCTCAAAAGACTGTCATAAAATTCAGTTATTATATGTTTTAAGCTTTACTTTCAAAACTTTGTTGAAACAAACAAATGCAGTTAATCCCTTTTTTACTCCATATGCATTAAGCGCCTGCTATTTACATTAATGTAAGTTTCTAAGTCTATGGATTAAAGAAATAACATTTTAGATATTTGTGTGTTTAGATATAGGACTGAACAAAATGCCTATTTAGAAAAAACTGATGGGTTTTATTTTGTAGCATTTGCAAATCAGGATTTGCCTCCAAGAAGCTGGTGTTTCTTCTCTGATGCTAGAATCCCAGACCATACCAGGTGCTGCCCACTGCTGGCCTGTTCTAGGATCTCATTTATACTGCCTTACCTTACATGTGTGGACGTGGATGTGGATGTGTGTGTGTGTGTGTGTGTGTGTGTGTGTGTGTACGTTTATAAGCTTATGTAGGATGCAACATCACATACACTTGTGTATGTGCAACATACACATTACCTTATGTGTACAGAGAAAATGTGAGCTTTGTTATTTTATCTATAGAAGAGCTGATTTTCTTTCTTCTTGCTGGATGGGGGGAAAGAACTAAAGTTTAGTCTCATCTGGTCATTTCAGTCCAATCTAAATTGCCCCATTAAGTAACTCTCTTTATGCTTAAATAACTCCAGAAAATGTGCTACTCTCAAGATGGCACCTGGGTATATGGGAGAAGCATGTGGCCATGTGTCCTTGTGGCATTAGGGAGTACTGCCTCATATAGTGGTGACAAAGTAGAGCTATTACTCAAAGGATGACAATGCGTTCTCCCAAAGCCCTGCTTGATGCCACGTGGTAAGTGCTGGGTGGAGTAAGTTTGAGTTGTCCAGAATGTGAGGAAAACATACAAATTAAAAGTAGTGATTTCATTTAACAAGTACAAATATCAAAAGGGAGTAAGACAGGAGTCTATGTCCCATATCTTTTTAGCTTTCTATGAAGGAGGACAAAGTAGAGTTGGCAATGGCAGCCATCCACAATCAAATTCTAAACTCTCAGTTGCATCAGCCTTGGCAGTGCAGGAAAGTAACTGTGGCGCTTGAGGAAACCACAGATGCTCAGCCCCACTACCACCCTCTGAGATTCAGCCTTCATTTTCCTGGCATGGAGCCTGGTCCCTGTTATTTTAAAAACTCATGTAGTTCAGGGCACCTGGGTAGCGCAGTAGGTTAAGCATTCGACTCTGGATTTCGGCTCAGGTCATGACCTCAAGGTTGTGAGATCGAGCCCCACACCACGCTCCTCATGGAGTCTACTTAAAGACTCTCTCTCCCTGGGGCACCCAGGTGGCTCAGTGGTTGAGCATCTGGCTTCGGCTCAAGTCATGATCCCAGGGTCCTGGGATTGAGTCTCGCATCAAGCTCCCTGCAGGGAGCCTGCTTCTCCCTCTGCCTATGTCTCTGCTTCTCTCTCTCTGCCTCTCTCTCTATGTCTCTCATGAATAAATAAAATCCTTAAAAAAAAAAAAAAAGGCTCTCTCTCCCTCTGCCCTCCCCCACTAAAAAAAGAGTAAATCTTTAAAAGAAAAACAAAACAAAACAAAAAAAACCCCTCAGGTAATTCTACCCTGTAGGCAGGGATGTGGACCAAAGTTCTCAGAAGAGAACAAATATTATGTAGCAACGTTTGCATGTAACAAGTAAATGGTGTTTTTTGGTTTTATTTTTTACCCATTGATGTGGGTCAAATGTTTGTGTCTCCCCCAAATTCACAGGCTAAAGCCCTAATGCCCAATGTGGTCATATTTGGAGGTGAGGCCTTCGGGAGACCATTAGATCATGTAGGTGGAGCCCTCATGAAGGGGAGTAGTGCTCTTGCAAGAAGAGACAGTAGAGACCAGATCTCTGCCATGTGAAGATACAGTGAGGAGGCGGTCATCTGTAAGCCAGGAAGTGGGTTTTCACCAGGAAACATATTGTACAGCACCTTGATCTTGGACTTCGTAGCCTCCAGAACTGTGAGAAAGTAATTTCTGTTTTTGAAGCTGCCCAGTCTATGGTATTTTTATTATAAGCATCACAAATTGACTAAGACACTCACTATGCTCCAGTATCCCGGGAGACTCTAACATCTAGAATTTAGTGAGTTTTCCTTTCAGAGCTGCCAGGCTCTTTTTGGATTTTTCTGGAATACTCCCTGTTCTCTCCCAAAGTCCTCCTCCCAAGTCGTCTGAAGCAAACTCCAGCTGTAGTTCTCTATGCTGGACCCTCTTCTGCCTTATTTTAATAGAGTTCAGACTGACATACGTTTATTTCCTCTGAGACTAAGTAACCTGCTACCTCAGGAAGCTTTTGAAAGAAACCAGGCTCTTTTGCACCACAATAGCATAAAGTTTATACAAGTTAAAGCACTTTGGTTAAATAAAATAGCATCACTTAGCACATAAACCAGAAGCTACACAATAGCCTCCATAATTTTAAAACATTGAATATAAAATTTTCTATTATTTTTAGAAAGTAAGCAATTAAGGCTTAATTGTAAGAAAGTAAGGCATAAGGCTCACAAACCTTTATGAAAAAAAGATTAACATGTCTAAAGTGAGTGCCTGCTTCCCTGCCCCTAAATTATTCTTTGAGAAACATACATTTAGCATACATTTCTCAAAGTTGTTGCATCCAGAACTGAGTTTCATACCATATTCACCAAACGTGAGATTGTTTCTACTAAGCCTGAGCGGTTGAACTCCTTTTTCCTCCCAGGTGGTGATAAAAGACTTTCACTTCCTGGCAGGGAATAAAAGGGTTTTGGCTGCATCTCCAGCAAAACCAGCTTTAGAGAAATGGTTTGGCACAGACACTTGCGAGCCTCAGCTCTTCTCTTCTGTGCACCAGGGGTGTGTCCTCCTCAAAAGTCTCACTGGCCTCTCTGGAGGGAAGCAGAAAGCTTCTTAAGCCTGTAAATTAGGGATGGTCACCTACATACAAGGACGAGCTCTGGGCCTCGAGGGAATACAGAGGTCAAAGATGGTCTCCCGGTTATCTTGAAGGTTAGACCTTCCTACCTGGGTAGAAAGACAATCATGTCTTGTCTTTAAGAAAGGAAGTTAGAAGACAATAAAATAGGTTAAGTGTCAAAGCTGTGTTCTTAGAATGAGTTTATGGGAAGCTGATCCTGAAATGGGGATTTGTGTGCAGGAAGCCTGTCGGGGATGCCTGTGGGATCAACATCTATTGGGGGTGAAGGAAGTAAACCAAGGAGAGGGAACATGTTCCACAGTGCAGACACAACACAGGCCTCAAGCCAATCTCTAGAAGGCTCTGGAGCTGGGGGGCTTTATAGGGGGTGACTTCAGAGTTGTCACCCTTTGAAACAAGATGGTCTGTCCTTCATAACCCGCCCCCCACCCCACCACCAGTTACTGGATGTGGCTGTCCCTGGGGAGGGTTCTGCCCTTAGGCCAGGTGGCTGCCTTTGGCAGTGAGCCATCAGCTCACTCCCTGCAGGGGAGGAAATGTGTGCCTCAGTTCTGACAGTAGCCATGACAGACATCTGCCACCGACCGTGGTACTGTTTATAGCAGGAGAGAGCAACAGTCCATTCCTAAGGGACGAGGAGCATCAGAGAATTTGAAGCATATTACTAACATCAGCCTCTGCTGTTCCTTTCACTCTGACCTGAGACCATCTCAAACCCTCAGAGTTACAAATGCTGCTATAGCATAGAATTGCCCCCATAAAATCTGGTACAGAATAAACTGAACTGACTCTTTTCAAACCAGAAAGGCCAAACACATTTCAAATTTGGTTTAATTCTATCTATTTACAGTTTTGGTCATGCTCCTGTTGTTCCCCAACTCACTGTCTCAATGACTACCGGATGTTTTCTTCCCAAAGTTGTTTCTTCATGATTTGCCTCTTGGTTCTGTCTTTACCCCCATTCTCCATCTCCCCTGCTAGTAACCTCTTTCAGGCCTTTGCCCAAATGTCACCTCCTCAGTGAGGCCTTCTGATTGTCCTAGTGAAAACTAGGACACCCCAACCCCCCCCCCCACCTTTTTGATTTTTTTCTAAAGAACTTGCCACCAACTGGCCTACTCTAGTCCAGTATTGATTGTATTTATTGTCTGTTTCTCTTTAATTAATGTACATTCTGTAGAGCAGGGATGGTCTGGCTTATTCACTCTGTTTTCTTACTGAGCAGAAGAATGCCCAGAACAGAGAAGCCATACAATAAATATGGTGAATGAATGAATGAATGAGTGGCTCCAGTTTTGGTTTTTGTCAGCTCTCTACTGACTCCTTGGAGTCAGGGCTTTGGATCGCCACATGTGGGAGGAGTCCCCTCTCTGATGCTCTACACCACACTGCTAGGCTGACTTGTTCTTGCCACCGTCCTGCTCAGAAGCTCTCCTGGCTTCATGCTGCCAACTCAGGCATTCAGTGCTCTCCAAGATCTGGCCCATCTCTCCTCACCCTGGAACAGAGGGCTCCCTCCTCCACGAGCAGCATTCCTGTCCCTCCCCTCTCTTTCTCAAATTCTGCCAGCAGGAGATCGGAGATGGGAAGAGGGGCAGGTTGAATGTCCTCCAGGTGCTCTGAAGAGTGAGCGTGAGGAGAGCTGTTGAAGCACTTCATAAAGCTTGACACCTTTACAGAGGACGGTGATTGCTACTCCATCATCATAATGTGATGATATCACGAAACTTCTCAATTAAATTATAGGTGTCCTGAAGGTAGGAAGTATAGAATCAAGCCATGTTCTTCTGTTTACTAGAAATGGAGTGCATCTAATGATTTAGGTCGCATGGCATGGTGGAACCAGCCAGTGTCTGCTGACAAAAGTCAAAGCCTAAATGTTCTGGAACTTTGCTAGCCAGTTGTCTAACATTCCATGCTCCCGGGCTATGCTCCCCAGTGCTTGTTGCTGGTGTGTCATCCAGAGGGGACAGAGACACTACTGATTATCTCAGAAACACCATCAAGTGACAAGGAAAGAACTAAAAGTATCTTGGGAAGAGATGAAGGAGGAGTTTCGGGAGTGTGGGCTTGTAGTTTTAGGCATTTTGAGTAAGACTCATAAGAGGAACCTGGATGGGCCCATCCAGTGGCCAATGGCACAGTCATCAGCTCCTGTGGCTCTCCCCTTTAGGCTCTGTCCAGGCTTCCTTTGGCTACCCTAGTTCAGTCTTCGATCACCTCACACCTAGATTATCACCATGTCTCCTGATTTATTCCCTTCCATTCATCCAGTCATTACTGACTGATTAGTCTTCCTAAGGCACCATTTTGTCACATTCCACCTTTGCTCACTCAGCTCCCAATTCTTTGCAAATAAAATCCCAACCCTCTTTTCAAACTCTCCACTGAGGCAAGTGTCTGTGCTTTCTCCCTTCCACACCTGATACCCATGCTTTCGCCCACCATTTTGTGCACAGCTAGAGTTTAATAAATATTTTTGAATAAATACTAGTGCAAATAAGCTGCTGTTCCCATCAATTTCCTTGTTCTTACCATCCTTTCTCACCTTGTGGACAAAGGTGAAACCCTACATTGTAACTGAAATACAGAGTTTTCTGTATGTATTAGCATGAAGGATCTATGGCTACAGGTTGCTTCTGGGTGGCAAGAAGCAAATTTTCTAAGATTTTTGTCATTCAAGAAACTCTGTAAGTTTTTCCAAGGGGGTACATCAAGGCTCCAGAAAACATTTGCTGCCAAAAACCAAGCACAGCTGTTCAGGCAGCAGAGGAAGCTGGTGCTCGGTAAAAAACCAAACCAAAACAAAACCCTGCCGCACATTTGGGGATGGCAGAGTTCCCAGATCTACAGCTTGAAATGAGTAGATGATAGAAGATATTTCGTATATAAAAGAAAATAAAACTACCGGATGCAGAAGTTTTCTCTCTCAAACTGACTTCTTCTAAAGCACAAAAACAGAGCAACAGGACTGCTAGGGATAAAAATAATGTTGTTGATGACAAGAGGCCCACTTCTCCACCAAACCAGCATAAACCTGCAATCCTCTCCCTTCTTTCCTGCCCCATATGCCCACACTCATAAAGGTCTCTAAGAATGATGGTAAGGAGACCAAGTATTACCCAAAATGAAAGAACAAGTTAACATTAAGCTAAGAAGGGCAGCAGTTGCATAAGAGTGTGACAATGGCAGTCAATGACGACCAGCTATGCTCCTTTGGGGAGGGTGGGGGGGTGGTGGTGGCACCGCCTACCCAAGCCAGGAGCACCGGTCATGTCTGCCAGCATCTGAGAGAAGCAGGGTGAAGGCAAAAGTAGAATAGGGACAGGCACCCCAGTGGGCCAGGGGGGTATGTTTATGTTCTCTTATTCCTCACTTCCAGTGCGATGAAGTTGGTGCCGTAATTGCCATTTTACAAATCAGAAGCTGAGAATCCCATGGGTTAAGGGACTTGCCCAACATCATATACTTGGTGAGCGACAGGTGGTTACCAGGCCTTACTCCAGGCCCCCAGGCTTAGTGCATATGTAACCATCAGCACTTGTGTTCAACAAGATGCTACAACTGTTCTAGAGAACAAACAAACAAAAATAAAAGCAAGTTGGGAATACATTGGGCTAAACAAATTTAAAAGGCTTCTCAAAAACGTCAATGTTCTAACACAAGTTGTATAAAGTTTGCCAGGATTTCCTAAACTTAATTCACTACAGAATTTTTTGTTTTGCCTGGAACACTTCATGAGACTAGTGTTCCTCAGAACCCATGTTGGGAATCATTGCAGGCATTCCTTTAGTCTCTCTGAGATCCTGAGTCTGTTCTTGAGTGGGCTTGATGCCACTCTGACAAGAGTCTAGGAAAGTCAAAAGGCCAGTGATGAAATACCTCTCAAGTATATGGGAATACAAAGGGAGGACAGGGACGGACAGAAGAGGGAGCAAGAAGAATGTGCTAATTATAGTAATAGTGGACACTACAGTACTCTTTGAAGTGTTTCTTTAGTCCTCATAACCATCTGTAAGATAGAAATCATTATAACCCCCATTGCACAGACGAGGGAATTGAGACTTAGAGAGGTTTGGTAACTTGCACAAGGTCACACAGCTCATAAATATCTGAGTGTTGAATTCAGGTAGTCTGGCCCCCTAACAACTGTATTACACTTGTTCATTTTGAAGAGACATTTAGCTGGGAACATGTAGGGTGGAGAAGAGAGGTTGTCCAGAAGACATATCATAGTTACCCAAACAGCATAGAAGCTTAATAATAATAATATCAACTTACATTCGATTTCTAGCTTCTTCCACTTTACCTGGTGTCTACTGTACAAGATGCTGCATCAGGTGTTGGGGACTCAGATGTGAATATGACCTACATGAGTTCTGCCCCAACAGGACTTTTGGTCCAGTAGGAGGTACACACAGGGGATTAGAGCGTTGCAATACAGGGTGACACATGCTCTTGTAGGCAAGTAGGCACATAAGACCATGTGAGCAGGGACGGCACCTGACTCAAATTTAGGATAAACTTTGACACTTTATAAAGGACTTTCTCCTCTATTTACTCCTTGAAAGGAGGAACAGTTGGTATGGAGGTATTTCAGAAAGAGCAGACCTTCTTGTCCCCAGGACCACACCAAGAGCCTGGAATTCTAGGAAGGTCCTAGAAAGGCCTGATTACTGTATAGTGTGGTCCTTCTCTTGAGCTTCTCCTCTAGGAAGTGCAGGGCCCTGGTCCTCTCTAATCTCTGCCATAGCTTTAGTGTAGATGCAGTAACATCCCATTGACTAGGCATCTCCAGAACCATCAATGAGCCCTTAGTTTGATCCTGGGCATAGCAGGAACAAGAATCTTCCCCCAAAATCCAAATTCCCAGTGCTCCCCTGCAATTCCAAACCCTGATGTATTTAAGTAGGACCATGTGACTTGCTCTGACCAATGGGCTATGACCAGCAGTCATGTGTATCATTTTTGAGACAAAGCATTTAATTGCTGACACAAGACTCTCCCCCCTCCACCCCCGCAGTGTCCTCTTCTCTGCCACAGTGATCAAGACAACCTCATGATCCAGGCAGTACAGGTACATACATATGAAGCCTCCATCAACCTGAGTCTTGAGTGAAGAAGAAGTCTCTACCAAAAAGTAGCATAAGAGAAAATAAAATTTGTTGTGTTAAGCCGCTGAGATTTGGGGCTGATCAATCCATATAGTGGACGAAGGGTGTGCTCAACCCCTGGTGCAAATAGCTCCAGAAGATAATGGTTTGGTAAGAGGAAATTAATTAATTCCTGCCATTAGCAGCAGTGCCAATGAGAATAACAAGAGCAATCGACCTTTGTACAATAGTGGTTCATGATTTTTCAGGCACTTTCATGGGCATGATTCAGTTTAGTTCTTGAAGTAACAATGAGACTTTGGTATACTCAGGCCTGTTTTAAGGTGAAGCTAAAGGGTTTTACATCTCCCTTCCTCAAACCATGACAATGGTTTCAGCTCGCATAACTGTCATCCTGGCATAGGCCACATGATACCACTGAAAAATACCCTCAGAGGCAGGAAAAAGGACATAGAAGCCACAGAGTCCCTCTCGAGAATCAGCTCCAATAAGTTATATAAATCAGGCAGGATTATACAGCCCCTCACATTCCTCAGTGAAGTCTTGCCAGGCAGTGAGATAGGGCTTTCGCACAAAATATAAAGCCCTGTGCTGTGATTATCAGAAAACATGTTCACCTGCTACTTAGCTTACTCCAGCAACCTCACTATCTTTGAACCATAGTTTTCACTAAAGCCATGGTGTCAACCTAACATAATTTTTGAAGTCATTTGTTTTTGTGGTGGCAAATATGATTCATGTTTATTACAGCAAATTTTTAAATACTTCTAGCACAAAGACAAGAAATAGAAATCATGCATAAACTGACAACCAGTGATATCTACTATTATATCAGGCTTGCCATATATTTTTCTAGTCTTCTCTGTCAAAATTGATGCCATACAGTAACTACTATTTTGTACACTGATTTTATAATTATTAGATTGTGACCATTTACCCATGTTTTAAACCTTTTTTTTTTTAAAGGTTTTATTTATTTATTCCTGAGAGACACACACAGAGAGAGGCAAAGACACAGGCAGAGGGAGAAGGAGGCTCCATGCAGGGAGCCCAATGTGGGACTCGATCCTGGAACTCCAGGACTATGCCCTGAGCTGAAGGCAGACACCTAGCCACTGAGCCACTCAGGTGTCCCTATTTACCCATGTTTTAAAATATTTTCTCATGATACGATTTTTAGTGGCAGCATAGTGTCCTATTATTCTTTATCACACTGCTCCCCTCACCCCCGTTATTAGACATTCATGTTGTTTCAAGTCTTCTCTGCAAGATATTGCTATGAACATCTTAGTGCATTAGTATTTGTCTCTCTTTCCTAAAAAAATAGAAAAGCTTGTTCAGGGGATTTGGATGTCTCAAAGTTTTTTTTGTCAAAGTTCCTTTTAGAAAAAAGTACGCTGCTGAAGTGTAGGTGGGTTCTCATTTCCTATGCCTTGTTTTAATTGGACAGTGTATCAGTCAGGGCCCAGTTAAAGAAAAAGGAAAACACACAAGGTATTTCAACAGAAAGAATTTTCTATCAGAGATTGGTTTATCAGGTATTGGAGGACTGAAAAGCAGAAGAAGACTGAGATAACTCAGAAAGAGTAACTGTAGGAAGCATGGCTCACCCCTAGGGCTGTGGGGACAAAGGGACCCAGCTGGGATTGCTGAGCCTGCACACGTGGAGCAGGCACTCTCCATGGAGCTGGAACACAGATCTCTGAGGAGGGGGCACTGCCTGTAGCTCAGAGTCAGACTCAGACCCCTGAAATGGACATGTTCCTGACTGGCGTTGGTATCTCTGAAGGGCATGATGAAGCTACATCGGGTTGTGGGAAAAGAAAAAAAAATCTGAGTCGCTCAATGGGTTAAGTATCGGCCTGGATTTCAGCTCAGGTCATGATCTCATGGGTTGTGGAATGGAGCCCCATGTCCGGCTCCCTGCCCAGTGAGGAGTCTGTTTCTCCCTCTCCCACTACACCTCCCCCTGCTCATGTATTCTCTCCCTCTCAAAATAAATAAATAAAATCTTTTTTAAATGCTGCGGAATGAAACCAGCTGCTGCAGCCAGAGTGAAAAACCATTACTAAGAAGACCCTCAGTATATCAGCAAGCCAACCCAAAGGATCAAGACCTTCCCCTCTGTCCAGCTTTGCAGTGCCCCTCTAGTGCCCCCTACTGGTAGAGTCTAGCATGGAGTCAGCTGTCGGGGAGAAATGGCGATTGCACCATCCCAGCCCCAACCTCATAGAGCCCATCACACAAAGGTAGATTGGGGGCTGAGAGACAACAGCCTGATGATCGGACAACCATCATCCCATTTTAAATTTGTGTTGATAATCTTCTCAATACCAGTGATTCAAAGCAGATTAAGTAAGACATTGGTTAACATTGTCTTGGTAACATGTTCCCATCGGTAACATTGGGTAACATTAACATCATCTTTTGATGATTTAGTAGTTTTATGAAACATAAAGATCTGATTTCAGATAAAACTGGCTCTCCTCTAAACGCAAAACACCAAATTACTACCATCTGATATTTATTTGAAGTGTGTCCTCTGTGCCAATCACTCTGCTCAGCAGGTTGTAAGGGTTACCTCAGTCCTCGGTTTACAGAGAGGGAGATCTGAGGCTTTGGGAAGAAAGCACCGTGCTTAAGGTCACAGCTCAAAAACGTGGAGCGGGGATTTTTGCCAGCAGCCAGCTGTCAATGCCAAGCTCTCAGCCGTGTCTCTGTGCTGGTTCCCAACCCCTTTGCCATGTAGGTGACACACCTGTTCTTCCTCTGGCCTTGTCACAGGGATAAGCACAACAACCCCAGACTCTTGCAAGAGTCTTTTGCTTTCCCATGCTGTGGGGCACTCAGTAGTTAAGACTGTGTTCTCACACGGAGGACTCAGTACTTCAGTAACCAAACACCTGATGGTGAGGTCCAGAATGGGCTCGAGGCACCAGATTTTTGTCTTACCAAACAATCACAGAATACTGGAATTGCATTAAAGATGCTTACCAGATGTTTGAATCCCTCTGTAACATCTCAGTGAACAACTATTTGAATTCCATTTGAACACTTCGCATAACCTGTAATATCCCATTGTACCACGCAGTCGCCCTGTATTTTTAGATAGCTCTAGTTAATAAAAAGTTCTTATTTGCAAAGAGTTAAAATCTATTACTCTATAAGATCCACCTAAAATTTCTGATCTTGCTCTCTTGGACAATACAATTTTGCAAGTGCCTGAAGGCAACTGTCACATCACTTTTCCCTAGTGTTGTGGTGAGGAGCTCATGTGCCTTTGGAGGTAGCAAGAGTCTCAAATAATATAGCCAATAGGGGAGCAGAACTTTGATTTTTATTAGAGAAGACATGCACAGAAGAAGGCTTCTCGTAGTAAGAGTACAGGTTTTTAAAGCAGACAAATCTGAGTTCAAGTCCTAACTCGATCATTTCCTACCTATAACCACTTACTAGCTCTGCGACCTTGCATAAGGTGTTTACCTCAGCAGGGATGCTGGTACCTACCAGATAGTGGCATTATGAGGACTTAATGAGCTAAGGCTTATAGGTGCTTGCCTTGACCACATAGTAGATGCTCAAGAAATGAGATCTATAAAGTACACTGATGAGAGACACTAGTTTTATTTTGAACAGAAGTTGTGAAAATATCTTTTTATGGCAGTAACTCTTATCTAAATATCATCCCATTCCATCTCAAAAGATCAATTTTAGAGTTACATGATAGACTTTTGTCCAGGCAACCTTAGTCCACTAAAAAACTGAGCTATATAACATTTGGAGTCTGGAAACCTGAGTTTAAGACCTGGTTCTGCCTCTTACTCTGTGATCTTGAGTAAATTGCCTGAGCCTTGGTTTCTTCACTTACGAAATGTACCAACATAGCTAAAAAGTCCATCATGAACTACTGTGGAACAATTAGAGATAACAGTTTAGAACATAGAGCAATATGGGGAGGTCGGAAAACATAGTTTTGAGTGAAAAAGTGATCAGCAAAATGATAAATGTAACAATGCCATTTATGTAAAATTAAAATAACACACAATGTATAACACCCATGGAAACTATAGAAATCCAATGTATTATAATGATTGGCTGAAAGGAAGAGAATGCAAGCAAGTTGGAATGTTAAAAAGGAATCAGCGCAGCCCGGGTGGCTCCGTGGTTTAGCACTGACTTTGGTCCAGGGTGTGATCCTGGAGACTCGAGATCGAGTCCCATGTCGGGCTCCCTGCATGGCACCTGCTTCTCTGTCTCTGCCTCTGCATGGCGCCTGCTTCTCTGCCTCTGCTTCTGCGTGTGTCTCTGCCTCTCTGTGTGTGTGTGTCTCTGATGAGTAAATAAATAAAATCTTTAAAACAAAAAAGGAATCAAAAATAATGACAAGAAGGGTCTTAATGAATGAATGAATGAATGAATGAATGAAAGAATAATGAATGGATAGATAGATGCTAACATGGGAGTAATGATGCTTCCCTACCTTCCTCACAAGGTTATTTTGAGGATCTGGTAAGAATATGCACAGGAAAGCAAAGTTAATTTACTGTTTCCATTATGATTTCCACATTGAACAAATAAGCTGAACAGAGATAAATATTCTCCATTGCTCTTCAGCAGGAAGCTGTCACCATGGCAGAGCCCAGGAAACCTTGCCCTGGTAGGAGAATCTACAAGTAAGATGACATCAGAACTCTTCATGAAGAAGGGCAGGCTCTCCCTCATTTCTGGAGACACCACTTGATGGCACAGATAGAAGCATCAGAAGTCTCTTCCCATGGATCCTTTGCAAATGGCCCACTCAGGCCCTCGGAAGAAGAGGCCCAGGCAAATGGGTGCCCCAATGGTTTCTCCACCTCATAACATCAAGTTTCAGGATTTGGTCCTCTATATTTTGGAGAAGAAAATGGGAACCACCCGCAGAGCCTTCCTCATGGAGCTGGCACGAAGGAAAGGATTCAGGGTTGATAATGAGTTCAGGTAGGACATCACTGATTTCACTTTGTGAATAAGCAGGGCTTTTGTGAACAGCTTCTTTGGAACCCAAGGAACCTATGTTTTCTTCCACATACAGAAGAGGTGATGTTCCCATTGGGAAAGTAGGTTTGCAATCAAAGAACACGTTCGAGCCAACTAGTTTGGGGAAATAAAATGAGTGAGTGGTACAATTATATTGAAACTAGTTGGCACCAAAAGATAAGGTTATTTCAGTTGTGGATTGGTGTTTTTTTGTTTTTGTTTTTGCCTCTCACCATTATGAGATGTGGTATCCAGGGATCATAACAGAAACTTAATTGGAAAATTTAATGCTGATAGCACTCAATTTTATTCCTGACTAAATTGAACAAACCCCACTGAGTTCAATCAAAAAATGTCAGCTACTCTGAGGCAGAAAGAATGGTTTGATTCCTTGGCAATTAAGCGAAATACCTGGCTGTGCTGAGGTGACCAGTGTCTGTGGTGGGCTAGGAGGAGTGACTGTAGCTGGCTCTCCATCGACACTCAAAAGTGGCCTTGATAATGCTTTTCCAAAGATTGGTACCAGTGGGGTTTACAGAGGAATGCTGGTTAGATTCAAGGACAGCTCTGTCCAGGGCTGGTAGACATGCTGCTGAGACTGATACGGTCAGACAAAAGTTTGCCAGACAAAAAGACAACTGAAGCCACCTCTTAGGCCACCCAGACTCATTCACTCACAACCCCACTCATCCCAGCAATTAGACTTGTTGTTTTTCTAACTGTTTTTCTATCAGCTGTTCATTGGTCTCCACTGGCTGGAAGAGAAGACAACACAAAATCCAGAAATAAATGGTATTAAAACCTTGACATAAGTAATTCCAAATGGAATGGCTAGGGGCTTGCAGTGGATAAAGGATAATCAATGCAAGTGGCTGGCATTAATTGTCCAAGAAATAGATTGACCACAACTTTCTTAGGAAAAATTGTGAGAATTATATATGAAAATAAATTTGTATTTGAAAATACTTTTAAATATTTAAATATTTAATACTAAATATTATATATTTGATGTTAAAATATTAAAAACTAAATTGAATAAGCATTTCCTGTTGAAGAAACGCCAACTTCAAATTGCTAGAGAAACACATGTAAGAAGTCAATAATAAGATATTATAATTTTCAAAATACTCATAATTCATTTGAAGAGTCAATGTCACAGAAACATTTTATTTTTTTTACTAAAATGCCCTATTCAGAAATTCCTGAATCTCCCTTGGTCTCTCTCCCATGTGATTTTTGTGTGTTCTCCTTTATCCCTCTCTGCCTCTTATTTATGTTTTAACCCCCTATCTCATTTGGGATGTTAGGCCCAAATCTCCACATCCCTTCCATGGAATTATAGATTTAATCTATCTGTTAAATCTACCTAATCTTACGACTGACACAGTATGTTGGAATTAGGTGAAGAAAAGATGACACAGGTAAAAGGCCAAAACCCAGAAATTTTTAAAAAAGGAAGTTAAAAAAGAAGAAATGAAAAGCTTCAGCAAATATGGAACTGCTTTTTGTGATAAAGAAATTTGACAAGGGCAAGGCAGGAAAGCAACAGCCAGATGGTCAAAGTACCACTTACATAGAAAGCTCGCGGTTGAAACGTCCACACTTCCAGCAAGGACTGACTAGTTACAGGCACAGCTACGAATACAGACATGGGGGCTGAGGCAGGTACATGGAGAGACACGGGAGGCAAGTTTCTTCTTTTGGCAACAGAGCCAGAGAGGAAGTTCCGAGCGTCCGATGCCTGCTGCCAAGGACCAAGCCCAGCTGGTCAGGCTCTGGAGGAAACTGGTGCATGGTAAGCAAACTGCTGCTCTGTGTATGATGGTGGCAAAGCTCCCAGGCTGGCAGCCCAGAAGACACATTAAATACAAATGTGTTCTATAGCACAAAAATAAACCACAGGAAGTAGAAGTCCTAGCTCTCAAACGGAATTTCTGCGCATAGATACGTAGCCTTTAATTGGAAAGGGCAATAGAAATTGTTGTAGGGGGAAATCTCTAGGTAAGAAATTTAGAGACCTCCAATTCTGGCTCTGACCCTTCCCAGCTATGTAGTGTGGGACAAGACATCCTCCCCACTCTCTGACCTTAGTTTCCTGAAAAATAGTTTGTTCTATCTGGGCTAATCACCAAATGTAATGATGGATGTCAATGTGCTCTGGTAAATTAAAAACTGATATAAGGATGTAAAGTGTGATTGTTTTCTTGTTAATAAGCTGGATCCACTGACCATTATAGCAAAACCCAAATGGGACGATTCTGTCTCCATTATATGAACTAGGTCAAATGATAAAAACAAACAGAACAAAGACAGGAAGGAAACCCATCAAAATATTGCAAGTGGTTATTTTGTGAGGAAGGGGTTAATAGGAAGGGATATGGTTGCTTTTATTCTGTGTTTTCCAAATGTTTTTACAATAAGGTATATATTTTAAATAAAAATAAAGAAAGTTGATTTATAAAACAAAAGATACTTTTTAATAGTGAAGACTATACATTCCCTTTCTGGTATATAAAAACCAAAGGAAGAGGAGCTTAAAATATGTATATACAATTTAAATATATATATTATATTTTATATATTTAAACTATAAACTATATATATAACTATATATATAACTATATATATATATATATTCACACACTCTGGATATAGGCAGCAATCTCCATAGTTTCTACACCTTTGGCTGCCATGAGGATTACAGTTGAGGAAAAATCTCTTACTTTACCTGTATCTGAACCCATAGCTTAGAAATGATGTACCTAAATCCATTGAACTATTCTGGAGTTATTTCTTACCCCAGCATATGTGCACTGTATCCTTATATTTGGAATGGGTTTCACTTTCATGTTATATTTATATTATGTTATATGTTATATTAATCGGACATTGACATGCTATTCAATGTCTGATAGAAAGCTGGGTCTTAAAATAAAATTCAGGGGAGATGCCTGGGTGGCTCAGAGGTTGAGCATCTGCCTTCGGCCCAGGGCATGATCCTGGGGCCCAGGGATAGAGTCCCACATCGGGGTCCCTGCATGGAGCCTGCTTCTCTCTCTGCCTATGTTTCTGCCTCTCTCTGTGTGTCTCTCATGAATAAATAAATGAAATCTTTTTTAAAATAAAATAAAATAGAAATTAGAGGAGATGTCAAGTCATTCGAGGCATTTTGCACATTCATGAAGAAGATACCGAATTTTATTCCATGGCCAACATTCTAAATTTTAGAGAACTTCGAAATCTTCAAATTATCTGGGACAAGCCAGGGAAGGATGAGAATCTCTAGTACTTGTCATGTTGTTATTTCATCCCTAGTTCTAGTTCTTTGAACTATTTTAAAACTCTGTCATCAACTTTCCTCCGTGAACACAACAGTGAAGCTCATTATGTCTTGACCTAAACTGCTGATGTCGGAGAAGAAAGAGCTGTGGCTAGAACCAGTCATATCTACTGCTGGAACAGTAGAAACCCACCGGATGATACATTTGTCCTGCTCAGACTCCCTTAATTCTTCCACAAGGGTACCTTTGAAACATACTGTCTGATGAAAGCAAGATGTACCACAACCTTAAATCCTTTCTCCCTGCCCCTTTCTGCATCTAAGACCTATGACCTCCAGAAACCCTGCTAGAGGACAGAACTTCCTCTCCAATACGTGGATGTAATTAATCTATGGCATAGGGCTGGCCCCAGCTCGGCCACTTGGATTTACTTCTAACCTCCTCCAACTACTCATCTCTGGTTCCACAAAGTCAAGGGCATCAGGGGGGCCATCCTGTAGACAACCCGCTCAGACTGTTGACATTTTTCTTATACATAGTAGCTTCAGGAAATATGTGCTCAAAGAATGATTCGTCTGGTGAATATAAAACCAACCAAAGGAACTTGTGTCTACCAACATTAATTTTTAAAAAGATTTTATTTATTTATTTTGAGAGAAAGAGAGAGAGCAAAAGCAGAGGGAGGGAGAAGCAGACTCCCTGCTGAGTGGGGAGCCTGCCGAGGAGCTTGATCCCAGGATCACAGGGTAGGATCACCAGGATCACCACCTGAGGCAAAGGTAGATGCTTAACTGCCTGAGCCACCCAGGCACCCCAACTGTTGTAATTAATTTTTTTCTATGATGCACCAGGAATACTTCTGTAATCAGCAAAATAACGAAGACTTTTTAAATTCAAGAACATGCATTGTAAGCTCTAGTCCCCCTCTGGTCCAAATTAAGTCATGTTTCAGAATCTGTGGACTTTAAGTTACTGTTCATAATCTCATATAAAGTGGGAGCAGGGGATCCCTGGGTGGCTCAGCAGTTTAGCACCTGCCTTCAGCCCCGGGCATGATCCTGGAGTCCCAGGATCGATTCCCAGGATCGAGTCCCACATCGGGCTCCCTGCGTGGAGCCTGCTTCTCCCTCTGCCTATGCCTGTGCGTCTCTCTCTCTCTCTCTCTCTCTCTCTTCTCTCTGTCTCCCGTGAATAAATAAATAAAATCTTTTAAAAAATAAAATAAAAAAAATAAAGTGGGAGCAAAAAAAAAAAAATCAAAGCAAGACTCTCTCAGTCTTAAGTATATCAGAGCTGGAAATAGAAACCTATCTACTGGTGCTAGTAAAGGTGTGAGATAAAACCAAATAAAACTGCTTTGATTTTTTTATGTCAGGGATTCTGAAGCAGATCAGTTGCTAAGAGAAATTGGCAGGAGGGTTTTCAAACAGCTCAGTTTAACTGTAAATTACTATTTAAAATCATTGTTTACAAGATAAGTCCTACATTAGATGAGAAGAATTGGGAATGACCTCTCTGCAAAAAGAAAACAATTTTAAAGACAAAGATAAAAGCAGGTGACCATCTGGGAAGGCTGGGGAAATCAGATTGGGGGGTCAGTCTGTCTCCAGGCAAAGAAGGGTGGCTGCCTCTTGCTTCATAAAGAATTTTTCTAAGTACACTATTAGGCAGACCAACTGGGAAAAGAAAAACAGCTATAGTGAGGATACAAGTATCAGAAAAAAAAATAAGAACCAAACTTTGTGAGTTAATTCTATAACTCAGGGCTTTCTGAACATCTGAGTGCCGCATTCATGATTGTTTTAATATTTTTTCCACATGCGTTATTATAGACTTAATGTATTTCCTTCAATTGTCTCTAAGATGAATTATTACAGATAATTTAGCCTTGTCCTAAGGATTAATATAAAAACCATGATACCCATAAAAACCATGGGTCTGATATGCCTAATTTTAAAATGTAGATATAAAATGTAGATATAAAGAAGATATAGATATAAAATAAAATGTAGTTATAAAAAGATATGTATTTTTCATGCCCAGTTGTGTACCTGCTAAAATGATCTCATGTACCTATGGAGAATTAAGTACCACATTGGAAACGTGGCTGTCATTGAACGCAACATCCAGTGTGGGGGAAGTTAAAGAGAGATTTTTCTCTCCAGCAGCATTTCTCAAAGTATAGTTCTTGGGCTGTCGAGTGGTTTTGAAATATGGTCACTCTCAAGGAGAGGCAAGGACTATTGGCCTTGCATCTGGGAGAGCTTGTGACTCTTTCAACCAATAGAGTGACACTGACTTTTGATGCTGGGTCACAGAGGTCCCTGAGACTTCTACTGCTCCCTGGATCTCACACCCTCATGAAGGAAGTTTGAGTCCCTTCTGAGAGAGGCCACATGAAGTTGCCTCAGGTTGATAGATACATCTGAACCCAGCCCCACTGCCATACTCACCAAAGTGTCAGACATGCCGAGCCCTATGGAGCATCACACCTCCATTGTCACCATGCCCGACAGTTGCCTGAATTCTTGATCCACAAAACTGTGAGATATAATAAAGTTGTTGCTTTTTTAAGCCATTACATTTTGAGAGGGTTGATTATGCACCAATGAATAGCTAGAACTGGCTACATCAGAATTACCAAGGGAGCATATTCCTGGGCTCTAAGTAAGATTTACTGGATCTGAATCTCTGCTAATTGGGTCCAGGCTTCTTGGGTGTCTCTGGTAGACACTAGAATTTAGTTCCTTTAGAGCTATTGATTAATTAATTCATAAAATCATCCCACAAAGATCTATCTATTCCCTGTTGCTATGAATCTGGCCATGTGTTGGGCATCAGGCATAATTATCCCCCAGATGATAACCAGGCAGATAATAATATGGTTCCTGCCCTCAGGGGCACCAAGGAGCAAGCCAAGCACATTTCAGTTGAACACTTGTTGGAGGAGAAGACCTTGCATCTTTTTCCCTGTGAGAAGTTGAGGGACAAATCCTAGTTCAGAATTGTTATAATTGGCTCCAGCCCTCCCAAACCTAGTCCAAGGCATCAGTAATTGGCCCTGGCTAAGAAACTAGATGTACTTAAAGAACTGAACTCGCTGATATTTCTGGAACAGCCATTTCAGCAGCACCTTGGTGTCTTTGGAAGAGGTTTGGGGCTGCTGCCTGGTGCTTCTGCTGCCTTTTAGTATAAGAAGAAAGCCCAAACCTGGGACTGGTGCCAAGACAGATACCACCTCAGCCCCAGCCCCAAGTTTTGATTTTGAAAATGACATTCATGTGTATTTTTCCTCCAAGGTAGAAAGTGGTGATAGTTGGTTCATGACATAAAATGGGAAAATATAGAAAAAAACTTAAACACCACCTCCCTCCGAGGTCTAACCACAGTTTAGTAGAACGTTAAAGAGATTGCTTGAGTCATGCACAGCTGGCTTTGTCCTGGCTTCACGGAACCTCCACAAGCCTTAGTTTTCTTTTCTGAAATCATATTGCCCACCTCGTAAGACTTGTGAGGACTGAGTAAGAATATGTGTGTGTGTGTGTGTGTGTGTGTATTTTCCAACAGTCTGAAGTATTCTGGAGTCTTATCTGGTCTTTTCTTTTGAGTATGCCTGTTTGTTATATTGTTTGTGGATCCTTATACAGCAGCCCCCATCACGTCCCCAGGCATTCAGGCTATCTCTGTTAGAGGCAGGGCGGTGTCCAGAGACATCCCCCATGAAGAGGTAAGTGGTGGTGGAGCAGGGGTGAGAGTGGATGGTGAGAGGCCTGAATTGCAAAGATGAGCCCCAGGGCTCCCCCTCAACACTTTTGCCTCTCCGTAAGGTTTAGGTAAAATTTAGATCTCAGAGAGCCTGAAGGTCTCCCTGTGGCTTCTGCATCTTGGTGTGTAGCTATAGCAACTGTTCTTTCAGATTTGGGGGGACAGTCTACATGTCTTGCAGTCTTATTGAGGTCCACATGCTATTGGACATAAGATACCAAACACAAATTCTATGCGGCAGCAGCAGGGACAGTGTGGCTAACAGGAAGTGTTACCATATCTCTGTTTCTGCCCTTTGAAGGGAATCAGAGTTTTTTTTTTTTTTATTATGATAATACCCTTCCAGATGTTGTTCCTTCTACAAAAAAGAGCAGCACTCTCCACAGCCATGGAATAAACACAAAGCCAAAGAGGGGTAGTTCAGGTTAGCTCAGCACACAGGCTTTGGAATAAAATAGAATGAAGATTGAATCTCTGCTTCACCAATTATCAGCTGGGTGAATCTGTGATGTCTCCAAGGTCTCTTTTCTCATTTTTATAATGATAAGGGTGATAACCCCTATCTCATAGCATTATTTACAGTTAAATGAGAGAATGCATGAAATGTGCCTACCATAGGATCTGGCACATAGTAATATTCCAATATTATTAATATTTCCAATATTGGTGTCCTCAGAGCAGAGAGAAAATTACCCTAGCAGCAAATAGACAAAGAGTTGCCACAACACAGCACTAAGAAATTGTCAGCAGAACACACGGGAGGCAGCAGCTCTCCTTAGCAGCTGCTGCTAAGGGTTCAGAACTGAAAGTGAGCAAATGAACAGAGACATTAATGGTCTGCAAAGGGGGTATGACAAGCCTGATGCAAGAAGCACGTTGTCATCCAGACCCAGGTGGCCAGGAGGAGCCCATCAGCTGAACCCAGGCAATGTGAGAAGACAGGGAATGGAGATTGGGCTAGAGCAGAGATTATTCTCTAGACAGTGTTTTCTTAAATTATTTGTGGTGAAGGACCAGTTTTCAAAAAATTCATTACAGATCAATGCTTTTATCAAAAAAACAACAAACAAGAAGCTGCTGTGATGGTGCCAAATTACAATTAAAGTTTCTAAATGCTGACTTTTGATTTCTGTGCTAACCTTGTGGGAAGCAGTGACAAGTAGTAATGAACTCTGAGTAGCCTTGTGTTGATGGCTGAAGAGGTCCTGTCTGATTTTGTGTGTGTGCTCTATTATTGTAGTTTTGTTTGCTAATTGCTTAATGAGCAGGGGTTGGAAGTTTGAATCAGAGTCTTCTTCCATAGGATGGGCAGCCTGTTTACTTGCAAATGTGCTTATAAGAACTCTGTGAAAAATGCCTGTGGTTCTCATCCAATAGTATGAGCTCAGACATTGCCATTCTGTCCCAGGAGAAGCCATAGTGGGGGTGAGGATGGCAGGAGAGCGGATGGTGAGGGGCTTGACTTTGGAAGTTGAGCCCCAGAGCTCCTCCTAAGCACACCCTTCTCCCCTGAAGTTTAGGCAGAACCTTAATGATAATTATAATAACAAATAATGTTATATTATAATTAATAATAATATAATAAAGCTTTCCTCCAAAGGGCAGAAATCTAGACGGAATAACACTTCCTATGTAGCTCTATTAATCCTTTTGTTGTCTTCTTAAAGTCTTCACATAAAGAAGCTTTCCAGAGCTTATTATAAATAACTTTTGGAATGATGTGGACCTAGACTGGAGACACAGTTAGTTGTCTTCCTGCGACTCCTGTCAGATGTGGTTTCACCACACGATACTTTTGCTTGGCCCACTGCACATCTTGACACCCAGAAGCCTCAGCTCTGGTCTCCAGACCCACTCTCTTCCAGCGCCAGCCTCAGATCCTAACCATCAACTGGACATTTTCACATCAACCGGCCACCATTCAAATGCAGCATACCTGAAATTTCATTCCCCACCCCAAAGAGATAAATCCCTATTTCTACCAAAACTTCTCTTACTTTACTGTGATAGATATGGGAAATTAATATTTGTTCTCTGCTTCTGCTTATATAGGTGAACTAATGCCAGAGGCTCTTCCTATGTCTCCTTTGCCTTCCTTCCTGGTGCTACAGGATCCAGACCGGGTTAGAATTATCTCACATGTAGTCACAGTTTCATTCTACTAAGTAGCTCCCAACCCTCCCTATCCATCATTCTTCCCTCCCTCCAAATCACTGTGTGGACCAGATTAGTTTTTCTAAACAACACAGTGATGCTATGCATATTCTGCTCACAAAAGCCTTCACTGGCTCCACACCCCCAGAAAATAAGATCCAACCTCCTCAACCAGGCTTCTAAGACCTTCTATAACATGGTTGTCCCAAACGACTCAGCTACATCTATAATTACTTCCCCAAATAAACTCTTCACTCTGGTCCAGACCATTCTCCTACTTTCCTTCTGGCTCCTGAACCTTTTCTTCCAGGAGGGCCCAAAGTTCTGCTTTCCAGGTCCTTATTCTTCCCCATCCATCAAGACTGGGCAAAAATCCCTCCTTCCACAAAGTCATCCTGCCTCTTCCAGCTCACACCAGCTCTCTTTCTTCTCTACATACCACTTTCAGATCTTGTCAATGCCTCATGTCTTATCATAATATATGATTAACCATCTACTTCACATAAGATACTAATATCCAGAAACTTCCCTTTCCTTCTTTGGTACCTTCCTACCTAACTTCCTAGCACTACTACCACCCCACCACCACTGCCACCACAACGACCTCTACCACCACCAGAAAGAACCTAGGGCTATGAATATAACAGTGAACCATAAAATACCCAACTAATCCAAGAATCAATTAAAATAGGGAAAAGAAAGAAGTCATGGAAAAGATGTAGAAAAGAGGCAAGAATTTTATTTTTCTCTTGGATGCCTAAAGATGCATCTTACTACCTCCCAGATTCATAGATTATTTGAACTGAAAAAAGCCTTAAAAATATTGGTTCCAGGCAGCCCGGGTGCCTCAGCGGTTTGGCGCCTGCCTTCAGCCCAGGGCGTGATCCTGGAGTCCTGGGATCGAATCCCACGTCGGGCTCCCTGTGTGGAGCCTGCTTCTCCCTATGCCTGTGTCTCTGCCTATCTTTGTGTCTCTCATGAATAAATAAATTAAAATCTTAAAAAAATATGTTGGTTCCAATGATATGATGCTGACTGTGAAGACTTATTAAAAAACAGAAATAACATACTTGACCCAGAAAGAGAGGATCAAAAAGGATAAATATTTACTAGCTGTGTGAACTTCAGAGTGTCACTTAAACTCTGTTGTTCAGTTTCCCTATTTTTGAAGTGTGAATAAAATAACACTTACTTGAGGAGCTTTGGGAGTATTAAATGAGATGATGGATGGAAGGTACCTGGATAGTGCTGAAACAGGTATGGGCTCAGTGGTTATTAGACTCTCCACCTATCCTCTATCACTAGACTGTGCTTTGAAAAACATGTAAAGCAATATTTCCCCAAAGCTGGTCACCATCTATTAATGGGTTGTGAAATCAATGTAATGGAACGTTAGATGCATATCTATATGTATCTCTTTCTATTTTAGGTCATGATATAAAATGTATTTCTAACTGTGGGTCAGAACCAGACAGTTTGTGAAAGGCACTGGACTAAAGCTCTCTACAAATAAAATGAAATGATACACCAAAGCCACATGTAGAGTGCTCAGTGCTACTTTAAGAACAATTTCATCTTTTTCTTCTCTGTACTTTGGTTTTCCAATGACACCACAATCTTCTTAATGTTTTTTTTTTTTTATTTTTCTTGTGTTTTACATGTAACATAGACCACTGTGGCTATATTAATTAATATAGAATTCACTTCCATGGAGGCCTAAGTTCTCTGTGCCTATGGTCAGGTCTGGTATGCATTTTTCTTCATGAGACAGGATGTTCTGAACATCTCAAGGAAAGAGGAGCACTTATTTGAAATTCCCTTCAGCTGGTAACGTTGTCTTGAATTCTGCAGTGATTCCATCACGCACATTGTGGCAGAAAACAACTCTGGTTCAGATGTCCTGGAGTGGCTGCAGGTACAAAATATAAAAGCCAGCTCGCAGCTAGAACTCCTTGATATCTCCTGGCTGATAGAATCCATGGGAGCAGGAAAACCAGTGGAGATGACAGGGAAACACCAGCTTGTAAGTGTTATGATTGTGATTTTCTTTTTTTTCTTCTTTTTCTGATTGTGATTTTCTTTGCCCTTTACTTGATGATTAGAAACATGGGCTGTAGAATTAACAGACCTGAATTGGGACCCCAGGTTTTCTGCTTACTCCCTGTGTGACTTCAGGCAAGTCACTTAGCTTTTCTGAACTTCCATTTCCTCCTCTACAATATAAGATAGCAATAGGACCTCCCTGACAAGATGGTTATGAGAATTAGAGTAACATGTGTAAAGCGCTCACCACAGAGCCTGGTCTATAGCACCTAATAAATGGTAGCTAGTTTTATGAACAAGACTATGGACAAATATTTCAAAATATGGAAGCCTTGATGTTCTGGTAGCCCAAAAAGTGGAAGGTTCCTATTTTTTTTCTTACCGTGATCATTCATAAAGAAAAAATAAAGAAATTTAAACTCTTAATTCCAAGTCCTTCACCATTAATGCTAGAACCATCAGGAAGATTCAGACCATGATCACATAAGTTCATGGAAAAGGAAAATGGTACTTAATTGATCATTCTATTTCATGTTTATTTTTCTTGTTGCAAAAATATTATGTTAACTGTAGCAAATCCTAATATTAGAGACACATACAACATAAACTTTGACTCTCCTATAATTTTATCCTCTCTCCAGAGACAATTGCCATCAAACTGCTGCCATTTTTTCCTTGTCATATCTATTATTATTACTATCAATTGTTATTAAAAATGGATGCTTATGCATTTGTTTAGATGAGAAGAGACTATACAGCTAGCCCCAACCCAGAACTCCAGAAGACTCTGCCAGTTGCTGTAAAAAAGATCTCTCAATATGCATGTCAGAGGAGAACCACTTTAAACAACTATAACAATGTCTTCACGGTAAGGGGTTTTACAATACTACCCAGAGTAAATGAAGGGCTTGCAGCTTCTTTCCATGGGTCTACAAATTCAATTATGAAATTTCCTGAATAATCTAGAAATGTTTTCCTCACACTCACTCACCCTCCTTGCCTGATCTTTGGTTCTTCTTTCTGTCAAGATCTACTTCTGTCATAAAAATGGACAAATACATTTGGAAATATATGTATATTCTTTAGAAATGGTAAATTACTATTTATTGAGAGTTCACACTTTGGGGCACAACAGTTGTCAAAGGCAAGTATTTGGGTAAACCAAATACTGTAATTAGTCCAAAACATAATAAGAGCTAATCATAAAGAAACAATAATGCATAAACAGCCTTTGCTGGGTAACCAAGTGATTGAGAAACAGTAGATTCTGGATTCTCACCTTTCTGATCTTAACCAGCTTAGGCAAGATAGTTCCTTTCTTTTTTAAAAAAAGATTTTATTTATTTATTCATGAGAAACAGAGAGAGATTGAGAGAGAAAGAATGAGAGAGAGTCGGGAGGAGAAGCAGGCTCCCTGCAGGGAGCCTACCGAAATGCAAATGCACCCTACCTTAAAGTGCCTGCCTTGGGTCTGTGTCATTATGATCACACTCGTTTCATTCAGCAAGCCTGTTTTACATACAAGCTAGAAATGAAAGTGCCCAGTGATCAAGGCAGAATCCTGGCCACAGCCTGGTAGGGTAAGTCTGCAAGGAAAGAGGGTCTGGTAGGGTAAGTCTTGCTGAGTAATGACTAGAACGATGCAGTGAGCATGAGATCAGACTTTGATGAAATCGTTCCCGAATACCTAAACGGCAGCGAACTCAAAGTTTCCTTACAAAGTGCTCTGTGACATGTCTTTTCAATTCACCTTCTCTCATAACAAGCAAAGATACGGGAGACCCCAATCCCACCTTCAGGAGGTATTTCAACACTCAAGAGCAAGAGGTGTTTGCAGGTGACTGCTAGCTAAGGGGCTGGGAACAGACCATGTTTTGCTTAACTGGTTTCACTCTTCAGGACGCCTTTGAGGTACTGGCTGAAAACTATGAATTTAGAGAAAATGAAGTCTTCTCTCTGACATTTATGAGAGCAGCTTCTGTACTTAAATCTCTGCCATTCACAATCATCAGTATGAAGGACACAGAAGGAATTCCCTGTCTGGGGGACCAAGTGAAGTGTATCATAGAGGTAAGGGTGAAATGTTGATTTGTCCTACTTCCTAATAGGTAGAGAGGAGGGGGAAGTAAATGCAGTTGATTTTCCTGTCAACTATGTAGATGTGGGATGGATAGATAGATAGATAGATAGATAGATAGATAGATAGATAGATGATAGATAGATAGATAGAATCCATACCCATTATCACAGAATCCATCAATCCATTATCACAGCTGGGGCTATGTGGGGCAATCTAGTGGAAACAGAACTCTCCCATATTATTAATCACAGTAAAGGCTCAAGTGACCTAAAAGCTCAACAGCAATGGGGTGGTCTGACTTCAAACACAGACTATGTGAAGGACCTCAGTTCCTCTTAGGGAACGTTGCCCTCCAGAGTGGTGGTGGGAGTGACCAGGCAGTGAAACTGATTCTGCATCTCTACCTGTGTGTTCCAAGGAAAAAGTCAGGAATGGGTATTTATTTATGTAATAATGTTTAAGGATTCCCCAGCAAAGTGAACTGTTCATCCAAGAGTAAGTTTCAAGTATAGTTAAGTGCAAAGTAAAGTAGTCAAGGAAAATAATCTCAACTCTATTTAGAGCTAGACGTCGTAAGAGCTTGAACTTGAATTGGTTTTTTCAGTGGTCCCAAAATTAACCTGCTCAGATGAGAAGTCCCTTTGTCTCAGCTGACTCGTATCCATCGAAAAGAAAACTATCACAAATATTCAGACATACTATTGTCAGTGAATATTTTGGTTTGATGTTCCGTGGATTAGACCCTGGTCATTCTGTGACTTTGTCCCTGAGGACTATAAAGGGGTACTCAGAATAAGCTGGGATTTCTAAGATTATAGGAAATGTTTTGTCCAGATTGGCTAGGGAAACAGTCTGCAGGCAACAGGTGTACATTTCCTGAACAATCAAGCTACTTGGTCTGGGAATTTGATAGCTCTAGACTGTGATTGTTTAATGTCACTAGCATAAAATATTTTTTAACTCTCCATGCAGGAAATTATTGAAGATGGAGAAAGTTCTGAAGTTAAAGCTGTGTTAAATGATGAACGGTATCAGTCCTTCAAAGTAAGTAATTTTACATGTTATTTATTGAAAATGGTTTTTCAGTTACTCCTAGTACTTATTCTAAGTGGTCATATCAGCTCAGGCTGCCGTAACAAAATGCCACAAACTGGATGGATTAAACAACAAATATTTATTTTCTTATAGTTCTGGAGCCTGGAAGCCTGAGACCAGGGTGCCAGTATGGTCAGGTTCTGGTTGGGGCTCTCTTCCTGGCTTGCAAATGGCCACCTTCTCAATGTGCCCTCACATGGCACACACAGAGAGAGGAAGTCCCGTGGGGCCTCTTCTTGTTAAGGCACTAATCCCATCATGAGGGCCCTACCATCAAGACCTCATCTAAAACTAATTACCTCCCAAAGACCTCATCTCCAAATACCATTGCCATGGGGTTTAGGGCCTCAACATATGAATGGAGGCAGGCACAGTCAGTCCAAAATAGTGGTCAAGGAAGCAGATGCCAAAATAAAAAAGGGTGCATGATTTCATTACTATGCTATGATGAGGTACAAATTGCCTTATTTTCTAGGATCTGTCACACATGGGTGCAAATATCATGGGGACACTAGGACCATGGGAAAAAACAAGGCTGTTCTTAAAGAGCAAACCTGTGTTGGAAGCTCTCCTCTGCATCCTGCTCTACTTTGAAGCAGGGCTTGTTACCTCCCAATGTTCCCCCACCTTGGAGTTGCAGCTGGCAGGGATTCCTGCCCATCCCTTCGGTTCCGGAATGATACACAGGCCTAAAAAGGGGCTGTGGGCAGGAGCCTAAGTTTGGAGTACGGACAGCCTCGATTTGAGTTTGGGCTCTGCCATGTATCAGCTGAGTGATGGTAGAGAATTCACACAACCTACATGAGCATCCCTCTTAAAATATGCAGAGCATGAGCGCATGTAAGGGACTCTGGGTAGGAGGAGTGCCCAACAGGGAAAGCTGTTGTCACACATGGACAGCACAGGCCGCCAACCATCAGAATCCACAGAAGCCTCTGCAGATGCCAGAGCCCACCTCTTCACTTTCTTTCCATTTTGTAATACCACATGTCAGGAGAGGCCCCTCCTGAAACAAAAAGCTCTGTCAAAAGTTTACCATCACTCCCCAGCCCACTTGTCACATTCAGGAGGAACTGGGTCAGAAATTTCCTTACACTTTTTCCTAATCCCTTGACCTTAAAAAGTGTAACTTCATTGTCATAATGATCATTTTAGAGACTAAAGGCATGCCTTTCCCTCTGTTTCAGCTCTTTACCTCTGTGTTTGGAGTGGGACTGAAAACATCTGAGAAATGGTTCCGGATGGGTTTCAGAACTTTGAGCAAAATAAAGTCGGACAAAAGCCTGAAATTCACACCAATGCAGAAAGCAGGTAAGTTGTCTCTCCTACAGATCTCTTGCTGTTGCCAGGGGCTGGCCAGGTTGTGGTACAGCTCTGAGCCCGCTGAACTTCAAATCCGGTCTGGGCAAGCTGGGTCACTTGTTCTCTTTTTTTATATACTATGGTTAAAAGCACAAGCATTTGGAATCAGACAGACCTGGTTCAAATCCTGACTCCAATACACTGTGGTTGCATGATCTTGAGCAAGCTTGTTTAAGTCTTTGAGCCTAAGCTACCTCATCTATAAAGGACGAGGGATGGGGAGGGGCAACATTGCTAGTTCATGAGAAATAAATCAGTTAATGCAAGCAAAGTCCTTAGCACTGTGCCTGGCATAGGGGAAAGACGCTCTGCATGGTGGCTGCTGTCACTTCTGCATCCAGATGTCACACTGGGTTTTGCTGCTGATCTGGTCCTTACTGAACTGGCTCTAGATGTTTGGTCCTGGCTATCTCTCTTGGGGTGAGAGGCTAAGGAGTGCTGGGCAGAAAATGGGCATGAAGATTGAGGAGTAAAAAATATTTGAACAAACCAGAGTCACTGCTGGCACAAATGCAGATCTTCTTTAGAAACAGCAATACACCAGGAAATAGAAGGGAAAGTATGCAAATCTAGACAGAGGGTTGATCTACCTGTTCAAGACCCGCCAGCCTAAGAAGAGAAGACTATGTTGAGGCAGCTGAAGCCTTGCAGGACCTCCCACAGATCGAAGGTGATGGCTTGAGTGCTTCCATTTATGGAGGGCTCTGGTGAACGTTTTTTAATGAAGAAATGCAAATAAAGGGTCAAAAAATTATAAGTGTTTTAAATATTTACTTTTAACTTGCAATAGAAATACAATATAATTGTGATGCGAAAGAGCAGACCACATTCAGCAGTGTTGACTATAGCCATCCCAAGGTACATTACATCCCTGGGACTTACTTATCTTCTAACTGGGAGTTGGTACTTCTTTTGATCACCTTCCTCTAATTCCCCCTCCACCCTCCCTCACCTCTGATAACCACACACTTTTTTTACTCCTCTGATTTTTCTTCTATGAGTTTTTGTTTTTAGATTTCACACATAAGTGAGGTCATACGCTATTTGTCTTTCTCTTGATTTATTTCACCTAACATTATGCCCCCAAGGCCCATCCATGTTGCTGCAAGTGGCAGGCTTTCCTCATTTTAGTGGATGAATAATATTCATACACACACACACACATACACACACACCACAACTTCTTAATCCATCTGCTTTTGGACATTTAGGTTGTTCCCATGTCTTGGCTATTGTGAACATGACGGTGCGTGTATCTCTTTGACATAGTGTTTTCATTTCCTTCAGATACATTCCCAGAAGCAGGATTTCTGGATCACATAGTACTTCTCTTTTTAATTTTTGGAGGAAGCTTCCTCCATGAGTCTTTGGGAATAACCAAGTCATTATAACAACTGTATCTGAACTTTCATCCACCACTTTCCAACTCTGAATCTTCCCATCCTAAATCTTTATGCATTATCTTTAAAATATTACAGGGCACAGTTTATTGATCAAGAAGGTGGGTTATTCTTTGAGTGTTTATTACCATTGGTTTTAATATAAAATTTAATTGTAAGTTTCATATTATTTAATTTTAAAAAATATTTTATTTAAATTCAATTTGCCAACATATAGTATAACACCCAGTGCTCATCTCATCATGTACCCTCCTCAGTGCCCATCACCCAGTAACCCCATTCCCCCTACCCACCTCCCCTTCTGCAACCCTTTGTTTCCCAGAGTCTCTCATGGTTTGTCTTCCTCTCTAATTTTTCCCCATTCAGTTTCCCTCTTTTTCGTTATAGTCCCTTTCACTACTTCTTATATTCTACATATGAGTGAAATCATATAATAATTGTCTTTCTCTGATTGACTTATTTCACTCAGCATAATACCCTCCAGGTCCATCCATGTCAAAGTAAATGGTAGGTATTCATTCAAGAAGCCTGATTCTTCAATAAGAACTCATATTCGAAGAGCTTGCTTTCTGGAGGGATAGGAAATAGTCTCTTTCTTAGGCAGGAAATGGTAAGACACTTTCTTACAAGTCAGAAAGTAAAGAGTTATCATTACCATGAAAAATTTACAGCCAAGAGAATAGAGAATACACTTGCCTCTGGGAAAACCGTTTGGTGATACCTGTGTCATGTTTGCTCTATCTGGGCGCAGAATCCCTTCCCACAGAGGGCTAGTCATTTCACGTGTCACTCTCTCCGTTGACCTGTTCAATGGCCCCTAGGTTTCCTCTATTATGAAGACCTCGTCAGTTGTGTGACCAGGGCAGAAGCAGAAGCAGTTGGAGTGCTGGTTAAAGAGGCCGTCGGGGCATTTCTGCCGGATGCCTTCGTCACCATGACAGGAGGATTCCGGAGGTAGATAATGAGAGCTGCTTTTGCCTCTCCGGCTCTAACACCTTCAGTGGCTCCCCCTATTCAGAAGTTCAGGCTTCTGGGCATGATGCAAAGGCCTTTGGTGATCTGATACCAGCCTGTCTCTGTGGCCTTGTCTCCTGTTCCTCACCTTTCCACCCCAGCAACCCCAAATGGCTTGCCTTTGCACACATGGAGCTGTTTCACACCTCTGTGACTTGCTCAGTCAGACGCTTCTGCTTGGATTGGCTTTCCTCAAATTGCCACCTGACTGACTTCTCCTCATCTTTTAAGACCCAATTCAGACACCACCTCCTCCTCCATGCTTAGTCAGGCAGCCCTCTTCAGAGGTACCTGCCAACCAATTTGTTTGTATGCACAAACATGTTAGTGCTCTGTGAGAATCTGGTGCCGGGCACAAAACAGGTACTCAAGAAATATTGGCTAAGTCAATGAAGAGAATGAACAAACTCTTCACAGAGATGTGTGCAGTTGCTGGGTATTGAAGCCTCCTATTCAGAAAGAGATTTCTCCCTCCACTCCTCCAGCTCTCCCTGTGGCCCTCTTACCTGTTAGCCGTTCATTGGCCATCCTGGCAAGCCAAGTTTGAAGTGAGGCAACAAGTAGGAGAAGAAAATCAAATCTAAGAAAATACCTCAGTCAATGCCATAATTCTGAGAGCCCTCGCTCATATCATGTGCATAAAGTGCTTGGTTTGCTTGTCGCTATGCTTGTCTCTGTATGGACAAGTGGGGGTGAGTGTGCACATGTGCATGTGCAAAAGAAATCACTTCCTTTGTTATTTCTTTTACCCATAGTTATATAATCATATATGTACTATGTGTGATTTTTTTATTTCATAAATTTATTTTGCAAGAGTAGAGTTATACAACCAAGGACATCTAAAAAATATATAATCATGAACATTTTATGCTGCAAACCTTGAACATGGGGCACAGAAATAAAGGTGACTTTGAAAAATTGAGAGCTAAAAATATAATTCATTTCCATTTTATACTTTTTTTTTTTGGTCAGGGGTAAGAAGATGGGGCATGATGTAGATTTTTTAATTACCAGCCCTGGGTCAACAGACGAAGATGAGGAACAACTTTTACCTAAAGTGATAAACTTATGGGAAAGGAAGGTAAGAAGGATCAAAAGTAGATGTTTGGACACTCAAGCATTACATTAATACAGTTGAATTTTGCATACTATTTACCTCATAATTGTGTGATGACCATCTGATTGATTCTCAATGATTTGCAACAGCTTATACGATGCCACATGACACACAATGAGACTTATCTGCTTGGAGTCCTAGAGTCCATGATGTGAATATCTATCTTGTTTATACACACTTGTTCTGTTTCCAAAGACATACCGCTGAGGGCGGTATGTCTCAGTGTCAGATGTGCAGGAGCACTACATCCCCTAAACAAATGGAGACCATGCGCCATAAAGACCTGGGAGGTGTGAGAGGGGCAGCCGCAGGCTTAGGGGTGGAGCAGGACCACTGGGACTGAGATAGAATTAGCCCAGGAGTCGTTGCTGGTGCCTTGAACTCTGCTGGTCAACAACCACCTTGACTTTATGCTGAGACGGGAAGAAGGGAACTAGCCAGGACAGGCTGGGCTCAGAAGCCTCCACCCACTGAGGAGATCAGACTTACCCTAGGCTACCTATTGCCAGGCAGAGGAAGTGAAGGATGAGCAGCAGCCAGAGCCACCTACAGGGCCCTGACTCGTGCCCCACTCCAGTGAGAGCTCCATTTCCCAAAGAGACTAGTGGGCTCGACCCCAGAGGCCTAAAGCCTGGTGGGCTGAGGAAACTGAGGCTGGTGTTTTTCTGGCACAACTTCATCCTTCCTGAGTGATCTATATGGCAGAGAGAGAGAAACCTCAGATGAAGTGAAATAAAAGCCAGGAGCACCAGAAGGGAGGACCCAACATTAGAACTAGATCCAAATTCATCTCTGAGGCCATCCCAAGTCCCCTCGTCCATCTCAGGAGAGAGGACACAGGGTGGCCAGGGAACCTGAGAGTGAACTTTCTAGGCCAAACCAGGGAAAGGAAGGATGAGGAAGAGTCAGCCCCACCTGCATGGGCCCCTCTGCTCTGCTCAAGCAGGGAAGTTGGCAATTTCTCATGGAGAGACAGCACAATTCATGGACTTCCTGATCAAGGCCTGTGGGACTGCAAGACCTGGGGTCCCTGTGAAGGAGGGCCTATTTAGTCTGGGTTTTTAGGCACTACACTTCTCATGCCGTGAGACTGTTCTGGACTAAGACCTGGTGATAAGGAGCCTTTCTCCTTTCGTCTTCTCTCAGTTTGAGGAAGTCATACCTCTGACCTCCAAGGAAAGAGATGGGCAGGCACAGGTGGAGGTGTGGGCATTTGGGACATTCAGGGTGTGGGCATTTGGGACATTTGAAGCACAACCCTGCCGTTTACTGGCCTTATCACCTAGTATGCTTTGCTTAATCTTTCCTCATCTATGAAACAGAGATGGCAAGGCTCTCTCACTTCATTAATGCGCAGGGGGATTAACTGATAATTATTAGATAAAGCCCTTGACACAGGGCCTGATAATGCCTAACAAACACTGGCTGTAAGCATGATTCACTCATGCACAATTATCCCTGAGTTCTGCCGGAGAGCCAGGCCCACTGCCAGCTGAGGGCCCCAGGAGCAGCTGCTCCTCCTCACTTGGGGACAAACAGGACCTTGAGGAGGGGATACTGAGGGGCAGTCAGGTGTCCCAGCTCTGCCTGCACCCCTGTGGCCCTGGGCCTGCCCCTACCACCATGGTTTTAAAATCTTCTACTTCACTTCTCAGCCCTGACGTTCTTACCAAGACTTCCATTTTCCAAATTGCACGATAATATCCCACGCAGGTATGTGCATGCACATACTCAGCATGCACGGGGTATGTGAGCGTCATGAGCAGCCAGTAGGCATCGGTTTGAGCCGCCCATCAGCTGAATCTAAATGTGAGCCTTAGGGTGCCTGGGTGGCTCAGTAGGTTAAGCATCTGCCTATGGCTGGGGTCGTGATCCCGGGGTCCTGGGATGGAGCCTTGTGGCGGCTCCCTGCTCCCTGGGGAGCCTGCTTCTCCCCTTGCTTGTGTGCTCTTCCTCTCTCTCCTCAAATAAATAAATAAAATCTCTAATTTTTTTTTTTTTTAAGTAAATGTGAGCCTTATAGAAGACCTCTTGGTCAGTGGGAAAAAAGGGAGGAAAAAGAGCTTGGAGCACTGTTGTGCGGTAGAGGTCCCCAGGCCTAAGGCTCCTCCAGCCTGCATTCTCCTAACCCAAAGAGGGGAGGGCTAACTGAGCATGGTGGGGTTCACCCCTGTGGGTAGGACCCTGGTCGGGACCACTCACTGTTCTACTGGGCTACATCCCTAGTTCCTGGAAGGCTGAGAGAGTGAAAGTGTTTACACTCTTTAGAGTAAAGAACATATTCACTCCTGCTGAGAAACAGACTTGACTTTGAAGAAACAGAAACCGAAGAATAATGGATCCTGGCTATCAGATAGGGGGAGGGCTGTGTCATTAGCCTGCCAGTGGGCTGCTCGGTCCCCTGGGGAGGGAGGGAGGAACATGGAAGGCATCCCTCCTTGTCAGGAGACCCTTAGTTTCCAGTAGTAGGAAGAAAAAAACATGCTGATAGGAAATGTAGTCACCCTGTGGCTATGGCTGGGTAGCCAGAGCCAGAAACTTCAAAGGGATTTTCAAAGAAGGAAAGAAGTTACCAAAGAATAAATGGCGAGCAACACAAAAGGGTAGAACACAGAGATGCCCCAAGACAGCCCAAGCCAGAGAGCAGGAAGCCACATCAGGGGCTGTGTGTGTGTGTGTGTGTGTGTGTTTGATACTTGTGCCCTACTGCAGAACAAGTGCCTGAACATGCAGACAGGAGCATTTTCAAGGCACGTATTCTCAAACACCTTGCAAAACTCAGAGCAAACCCTTACCCAGGATGGCCCCTTGTCTACAACCAGCCAAAGTGACTGTCGTGCAAACACAGCTCATAATTATTAGGAAGCCAGTGTTGTGGATTTTGGGGGGGAGGTGGGTGTTATTCCAAATAGGACTTCAAAGAAAGACTGGGTAATATTTTAATAGCTCACTTTTCAAATGTACATAATTCAAATTTACAAGAAAGGCTGCTATACTGTATTCATTTTCATAAAGTTTCATTAACAAGCAGAATTGTGTTTTCTTGAGCTGGTTATTAGATTGTTTTATGGCAACATTTGCCACTGCCCCCAAAGGGTCTTCCTGACACCAGTGCTTCCCTCCTAGCCCCCTTCAAACAATGTGTTCTTTCTTAATACCTTTCCTGAGGAATGTACTGGAGAGCTAGAGTCCTTTTCTGAGGTCAGGAAAAATGTCCCTTCAGAGTTTGGTGGAACTAAAACAATGTCTCTTGGAGGGCTGCAGAAGAAATGCAAAGCATTCCTTATAACAAAATAAACGAAACCAGGGGCACCTGGGTGGTTCAGTTGGTTAAGCATCTGCCTTCCGCTTAGGTCATGATCCTGGTGTCCTGGGATCAAGCCCCATGGCCAGCTCCCTGCTCAGTGGGGAGTCTGCTTGTTCCTCTGCCTCTGCTTGTACCCACATGCTCTCTCTCTCTAATAAATAAATAAAATCTTTAAAGAAAATAAATAAACGGAACCAATGATGCTTAAAGTGTGGTGCCTTGACCAGTAGCATCAGCATCACCTGGGAACTTGTTAGAGATGCAAATTCTCACTTTCCCTCCACTGAATCACTGGGGGGAGGGGGGAGAAGGGAGGGCCCTACAAACTGTACTGTGACAAACTTTCCAAATGCTTCTGATGATAAAATTGGAGAACATCTGATCTAAGGAATGCATAATAACATAGCTACGATGGAATTATTTTGAGGTTATTTGCCTTTTTAGTTGACACTCAGATTTAGCATTGATTATCACTGCCTCTCCCTGCCCCACATCTGCCCTGTGCTGTGAGAAATTGCCACAGAGCAGACAAATTGGAGGATCTCTGGACACATCTTATCTCTCTGACTCGGCAACATTAGGTAGGATAACCATCACTAACTTTATCCCACTCTCCAAGGCGAACAGAGTGACAATCTTAAAATGCTACCTAGAAGTAGTGAGTCGTCCTACCCCAAAGCGGGGCTGAGCCTCCAGCCACAACCCTTTGGGCCAAGGAAACTGGGTCATCAGTATAATATAGAGGGACACTCAAAGCACCTGCCTAAAAAGCGGCAGGGCTGTTGTTCATGGTTGGTTTGTACTCGAAGGTGTAGGGCAAGTTCCTGAGCACAGACTTGTAATTCAGAAGTAAGGAGAGGGATTCTCTGGTGGCTTTGCCAGAGGTGGGCTTGGCCTCTCTAACCACTAAATTTCTCTGCAGCAGAGAGAGGATAATGCACCCACCTCCTGGCTTCCTCTCCCAGTGCCAGGTGGGCTCACAAAAGGGAAAAGCATGGCCACACACTGCTCAAACCTGTGAGGCTTCTGTTGAGAGCATTCAGTAAGAGCCAGTATAAAATTGCAGACCCCGTCCACTGGGGACACTTCCTGATATCTTTCTGTTTGTTTTCAGGGATTACTTTTATACTGTGACCTCGTGGAGTCGACATTTGAAAAATTAAAGTTGCCTAGCAGGAAGGTGGATGCTTTAGATCATTTTCAAAAATGTTTTCTGATTTTAAAATTGCACCATCAGAGAGTGGATGGTGGCAAGTGCAGCCAGCAGGAGGGGAAGACCTGGAAGGCCATCCGTGTGGACCTGGTCATGTGCCCCTATGAGCGCCGTGCCTTTGCCCTGCTGGGCTGGACTGGCTCGAGGGTAAGTGCTATATGGATTCAAAGATGGGGGATTCAAAAGATGAGTCTACTGAGGCCCAGGAAAGAGACAATGGCAGCGGAGGGAGGCATTGCCCCTGCATGTGGTCAAGTGAGACTGATTAATTTAGAACAGTGTGGGCTTAGGCCGGCAGCAGTTCACCTGGGCGCTGGTTAGACATCTAAATCCTCCCCCTCATCCCCACTCCTGACCTCTTGAATCAGAAAGTCTGGGGATGGATGGAGCCCAGAAATCTGTATTTGAAAAAAGCCCTGCTCATGTTTCGGATGCAGCTAGAATGCAGCTTGTCTGACAGACCTGAGTCTCTGGGAACGCAGAATCTGTTGAGGAAGGGGAGAGTTCTAAAAAGAAGTCCAATTTTATACAAGGTCAGACCAGTTAGGAATCACTGGCAGAAATGGTTGCCTTTTGTTCATTTTGTTTGAAGACAGGCATGTTTCCAGCACATTCTAGTCTCTTGTCTCAGAGTTCTTGGAAATTACTGCTATTGGTTCTGCAGGTGCTGATAGGACACTAAGCTTTCTACTCTTCGACTTTAAGTGGTTTAGCCTCTATAAGCTCCAGTTGTGCCATCTCTCTTGTGGGTAACCTCCTAATGTTGCCATTTGGATTAAACAAGAGGCTACATGGGTTTAAATGTGGCACCTGTTCAGTATATGGTAGCTACTTGTGTTATAATCTTTATGCCCTACTTATGCAGCCACTGAATGTGGTGTGTTTTGTCTCCAGGTTGATACCTGTTGGTGGGTGACCAGAATTAGTTCTAGTCTAAAATTCTTTTTTTTAAAGATTTTTTTTTATTCATGAGAGACAGAGAGAGGGAGAGAGAGAGGGGGGTGGGCAGAGACACAGGCAGAGGGAGAAGCAGGCTCCATGCAGGGAGCCTGATGTGGGACTCAATCCTTGGGACTCTAGGATCCCCCCCTTGGCCGAAGGCAGATGCCTCAACCACTGAGCCACCGAGGTACCCCTAGTCTAAAATTCTGCAGGTGAGAAACTCAGTTTCACCTTTTTACCCAAAGATTTCAGGGCCTGGGAATTGTTCTCAACATAACATAGTGTGAGCAGCCTTTGCTCTAAATGCTGGAGAGGGGAGCATGAAGACAGTGTCCCAGGGCTGAGAGGAAGCACAGTGCCCAGTAATACCTCCATATTTTCACAGACCATTAGCTACTTCACTCAGAATCTGCTTCACCCTGATTTGTTCACAACCCTGGCTCCCCCTCTGCCACATTATAAAGGACTTCTGTTTGGAAAATCTGTCTTCTTACACCCCAGGTGGTGGTGGGGAAGGGGTCCCAGCCTCAACCAGCTTTCCTAAAAGAGGAGATGGCTCATCGCCACTAGAGGGCGCGATTACCCCATGCTTCCCTCCTTACCTCTCAGGGAAAGATCAATGTTTCGAGATCTACGCTTCCTTCTCCCAGGAAAATCAACCTGGGTGGCAACTATCCTCAATCTTAGGATCAGCTTTCACTCCCTGCAGCCCCAGAGCCCACCCTTGACCACGGAACAGGATATTCTGGGATAGGCGGCTCAAACCATCAGTTTTACAGAATCTCATCTGAGACTGTTAGAGCCAGAGGGGACCTTACTTAGGCACGTCCTTCATCCTCCTGTTCAACCAATCAAGAGTCAGAGAAGCTGGGTAACTTGCCAAAAGATGCACAGCCATATAGGGACAAAATCCAGGCTGGAATTTGGGTCTCCTGACTCCTAATCCTCTCTATAATAGTGATATTGCAAATAATAATAATAATAATAATAATAATAATAATACCTACTATTTAGGGCTGCCCGGGTGGCTCAGCGGTTTAGCGCCGCCTTCATACCGGGGTGTGATCCTGGAGACCCAGGATGGAGTCTCACGTCGGGCTCCCTGCATGAAGCCTGCTTCTCCCTCTGCCTGTGTCTCTGCCTCTCTCTCTCTGTGTATTCTCATGAATAAATAAATAAAATCTTAAAAAAAAAAAAAACACCCTACTATTTATCCAGCATTTACCTAGGGCCAGGTATTATCCTGGACACAATCCTTGCAACATTTATTTATTCACTCAACAAACATTTGCTGTACATCTTCTAGGTGCTGGGCACTGTTAGAGAAGGGAGTATGGTCATTAACAAGTCGGGCTCCTGTTTTCAAGTAGCCTACATTCTAGTGTGCACGAGCAAGCGCAGACCTCTGTCATCACGGACCTTTGCCCTCAGGGAGAAAACTGCTTTGAGAATGTTTAGTGGAGATAAATAAATATTTCATTATAGGGATTTAGATATCTCTAAACACATAATACTGAAGACATTCTAGACTTGATAGTAATTTATTTTAATTATATCTTGTCCAGCAGTTCGAGAGAGACCTCCGGCGTTATGCCTCTCATGAGCGGAAGATGATCCTGGATAACCATGCATTATATGACAAGACCAAGGTAGAGTTGTCTACCCAACATGGGCTACTTCAATCCTCATCCCAATGGCGGGCTCCTTGAGCACTTTTCCTGACCTGATTTTAGTGCTCAGGTTCAGTTTCTTTTCCCTAAGTGTCCTGCTCCCACAGATCACAGTTAAGAGCAACTAGAAAAATCCTGATGGGAGCATGATTCCCACCTGGCCCAGAATGTACCTTAAGGGCTTTGGGCTCGATGATGATGAGCTTGCTGGGCCCTCAGAACCAGTACAGCGGTGAACATTAATTGAGTTTGGTCTATATTTGGTATTTTTAGTGAATAATTCCAAAGGAAACCAAGGATTTCCCCAAATCATAAATACCACTCAAGTACCCCTTAAATGTAATGGGCAGTAACGTTTTAAGTGACCATGTAAGTCATTAATGAGAGTGTACTGCAAGAGACAGAGCAAAAGAGATGTCCTGAAATGTAGATGGGCAATCAACTAGGCTCACTCTCCAGCTATATAACTCGGTATCCAAATTCATGGCTCAGCAAAATGATAAATTACTGTATGAATTATGAAGAGTTAAATATTCATCTGTTAAATCTACAAGTTTACTCTTCCAAGTGGTCAAGGTCTACTGTTCTTACAGTGGTCAAGGACATTAAACTATAAGCTCTGAGGGGAATAAGACACAAAATAACTCCTTCTCTCCATAAGTAATGATCTTATGCTCTAGGAACTTACAGTCTAACTGAGCTGTATTCAATTAGAGCTATCTCAGTTACAAGTCAGAAACCCAAACCAAGATGGCACGGCAAAAAAGGGGTCCTTGGCTTATATACTGCAGCATCTAGGGGTAATACCAACTTCAGGTGTGGCTGTATCCAGCTGCTAATGCAGATTTCCCTCAGTGTTGGTTTCATTCTCAGGCATGGTTTTCCTATGATTCTCATCCTTCAAGCTTGACATAGAAGAACCTCTTTCTTAATAGTTCTGACAAGAGTCCTAGGTGACATTCATTGGCCAGGCCTGGGCCATGTGCCCATCCCTGAACCCTTTACTGTGGCTATTTGGTCTGGCTTGGATCATGTGGTAGCCCTCTTTGAAGATGGAATTAGGCCCACCTGATCCTCATGGACTGCGAGTAGGGAAAGGTGGTTTCCCAAAGAGAGAATCAAGGTGCTCTCAGATGAGAGGGCTGTAGATGTTGGCAGGAAAGCCTCAAGCATGTGAGTGGAGGCAGATTTACATAACACAATTTAGGAATACTTACAAACTAACACATACTAAATAGTTTAACAACTGACTACATCTTACATGCCCAACGCTGTGGGCATGTAAGGCAAGAAGGGATGAAAAAAGTGATGGTTGGTCTAAAAGACATCATAGGGTGGGAGCCTGGGGGAGGTTGGGGTGGGGACAGAGGAAGGCCTGAACCCAACATATAATTGCTTCTCCTCATTACCTGGAGCAGCAGTGCATAATTCTGGCTGCACATGAGAGTTATCCAGAGCCTTTTTTTTTTTTTTATTTTTTTTTATTTTTTTATCCAGAGCCTTTAAATAGATTGGTGGTAGAACCTCTCCTGAGATTCTAATTTCACTGGATTGGGGTGTAGCTCAGGCTTCAATGTTTTTTTAAAAGTTCCTTCAGGTGGTTCTAATGAACGACTGTGGTTACAGATCCACAAGAAAAATACCAAATGCCTGTAGCTAAATATGTAAGGCTGTTGTAATTTTACTTTAATCCATAAAATACCATATTTTTGGGTGGGAAAATGTAAAAATTACAGAAGTCAGTTAAGATAAAAAAAAGAAGTCAGTTAAGACAGCTTTTTATACTCAGAAGCAGGGAATTATGTTTTGGTAATAGTTCATTCTGCCAAGACAATTTACAAGTAAAACTTTCACTATGTCAGCATTGAGATATTTAAAAATATCTGAATGCACATATTTCTTTTTATACTTTCAGAAAATATTCCTCAAAGCAGAAAGTGAAGAAGAAATTTTTGCACATCTGGGATTGGATTACATTGAACCATGGGAAAGAAATGCCTAGAAAAAATTGTCAACTTTTTTTCAGCTTTTCTTCTTAGGTTAAATAAATTATGCTTCATATTATAGTAAAGATGCCTTAGGAAAATATGAGATTCTTTAAGCCTTATTGAAATGCAGATTGCTTTCAGAAATAGTTTTGGAAACATGATAAGACACCACCTGGTAATGGATTATGCTCTAATAGGCCATTTGTATGACTGTTGCTTAGAATTCACAATGCATTTTTCCATAGAATTGATGTTGAAATTGGTGGCTTGTTTCCAGGGAGGCTCATCAAAGCCCACTTTGCCCACAGCGTAGCTGAAATACTGTATATCTGCAATAAAAATAGAAGGAAACAAGATGGTAGAGTCTTCTTTTTCACTCAATACTATAAAATATTCTAAATAAAAGTGTGACAAAATGAAAAAAATGAGGAGTTTAAGATTTATCTCGAGGAGAGACAGGTTTAATGAGAAGATCAGAGATTCTAAGGGCATTGTGGGTGCCTTCTGGAGCTTTTGGAGGATGGAGTAACTCCTGATCCACTCTGCTCAGGTCATAGTCGGCTTCTTCTGTGTCCATGGAGCTGTTTCTCTGGGCGTCCCAACACAAGACCACACATGGATGTGTTCCCACTGCTTTCACTCAGTAATATAATTTCCTAAACTGGGCGCCTGGGTGGCTCAGTGGTTGAGCATCTGCCTTTGTCTCAGGTCATGATCCTGGGGTGCTGGGATAGAGTACCACATTGGGATCCCCGTAGGGAAGCTGCTTCTCCTTTTATGTCTCTGCCTCTCTCTGTCTCTCATGAATAAAGAAATAATCTTAAAAAAAAAAAAAAAAAGACTTTGCCCCAGCCAAAGGAATATCTCCCCTGTTTTCTATCTCTGAGTCTCTCTCTGGATCTTAGTGGCCCTTTCTCTCTCAGGGAGGTGTTCTCTCTTGGTCTTTTCATCTTAGGATACCCAAGGTAAGGGAGGCAGCTTTGAAAGTATGTGTTGGCAGGTGGCAGTAATTGATTGGGTTTGTAGAACCTGTTCTTAGGTATTTGAAGAAGAGGGGACATGTTGCTGAGCAATCAGAGGCCTTGTGTGAGAAAGAAATGCCTCCACAACATATCAAAGCAGAGTTGGTGGATGGATCCTGAGGTGCTATGGTCCCAGGTTCTCCCACGAGGAGACCCTGCTTGTTCACCAACAATGGCCCTCTGTGCATGAAGGAACCAGGACTCCTGGAAGCCTCCTCACAGAAGCAATGGTGAAGGTATGACCTGAGCCAGCTGGTGATGTCCACAGGCTTTTCCCCAGATGGCAAGTAAATCGCTACTCAGCCTACCCTTCTGGTCCTGTGTTCATCCACTCAGTCCTCTTGCTCTCTCTTTCTAGAGAGTAGATTGGAGGCCTTTCTCTCTACTCATCAAGAGTATAGCCCTCATTTCTAATAATCTCCTGGAACTACCTTTGCTTTCATGCCACTCTATTTACCCTCAATACACACAGACACACACACACAGTCTATTTTAGAATTGTCTTCCTTAAATACTCTCTGATCACAGACACACATGGGAACAATGAATGACCCAGCTCTGTGCTATCCCAGTGCTCAGGGAACACATGACTCCCCATGATTTCTACTTTGAGATGTTCAGAAATAAGAAATTACTTCCCCTCATACATCCCCTTTAAGTTTTATTTATATCCCAACTTGCACCACGCTGGCTCTGGCCAACCCTTCCCATGGAAACCAGGTGTGATGGGGTTTTTGTTTGTTTGTTTTGTTTTATTTTTTCTGAGAAAAGAGATGTGGAAAAAGATAAAAAGACAAGACATGCAGAAATCAAGCCCCTTTCCCCAAATCATAAAGAAAAGCATAGGTCGAGAAGAGGATCGAAGGGCTCCTTCTGGATCTCACTTGGTGCTTCACTGCTTATTAAACAACAAGATCTGAATGTTGGGATGAATCTTTAGCTCTGTCACCTACAGAGACAAATCAACCCAAAAGTTTTCCAGATCTGCAAATGAAATTTGGATTGGTTAAGAAGCAGCTTGGCATCTCTTCTCGCTCTGAGCGCGAATCCCTGGATTTTAAGCTCTGTTCCAGCTCCAGATCTGCTCCTTGACTGAACTGCATCATTCCAGGCTCAATCTGGGCATAAGCCACCACAATCCCCTCCTTCTCTCCATTTCGACAGCAGGACGGTAAGTGTCATGCATGGGCTCCTCGCTTCCTGCTACAGTCTTCACATATACATGGGCTCCTTCTGCTCCCATCAGATTCTTCTCATGTGTGGGTGACCTCCTAGGATTCTTGAGAAAACAAACAGATTTTTCAAAAATAGAGCAAAGGCTCCTGCTTCTAGCCAAACTGGAACAACAACAACCAGATTTACCCTCCCACCTAAAACAACCAATAGTCAGAAAGAAAAAAAAAAAACACAAAACATTTAAAACCATAGTTTTTGGGCAGCCCGGGTGGCTCAGCGGTTTAGCGCTGCCTTTGGCCCTGGACGTGATCCTGGAGACCTGGGATCGAGTCCCACATCGGGCTCCCTGCATGGAGCCTGCTTCTCCCTCTATGTCCCTCTCTCTCTCTCTCTCTCTCTCTCTCTCTCTGTATCTCTCATGAATAAATAAATAAAATCTTTTTTAAAAAATAAATAAAAAATAAAACAATAGTTTTCAAGACACTGGACATCAGGCAAGGAAGGATGCGATCCTTGAGAGAAAACAAATGAGGAAAGGCCTACAATTGCCAAGCTTAACGCCTTGGCAGATCTTTTCTGCTACTCAACTCTCTTTTGTTTAAATGTTAGTATGGTATTTCTTTTTCATTCCTTTTATCTTTAATCTATTAGTGTCTCTATATTTAACGTGAGTTTTTGCAGACAGTGTATAGCTGGATCTTGTTTTTATAGGCACTGATTTAAAAATTTGATGTTTATATCTCTGCCTTTTAATTGGGGTATTTAGATCACTTATGTGTAGTAAAGTCCTGATATGGTTGGGTTTCAATGTATCATTTTCCTATTTGTTTTCTATTTGTTCTGTCTGTTCATTGCTACTTTTTAAGGGTTTTTTTTTCTACCTTCTTCCACATAGATTTTAGGAGCATCTTATTGGGTTCCATGGAAAAAAATCTATTGGAATTTATATTGGAATTACATTTATCATATAGATTGATTTGAGTGTTTTTGACATCTTTATGCTCTTGAGACTTCCTATCCTGGAGCTTGGTATGTAACTCTCATTATTTAGGTCTTTTACTTTTGTATATTGATTTTATATCTAGGAAATTTGTTAAAAATCTCTCAATTTTAATACTTTATCTGTAGATAATTAGCTTTTCTATGTAGATAATCATAACATCTGCAAATAATGAAGTTTTGTTTCTTCTTTCCCAGTCTTATATTTCCACTTCTTTTTCTTCTCATTTTAGTCTTTATTGAGGTATAATTGACAAACAAAATTATAAGATGTTTAAAGAGTATGATGTGATTATTTGACATATATATACATTGTGAAAGGATTCCCCCTATAGAGTTAATTTCTACTTCTCTTTCTAATCCTACTGCATTGACTAGAACCTAAAGCACAATATTGAATTACATTTAATATCGAATAGTATTGTATTCAATATAGCATTCTTGTTTTGTTTCTGATCTTAAAGAGAATTCACTAATATTTTACCTTTAGGTATGATGTTTGCTATAACTTTTTTTAAAAAGATGTCTTATTTCAGGTTTCTACTCTGTTTTTGGTTTGCTAAGAGTTCAAATCACAAATGGCCTTTCAATTTTTTTGGACTCTTTCTCCTAATTGAGATGGTCACACAATTTTTCTCTTTTAATTTTTCAGTGAACTAAATAATGTTAAATGGATTTTCTAATATTAATTCAACCTTGAATTTCTATCCAGCCAATAAAAATATAGTGAGAACTTCCTTTATGCCTGAGCTTCATTGGGTTGCCTCTTTTCCACAGGTGTTCACACTGTACTTCTCCTATACACAGAAGGCTTAAAAACCCTCAGCTTGCATGTATCAATGATATATAGTGATTTTCAAAAAAAAATATTTGAGAGAGACAGAGGGGGTGAGAAGCAAAGGGGAGGAAGAGAGAGAGAGAGAAAGAAAAAGAGAGAGAGAGAATCTCAAGTAGACTCCTTGCTGAGCTCAGAACCTGATGCAGGGTTCAATCTCACCACCTTGAGATCATGACCTGAGCCAAAATCAAGAATCAGAGGCTTAACTGACTGAGCCACCCAGGGGCTCCCTTGATATACAGTGATTTTAACCCAGAGCTCTTACCTCAGCAATCTTGGGATTGTCATAGATTTCTGAAATTTCACATGGCCTCTCACTTTCCTAAGTTGGTAAAAATAAATAAGGAAGGAGGAAGAGATGAAAGGTCACAGCATTTGCCCATGCTCATGATTAAAATCAGTGATTCTTAAACCTGCATGCACATAAGAATCATCAGAAAGCATTAAAAACAAAACAAAATAAGCAAACAGATAATAACTACCCAAAAAAATCCATAAATGAGAAATACCATTGTATGTTACTTCAAAAATAGCCCAGGATTGACAGCAGGGAGAAGTGGGTGGGAGTAAAGATCAAGGAAGATTGGCCACATTTCGATAATTGGATTCATTATACTCTCTAGTATATATTTAAAATTTTCCACACCACAGCTCTATTTTCCAGAGATACTAACTAAATTCGTTTTGGTGATTGATATTTTTTGTAATAAAAATCTAGATGATTTTTAAAGTGCACTGAAGGTTAAGAAACTATGACTTAAATAACACTACCAACAACCACAATACACCTTAATATGTTTAAAGTTTACAACTTGTCAACACATCTTTATAACCATGATCTCAGTCCATCCTCAGAACTTTGCCTACCTCCTAAAATAGGGAGGGTAGTTTTTATAACTCCTATTTTGGAGTAGAACTAACCAAGGCACAGAAAATGTGAAGTCACTTACTTAGGATCACATAAATCATAAAGTGGCAGAGCCGGGGTAAGAGCCTATTGTGTCTATCTCCCGTTGGTGCTTATCAATATGAGAACAACCAGGATCATTCATAAATACAGGATGGAATTAGAGCCCAGTGTCCACACAACACAGTTGTATTACAACCATGGAAATTTCTTGGACATTGTCTGGGTGGCCTTTGAATTCTGAGCATGGTCTCCAGAGCAATCCAGCATTTGAAGGGGTGGGGTTGGCAGATTCCCTTGTGACTGATGTGCGTTCAGATGTAGAAAAAGTGCAAAGGTAAACAGAGCCACATACCTGTGGGCGTATCCCTACCATAGACACCTCAGTACCTGTTAGTCTCCTACCTTTCCTGAGATTGTCTCCACTTCCTTTATGAAGCTTAGGCCCTTTTTCCTTGACTTTAGAAAACACACCCACAGATGCGCATTTGCCATGATAATACATGTCCCTCTCCACTGCTACTTTTTGCCACCCCAAATACTATCCTTGTTGCCACGGATTTCCTAAAATGAAGGATGTGTGATAGATTGGCTCTGCTGGCATCTGAGATGAGTCTGAGATGGAAATTGAGGGGCAGGATGTCCACCATCGTCTCCCCAGGAAACAGATTCAAATCCTGACACTCTCAGTCCAAGGCCAGTTCACTGAAATACTGATTCCTGCCAATACAGCCAAACCCAAAGAAGCTGCTAATCACCTCGGTGGATTCATTGCTGCTTCTTCTTCGGTGGATCAGCATAAATAGTAAAGCCACCAACAGGGCTGTGGCCACCAGGGACGGGATGCCTGCTGCTAATCCAAGAGAGGGCCCACAGTCCTGGCACACAGAGAAGGGCAGAGTCAGGTTTTCCAAGAATAAAGGAATAATTCAGTTGATTAAAAATAAGACAAAACAAAAACGTGCACAACCTCTAAGTGTCATATACAAAATCAAAAGGTTAATAAGATACTGTGGAAAAAAATGTTTGCAATTTATATATGACAAATGACTCATGTCCTGGGACTTAATCTACATAGTTTAAATCAATGGGAGAAGAGTGATAATCCAGTAGGAAAATGGGCAAATGATATGAACAGGCTCTTCCTAGGAACAGAAATACAGATGTCTCATCAACATAGCAAAAGCTGAGAAATAATTCAAAGCAAAGATTAGATACTATTTTAACCAGTTTGGCAAAAAGTAAAAAGTTATATCCCACATCATTTTGATGCGGATCTTTACATTTATTTACACTATATCCATTAAGCAATCAATTTTAAAACTTCCATTTTGTTTTGATCTGAGTGGAAATAGCCACACTTGTCTCCACCTAAATTTTCAGGTTTGTATATTGTATGGAAATATCAAAGATAATCTGCAGAATCTCTATAACCACCCCAGGATCATGCCCTAAGCCAAAGGCAGATCCTCAACTGTTGAGCCCCCCAGGTGCCCCTCTCCCTCATTTTGGGGGCTAAATTGGTCAGAAGAGTAATTGTTAAGCCAGATTCTATGCTTGGCAACAGTTCACATATCGAACTCTAATCCTCAAAACATGAGTAGGAAATGGCTGGAGCATTATTATTCCCATTTTATAAGTAACCAACCCAAGGTTCCATAATGTAGTGATATACTTACTGCTTCTTTCCCACCTGTAGCAGCTGGGGAGGAAGTCTGTGTGGAAAAAGAACATACATCTTAAAAAGCCCAAATCTACACAGTGCACATTATACAAGAGAGCCCATCAAAGGTTAAGCTATAATGACTAAAGCTCACTCTTTTGCTCAAGTTTCTTTTGAGAACAGATGACAACTGCCAAATAGAACCTTACTCGATTGCTTTCCAGTAAGAAGGAATGAAATCTGGCTATAAAGAGAGAATTCAGAAATTCAAATGTCTTTGTTACTCCGCCTCTGGATTTACCGTAAAACACTTTACAATTCAGAAAGGCTTTCATCTGTCCCTAGTCCCTACACCCTTTCCAGCATCCTTTGGGCCACTTGTCCACGTTGCTAGGAAGAAAACAAATATAAGAATTGGTGGAAGCAAGTTTCTTCAAGGGAGCCTTCCTTGTTTTCAAATACACAATGAAGCAAGTGGCTTCGGGGGGTATCTGAAGTTGTGAATATCCATGAATACATGTGTCCAGTCCATATCTCCACTCAAGGGAGAGGGAATCATATTTCACCCATTTATGAGATATTTCAGGTGAGAGTCTTCCATAGATCACTAAATCTCAAGGGACAAAGTTCTACATTCACCACTAGCTGGTGTAAGCTACAGTAGGTGGGGTTAAGAGCAGGGGTCCCTGGCTCACATTTGCCTGGAACAAAATGGTAATTTCTCAACTCAAGCAAAGGAAGGGACCGCACCACTTCGTCTGTAAAATCAGGATGTTAGTCCCTACTTCTAGGGTTGTTATGAGGATCCAGTGAGCATCAGAAGTATACGCTTCCATGTTTCCCCTAAACTTGGCAAAGTTCTGGTCAGACCTATTATTTACTTAATCTTCTCAACCTCAGGGAGCACATTGGAGTGCCCAGGGCCTGGGCTTTTACTTGTTGTCTCTATCTTAGAAAAAGTGGAATACATCTTAGACAACTTATGGGTCTTTTCCTAGGTTCCAGGGGTAACTATAAATCTAACATAAACTTGGGTGTTTGAATTCTAAGCCTAGGTCTCTTTCCCAAAGAACGCCCATCAGAGGAGGGATTTGTACTTAACTGATTACACTGTTGCCTAAATACAGACACACACACACACACACACACACACACACACACACTGCCCCCCCCCCCCCCCCCGCCCGGGGCACTTCAGGGCTGCCATCTGCCTAAAGTGTTCTATTCCTCAGGGTAGTGGGAAGAGTGGATATTGTTTCAGGTAAAACATTCTTGTCTGTAGAGTTCACTTGGGCTGGCTTTGGCAAGAAAAAAGAAAAGAAAGAAAGAAGAAAGAAAGAAAAGAAAGAAAGAAAGAAAGAAAGAAAGAAAGAAAGAAAGAAAGAAAGAGAAAGAAAGAAAGAAAGAAAGAAAGAAAGAAAGAAAGAAAGAAAGAAAGAAAGAAAGAAAGAAGAAAGAAAGGAAAGAAGGAAAGAAGGAAGGAAGGAAGAAGAGGAGCTAACTGTAAAGCTGCAGGGTGCCATGGGGAGCCCAAGTCCAGAGGGAATCTGGGTTCTCCAGGGATTGGAGCCGTACCTCTTGGGACCTCTCTATCTCTCCTGAGCATCGTAACCTTTCACGCGTGCTCTTCTCTGCCCATTTGCCCTTCTTTCTCTCTCCAGATGGATGTTTCTGCCCTGCTAACTGTATCAGCTAACAATTACAGAGAACTTACTAAGTACCAGGCTCTTCAAGTACTTTCCCTGTATTGGCTCATTTGTTCTTCGCAACAGCTAGTGAAGAAAAACAATAATGACCCCCATTTTACAGAGAAGAGAGAAGCACAGAGAAGTGAAGCAACGTGTGTGAGGTCACACAGCCCTAAGTGGTAAGTGCCCTCAGTGGTAGATCCAGGGTCTATGTTCTTAACCATGTGCTAGCTACATTGCGTTCCAAGACCAAATGTAGCACCCCAACCCGGTTTTTGTACTTGATGGTTCAGTATGGCTCAACAGAAACCGACTTACACATGCTCCCCTGTTCCAAACCCCCTGCAGACAGGCTCTGATGGGCCAGGTATTCACCTCTCCCTTATTTCCCAGGGCACTGGCATCTCTGGTCATTCAGGAGCACCAAAGGGAAGGGTTATTTATTTATTTTTCTAAGTTTCATTTATTTATTTTAGAGAGAGAGAGAGCAGGGGGAGGGGCAGAGGGAGAGAGAGAATCCTGAAGCAAGGTCCCCGCTGAGTGTGAAGCCTGACCCAGGGTGCAATGTCAGGACCCTGAGATTACGACCAAAGCTGAAATCAAGAGCAGGCTGCTCAGGTGCCCCCAAAACGGAAGGGTTATGCAGTCAAATGTAACTGCCAGATAGGGTACTTGCCCAGGATATAGGACATGAATGCTAAGACCAGGCAGTCCCAGACAAACTGGGATGGTTGGTTGCCTTACATAGATTCAAAGGGAGGAAGGGACAGTGCCCAGAGAAATGGGCTATTAATAAAGGAGGCATTACACAAAGTGATGACTAGCATCATGAAGAGTTTCCCTCTCACCCCCCCTCACCTCCACAGCCCTGAGCAATGCCTTCTTGTGAGTTACCCTCATAGGATAGGCCAAAAACCAGGATAAGACAGAAACTGGGATCTCTACAGACCTGCTCAGTTAAGCAGGAACCATATGAGAAGGTCTTGACAGGTACAGAGAGGGATAGGGGAATTTGTATGAGGACAACAGTCAGAGGCTGAAGCAGAGAGCAGAGAGAGCAGGACAGGGTGATTCCAAAGGCAGGGCCCTTGTGGGATGGCAGAGTGGGTGCCAGGGGAGTCGAGGGACAGAGATCCAGGGTGGCCAGGAGTGGGCGCCAGAAGGCAGCAATGAGTCCAGGTTGCCCCTTTCCGTGCTCTCCAGGATGATGCCCCCATGTTCCAGTAAAAATGAACACTGGTGTATACATCCTCCAAATCAGGTAAATTCAATTTATTCTCTTTGAACAACAATGTAACTTATCAGAAAAATTTGGCAGAGCCAAACCCACTAAGAAACTGGGCCAGGAAAATGTCTGGCTCAATCATAACACCACATCTGGGCAGAAAACTCCCCTGGCTATGTTATCGCTATGCACAGAAGACAGAGAGCAGAAGACAGATCAGCTGTGGACTGGAACTACATGCCGTCAGCAACTACAAGCTCCATCTGACTTGTAACTAAACACCGTAGTCTAGAGCCATAAACTTCAACACCCAACAACACCCCTTCTAGAACATAGAGTAAAGAAATCCTCTTAAATGCAGACAAGGATTTAGCTTTTTATTACAAAATTATTCCTAATTGTGGCTAATCAATTAAAGAAATAATTCACTTAAATGAATATCATGTAACATCCCCCAGTTATAGTTGTAAAGGCTGATAGAAAATATTTATCATAAAATCTATATTAAATAATATGTAGAGTAAGAACATAATGGCACAGAGAACAAATGTCAAAATGTATGCAAAGTCAAACAGGACTAGAAGAAGAGACACCAATGTTTTTTGCTGATCAGAATTTAGGTGTGTTGATCTTTTTTCTCTAGTTTACTTTCAAAATGTTTATTTATAGCTTTTATAATTGAAAAAATTTGTCTCAGCCCCTTCCCCCCAACTATTCAGAAGTGCCTTTGAAAATGCAATTCGGGGCATCTGGGTGGCTCAGTGGTTGAGGGGCTACCTTCGGCTCAGGTCATGGCCCTGGGTCTTGGGATCGAGCCCCACACTGGGCTCCCTGCTCAACACGAGCCTGCTTCTCCCTCTCCCTCTGCCTGCCACTCTACCTACTTGTGCTTTCTCTGTCAAATAAACAAATTAAAAAAATCTTAAAAAAAATAAAACCAGCAATTCATCCCTCAGCATGAGGCCCACGTGAAGGTGGGCGCTCCTCCTGCCCCTCCTCACCCCTAGGCAAGCATGCACCTGCCTGGAGACTGAGCCTGCAGAACTTACCGTGTTGGCTGGCAGTGTGAAGTTCAGTGAGAAACCCTGGAGGGGAGAAGCAAACATAAGCACTCTGGGAATGATCAGTCAGGCTCCTGACCCCTCTACCGACTGACATGTACCCACGGGGGTCACAGGGAAATTCACTGATTCCACAGGCTCAGTCAGCCCCCAACCTCTGCTTCCAATCTTGGCCCCCAAAGAGGGAAGGAGCAGAGGAGGCTAGGGTCTTGAGTCCTTCCCCATATTAAGTCAGTCTTGCCTCTCTCCCCCACCCCAACCCCCATCCCCACCCAGATCCCCAGCCAGGGCCAGATAAAGGGGCCAGCCAGTGATTGCCTGGTGGGGGTCCCAACCCACGGGCAGCAAAGAGTATTAGAAATTCAGCAAAGGGCTGAAAGTTGTTTTTCCCCAGAACTCCTTTTAGGAAGGGAATTGTGGGAGTTAGAAGCTCTGGGTACTTTCTGCTTGGGGTAGGAAGTAAGACCCACGAGGGGCATGCTCCAGCAAGAACACCTGCTCCTAACCCCCTCCCCAGGAGAGAGAGCCTGAGAAGGACAAGGCTTCTGTGGGCGCTGAGTGTAAGGCACAGTTGCCAGGCTGGAGCAGAGCTGCTCGGGACAAGAAAAGAGAAAGTAACCCTCTGCACCCTCCCCTCAATCAGCACCCAGCCTCACCTCTCCCCCAAATATGGAGGCAATATTGAAAGATCGTGAGCTCCATGGGGCACCAAATCGTTAGCCTGCCCAATCCTGCTGTGGCTCCTCCCTGCTCCCTGTGCTCATCTTCTGTCACTGCAGTTTGGGCTTGCCCATGCCAATCTTTCCAGGCTGCTCTTTACTGAGACCAAGATAGACACCTTCTAGGACAATGTTAGAGCAAGAGGACTATCTGGGCCACCTTAGGCCTGTGTCTGCTTGCTCCAGGGACCTAACCGCTGCCCATCCTGCTAATATCAACCAAGCCCACAAATGCTGCAAGGACACTTGGTGGCCACTGTATTGAACACATCTGCCCAGAGCCTTATCTCATCAGTGAATACTGAGTACTGATGTCAGCAGGCCCAAGACAAAGCTTCCTTTGGGGGGACAGCAGAAGAGGGGGGGCAGCAACAAGTGGGCCATTGCATGTGCTGTTTACCAATATCTGGATGACGAAGATTTTGGCCGATTTCAGAAAGACATTCCTATTTTGTAGAAATACGCTACAGTGCTCTCATGGAGAGAAAAACATCACATCAGTTTGGGTGGGGAGAATCTGCGGCAGTGTCCTTTAGAGAGGCAGCTGCGTGGGGTGGGGCAACACTGGGCTTGCAGTCACCTGATCTAGATTACCAGTCCAGACTCAGTCACTTAGTAACTGTGTGGCCTTGGAAAAGTGACTCTAAGTCTCTGGTCTCCATTTCCTCTCAGCAAATCTATTTTCCCGGGCTTAAAATAGGGATAATGTTAACTCACCCTGCCCATCTCACAGAAGAAGCCCAAAGGGAATAACATCTGTGATAGCCCCCTCCGAACTGTAAAATATTCCAGGTGTGTGGGGGAGTATGTGGTGGGGGAGTCACACCATGTCATGCTCCTCGTGGCTTGGTCAGCTCTGAGCAAGGCATAAGGAAACCACTTGGGAAGTTCTTATTGGATGGAGTTGCATGCATAGATTAGCAACATTCCAAGTACTGGAATTTGTTACAATACACTTATTGCTGGTCTAAGCACCATGCAATATCTACATAACAGTTCTGATGGCACATTAAGATCTCAGCGGCCAAGTGTCCTTTATTACAAACTTGCCATTTGTGAGGGGAGGAGGGAGAGACAGGTAGTTACTCACTGTTATTAAGGGGACACTGTGTGTCAGACACCGCATGCATAACCTCCCTGTAAAAGGAACATCCCTACATCGCGGGTGTGGGGACTCAGCAAGACAGGTTGCTGGTAAGTGGTCCGGGTCTGGTTAGATCACAGATCTTCCTAACTCCAAAGCCAGAATTCAACTCCTTTTCATAATCTATTTAATAAAGGAACCCCAGTAGCCTCGTTTAACTTAGCAAACTTCATTTGATTGAGTCGCACCCAATTATGTGTCACAAGTCAGTAAGAAAATTGGAAAGTTCCGATGTAACTTGTGAGTATCTACGTGGCTGATGGCGTAATGGAAGGTGGACCGAGCAAATGAGGATAAAGGTGCATCACACCCACTGCTTCGACTGGGAAGTGAATTTAGCTGAAACATCTACTTTGTACCCTTGTTGTATGTGGAGTTTTAAAAACAAAACTTTAATGTTAAAATAAAAGATGAGATCGGCAAATAGTAGATGAGAATTGTTTTTAATGATTAGTATTTTGCACATAGGAAAATAATAAAAAAAAGAAAACCAAGCTCCTTGAAATCATAATACTGAGGGTACAGTCATATTCATATTAGGAGATGTGAGCTTTAAACGCCTGGGAGTTATTTTTTATAGCGATAACAGAAGGGTAGGGTAAGAAAAGATGCTAGCCTACTCACCATTTCTGACAGCCTCCCAAGAACCTTCACCAAACACCACCCTCAGCGAACTCCTTTCTTGCTGGAGTTGTTGGCTTGTGTCTCAACATTTGTAGGAGCATCCAGCTGGGAGAGCAAGCGTGACAGGGCAAGGGGCGGCTCCATGAGAGCTCTGGCCAAGCCATTTATGGTCAGGGGAGTAGCCAGGTCATCTGCCCATCCTTCAGGGAGATGGTGTCCTGCTTCACAGCCACTATGGATGGCCTGGATCACCCATCCTCTTTGGGGGTTTTTTCCCTCCTTGCTTTCCAGGCTCCTTCCTCAGCTACATCTCCATTTCAGCAAAGAACCCATAGCTGGCTAGAGAACGTAGTGGTTTCTGTGGTGAGCAGCACTTTAGAAACAATGGGATCCACAGGCAGAGGCTGGCCGCACCCTCCCCCTCTGCAAGCTTCCCTGGTGACCGCTGTCCCAGCAGCTGTGGGGGGCAGCACACCAACAGCATCAACACAGAGGATGCCTAGTGATGGCTGTTGGAGCCTGCTCTGTGTTTGAGGCAGGGCTGTAGCTGCCCTAGGGAACACATTCCCTGGTCAATGAGCTTCCTAGTGGGGATTTGGCCTCACCCCCCTTTCTGTTCTCACATTTTGAGAGGAGATCCTCCTAGAGTTGGAGGAAGACACAGACATGGATGCTTTATGTTTTTTATGAGGTCTTTGTTAGGAATTTGCTTCTTTGAAACAGTGAGGGAGCTGGAGTCCCATGCCAACAAACAACAGAATTATGACCAATAAATCTGATGACTTATATGAATGCACTCATCATGATTCAACAAATCTCTCTGACACTTTCTATATGTCAGGTGTTTTTCTGGGCATGGTTCTGGGCCTTGGTGATGAAGACAAATGAGACCCCGACTCTTGGGGAGTGTATGTTCCAACGAGGGCCAATGGACCCCAATCAGAATAAGTGAGACCCACTAGGAGAGGAGCAAAAGGAGTGATTGGAGTGACTGGGAAACAGTTGCTTTGAATGTCCCTGAGAGATGACACTTCAGATGTGTGTGAAAGAGAAGAGGTCCCAGGCAGAGGAAACAGCATATGCAAAGCTCCAGGGCTGAAGCAGACACAGACTGGAAGGAGGTCCATGTTCCTGAAGCAACATAAACTGGTGGTCACCAGAGGGGAAGAGGGGGATGGGTGAAACAGTGAGGGGATTAGGAGGACACTTACTGTGATGACCATTACCACTGAGTCATGTACAGAATTGTTGAATGGCTATATCCTACTCCTCAGACTAATATAATGCCATATGTTAATGCCAGTGTTAATGCACTGGAAAATAATTATTAATTAACTTAAAAATGTCTTAACAACAACAAAAGGCAGAGTGAGTTAAAGCAGGAGCAGAGCAGGAGCTAATTGTTGTTGACAAAGATCACCTGGCTTCCCCGTGAAGCCTGGATCACAAGGGAAGGGTGTCAGCCCAGAGCCTGGCTGGCAGAGCAAAGGTGGTGGCTGCCCTGGGATGGGGAACAGTGGAAATGGAGAGTAGTGGATGGGCATGTGACTTACTGTGGAGGTTGAGGCAGTGAGTTTTGACAGTGGAGTAAAATGTGCACAGGGAAGCTGACTCCTGGGTTTGGGGCTTGCTCACAGAGGGCACGGTGGCACCGTGTGTTTGGGCAGGTGACACTGGAAAAATGGATTTGGGGCCCAGGGATCCAGGCACTAGGGTACTGTCTTGAGCGAGACCTATACGGCCTGTGCTTCATGGGGCTTCCAGTTCCCAAAACTCCACAGCGATGCCGATGCCTACACTGATGTCCTAGTGTCTGGACGTCACAGAGACAGCTAAGTTCAGACAGGCCTGTGTGTAACGCCTTAGCTGCAATCATGGAAGCTGAGTGGTCTTAGGCAAGTAAAGTAACGTCTTCTAGCCTCAGTCTCTATCAAATGGGGTTGATCAGGTTTACAGTGACTAGACTAGTGAAATCAGTACAAGTGGTACAACTTGTGCCTCTAACTTTTCTTGGTGGGCACAGACTCATACCTGGACCAGAGAGCTGGACCAAGGGACTCTAGTTCATGGCCCCCGCTCCCTCTGGATAAGGCTGTCTATGATGGGTAAGGCCGGTGAGGTCCTTTTTGACTCTGCTATACATCCACTGACCACCACCCCTCCCTCCAACTGACAGGGTATCCCTTTAGGAGAATGGCTAAGACCTCTAGTCAGTGGTGCACTGGCCAAGTGTCTGGGCCCATTGTGGTTCTCTGGTCACAGGCGTGAAAATGGACTGTAATTAATTTAAGAAGGAGGAGAGAGACTCGATTGGCTTTGTATAGGAGATCTCACAGAAAGAAGAGAGGGCTAGGAAAGGCAGGACGAGGCCTTCTGGGAAGGCAGAACGAGGTTGCTACTGAGGCTTCAGTGGCAGAGACTCTTCCACCATCTTCTCAGGATATCCTCCCTGGGGAAAATCTCAGCCCTTTTGCCCCTTGATCAAGATTTCAATTCCAGGAAGAGGAGCTAATCAGTCTGGCTCGGGTCATGTGCCCCAGGTGACCACGATTGGAGCATGGGTGTTCTGCAAATGGAACATGGCACCATCACTCAAAGAAGAGGGAATGGGTGAAATAAGTGGTCCCTCTTCCTCTGGGAATTATCTTCTTAGAAACTATAGAAGGAATGCCCTTTAGTGGGTGAAGAGATGGAGGGCACCAACTCTGAGATTCTCTCATCATTTGTATCTTACCACCATTTAAATTGCCGCACTATGGTTTGCCAGGCAATAATGGTCAGTTTAAAAACCTGGACCATTCTAAATGATAAATGGCCTTATTCTTGTTTTTGTTTTTGTTTTTTAAATCTGTACCTAAAATGCCAGTAGGGAAATAGTGATGAAGTAAAATGTTAAAACAAACAGAAAGATTCTGGTCATTTCCCTATCTATGAATGTCACATGTGAGAGCCATTAGTGGGGTCTGCCAGATATTTCTAGTTCATCTCATTCTTAATCTGAAGTTAAGAGTAGCCATACAAGTTCCTTTGGCCAACGACACGGGAGTAGAAGTCATATAGCACTCTCAGGCAGTTGTAAGAGACAGTGTGTGATTTGTCATTCTTTCACTCTGCCATAGAAATCAGCAACGCTCCAGGTAGGAGCTGCTCCTTCATCCTAGTCCTGGCCACAGCTAATGTGGAAGAGCTCGCAGACACCAGAAATAAACATGTAGTATGAACAAGGAATAAGCCTTTCCTATGTAATTTTGTATATGTGGGGGTTGTTTTTTGATGCAGCATAAACCCCTTTACTCTGACTGACCCATCAAGCATTCATACCCTTGTCCCATTGGGGTCCATCCTTTAGGTACTGGTAAAGGCAAAAAGAAAAGTCCTAAAACCTTGACACTCCCCATGCAGCACAACACAGTTGCATAAGTGGTTCTGCATTTAGAGCGCTTTGCATTGAGACCAAACTGAGTGCTTAAAACAAAAAACAGGATTCCTTACTACCCTTCCTGAGATAACCACAAAATTCTAAACATCCCCCAAAGTCTCCCTAACTGTCCTTGATTAGATGGAACCTCTGTCCTTGGGTTAAAAATGACCCTGTATCACAGGAAATAAGTGAGATACTCAATTTGCTATATTTGAAGAGGGCTTATTCAAAGGACTATTTATAACAGTCCTCCTTGGGGGATAGCGTAGTGCCCCAGGATTACACCAGCTGAGCGTCATTACCACCCCTAGGCCTGAAGGGGGGAGCAGGAGTGGCTGGCAGTGCCCAGAGAAAGAGGGCCACCTTAGAGGAGCTGCGATCATCAGTTTTAGATGCCAGCTGAGGTCCTCAGCACACAAACAGGTGGAAACGAATACAGAGAGGTGCTGAGGGACAAACGAATGGTGTCCACCACACTAGCACTGTCACCACGGCAACCAGTTCCACAACAAGTATGTGCTCGGATTTCCAGCCTGTTTGGATTCAAGAAAGGGGACAGCTTTGAAGTCATCTTTAGCTTTGCTCCTGACCTTCTGGGTCCCATAGGGAGCTCTGTTCTGGACCAGGTACTCACCAGAAAATAGAAAGCCACTGAGAAGATCCCCCTTTCTGTGTCCTCAAGTCTTGTGGCATTAGCTCATCGGAAATTATCGAACTCATCACCAAGAGGACCACTCTCATCTGAACTAGTAACACAAACCCAGGACACATCCAGAAACCCACATTCTTTAATGAAACAATTCTTTCTAGACAGACATGTTAGCCCCTCTCCACTTTCTCTTGGAAACTAACATTTCATGAAATGTAAAATTACACAAAATAAGAAGTACAATATATTTGTTGATAGCACTCGAAACAGTTTTTCTTTTTTAAAAAGAAACCTTTTAGGCATTGGGGATTATTTTTCAGAAGTTCGGTCTACCAAGGAAACTTGAAAAACAAGGGAGCTGAAGCCAAGGGAACATTTGTTCGCAAACTGAACAACAGCACCACGAATTATTTGAGACTCATCCCAATGTACCATATCGACAGCAAATCCCAGCATGAATTCGCTAGTTAATAGGGATTGAAACAGGCGGAGCTAAACAGGTTTAAGTTACTTCCAGACCCTCACCCTGCCCTGGGATTCAGGCTCTAGCTTCTGACAGACCAAATCACATGAGAATGGGACCAGGCCGATGACCCAGACTCCAAACATTTCATCAGGTCATTAAGGTAATTCTGTGACCCTAACTGGTCTTGGAGCTCTGTGACACCTCCAAAGCCCAGCAGCCAATGAACGGACAGAGCAGGCTAGAGCGAGGTCTCCCCTGGGAGGAGCTTCGGCAGGGGGCCTGGGTCTTCCCTCCGAGTGGACCATCTCTTCTGAAGCCAGAGCATCGATCCCCCCCTCGAGTGAGCTTCCAGGGGAGCGGTCTGGCCAGACCCAGCTGAATCAGGGCTTGTCTTGTCTGGAGTGCGTCACTCACACCAGGCCTAAATACAGGTTTTCAAAGGCGTCCCATTGTTTCAAGTTGGCCAAGTTGTGTGTTTTTGAGAATAATCATACAAAAGAGATAAAAAATAAGTACCATTGTTTCATGAGGGTGGCCAGTGTTGAGGCAGAGCCAACTCTGTTTCTGACTCTCTCCCACATTTCCATGGAATTTGTTGATTTTATTCAAGTTTTTAAAAGGTCGAAACTACAGAATTTTCGTCTCATAGCCACCTCACGTATTCTGGTTTCACTTTCAACATTGACAGATATGATTAAACAAAGTAAAACCTGAGAAAATACAAAAATCTAAGAGATGGGATTCACCTTAGCAGGCCGGGTGAACCACAGACAAGGTGCTCCAGTAGCTGAGTCTAAAGGCCCCTGGGGCAGGGACTGGGATGTGTCACGATATGAGAATGCAAGCCAAATCTCCATCCAGGGCCAAGAGAGGATTGGCAAAGGAGACATGTAAAATGCAGGGCTGGTCCAGGAGGGCCTGCTCAATAAAGCTACGGTCAGTGGGTTGGCATCTGTCACACTGGATTGATTAAGGCTCTGACAGCTGATCCTTTACATACGTACATATATACAGACATATATTATTATTAACAATAATACTTTGAATTTTTTTTGTTTTAAGGAAAAAAATATTTCCATGCATTTCTTCTACCTTTCTTTGTATTATCCTTTGTTTTACTCCCAGCAATCATTTTAATTAGACATAGTCCTTTGAGGGCATATTCTGATCTTTAAAAAATATAACTTTTAAGCTTTTACAAATACTTTGTTTAAAATGATGTAGCTTTATCCCAAAGGAATTCTGGTGCTTGGGAGCTATCTTGGGTCTCACGGAAAACACTCTCGTGTGCTGTCCTGTACTCAATACCAACCAAACAGGACTTACAGTTATGTAAACATTATTTAAAAATTATTCCAACATAAATACTCTTTTAAAGCTAACATACCACAGCTTTTAGCTTATAATGCCCATAGATGCCTTAATGAAATGCCATTCAAAACTACCTCACTGTTTAAAGTACACCTGGAGATTCTAAAATTATGTAAACAACATCCTCTACACTTCTCTAGAACAAGTGCCAAGTGTGGTAAATTCTGATTGCAAGTTGGTGATTGAATACTAATTAGCCTGAACGAAGTTACCAATGCACTCTTTGACCTGATTGGTGACAGGAAGTTAGTCACAGGTTGACTTATCCCACAGATGATGATTCTTACATGACGTATAATTAACCAGTTTTCAACAATGTTCACCCTGTGAGGGACCCGAACTGGTCCTTCATAGGCTGTCTTTGCACATCTTGCAAATGCAGTTTGAATCAGTTGTCTAGAAGTCAAGGTCAACCACAGCAAGTGCCTCTAAACCTGGAGGACAACATGGTTTCCTAAGCCCATGGAATCCCACGCATAGGTGGAGTCTTCTAAAGTCAGCCAGGAAAGGAGTATGAGGAGGAGCCAGGATGTTTTCTTCTCGGCAAACTGGGGACTCTCATGAGCAAATGTGTTGCTGGAATTCATAGTGGATGTCTCCGCCTCCTAATGCAATGAGGTATGGGGGAAGCCCAGCATGGCAAGGAGAGCCAATGACACAGAGAGAGGGCTTGATGTCTACTAGCCTGGTGATAATGATGATGCTGAGGCTCCAGCTCTCTCTCTGTGCACTGCTTCCTGCGAGTCCTTTTTCAGTTCTGACATCCATATTCTCAGGTTTCCTGATTGACATGTCCCTGGCACACAGAAAGCAAAAGTCTCCAGCCACAGCTGTGAGTAACAAATCAGCCATGGCCAAGCTTCTATCCTCACCGCTCAATGTAGACAGAAGACAGCCCAAGTCTCTGGGACACCATCACGTTGCCTGGCACCTACAGAAGCACATCCCGAAATAGAGGAATGACCAACCCAAGGACTGGCCTTTTGCCCCATAGGAGCAAGGGACAAGGAGAATGAGGATGACCAGGCATAGCATTAGTGGTTAAGTGACTTCAAAACTTTAATCTTCTTTAAAAGTCCGTGACTGATAACATTGTAGCCAGAATCAAAGAAACATCTTTGCACCTCCGGGGTGGCCAAACTTCACACCAGATACGTTCCTTCAAGACTAGATTTTGAGTTTGTGTTTGAGAAAAATACTCTACACTGGTTTAGGCAGATTCACAAGGTGCTATTGTCATAAACAAACAAACAAACAAACATTCTCAGTTCCAGTCTTTCACGAACATCGATGTTACTTCTTCATGTGCAGGGCATCCTGGAACTTGGTGCTGGTGTATCGGGCGTGAAAGCCTTTCTTGTTGATGGTGTCATCCGTGTGGAATTGAATCATTAGAGAATCTCCTGCAGAGTAGATCTCTTCCAGTGGCTGAGGAGAGGGCAAAAGAAAACCAGGGGGACATTAGGTCAGTTGGCTGTGGTTGGAGTTTCAAATACAGAGGATGAGACAAAAGTTACATGAGAACGCAAGCAGGAAGCAAGCCGGCGTGGCCATGAGGCGTCCCTGGCACCAGAGACCGAAGAGCATCAACGCAAACTCCTTTTCACAGGAAAACATTGCCAGTTCTGCTCCAGAGAGCTCCCCGGCCCTACTTTTTCAGAGACAATTCTAGACACACAGCTCATATAGAATCTTTTGGTTATGCAGGTGGACTAGCACTGCTCTGAGCACTTTCAGATCTTACCTCATTCAAGCTTTATAAGGTGGATGCTATCTCCATTTTATACTTAAGGAAACTGACACTCAAGTTGACACAATTAGGCAGGTCCTTCTGGCTGTAAAGTCTGTGTCACCCATTACCTAGCTCCAGGGTCACCCTCGGGATATATCTCCCAGTGGACCAAACACCAAAGCCCATGCTTTCGGCCTATGTCCTGTCCAGGGGCAAAACATGGTGCAGAGTCTCTATGTTTATCACAAAGTTTTTGCCAAGGGGTTAATGAAGGGGAGCCAGGTTCTGAGGCTGCTGTCTTCCAGGGCTCAGGGGGACCTAACCAGGCTTCCCACACACCCCACTGCTCTGGACTTTCCAAGGTTTTCCTCTGCACATGGGCCCCGCCGTCCAAAAGATTTTATCAAAGGCGTGGTATTGGTTATGTCACACTTTGTCATTCTTTCTTCTTCGGGAGAGTGAGTAAAGATGATGGGAAATCATTCAGAGACCTATATAAATGCATTTTGAGGTTCTGATCATCACGAGGAGCACTAGTGACTGCAAAATGAGCTATGTGAATTCATCCAACAGCAAAGAAGCTTGTGCCATCAGTCCCAGAGGCAGAAACAGGAGAGGACAGGGGCCCAGTGGGAGCAATGCCCAGCATGGTGCAGCCAGACAGTGTGACCAGGAGCCTGGACTGGCTGGTCCACACACTTGCACTGGGTGCCAGCTGTGTGCCAGGTCCTAGGTCAGGTGTTGTGGAGATAGTGAACAAAACAGGCCTGTCCTATCCGGGGTAGGTGACTGAGGACAGAGGAGACAATGAGAAAAAAGGACAAAAACCTGGAGCATAACTCTGTGTTCACAGTAAGCTTTGTAATTTCTGTAAGTAACTGGAGTTGCCTGGGGAGAGAACTGTGAATATATGGGATAGACAAAAGCATGATTTAAAACAATTTTTCAAGCCTCAAACCAAATAAAGGTGACCTTGGAGGTGGCGGGCAGGGAGCCCTTTGCAAAAATAGGAAAATCCTCAGGGAAAGCCTCTTACACAGCCCACATCAGTAGGGAGCCCTCCGGATCTGGTCCCAGGCCACCTCCCCACCTCCTCAGCAGAGCTCCAGCAGCTGGGGACGCCCCCGGCCGCTGCGAACCAGTGGCGGGGGCAGCTGGACTGCACACCTGCCCAGGTGTGTCACGCTCTGCAGCTCACGCTTCGCCCCGCGGCCCCCGCGCCCCCCTCACCCCGGAGCCGCAGAAGCGGCCGAGCCTGGGCGCTGTGCTGTCGTAGCCGTCGTACGCCTCCATGTAGTCATAGCCGCAGTCCGCCTCCTCCTCCACCTCGAAGATGCGGAATATCAGCTCCACGCCGTAGCCGTCCTCCGCCACGATCACCCAGGCACAGCGGGCCTGGCTCGGGTAGTTGTTGTCGCCAAACTGGGCGTGCGAGTACAGCTCTTTGGTCTGCACCTCGGCCTTCAGCCGGCCCCCGCACTCTGGAGCGGAGAGAGCGCCGCCGTGTCCCGGGCCGCGCAGACCCGTGCGCCGCCCCCGCCCCCCAGCCCCGGCGCCCGCCCCGGCCCCGGCCCCCGCCCCCAGCCCGGCCCCCAGCCCGGCCCCCAGCCCCGGCCTCCCGCCTGCACGCGCTCCTGCCGGCCAGCTTCCGCCGCGAGCCCCGCGCGCCCGCAGGAGAGTCTGGCAGGTTGCATCATCCCATTTTACAGAGGAGTCAACAGAGGCCGGTAGGTCTGAGTTTCAGGGCTTGCCAGCCAAGGTTCTGTGTTCCTGGATTGGGTCGCGCAAGGCCTCTGGGGGGTACCTGAGCAGGCTAGGGGGGAAGCTGGCGGGCTGGATCTTTGCCACTTAATTCCCTGGAAGCGCTGGAAGCACCAGAGACGGGCTCGCGCGAGCCCTTCGCACTCACTGTAATTTGGGACTGTTGCCAGCAGAGGGCACCAAAAGCCCATCAGAGCTGCGGGTAGACTCGCAAACCTCGAAACCAGGTTACAGACCCGCTCGCTCCTACCTCTGACAATGTTGACTTTGAGGCTCCTGGGGGTGTCGCAAGTGAGCCGAGCCTCATACTTGGGGCTTGGATACTGGAGCGCTGACTTCTGAGTTTGGGACTAAGACTGTAATTCCGGTTGGCCTGAGTCCCACACTATCTTGTCTAGGCCACTAGAGACCACATTATAGAAATAGATAAAGGAGAGTGATCAGAGATAAGAAAGTGCCAAAAATCCCGAGGGATTTCCACCACTGCCTGTCCTCAGTGTGCTCCACGCCCCTCAGGGGCTGAGCTCCCCAAGCTGTGGCTTCTGTGTTGTCCACTAACACTCTCAGGCCCAGCTGGCCCCAGTCCTGCCCCACTGCCAGCTTTTTACCCCCATGTGCTCTTGCTTAGAATTTCTTCCGGGTCTGAGCTGTCTTTGGGGAATTTCAAGTCCCTGAGACTTGACGTGGGTGGTAATGAAATGGGTACAGGGCAGGGCAGGATGCTTTCTATTCACCTTGCCAGATCCCCTCTCCATTCTTCCCCACCTGCTTTGGGGCCCCGGGAGGCTGACCTCTAGCTGCACATGGGCAAGACCCCTGGCCCCCTGCCTTCTGGGTTGGGTTCAGCCATGGGAAACACCAGCAGATCCAAGAGGGAGGAGACCGGTTGGGGTAGTTAGTTCCAAGCTCCCTCCCTGCCTGGTCACCGCAGGTTGTGTTGCTGGTCGCAGCTCTAATGGTGGGCAGGAGGCCTCCTCGCTCTGGCATCCAGGCCTGAGGGTAGCACTTGCTGCAGTTCCTAGTCCAGGCCTGCCCCGTATGGTGTCCCCACACCCTGTCTGCTCCTTTGTAAACTGTCACTTTTGAAATTCTCCTCAAATAAAGACTCTATCTGAGTGTACCTTCATTTCCTGCTGGGACCCTGACCAACTTTGTCTGTAGCGACAAGAGGGAGAGTCACTGGTCAATGGCTTGTAACCTTCCTTAGGGGAAGCTAGAACTTCTCCAGGAGCTTGAGAGGGTCCTGCAGGCACTGAGGTGTCTTCTAGGTTTGGGAGCTAAACCACCTAAGGGTGCTGGATGCCATTCTGTTTTATGTGATTCCTATTTTTTGGCTCTGAACATAAACCGGGTGGGGTAGGGGGTCTGTTAAAGGGATCAGAAAAGCTCACAGGCTCCCATGATCATGATCTCAGACTCCGAGTGGGCCGCGGAAAGCCACTGCTTTGCCAAAGGGCCACAACCTAACACCATGATCAGAGAGGCAGAGTTGCTTCCGTGAGTAATATTTTAATGGCTAAAGAGCAGGGCCAATTTTCTTACTGATATTCTCCTATTAACAAAGTGGTGTGTTAGTTATAAGCCTATACATTTTCCTCCAAAGGACCAAATAAAGCTATTTACATTTTAAGTGGAGGAAAAATAACAGGTCATAGGAACATTGTCCATTTTCCAAACTGGCCCATAGGGGGCGACAAGGGCTGCTCAACACTCCTCAGCTCCCAGACTTACAGATTTCACGGACCAGCCAGATGACAAATAAGTTTGGGAAAGAGGATGGGAGGGAGGGCGGGCAGGAGGAAAGAAACGTGGTACCCACAAAAGGGGCCGCCCACTTTAAATGCTGTCGATTAAAATGTTGACATTAAAAGAAAACAACCGTTCCCCCTATGGTTGCTCACGTTTCATTTGTAAAGAGATGTCTGATCGCACACCTCCCACCCCCCAGTGTCAGCAGGACAGGCAGTTCTTTTCCTGCCTCCACGCCCGTCTATCTCTAGCCCACGTGGGCGTCAGCGGGCTGCTGGGCATCCCCGCTCCGTACCTGTGCTGTGCACCGCCTGGAAGCCTTTCCTCTGTACAGAGGCATCTGAATAAAACCTGAGAAACAGGCTGCTGCCTGAAGCCACCACGGGGTCTGGTTTCTTGCTGCCACAGAAACGGCCAAGGATGGGGGCCAGGCTGTCGGGCCCGTCGTACAGCTCCAGGTGGTCGTAGGCACATTCTTGGTGCTGCTCGATCTCAAACTCATTAAATGTCTGGAGAGTGAAGAGCAGAAAGTGAGGCAGGGGCTTGGTGCTCAGCCAGGGTGAGGGCCGCCTCTCTGGGGGCTGGGAGAGGACGGGGTGTGTGGGACACTCTCCTTTGGTTCCCAAACAGCCCTCCAAGGTAGTGACATGAGCAACTGCTGCCAAGAGCACTTCACAGGTTAGTGAGATGGCCGGCTTCCGAGAGCACAGATGCTTGTTGTCATCCTTGCTCCTTCTGTCACATCACAAAGCTCATTCTCACTTAATGATGACAGCAGCAGTGGCCAAGTACTCACCCTGGGCCAGGAGCTGTTTTGTGCGCTTTACCAATATAACCTCATATACTCCTCCCACCTCTGTGCTATGTCTACCACTATAATCTTTACAGATGAGGAAAATGAGGCACAGAGCAGTCAGGTGACTTGACCAAGGTTCGCCCACTGGTAAAGCTGGGCCATGATCAGGATGTCTGGCTGCAGAGCCCCTGCCCTCAACCTCTGCGCTATCCCATGCCGGCCCTGAGTACAAATGATAGGATGAGGCTGTGTGAAGCTCATGCTGCTCCTCGTCTACATCCTCATAGTGGCTGACATTTGAAGAGTGTTTTTTCCATGCAGGGTCCTGTGCCAAATGTTCATGGACATTCTCTCACTTAATTCTGATGATGCTGTGAGAGAAGAGGTAGTATGATGCCCAATGTGCAGAAGGGGAAACTGAGTCTTAGGGAAGTGTCTTGCCCAAGCTGAATCCTCCAAGCTAGAGGAGGCTGGAGCTGGCTTGATCCCCAGCCAACCTGACTCCAGCCCACACTCCTAACCATCATCAGGAGATACTGCCCACCTCCTCCCTGCCCCCTGAAGACTATACCCCAAAGCTGGCCAGGGGAGCCCCTCAATTCCAGGCCATGCACCCCCAAGTTTCACGATCCCAAACGTAGGGCTTCTTAGGGACAGGGCAGCTGGGTGATGAATGGCCTGCCCACAGTTGCCAGGGAGATGGGACAAGGTGAGAAGGGACAGTGTTAAATGAAGGCTTGGACCAAATGACAGTGCAGGAAGAGAGGACATGACTGGAGAGCGAGGGGAGGCTAAATTCAAAAGAGCGTTCCTGGAGAGACAGGGCAAGGATCGAGGTGGAGAGGGGTCATTGGCAGTGCGGGCTTCCACAGGAATGACAAGCAGTAGAAACGGGCAAAGCTCTTCATACCTTATAGAAGGGGAGCTGGGTTTGGGGGCGGTATAGAGGTAGTGGGCAAGAGCCGGAGAGGAGACACCAGCAGCCTTAGGGTGGGTGATGCACCGGGAGGGACACCCATAGGACATCCTGTTGCTGTATTCCCCATACAGTATTTCCAAGAATACAGCTTCTTGGGAAGTGTTCAACTCACATTTTTCTGGTAGCAAAAAGATAAAGCATGATCAAGACGTCCACTATGCGCGTCCCAAGGAAGTTTTTTTAAAAACTAGCACGCACATATATGAACAGCCTCAAATTTATATGAGATCTGGTCTAACTCTGGCCACTGTGACCAGTTGCTTTAGTTCCTTGGCACTGTAAAGAAGGGGAAAATCTCAGGCAACTACTAAAATCTTGAGGCCCTGGGACAGAAGAGGGGCTTCCAGTTGTGCAGGCTGCGGGTTCCCACCCCCCGGGGCCGCCATTCCCCGGAGGGCCCCGGAGATGTATGCTGGCATTGCGGACCTTCTCCAGCAGAGGACAGGGCTGGGGGGTGGGGTGCAGGGAGTGCCTTTCCCTAACACCCTCTAGCTCACCCTCACCCAGATTCAGGGCTGTTCTGACACCCAGGAAAGCCGCCACAGCGTTTCCCACATGGGCAGCCATGCATGTGAGGTGCCCCCTGTGAGCACCCTGTGGTCATGGGCTCTGCCTTCGCCACCCCTCGCTGCCCAGGGCCTGGCACACACACACCAGCACCTGCACTCTGTCCTGGGCACCCATTCACCCACCTGTCCTCATCACTCTCACCCGCCAGTAAAAGCCCTGGCAAGTCCCCAGGCCATCGTCTGCTTATCATCATGTTCTCCTTTGTTCTCTTACATTCTCCCTGCATTTTTGGCCTCTACTTCAGAGGAACATCCATATGCTTCCTGGAGAGCTTACAAATCTCCAGAGTTAGAACGACCCATTTAAAAAAACGTCTGTCTGGAGTATACCTTCTCCAGCTGGCAAAGAGGGTTTGTTTTACACTCTAGGATCTGGGAGCCTCTGGGGGCTGAGATACCAGACTTGTACCAGAGACTCAGTTCTCCTCTGAAATAACTGAGCACAGTGTGTACACCTACAATCATATGCCTGGGAGACTTGAACTTTTTAATTAAGAGAGAATTAGCATAAGCAATCTATTGTTAATTTTTAAAAGATGAATAATAAGAGTCCATTTGAGAAGTTTGGGCAAGGAAAAAGATACATATTTTTTCTGATGCATGTATATATACTATTGCATATGCAAAGGAAATTTCTGGTAGGATTTATCAAAAAAGTTCAGAAAGGTCATTTCTGAAGTGGGCATGGAAGATCTAGAAGGTTTGACTTCCACATTCCAGCCCTCTGTACTGGTTGTTTTTTCTTTTTTCTTTTAACCTTGAATATGTATTGTTTTGTCAAAAATTACAACTGGAAACAATTGAATGTCAAACAGCTCTATGGATCTGTGCAGTGAATGCCACCTCTTACCGGGACCACTGTGACAAATGCCTTTTAGAGAGCTTTTCTCACCACCACCCTGTGACGAGGGCTTTGTGTGTGTCCTCTGAATTCTGCACAGCGGCCCCACGACGGAGGCTTCATTAACATCCCCATTTTCCAGACAATGAAACTGAGTTCTGGAAATGTTGAATAACTTTCTCAAGGTTCAGAGCTGGGAAGTGACAAAGCAGAGACTCAAACCCATGTCTGTCTGAAACCAAAGTCCATGTTGTCCATGAACTAGGAAAAGGACTCACGAGTTTCACCCTGTGGCCCGCGGTTGAAGAAATGTTCCAGGTGCACTCCCTCCGACTGGGGTATTTGTCAGGCCAGTTGGGACTCGCCAGGGTCCCCTCTGCACTGCTGATCTTGTGTGCACAGCCGGCTGGCGGAGGAGGGGGGACACATGCAGAGAGAAGTCATTGGCTTGTGGGCAGCACCGGAGGCCCTCTGGGTGAGTCTCTCTCTTTCTCATATTTATTTGTCATGTGGTCATTATCAAATTTGGGGCAGTGGGGAGTCTGAGTCAAGTGTCTCCTGGCTAGAGATACACTGATTTATTTGGTTTTGCTGCCTTCCTGGTGGTGGCTCAGGGGCTCCTCATTCTCCCCATTGCTATTCACATCATGCTTATCATTGGAAAGATGGTAGTTAGTGGTTGAGACCACAGGCACTGGAGTCAAATGGACTCCGGTCCTGCTGCCTGCCATCCGTGCGACTATGGGCACTTATCTAAGCCTTGGTGTCTTTATTTGTAAAAGGGGTGCCAACTTCCTAGGGGGACATGTGGATTAAATGAGATAATACATGTAAAAGGTTTAGCAAGTGCCAATAAAGGTCTTCATCACTATGCCTTTCATCTCTATTTCTTTAAGAATTTCAATGCAGTTTCATTTGGAGGCTACAGATGTCGCCCTGGTTATGGTGCTATTCACAAAAAGGGGTCCCACGACTTGCTCAGTGTGTAGCATTTTGGTCGACAGGTAGAATGTGTGCTGGGCACTATGCTAAGCATTTTGAATGCATTCTCTCATCTGATCCTTCTCACTTTCCAAATGAAAAAATAACTAGAGAGGGTGAGTGACTCACTAGTAAGGGGCGGGGCCAGGACTTGAACTCAGGCCTGCCTTTGGTGTAAATGATTAGGAAACAGAGGGAGCTGAAGGTATACACTGCATCACCCCCACTCCCATTGCCAATGCTGCCTGTGGCTGCAGTTCAAGGGGAAGGGAGGCAGTTGAGAGCGGGTCAGGGGAAGCAGGAGAGGGTAGTGGCTGCTGCTGGGGTTCCTGCTCATTGCTGCCTCCACTCTGCAGCCACACAGAGGACAAATGCCAATAGGTTGCAGGGCCTCAGCATCTGGGACATTTGTTACCACAGCTCAGCCCTACACCCTGGGGGAGCCCATAGGAAGGCAGCCACTATTCAGCTGGGGTTAGACCTTAGTGGGGTTAAATCCCTCCCGGCCTCCCCCACACCATAGGAATCAAGGCTTGTTCAGGCCCAGGCCCACCCTGCAGGAGTCTGACAAAGACTTCCAAGTTCTTCCAACCTGCTTCCCAACCAACCCACAACCGCCTGTGTCTGTATCAAAGGGCTGGGCTTGGAGGGTGGTCTGCACCCTGCTTCTGAGGCTGTCTTACTCACCCTGTAACATTCCAGGTAGGCCTGATCAGACTCTGCGCACCCCAGTCAAATCTGCTAATTTTGCGATGTTTATCCCAGAGAGAGGGCATGGGGTCTTCACACCTTCCCTCCCCCTGAGTTCCTCTGCAGGGCCCTGTGCTGAGGTCAAGGCCTAGAGCCTGTGTGCTTGTCAGAGATGCTCAAGCTCCCTTCACAGGGCAAGGTGAGAACAGAGAGAGGCTCCTTCAGAATGACTGGACATTCAAAGGCACCTGGCCCTGAACTTCCAGTAGTAAATAGAGCAGGGAACAATCTTTTTCAAATTCTATTTTACTATTAGACCTGCATATGATAATATCATGACACAGATGGTTGATATTTATTGGTATGTCAAGTGTTTAATAGATAGATTGTCTGAAATACTTTCTAGGCATGCTTTAATTTACTTCTCATACACCTTTAAGAAGGGGGTATGTTTTGTCCCTTTTAAACAGAAGAAACAGAAGCTCAGAGGGGTTAAGTAACTTGCCCAAGGTCACACAGCTGGTAAGTAGCAGAGTCAGGATTTAAACCTCAGTAGTCTGATTCTGGAGCCTGGGGGTGTAACTGTGTTGCAGTAGTAATTCCAGGAGGATACCTGAGGGCCCCTACAAGCTGCCCAAATAAGGGAGCTGCCCTGTGGAAAACCTTTGGGCAGGAGGGCAGAAGGAGGGAAGGCATACCAGAAGGGCCCCTGGCTGTCACTGTTACACATGTGCACACTCTGGAGGCCAGGTTAGCCTGGCCTCCCAGCCGCAGTCTAGCCTCACCTTCCTTACAGTCGTGCCCATTGTCATGGAGCCGGTACCCAGTTCTGCACCGGCACAGATAGCTGCCAGATGTGTTGACGCACTCGTGCTGGCACCTGCCATTGTCCTCAGCGCACTCGTCCTTGTCTGGGGAGATCAACAAGCTGTCATGGGAAATGCCACCTACAGAATTCCCTCACACCTCAGAACACCACACAGAAGTAGCCTCCACCAGGAAGCCTCCCTGAGTGCCCTGATTTGGGGGGTCCCCTTCCTAGGGTGGATGGGGCGGCATCTGTTGGATGGCACCTGGTCCTGAGGTATACAGAATTCCCCATGCTCCTAAAACACTTTAGTAAGCATATATGTCCTTTACCCTTGCTTCCTGCCAAAACAAGATAGGCTTATGTTGTCCATAAAAGATAGGCTAATATTAATAATAATAGTAACCTTAATAAAAGTAACTGCCGGGGTGCTGGGATGACTCAGTTGCGTGTGTGCCTTCAGCTGGGGTCATGATCTCAGGGTCCTGGGATAGAGCCCTCCATCGGGTTCCCTTCTCAGTGAGGGTCTGCTTTTCCCTCTCCCTTCCCCTCCCCCTGCTCATGCTCTCTCTCTCTCAAATAAATAAATAAATAAAATCTTAAAAAAGAAAAGTAACCTCCATGTATTGAATATTTATGTGATAGGCACTTCCCAAAGCACTTTCTATATAGCATTTAAGTTTCTTTTCGTACCACCTTAAGAGCCAGGTGCCTATGCCCCCATTTTACAGGTAAGGAAACTGAGGCTGAGGACACTAACATGCCCAGGGTTACTCTGTGAGCAAGCAGCTTGTGTGACCCAGAGACCTGGGCTCCTCCTCCCTGACCCCAGGCCACCTCCTGCCTGTGAAGGAGGTAAGTGTGCTGGCCACAGGCCAGACCACCGGGCACCAGCCCTGCTCCACCACCCCTAGCCGTTGTGCCTTCGGGCAGACCATGACTTTTGTGCCTCAGGTGCCTCACCTGTAAAGTGGAGCCAGCACTGGTGTACTCACCTTATAGGGTTGTTGGGAGGAGGAAATGAATTAGTACAGGGAAAGCACTTAGAGCAGCATCCGCCCAGAGGAAGTGTTGGCTTGTATTTGTTATTATGTCTGAACTCAAGTCCTCACTATTGTCATAGTGATTGTGTTAGCTCAAGCCAGTGCAGCACGCAGCTCCCCCCAAGCCAACTTCTTCCTGTAATAATAGAGGACCGCCTCCCTGCGGGGGCCTGAGAGGTCAGCCGGTGTCTCCCCACCCTCGCCACACCCTGTCCTAACACACTTTGTGTTTTCGTTTCCTGAGGACAACAAAGAATCGTTAAAGGATAAAGAGATGAAGCCCATCTGATACTTAAGCAAGGGAACCATGAGCTAGTGAGAGGCCGGGAAGGATTCTCCCAAAGCCTTTAGAGGGAGCACAGCCCTGCCCTCGCCTTGACTGCAGATTGCCGGCCTCCACGACTGGGAGAATACATTTCTGTTGTTTCAAAGTGAGGCCACTCACTTTGTGGCCGTGTGTTATGGCAGCCCTGCAAAAATATAGCCGCCAATAAAAAAAAAAACAAACAAAACCCAGATCTAGGCATCACCTGCAAGGCGAAGGGAGGGGCAGGGGGCAGAGAGCAGTGGGCAGGTGCCCAGAGAGTCTGCACAGCCATGTCACCCACAGCCCTTGACCTCGCCTGCAAACTCACACACCTGAGAAGAAGTGGGCTCTGAAGCCGCGTTTGGAGACCGTGTTATCTGACTTGAACTCCACACGCATGTTGTTGCTCTGGGAGGTGATGACCTCGGGCATCTCAGAGCCGCAGAACTTGCCGTGCAGCCTGGCATCGGGTGACAGGCCACTGCGCACCTCCACGAAGTCGTACTTACAGACCTGCAAGGGAGGGCCATGGGGAGCCACCCGGTACTCCCAGGGCTCCACCTCAGACTCACTGCAGGGCCCCCTGCCTAGCAGCTGCACCCTGCCACAGGGCGGGCCAGACCGGCTCAGCCAGGTCCAGCGGGAGGGCCCTCTTAACTCTTACTGGGATCCCTCTGGTCCACAGTGTCAACGTGAAGCACTCGTGGCTAGCACTCTGGCTGGAGGGCTCTCCCTAGGCCTTGGCTGACTTGGTCACCCCATGACCACGGCCCCATGGAGGGGGCAGGCAATTCATACTATCCTGGCCCCCAGCTGTATCTCACCCCCTCCGTTCCCCTCAGCTGAACACTAACCCTCAGACTCCTACCCCAGGGGACATACTTGTCTCAACCACCTCCCACCCCCAAGACCTGCCTTCTCTGCTCTGGGATTTATCAGTGACAAGAGGATCAAAGCATTGTGTCTGCAGAGGGTAGGCAGCTAAAACCTCTACACCAAACACTCCCCAGGTTCTGCCCTGCAAAGATTCCATGACTGTGGGAAGCTGCCTCCTGCCTACTGAGCCCCTCGCTGGTTTGCAGCCCTGAGCCACATCCCAACACAATTAGAGTGCAGAAGCATACATCATTGCCTTCCAGTTCAAACACTTCAAACTGAAGGGAGATCCGGTACTGAGCAGGGGCCACCACCTGCCAGACGCAGTTTTTGTTTGTAGGATACTCCTTCGGCCACCCAGGGCTGGTGATGGTTCCATTCAGCTTGGTAATAAAACCGCCACAGGCCACTGTGCAGGAGAAACAGAAGCAAAATTCATTTGGTTTTAGTTCCACGCGACTGCGATTTCCCCCCAAGCAGCAATAAGCCTGCTGTTGTTTAATAAAAAAAAAAAAAAAAAGTTTGATAATCTGAACTGATGAACCCAGCATCCTTCTAGTCTGCTTCAACTGAGGATTTGGAGGGAGGATAAGTCTTTACCACTTTTTAAGATGATAACATGCACTTATGCTTACCTGTCACTCGGTGGCATAGTTGGGGACTCCATATGACTTGGATCAAAGGAGACTTAGGAATGTTTACACCAAGCTATGCACCTTACCTGGCTTACATGAACAAGCAGATTCATGCAGGTGGGCAAGGAAAATCGAACACCAGCCCAGTAGTAATGGAATGAATGAATGAAATGAGCTATTAGTTGAGTCACATGGAAGTGCTCATACTTTTTCTTTGCTTTTAGTTTTTATCTGAATAATCATTTGAATTTTTCACGGCCACAAAAGAAAATTAACCATGGTTCCAGTTGAGGTGTCTGGGATGAAGTTCTTACAATCTGGGCAGCCCTCTCACATCTGTGACTTGTTGGAGTTGTTTTTCCTTCTAAGAGCCAGGGGCATCATCCACCACAGATCACATCACCTCACAGCCAGCCAACTGCCCCATTTCTTCCCCACTTCTCCTAAGATTGTCCCTTATCCCCTCTTATTCTAGCTTGGCAGGTCCAACACCAACCTTCACATGTCTTCTTATCGGCAGCCAGCTCGTAGCCCGGATCACATGCACACTTATAGCTGCCCAGAGTGTTCACACAGCGCTGCTCACACCCTCCATGATCCGGCCAGGAACACTCATCCACCTCTGTTGGAGAGGAAGGGGACTCCGGCTAAATCACCACATAGCTGCCTGGTCTCTTCCTTATCCCATTCCACATCCCAGGTTCCCTAGCAAATGTCCTCTAAGAACAAGAATGGTTCCTTGGTGACCCCATCCCAGGGAGGCTCTTGTCCATGTCTCAGACACTGGCAGCAACTATAACCAAGGGGGATGTCTTGAGAACATAAGTATAACTTGTTAGCTAGGAGCAAGGCTCCTCTGGAGGAGATCAGGCCTGGATGATTTTATTCTTTGAAGGGTTCAGTCAGGGTAAACAGTGTGATTTAAAAAAAAAAAAAAAACTCAGTTTCCACACCAATGACTTAATCAGTTTTAATGCCATGGAATTGAGGTTCTCCCCAAATAGGGAACTTCTCAGGGACATTAAGCAAAAGGTAAGAGCAAGGGGACACATTTCTAGATGAAGATGTAAAAGCATTTTCTAGAGATAGAACCACAATTTATGATTTCATAGTTTATAAATAATCTGAAGAGGTGTGCCCAGGGAGATCTTCAAGGCTACAGAAAACACTGAGCTCTTAGGTTAGCCAATAATCCCAGGAGGAACTGCAGGAAGAGGTCACGGTGAGACAGAGTTAGCAGAGGACGTGGATGGGATTCAGCACTGACAAGTGTCTAGTGATATGTTTGGGACAGTTAAATAACAGTAAGTATGATGCCAGCAGAGCTGTCCCGAGGAAGAACACGGGAGTCACTGGAGAATCTGCCAGAAATGTCAGCCCACGCATCACTGGAGAAAAGAAAAACCCAGGCAATGGGCATCTCCAAGATGATCAGAAATAAAAGGAAAGACTCATCATTTTCTGTTGCCAAGCTCTGGGGCATGTATCCCTGAGAGGGGGCGCTGTGACCTAACCAAGCCAGAGAGCCAAGCGACGGAACAACAAACACTGAGCCATCTTCAAAACCAAGACAAAACCCAAAACAGCTCAATCTAGGAGGAAGAAAGGGTGGGGGTGGTATTGGTTCATAACACTATGGGAAGTAGTAATGGAGCAAACACAGAGTTGACCACAAAATCTTTGAAGCCCGCATGACACATAAAATGAGAGAAATCAGGACATCTTACAGTTGGTAATGACATGGAAAGAACCCAGTCCTGCCTTCACACAGCAATCCTTTTAATAACATTTCTTATGGAGGCTTTGCAGACCCTGCTCAAAATCACCCAGAGATGGGACTCTCGCTGCGTTTCAAAAGTATTTCTTCTCCTTTGAAATTTGAATTGTCAAAATTCTGGCCCCTTGCAACTTTCAACCCACTGGTCCTGCGGAACAAGCAAACCCTTCAACTAGGGCCAGCTCCCTCTGCGCGGCCCCTTTTCCACTCAGACAGACCCATTTCCTTTCAGCCTTCCTTGTCTCCAGTGCACAACATACTCATCTATCTGCTTGCTCTTCACTGGGTAAAGAATGGTGTGTGAATAGCCCATCATTTCACATAGTGGGCAATAAACTTAGGTAATTATGAGTGATATGCTGTTGGGGCTCAGCCAAAACTTAAATAGGTTGGCCTGTAGGGGGAGTGAGTGTAGGAGACATGCTCTAGGCAAGGGGTTGAAGCTGTCCATGGCCTCAAATAAACGTCTTTTTAAAGATTTTATTTATTAAGTATGCTAAAATAGTAACAACCTTGCAATTACTTATTGTTTTACGATAAACAAAGTACTTTCTTCAGCATTTGCTAGAAAGTATAAAAGGGGGGTAGTATATCCTTATTAATAATAAGGAGAAATGGAAAGAATCTAGGCTTCTAGAGTGAACCAGACGACCTCAGTTGGATCCATACTGGATCTCTCCCCAACAATTTGGGTCTTTTAGCCTTTCTGAGCCTCCCTCCTGCTTTAAGATGAGAATTGCACCTGCTTTTAGGGTTTTGGAGGTTGGAAATGATGCGTGTGAAGTCCCTAGCATATAGATATCCAGTACACAATAGTTCTCACTACAGACAACTGCAAGGTTGCTTTCAAAATCCCAGTGGGTTTTTGAAAAAAAAAAAAAAAAATTCCCAGGGGGTAGACAGTCACAATGATGAGGGCAGTGAAAAGGATAAGGTTACCTAGGTGTACCTGAATCAGGTGAGAGCTGAGTAGTACAGGTCTGAGGAGGGGAGAGGGACAAGGCTGAAATAGAAAGAAGGACAACAGTCAAAGTTGGACCAGTGAAGGAAGAAGAGAAAGGCAGGAAGGTGGCCCAGCAGAGTCAAGAAACTGGCAGGCAGATGCACGGGGAGGGCAGAAAAGAATGATGGAAAAAAGCCCATCGAAATAGGCCAAGATAAACACGGGACCAATTGGGAGATGGCAAAGGGGAGACTCTGATGCCAGAGATGACATGGCTATGGGAAGGACACGCATTTGTCCTAGACAAGAAAAGGAAGACCATAGATGAACAAGTCTCCAGGTGCCATCTTAGCCATGGGGTGGGAGAGAGGATGGTAGATTGGATTTGGGCCTAAAGCAAAGGGAATATAGTTCCTCCAGTGACTAGAAGGTAGGCTGTTTGTTTGGCTCAGGAAAGTGGGTAAAAGATATAGTTATTTTTCTTAAAATATTTTATTTATTCATGAGAGACACAGAGAGACAGAGGCAGAGACATAGGCAGAGGGAGAATCAGGTTCCATTCAGGAAGCCCAATGTGGGACTCAATCCCAGGACCCTGGGGATCACGTCCTGAGCCAAAGGCAGACACTCAACCGCTGAGCCACCCAGGCATCCCACAGATACAGAGTTGTATCTGCATTTGCTCCAGCAAGAGCAGTGGGATGTTTGGCCATTTTCAACCTTACTCCAACTTGGATGGATGGTGTGGAACTGTAGCAGAGGCTCTACTCTCAGTGTAGCCTAGGCATCCTCGGAATCACCTCCGCACTGTGATGAAGTAGCATCTGCTCCAAGCCCACAGATTCATGCTTGCTCTGGGTTATGGTGGTCAAGGCCAAGCCTCCTAGAAAAATCTGGGAGAGTGTGAGGGGTAGGAGGAAAAGCTGAACGAGGCAGGGCTCAGGTTTGCACAGCGGTAGCTCTGTCTTCTTTGCCTTCTTCAAGTCGTATTAGTAAAAGAAGGAGTCATTCTGTGTTAGATAACGAGATGGCTCGGGTAAGATGCCAGCAATTGTTTCAGAGAGAGTTAAGGAATGAGAAGTCAGGGCATATCCCTGAGCTTTTGAAGAGGTACCTGAAGGAAGCCAGTCCCCCTCATCAGCACCCCACGGTGGTCCATTGGCACTGGGACAGAGGAGCATAGGGATCAAGGTGGGAATGATATTATGTGAGAAGTGTGGCCCTGCCAACCCTCAAATGCTGCCATCTCCTGAAGTAAGCAGAGATGAGCTCTGCCTGCTGCCAGGCCAGCGGGCTCTGAGAAGGACTGCCATCTGGCACCAGGAGAGGCATGCAGAGGCCAACTGGCACCCTGGTCAGTGACATGTGCCAGCTGGGCTCTGGGCAGAGCCTCCTACCAACTGGCACCAAGGCAAGAGTTTCTTTCACTTGGTCCAACTCTTCTGCATGGACTTAGTAGTTAATCTTCCGGTTTCTTTCACTGGAGAAGTCCTGACACACGCATTGGGCACTTGTGTGTTCCCAGGACATCCTACAGATGGCTTTTCTGGAAACAGGCTGGGCAGAGGAAGCTGGCTGTGTCCAGTCTCGAGAGCTGCACTGACCAATGTGGTCGCCATCATCTTGTTTGGCTATCAAACACTTGAAATGTAGCTACTTTGAATTCAGGTGTGCGGTGAATGTAAAAAGACACTGGATTTCCAAGATTTAGTATGAAAAAACCTCCACAAAATATGTCATTAATATTGTGTATCTTTTTTTTAATATTGTGTATCTTAATGACAAATTAAAGTGATAGTACTGCATGTGATAGTAAATGATTGTAAAATTGATATATTGGATTAAATAAGATATATTCAAATCATTCCATCTATTTCTTTTTGGGAAAGGGAATAAGGTGGCTGCTAGACCGTTTAAAATTACATATGTGGCTCACCTTTGTGACTTGTCTCCTATTTCTGTCCGACAGCACTGCTCTAGACTGTGGTCTCGCCTCATTCTTTCTCCTGGGAATCCCAAAAAGTAAGCAGAGAAAGCAGCAGGAAGCCCAACCCACAAATGAGGAACCTGAGCCTCATTTGCTCTTTCATCTATTCATTCCCTGCCCAGTAAATACTTACTGAGCCCAGCGCGGGCCAGGCACGGGGATACAGTGGAGAACAAAGCAGGTATGATCCAGTCCCCAAAAGGAAAATTGACCTGCCTGAGAGCAGACACCTGTGAGGGATGAAGGCAGGACAAAAATCCAAACCTTGGATGCTAAATCCAAGACCCCTTTCCCCATATTTCCATGGTATCAGGAAGGGCAGAAAGGCGACACGTGTCAGAATCAAATCACAAACACTAATGAAAAATTCAAACCCCCTCTGTTGACTTGCCTGTGACTTCAGGCCTCTCTAGTGGGAAGAATGCACTGGGGACTCTGCAGAATCCAGTGTCAGAACTTCCGCCTCCTCATTTATAAAATGGGGGTCATACTAACGCCTACCACGGGCTTGTTCTGAAGATAAAGTGAGATTGCTCACGTGGTTTCTGGCACACTCCGTGGAGTCTTTTCTCTCCCCTCTAAGAGGTCCCCCGAGGTTTCCACCAGTCTTGGTTTCTCTTTTAGGATTCAGGGTCAAGCTCACTGACATAAAGGAGACATCAAGCCGGGCCTGTGCATTAAGTTAGTATAGGTGGGCCTCGGTTAACATCTTCATGGGCATCTAAAGAGATGTCTGCAAGCTGAGAACTGAAATGCCCTTGAAGTGTGAGACTGCGCACTGTGGTCCCCCACCCAGGCTGAGGGCCTCCGAGGTCCACACGTCCACGGCTGGGTCCCTGCCCATTTGCCTGCAGTTCTCTTCCACCACCTTGAGCTCTTGAGGACAATGGCTGTGCTTTCCCCAGTGTCCCCAGCCCCTAGCAATGCACCTCACACCATGGCCTGATGACTGCTGAATGGGTGCTAACTGTGGAAGAAGGAGAAGATGGTATCTTCCAAGCAGCAAACACAGATGGTTATGATGGGTACTCAGAGCAAGCCAGCTCAGTGCCTTACAAGCCAGTGTAGCATTGCAGGAGGCACTGCTTTCCCCTGCATTGACTGGCATCTCCAGTAGTGCTGCCATAAAAAACTCAGGAGGCCTGACTAGATTTGAATTTAAGATGAACACTTCTGGGGCTCCTGGGTGGCCCAGTCGGTTAAGCGTCTGACATTTGGTTTTGGCTCAGGTCATGATCTCAGGGTCATGGGATCAAGCCCCATGTTGGGCTCTGCACTCAGTGTGGAGTCTGCTTGAGATTTTCTCTCTCTGCCCCTCCCCCTGCTTGCTCACTCTCTCTCTCTCTCAAAATAAATAAATAAAAGCTTTAAAACAAGATGAACATTTATAATTTCCTAGCAAGGTATGCAATATTTGGGACATGCTTATACTAAAAGATTATCCTTCATCTTAAATTCAAATTTAACTGGGCATCCTTTTTTTTTTTTTTTTTTTTTTGTAAGTCTGGTAACCCTAATCTCCAGCTTTAGCTGGTCCTCTCAAAAACATGCATCACTGATTAGCAGCAGCACCAGGAATGAAGTGTGGGTGGGTCAGTACCAGTGGGTTACCAACTACCCAACACCTAATTTACAGAGCTGAGGGTGGAAGGCAGGGGAGGAGAAGGACAGAATTAGAATAAATCCTCATAATCATTGGTGACATGTGGTAAGCAAAATAAGGCCTCCTGAAGCCATCCACGTTCTAGTCCCTGGAACCTGTAAATCTGTTACCTTACTTGGCAAAAAGGACTTTTGCAAATGCGATTAAATTAAGGATCTTGAAATAGGAGATTATCCTGGGTTATCTGAGTAGGCCCAATGTAACCACATGGGTCCTTATAACTGAAAGAGGGAGGACAGTCAGGGTCAGAAAAAGAGATGTGGCAGTGGAAGCAGAGGTGTGTGATGCAGCACAAGAAAGACTCCCCTGGCCAGTCCTGGCTTGAAGATAGAGGGGTTCTCGAGCTAAGAAATGCAGAGGTCTCCTCTAGAAGCTGGAAAACGCAAGGAAATCTGGCCTCCAGAATTGTAAGATGACAAATTTGTGTTGTTTTAAGCCATCGTGTTTGTGGTAATTTGTTACTGCAGCCACAAGAAACTGATACATGACAATAGCAAGAAGAAATTTGTACTTCATTTTTGCCAGAAATAAAAATAACCACTTCAAAAGCTCCTTCTCTAGTAAAGACGGTTCATGGGACTAAACATTATACGATGTGCCTTTGGTTACACGGTTTCATCTTCTCCTGACAGCTCTGCAATAGCCTCATATGCCATTTCCAGAAATGGACAATTTGGGGTTCAGAGAGTAACTTGCTTAAGTTACTGTAACCTGCTTAAGGCCTCTAGTGAGCATCACTGCTACTGAGTCACATGCAGTCTGGGCCAGGTGGGGCACAGACTGTGAATTTCCAGGCATTGCAACCACAAGCTGACCTGCATTTGAAATACACTTGCTACTGCCTGCCTTTTTTTGCTTGGGGAAGAATTGATGAAATATTTTCTCCAATTATTCAAAGTATTATGATTCCTGTTCTGCTTCTGTTTGTGCTTCCAGATGCCTCAAGATAAGAGAAGAATAACCACATATATTTGTGTGGCACTTTTCGGCTTATAAAGTGTCTCCACAGCCATCATTTTGGTGGGGCTTCACAACTGGTTAGGTACAATGGGCAGATTTCTTCCCCTTGTTTTGCAGAGAGAAACCAAAGTCTCATGAAGGAAAAGGGCTGCCTGCTCGGGTCATAAGGCTCGAAATGAGTTCTTCTGACACACATGCACTTATGTAGAGCCCAGGAGAAAGGGCTAAAAGGGGACAGATGGGGAGAGCAGGAATAAGAGAGGGACCAGGATGTCTGTACTGGCACAGCCTGGAGTCCTTGGAGAGGAAGGAAGCAGGGGAAAGTAGCTTCCTTCTTCCTGGATGTGAGTGGTGCCACTGACCAAGAGACCTCAGATGCGGACTGGGTAATACCATTCAGTGGCTGCTGGCAGGCTACTGGGCGCCTGACCACAATGTGCTGGGGAATATCCAGGCTTCCCTTTTACAGTGTAGTCTGAGGGGCTTCCAGGGCCCTGGGAACAGAGAAGGAACACCTGCCTCAAGTGCTGAGAAGCCCATTCTGCTGGGGCCAGGAATGCTGCCCTTTCCATGCCATTCTGGGTCTGCTTTCATCTCTGCAACATGGCAGGTCCCTGAGACAACATGGAAGTTGGCTCCCTGAGAACCCTCTCACTCTCCTCCCCACCCCCACCCACTTGAGAGGAGACTGGCAGACTGGGGACTGATGTGTCAGCAGCTGAAGACAGAGGCTGCCTTTCTGGCCCACATCAGGAAATGCAAGGCTGTGCTGTTGAAAGAGTTTGGCCTTAGGAGTCAGATGGCACTTGGATTCTTGATCTGCCTTAACTATCTGGGTGACCCTCAAGCAACCCTTCTCAACCCTAATCAAATGTGATCTGAACCCAACTTGAAGGGTTATTTTGGGAATTAAAGGACATCATGTCAGCCAAGTACCTTGCAAAGTTCCTGATACCCAGTAGGTGCTCAATTAATGAGAGTGATTACATGAATATTTATTATCAAGGCTCAATTTCCCTGAGGTTTGCTAGGTTGACCTGATAAACTTATTAAATATAGTTTCCAAGTGCAGTGGCAGGACTTTCTGCCATGGAGCAGCCCAGGCCGCACCTGTTCCTGAGTCAGTGGTGAACTCCGTTAGAGGCAGCTCTAAAATGGGTCACTGCCTTCTCCCAACAGGGAGCCTTGTTGGATGCTAAGCTTCCATATGGGTTTTGTGATTCTTAAGCCAGGGGGGCAATACCTCTTCCTGTGACTAAAAATGCAAACAAACTGCTAATTCATACCCTTGAAAAAATTGGCTGCAAAGCCCGCTTTATTGATAGAGCCATCGGACACAAACTTCATCCACATTCTGTTGGAGCTCGATTTCACATCTTCTGGCTTCTCGTAGCCACAGAAATGGCCAATCAGGGCACTCTCTTCTGTGGGGCCATCGCGGATTTCCAGGTAGTCGTATGCACAGCTGTCGTGCCTTTCAATCTAAATAAAGAAACAGAGGCAGCATGGAAGATGATGGTTGGTCTGGTATTAAAGGTATTTCTACATAAGAAGGGAACCTACTACATAACACTCTCAAAAATCTAACCAAGAGGCCAAAGGATCCAAGTGTGTCCTGGGCTCTCTAAGCTATCCTCTATTTGAGAAAGCCCAGACTAAGCTGTGCAGACTAAGAAATGACACATAGGGCAGGACGGTTCTACACAACTTCCTGGGATCCCATTCTAGACTTTCACGTCCCCTGGGTAGCCGTCAGAAAGGAGGTGGATGCCATTTCAAAGCCTGCAAAGATTTGGATGCCAAATGTCTGGGTACAATGCACCGTGAGCTTGAGATGGTCTCTTAGGTTCCTCTTTTCAACCAAAAAAAAAAAAAAAAAAAATGGAAGCCCATCTTTATACAGCAGAGATTGTCTAGCAGAAGTTGACATGTACTTCATCCTCAGGAAGAAAAACTGAGCAGTACTTACCTCAAAAGCTTGGAAGGTAAGCCCCACATGAAACCCTTCTGAAACCGTAATCCTCCAAACACATTCCTTGGAAGGTCTGTAGTCATCCGGGTAGTTAGGAGACTGAATTTGACCAGCATCTTTGTTAATGTCTCCCCCACATGTAGCTTTAGAAAGAGAGCCAGGAGAGGAGGAATGAGGTCCCTGGTCAGATCTTAGGAAGGAAATTAGTGGCCACACTTATACCACTAGGTGGCTCCATGTGGCAAGATTTTCATTTCTATCCAACCAAGACTGCCTCTAGAAAGGCACAATTTCATTTGTTTGCAACTCTGGATTTTCTTCATATAAAGAAAATAACCACGGTTCTCCACCTTGCTGTGCATCACGATCACCTGGGGAATATTTCGAGCTGTAGAAGCAGGGGTCACATCCCTAGAAGTTCTGATGCTAGTGGGTCTGGGGGAGCTCCATGTAGCAATAATGTCTAAGTTCCCCAAGTGATTCTAACATAGAGGGCTGGTACAGAGGGCCAGACACATGCATTTGTGCATACACACACGCGCGCGTTATTTCTTTTATAAAAACAAAATCTTGGCCTCTCCAAAATTACAATTTATCCAATATGTGGAACGAATTTTGGCAGAAATGCCCTGGTGGCAGCTGTCCAGAGCCCAGACCTATTTGTTTCCTCAACTCAACCACCATGGTGGCCTCAGAGGCCCTTTCAAGAAATGTAGTTGTAAATACCCTGATATTGTCCAAAGTCTTTTTGTCATAAATGAAACAAACAGAGGCTCAGAGAGGTTAGGTCCTTTGCTCGGGCTCACACAGCTATTCAGAGGCTGCTTTCATGTCCTCAGGGTTCTATACCCCAGACAGTCTCCCCAGCTGCAGTGGAATGGAGTTCAGTGTGTGTGTGTGGGTGGGGGGGGGGGACAGGTAGACGACACCTGTCCAGAAGTAAGCACAGATGGCCTCTCTGCTTCCAGAGTGGGGAGGAAGGGGACAGGATTGAGGAGGGGACTCCTCAGCCCAGCCCCTGTGGTGGCTGCTCCAACCTTCACAGCTCCAGCAGCTGCCACACCTGCCTGGGTGCAAGGGAGACAGTGGGCGGCATGCGAAGGCCAGAGGCACATCAAGTGCTACCCAGGGGGCTTATCTCGTCGTGAACAAACCTTCGTACACTGCGAAGAAACCCTTGCCCAAGAGGCTGCTGCTGCTCCGGAACTCCACCCAGAGCCGGCTGTCTGTGGACGTGAGGGGCTCCGGGACTTTATCGCCACAAAACCTACCTGGGAAGTGGAAAAGATTGGTCAGGTTGCCAACAGACAGCAAGAAGAAACTCATTAGAGACAGAGGGAGCAGTGTTTCTTCAATGTGGCTCAAGGTGAGCAGTAATCTTAGCTGTGGCCATTCGGCCTGTAGCTCAGACAGGAATAAAAGATGGAAGGAGGCAGTCATACAGCCCGTGTGTCTCCTCCAGGCTGACTTCAAGAGGATTCCAGACTCCAATCAATCAAAGTACCCAGAGTATAGCTCAGGCACCAGTGAGCTCTGCCAAATGAGTCTGGTACAGGTGCTGAAGGTGTGGTGAGCAACGGTCTGAGGCAGTGACAGATGTTTCCTCCCTCGGTATTTCCTACTACATATATGCCCTTCTTTTAGGGGTGGCATGCCTTGGGGAAGACATTCTGCTTTCCTTGCCTCAGACAAGGGATGTCAGACAACATAGACAAAAAAAAAAAAAAAATCACACCTTCTTGGCTTATGAATTTCACAAGCTTTTGTCACAGTTACAAAGATTTGGAAGAACTCTCAATGAGTAAGAGCACATTTTTCCATTTCCACCCTTGGAGTCTTAGAAAGATTCCTAGGACAGACAAATGAGGGAATGAGGGAGAGAGGATTGGAGAGGGCACCATGGACCATCTAGAAGGGCCCCATAGCCTGTCCCACCCTAAGCTAATGACCTTGATGGAAAAGGATTATGGAGACCCCCAGCGGGTTTAAGGATCTAGTAGAAAGACACAAAAGCAAAAATAAACAATTGGGATTTTATCAAGATAAAAAGCTTCTGCACAGCAAATGAAACAGTCAACAAAATTAAAACAGAACCATTCCATAATGGGAGAAGATATTTGCAAATGACATATCAGATAAAAGGTTATTATCCGAAATCTATAAAGAACTTATCAAACTCAACACCCAAAAACAAAAAATTCAGTCAAGAAATGAGCGGAAGACATGAACAGACATTTCTCCAAAGAAGATATACACATGGCCAACAGACACATGAAAAAAAAAAAAAGCTCAACATCACTCATCATCAGGGAAATAGAAATCAAAGCCACAACGAGATACCACCTCACAGTGGTCAGAATGGCTAAAATGAACAATTCAGGAAACAACAGATGTTGATAGGGATGTGGAGAAAGGGGAACTGTCTTACACTGCTGGTGGGAATGCAAACTAGTGCAGCCACTCTGGAAAACAGCGTGGAGGCTCCTTAGAAAGTTCGAAATAGAACTGCCCTACAACCCAGCAATGTACTACTATTTATCCAAGGGATACAAAAATAGTGCTCTGAAGGGGCACCCACACCCCAGTGTTTATAGTGGCAATGTCCACAATAGCCAAATATGGAAACAGCCCAGATGTCCATCAACTGATGAATAGATACACAATGGAATATTACTCAACCATCAAAAATAATGAAATTTTATCTTTGCAACAATGTGGATGGAACTGGAGTGTATTATGCTAAGTGAAATAAGTCAGTCAGAGAAAGACAATACCATGATTTTGAGTACTCATATGTGGAATTTAAGAAACAAAACAGATGAACATAGAGGAAGGGAAGGAAAAATAAAATAAGATTAAAAACAAAGAGGGAGGCAAACCATAAGAGACTCTTAACTATATATAGAGAACAAACTGAAGGTTTCTGGAGGGGAGGTGGGTAGGGGGATGGGCTAACTGGGTGATGGGCATTAAGGAGGGCACATGATGTAACGAGCACTGTTATATGCAACTGATGAATCACTAGATTCTACTCCTGAAACTAATAACACACTATAGATTAACTAAATTACATTTAAATAATTTCTTTAAAAATAATAAAAATACGAAAGGATCTGGGACAAGGACAGAACTGTGCCCCCAATCCCGAGGCAGAGCCTGCAGGGGCAATAAGACTCTAGATCCCCATGTCCCACCTGGGGTCAGAATAGGAATATAGAGATGGTTCATCCAGACATTAGTCCAGGAGACAGGCATGTAGAGTTCTTCAGGCAAAGGGGAATGGAGGTGACTTTTCCATAGTCCAGAGGATGTGGGGAGCCATAGGACATCACCCACTGAATGTCTTCTAGGGAGATGTGGACTTTGGCACCAATCTGAATTAGACTAGAATTGAGACAAGAAGGAAGCACAGCAGCCTCTTATGATTCTTCGCTCAGAGGACTGGAAACCAGAATTGAGGTCATCCAGTAATGCCAGCTGGCATGGCAATATGGATGCCTCACTGGCCACCATGCCTTGGCACCAAGTATATCCCTTATCAGCACTCCCATCTTGGGGAGAAGAAAACCCAAATTGACTGAAGTTAACTTCCCACTACCTGATGAGGTGGGACATGAGCTGAGTTGTGCTGAACAGTTCACAACACAGACTAGTGAAGGACTGGAAGACTATTTGGACTGGAAGTCATGGTTCTCTCAAGCACTGATTGTGTGACACACTCAAAAACCCATTTAATATTGGGGACATGGGAAGTGACTGTCAACGAGTTTGGGCTTTCTTTTGGGGTGATGAAGATGCTCTAAAATTAATTATGGTGATGGTTAGTCACACAATTCCATGAGCATACTAAAAATCATTGACTTGTACACCTTAAATGGTGAGTTGTATTATATGTGAATTATATCTTAATATTTTTTTCTTGATACTTTTTCATGTCTATTCAATAGGTATTTAACAACTTTATTTTTATTTTTTTTTTATTTATGATAGGTACACAGTGAGAGAGAGAGGCAGAGACATAGGCAGAGGGAGAAGCAGGCTCCATGCACCGGGAGCCCGACGTGGGATTCGATCCCGGGTCTCCAGGATCACGCCCTGGGCCAAAGGCAGGTGCTAAACCGCTGTGCCACCCAGGGATCCCTATTCAATAGGTATTTAGTGGGCACTCCCTATTGCCAATACCCATGTTGAGCACTGGATCAATCACTTGAAGTTATAATTCTGCTTTGCCCTCTGAGAAATAGGGGAATGAGGTTCAGGAAGGAATAAAGGCCATCATGGACATTTCCTGATGGCCAACTGTGGATACATTCTTTGGGGAGACCTGGGGTAGAAGCTGCTAACCTCCTGCTTCCTTCTGATTCTGGCCACCTGCAGCTCTTTGGATTTGGTGAGCTTAATATTAAGTGAGATGAGCTGAAACTTCTGCCAAGAATTTGGGAAGGAAAAATCCATCAGAAGCCCATAAATTTTCAGTAATGGTTACTCTGGCATGGCCAATTAGTGTCAATTAATTCTTGGAAAACAACACATAAGTATTGCTTACCAGTGAGGAGACAGGGCTGCTGAACAGCAGTTCAACAACATGGGATCACAAAAGGAATTCTTTCTTAGCCAAACCAAGTTTCAAGTCCAAATTTCTCCTTTGAAAACCCCAGCTGTCACAGCCACTGGAGACTGTTTCCAAAAAGGAGAGAGACTTCCCATGCCTGCCCTGCTGTCTAAAAACCCAACAGGATGAGATGAACCACCCACCACTGGGCCACAGGACAACCCGGTCTGCTCACTACTTTAGAGGAGGGAGGAATTAGTGCCTTGGCAAAGCCAGACTTGGTAGGATAAATTACAAATTATTTCTAAAGAACTTCTATCCCCCCAAATCACCTTGAAATTCTTAACAAAAACCCTCTACGCGGTCCCGACTGTTTTCTCAACACTCTCTTCTCCACCATAATGGTTCTAACGAAAGCCCTTTGTTATTGAGCATGACACTGTCCCAAGCACCTTACATGGATTATCTAACTGCATCCTGCTACCCCTTGAATTAGGTATTATTATGAATCTAGTTTATGAGAAAACTGAGGATTTGAAGAATTTGAGTTGAGTTACACTTACTTTGAGTTACACTCAATGTTGCAAGTGAAACAGGATTTGAACTTTGGCAGCCTGAGATCTTGACCTTCATCATCAACTTTGCCTTCTACTTAGTCACCACAGTCACAGAAGCAATTTCTCTGTTCAAGGGGCGACTCTGAACACGGTTCACTTTTGGATGAATAGATGTGAAATCTGCTCTCTGGGAATGTACACATCGTTCCCAGTTTGGACACGGACACTTAGAAACAAAGATCAAAGCCTCCAGCCATACAGCAAGCTTGTGGCAATGCCAGGCTTGGCTGTGTGACTCCTGTTATCATTTCTGCTCACTTGGGAGGTGCCCCTGCCCCGGGAGCCCCAGTAGTGGGGCCACACGACACTGACTGGCTGGCCTGGCCTCTCTGAACTTCCCTCCCCACTTCGTGGGAAGGGGGGAGAGGGGCTTTTGTGTGCACTGCGGTGGTACAGAATGCTCAGACAGTTCTACATACAAAAGTGCATTGTTAGAGCAAGTCCTCCAGCAGAAATGAGGGAGGAGAATCCAATGAACAGGACAGTACTTAAGACTACTGGTAAATGCTCTCTGTAGCCCCTTCCTCCCCACTTCAGGTGCAATCTCATGAAGTGAGCCCTGAAACTGAAAAGCCAATTTGATACCTTTTACCAGCTGTGAAACATCCTCATTCTACTTACATTTCTCTTTAATCACGTTGTGAAAAAAGGTGTCCCAAGCAGTCCCCTTCCAAGAAAACTAACAGGCTGGGCAGAAACTGGACCAGAGAAAAGGTGGCAAATTCCTAAACTGAATCATGTTCCTGGCTTTGGAGGAGGAGTTTAATAAGGATATCAAGAAGAGGAAATGCAGATGAGGACACTACAAGTGGGCTTCATGGGGAGTCATAAAGGGTTCATTCATAAAAAGTTATGCATCCATTATGCCTGGATTTTCACACACTGCCCTGGGAAAATATGCAATGCACAGTTTTTCAGAGCAAGATGCATACTTTCACAATCCGCCCTAATCCGCTCTCCCTCCTGCCAAAGGGGCATTGACCTGCCTCCTCCCAGCAGATTTCATGGCACTGACCCCTCCCAGGGACCAGCTCAGCCCACACAATACACTTGTTCCAAACACAAAAGTGCACTAACAACTGCATTTGGAAACATCAGAGCAGGCCAAATAGTTGGCAAAGGAGGATTCCCGCAAATGAAGAATGATGGTTACAGGCACTGGGCCATGCCTTGGCTGTGGTACACTCAACACACACACACACACACACACACACACACACACTGCAAAAGTGTGTAAAATATGAGCCAAAAATCCCACCCCAAACAAAACCGAACAAAACAAACTCTCACCGACAACAACAAATGGCAAAGGCCCCATCTCATCAATGAAAGCGTAGCCAGAGACATCAGGATAATGCAGTGAGAAAATTCTTGTTTCAAGTTCAAGAACAGGGAATTGCTGGAAATGCCTCTGGCTGTGCCCACTCTCGGGAGCGTGTCTCAGCCCTCTCTGGGGGAACTTCAGTAACAGAGAGCTTCCTTCCCCTGAGCCCTTTGAGTCTACCACATTCCTCTGGGGGAGTTTAGGGTTGCCAGATTTTGTAAACAAAAATACAGGAAGGCTAGTTAAATTTGAATTTCAGATAAACAGTGAATCATGCATTTTATCTGACAGTCCTACAGGGATACCCTTCTCAAGTTCAGTAGCACGCCACATGACCCAGGCATTTGAGTTCTGGTCTGATCTCAGCCACTAGCTGCCTGTGTGGATTTACTGAGTTGGTCCACACTCAAGGAGCGTGGTTTCCTGGTGAAGGTGTAGGATAAGTGATTCTAAGATCCCTGCCAGGCTGAGGCGGTCTATGGTTCCATGTTGTCATTGAAATTCCTTGCACAGAGCCCTTTCTATTAGTTCAATTATAAAATACTGCCTGAAAGCATTCTTGTAAAAGATGTAGAACAATCCAGAAGTATACAAACCAAACCACCAAGCTGCTTACATCTGTGCTTCCTTTCTCAGAGGTAACCAGCTTCAATTGTTTGATAAGCACCCTTGCTGTGCCCTTTCTATGTATGTGGTGCTGAACAAGCACACATGTACATACGTTTACAGGTAAGCGGGATCATTCCCTGACCCAACTCATGGGGATTCTGGTTCAGTAGTCTTCCAGGGATCTATATTCATAGAAATCTTCCCAGCAGATATTGACGTCCAGCCAGGCTAGGAACCTCTGCTACCCAGAATGCAGCTCTCCATCTTCCTGACACACTCAATCATTACTACCTAGAAAGCCATGCCTCCTTCTGGCTGCTAGCATGCACTGTGTCTGCTCACATTAGGCAGGAAGCAGAAATCCAGGGCAGGCAGCCTCCACCTTGCCATCTGGTAACAAAACCCATTTGTCCTACAGCATATACACTCCTGGCCACGCTTGGTTTGTCTACCTAGACTGCAAACCAGCCGACTGATAATGGTGGTAACCTGGTAACCCTGCTCAGAGCCTGCCATGGCTGCTTTCTTGAGCACACGGGGACATAAATTCCTATCTGTTTGTACCTCTAGGAACTTAAATTCACGGTCCTGGGTGGCTCAGTGATTGAGTGTCTGCCTTTGGTTCAGGTCGTGATCCTGGTGTTCTGGGATGGAGTTCCACATTGGGCTCCCTGCAGGGATACTGCTTTTCCCTCTGCCTATGTCTCTGCCTCTCTCTCTGTGTCTCTCATAAGTAAATAAAATCTTAAAAAACAAAACAAAAAAACTCATGGTCCTCTGGACAGAAGGAGCTTATGTGTTATTCCCAGCTATGACCTGGCTGAGACCCTGTGGCCACACAGAGATTACTATCTGCCAGGCTCCCTTGGGTCAAGCCAGACCCTCTGTCCCTATCTCTTCTGAGCTACCTAGAATCAAGCTCCATCTGGCCACAGAACGCCCCAGTTTAACTCTCCCGCTTTCCTCCTGTTTCCATTTTTAGCCTGTTGTCCCAACAGCAGCATTTCCAGGCCAGCAATTCACAGCACAACCAGTGTGGCTTTTCTGCCCATGTGAGGACACGGCAGGGACAAAGATCTCACTGAGGGCTTAGACTTGTCAACCCAGAAGCCTACCCTACTACTGCTCTAAAAATGAGGACAACCCACTATCAGCCAAAACCCTTCCATCTGGTTTCTTGTAAATCTGCATCTCTCTCTGGCTGCATCATGGTTGCTATTCCTGACCCAAATGAGTCCCTAGGTCCATTCCCAGGACACTGTGCCATTGGATCTCTATACATTCATCTTTTTGGGTCACCCATGGAAGATGGTTCTTCTGGTGACCAGTCCTGAATGAACTGACCTTTTCTCCTTATGCAATCTACCCACTACCTCTCACTAAAAAGTCCAAGCTGTCTTTTCACATGAGCTCATGCACTATGCATCTCCCAGAAAGGGTACACACTTATTGTAGAAAATTTAGAAAATATAGCTAAACCAGGAAAACTAGAATAAGATGATTTTTTTAAGAAAGAGCATGGAGGGTGTATGTGTGTGTGGGGGGGAGGTACAGAGGGAGGGAAGAAGCCTGGTGCAGATTCCATGCCCCGTGCAGAGCCCAATGCTTGATCTCACGACCCCAAGATCATGACCTAAGCCAAAATAAAGGCACCTAACTGACTGAACCACCCAGGCACCCCTAGAATAAATTTTAAAAAAATACTCCATCATCCTGAAATAACCACTATGTGTTATTTATTTATTTATTTATGCTGATAATTCTACTTGATATTTGTACTATAGATCACAAGGTGGTTTCTTCCAGTTGAATCCAACCTATACATGTTTTAGGTAATTTTGTTTTGAATAATTCTGGTCAGGATATTCACTGTTCACTTTGCCACACTCCCTACCACTCCTTCATTTATTATGCCAACCCCATCTTCCTCCTGTATGCCTATTTTCTGAGGGCATCTGAGTTTGCAAAGCCTGCAAAATATACATACAAATGTATGTTTATTTTTTTTTTAATTTTTTTTTAATTTTTATTTATTTATGATAGTCACACAGAGAGAAAGAGAGAGAGGCAGAGACACAGGCAGAGGGAGAAGCAGGCTCCATGCACCGGGAGCCCGATGTGGGATTCGATCCCGGGTCTCCAGGATCACGCCCTGGGCCAAAGGCAGGCGCCAAACCGCTGCGCCACCCAGGGATCCCCAAATGTATGTTTATTAAAATGGAATTCAATTGCTTTTGTAACACCTGTTTGTGTAACAATGTACAGGAACATGTCTCTGTATCAATAAGTTGTCACCTCCAACTTTATTTGTGGTGGCTGGATACTTTTCCACTGGAAAGATGTATCACAATTTTTTCAGCTAATCTCTACTGTTGAACATTTAAATTGTTTTCCATTTTTCCTGCTCCAGTGAACATCCCCATAGCTAGAACTTTGCACACTTCCTTAATTGGTTCCTTAGGATACATTCCAAGAGGCCAAATTGCTGGGTTGAAGGGCAGTCTCAGTCTAAAAGCTTTTAACATGTGTTGCCAAATGGAGTGTTCAGAGTTTTACAATGACACAGACCGTTGAGAGCTTCCTGTGACTGCTGTCAGGACGGGCCCTTCCACACATTAACAGCGTCACACAGAAAAGCCCATCACCCCTCTCCCAGGGCTTTCTAAAGTCAACTCACCCAACAGGGGGGCTTTTCTCCAGTAACCATCCCGGACCTCCACATAGTCATACCAGCACAGGCGGCTCTTAAACAAATCCATGGATGTGAAGTTCAGGACGATCTGTAAAGAGTTACTGAAAAGTGAGTTTTGGCAGCAGAGCCTGAGGAGGCTTGAAGATACATCTTGCATGCCCGTGTTCTCACATTACCTTTTAGCATACAGAGTGCTCAGACCACAGTAGAAGCGTCCTTGCAAAGACACGCTTACAGGAAACCTCATGACATTAAATAATAAACCTAAAGCAGGATGGGGAGTAAACAGAGGAGATGGGTCCTCTGGTTCTGTCTGGGGAATAACTTGAGCTTTTGAAGTCACTAGGTGGTTTATAGAAAACAGGATGCATTAAAAAGATGAACCAGGATGCACTGAGACTGGGGATTTAGAAGGAGGTAAGGGGTCAGTGAAGTTCAGAGATACGAGAAGATCTTATAACATCATCAATCATTCCAAGGGACCTGGGGTTAGCCGGAGTGCATCTGAGCACCACCGTGATCAATGTCTCCTCGGCCATAACCTCACTCTTCTGAGATGCAGTATATCCAAGAGCCTTCCTATCTTTGGTCTGTTCTTTCGTTCAATCACGCATTCATTCTTTCATTTATTCATCTCATCATTGTTAGTTGACCACCTACTATGTGCTCGTCTGTGTTGGCCAATTGAGATAGAAAGATTAGCAAGATAGGGTTCTTGCCTTTAGAGAGCTCAGGGAACATAGAAGCATCAGGTGAGTTAGAACACTCTTAAATAAATGCTGAAAAGGGAGGGATGGACAGAAAGGGAATCCTGAAGCCCCAAGGAAGGAGAAATCAATGCTGCCCAGCAATACTGATGAAGGCTTCTCAGGCATTTAACCTAAAGGGAATAGGGGCTCAGGGGGCAGAGGCACAGGGCAGGAGGGTGTTTTGGTGAGAGGGACTCAGGGAAGGAGAGTTTGGGGAACTGTTTTGTCCTACCAGTGCAGGTCATGCTGTGTGTCTGCAATGGGGAGGCAAGGGCCTGTAGAGGAGAGCTGGGGGTTCAGCTGCACTAGGTTTCAGTTCTTCTGGACAGCCTGAGGCCATTCAGTGGATGCTCCTTTCCACAAACAGTGGAGCAGGTTGGGTGGCCCTGTGGACTTGGCACACAGCTACTGTTCCACAACCTGCTACCCTTCCAGAGCAGAGTTCGGGCATTAGTTCACCCCCATCAAGCCCCACCATGTAAGGTGCCCACGTGGTGCACGCATGCCCACCGTGTCCCTGCTCCATTATTTCTCTGTTCTCTTCACTCACCAGGTCCCACTGAAGGCAGCCCTGCCTGGCCACTGCAGCCCTAACCCTGTCTGTGCCTTATCCCATTTGGGGCCCCTGCCCTGCACCAGTTCTTCTCTCTTCTCTGTCCTCTAGCCACTTTCTTTCATATTCAGACAGCCCCAGGTCCCTCTGTCTCTAGGCAAAGGCCCAGGCTGGAAGGCTGCAGGTCAAAGTTTCCAGTACCTTCCCAGCCAAATTGAAAGGACTGTTACTTGTTTGTCTCATTCTCCATGGCCCCTCTGCTTTGAACCTCCTCTCTCTGGGTTTCAGCACATCTGTTCTCTCTCCGCTGCTCTCTGGCCTCGACTGACTCCTGTCCTCCCTGCTCCCTGATGACTGTGAGGGCACCTCAATGCAACTTTTCTCTTCCAGCTTCCTGTGCACAGGTGACCCCAGTCCCCGGGTACAACCCTTTGCTGTCATCTCTACTTTGCCCCTATTGTTTATCCCCGATGCTGATAGACTTCCTTCCTGTAGGATGACTGCATCCCCTGCTGCAAGCCAGTCTGGTCACCCCTTCAAGAGCCCTGTCTGCATCGTTCTTGCCAAGATGATTCCTGAACTCCTCCCTGCCATGCCCTGGCCCCCTCTGCGCACTAAGGCTTCTAGATCAATTTTGCACTTACATCTCATGTTTACCAAATGCTTTCTATGCTCAGAAAACTTCAATGGTTCCCCCTGCCCCCATCTCATAAACTCTCTGCTTACCTTTCAGAGCCTCCAGCATCCATCTGATATGACCTTATTACTTAGCGAGCCCTGAGGTATCCATGCTAATGGAACCTTCCTCAAGCCCAGCTCCAGTGCCCTCCACTCCTCCCTGAATCCTTCTCTGACTGCCCAAATGGACACGGCCTTTCCCTTCTGGGGGCTCCCTGCCTCCCTTTTATAGTGACTATAAATAATATAGCAGGTATTTTTAGAGTCAGGCAGATCTGGATTTCTCAGCTTTACCACTTACTAGCTCTCAGATCTTACTACCACTTACTTGCCACTTGGATCTTTAGTTCTCTTATCTTCAAAACAACATGCATACTTTTGAGTTATTGAAGGGACTGCATAAGAAACTGTATAGTGAGTGTGTAATGCTAGGTCTGACACATGATAGGCACTCAATAAATGCAGTTTAAAAAAAATCAAGCCTCACTAAGTGTAAACTTAGTGAACCACAAACAGGACCCACTAAGCGCTCTTCATAGGCTGCCTGTTTTAATTAGCATTGAAGTGTCCATCCCTTCATTTGGGTTGATCCCACCCGATGTTCAGGTCTTAGGACAAGTAGGACCTTCTTCCACAAAGTCCTCTCTGATCTCCTACAAAATGAAGAGGCAGGACCAGAAAATAATAGGCCAGTTCACCTCCAATATTGTACAGTGTGTGTGTGTGTGTGTGTGTGTGTGTGTGTTTTCACTCTTCTTTCGAGCCATACCAGTGGTTCTCAACCCTGCTTGTGGATTAGTACCACCTCAAAACTGTAAAAAGTAATACTGGGCAAAGCAAATGCCCCTCCTTCAATGAAATCAGACTCCTTAGAGGTAAGGGGAGGACCTTAACTAAACTCTAAGTCTCTTGAAGACAGGGATTTTAAATTAGATTTCTTTTGTATCTCCCACAGTGCTTGCATTCGAGCAAAAGGGCTCAGTAATATTTACTGGCTGGTTGCAATAGCATTCTTAAGCTTTTCAAATTTTAGAAAGAAAATGTTATTACAACTTCTTTGGTAACACATTCATGACTGAAATGAATGGGATACTTATTCAGCTTAATTATTTTAAATATGTTAGGGAACCATAAAGACCATAGAGGAATAGGTGATAAACAAGAGGTGATCCTTGAATCAATCAAGTTTGCTAATTATAGCAGCTCTGCGGAAGGCTGGGTGAAGCAGAAATTGAAATAATTCCTATACAGGAATTTCAATGATAAATATTCTCTCTGCACCTCAGCAATAATAATTAAAGCTTGATGAATCTTATGCAGTTCAAACATATCACACAGCCTCTACTATTTAAGGCAATTCAACAACTTGGGGATTTCTAGATCACCTCCTCTTCTGCCTCCTTTTTCTTGCCTCTCTCTCACTCATGCCTCCAGCAGGCACAGGGATAGCAGCACGTGCACCCAAGGAAGACAAGCCTGGAGTCTCTCAGGATCAAGACGTCAACCACACAGTCATAAATGCTTAGAGTCAGAAGAAGAGTTGCATGTGGGTGTTGTGTGTGAGCACATGTATATGTGAGCATGTGTGTGAATGAATGTTCAAATGTTCATTAGCCTGATGACCTCTTTGTGAAATAATATAGGATGATGGTTAAACATCCAGGTTCTCACCTGGGTTCAGATCCCAACTTTGCAACAAACTGAGTAGCCTTAAGCAAATGCATTTCCTTATCTGAAAAAATGTGCTAGTAGCACCTATCACATGAAGTTCTGAGGACTAAGGATAATCCACATAATATGCTGAGAATAGTACTCAGGTCATAGAAAACATTTAAATGGACATTTTTAACAGTTATGAATTAGGAATAACTGAAGACTGGCTACAGGCACCCAAAAATCCATCACCTCCATGGCATCCCAGCTGTAGGTTTTTCCTTCGCCACTCATCCATTCACATGCCCATTCAACAAATACCTTTTGTGTGACTATGTGCCATGGCTGTGTTGGGTGCTGGAGACCTAGGGGTGAGTAGTCTCTGTCTTCAATGAGTTTAAGGTCCAAAAGGCAGACAACCAAATAAACCAGCAATCATGATATTCTGAGACAAGCTATGGCAGCTATAACTGTAGAGACTCTGACCCAAGGGATAGAGAGGGCATCTCAAAGACAGAAGCATCTGGAAGAACCCTTGGATTTGTAGGGAAGTGTGAAAAAAAAAAAAAAAACAAGTTTTAGGAGTGCAGAAGTCCCACGTCCCAGTTCTATATTTTACTGTGAATTTGGGCAATTTTTTAAATGTCGGAACCTCAAATTCTTACCTATATAATGGACATGAAGAAATATATCTTGCAGTAGGGTTGAGAACATACCACACTTGGACCAGGACAAAAGAAGCTATTGCCCTGGCTCAGCTCCAGAGGGAATCTGGAGGGAATCATGGAATCTTCAGACCCAAAGGATTGTGCTCACTCAGAGTTTGCATAGCTCCTACCTCACTTCAGTTGCCCAGGACCCTGGAGTTCCTGTCCAAATGGCCCTGAGCCCACTTCCAGAGAATGCAGAGGTCTCTGCCCTGAATCCACCCTCCTGAGCATAGAGAGCACTTCTCTGGAGAGACAGCCAAGCAATAGCTGTTTGCAAGGTAGGAATGCAGAGTGTTTTGGAGCATGGCTGGAGTATCGCCACGGGTGCTCCTGAGATGAGACAGGGGGCTGAAAAGAGGAGGGGCCAGTTGTGGATTGAGGGGAGCTTTCCCTACATCGCTTCCTTCCAGAGCAATACTCTGAGGTGTCAAGGAATTCTAAATTGGATCCTCACCTCCCAAGGCATTCTGATGCTGTATTTATCAAAGAAGAAGGATAGAGTCTGTTCTGTTTTAAAAACTGTGAGCCTAATTTATAATTCATGTGGACATCTTGCTTATTGGCCTCCATTTGTATGGGTGATGCTGGTTGAAGTCCAGAAATAAATAATGTTAAACAAGCTAGCACAGCACCTAGCACATAGTGGGTGCTCAAAGCTAATAGCTGTTTTTACTATTGTTAATAATAATACAATCCCCCACAACTTACCCAACTCAAAGAAAACTGTCATTTCCTGAGGTGGTTTCACACCTACCTTTTCCCCCGGAGTGACCGATATCCTCCAGACACAGTGGGAATAAGAAGGGTAGCCGTTTGGGAAACCAGGTGCAGAAAAGTTTCCTGCTGTGTCCTGCAGGGTCTCCCCACATGCTGCAGAAGCAAAACAACGACAATGGTTCCAGTATACACACTCCTCACCTAAGCACCTCCCTGCACCAGTCTGCTTAGCAGATGACACCCCTTGATCAGCCAAAGCCCTCGGAACGCATTGGCAAGAAGCATGTCAGGTAGACTGACAATTGTTTTCTGTCTAATAAAAGTGAAAATAGGGTCTAGGCACCAAAATGTAATACCCAAAGGTTTCTTCTGAGGCTCTTGAAATGGCCTCGGGTATGGTGAACAAGTTTCCCAGCCTTGCTGGGCCTTAGTTTTCTTGCCTGTAAAATGGGCAGGAGCTGCCTGAAGGGTTAATGAAATGGATCCGCTCAGTGTTTGGCACACAGTGAGTGCTCCACACATAGCACCCATTATAATTATGACTAATAACATTAGTGGCAGAGAGCATATAAAAGTACAAGTAGATGAAGCAATGAGACAAAGAAAATACTTTGAAACTCACTTCATTAGAAACTCATTGGTTTGGAATCTTGCCTCTTCTTTCTCTGCAACCTACCTCTGAATGAGCTACCAAATAAAGTCAAGAAAACACAAAAATGACCAGAGGTGTGGGAAGCTGGAATACTCTACAGTAGGCTATTCTGCCCTTGAATGTTTGAGAGTTGCCTGGTCATAAGTCTAGGGTCCTTACATATGTGACAAATATTTTCACTAATTTGTCCTTAAAGAAAAAAAAAAGTAGCCGTATGAGTAAGTTTGGGAGGTGTAGGTTCCTTACTTCCTGATGCCCAGGGACTCGGACCCAAAAGACAAAGACACTGGTTTGCTGAATGCCCTTCCTCCCAGGGGGGGTCACCCACAAAGTGTGGGAAACAAGCATCCTTACCCATATCTCCCTACATGCAATTCAACCTCCACTCAGCAACTACTCTGCTTTCAGTTACTGCTTGAAATTACTGGAAGCTGCAGTCTCGGAACTGCAGGAAAGGAATAGCTGGAGAGTGGTCCGTCATCAGCCTCAGGAAATCCTGGATGCTAGGGCTTCAATATCATGTTACTGAACAACTGCCAGGCATCATGAGGATTATGCCCGGCAGTCAACACCCCCAAGGGTTCCATGGAAATTATTTTAGAATAATCATCAACATTCTGCAAGAATAGATACATTACTATATGGCTCCATGGTATTTACCAGCTGCCTCCAATCCTTTTGGGAAGAGGCATATACATTATAACTAAATAAATACTGGCATTTCCCAGAGAATGCTATAAGGTTTCTCTTTCAATTCAGCAAGGTTATATGATATGTGTGTCCTGCATTTCAGCCCTAACACGCCCCCACATGACTAATAGCTGGATGGACATACTGCTCAGAGTTTTGTGATGAACCAAACCCCATCGGGTCCTTTGCGTGCCCTGTGATCCCACTAAGAAGGCCCCTATTTTAAATATACTGTCTCATGATCAAACTGTGTGTCTGGTCTGGGGTTTTGAAAACATTACTGGACCTGTGGGCAATGAATTTCCTTCTTCCTTCCCAAACCACTGAATTGCATTCTCTCTCATCAGTGGTAAACTCTGGCTGCTGTAACTAATGCTTTGCTCTGAAGCTCAACAGCTTTCAGGGGCCAATGTGAGCTCACTCCCACGGCAGCAGGTTGCAGGGGAGGTGATGCTGAAGCCAAGGGGATGGAAGGCAAAGAGGGCACATTCAAGGGGAAGAGGCTTGTGGGTGGGCAGAGAAGCAGACATCTCCTCAGACCCCAGTGTACTGTCCGGTCTTCAATGGCTGATTTCTAGCCAATGACCAGCACCTTGGATGGCTAGGAAAGCCCCAAGACCATAGAAACAACCTCATTTACACACTGAGGATTGCTGACTCCCACCCTTCTACAAACACTCTCCTTCATTCACCGTCTTTCTGCAAAACCCTTGGGTTTTGTTTTGCCAAACCCACATCTCCTACTCCCATAGGAAGGGGAGGTGCTTTTACAGTTACAGGGTACACACTGCATCAGGCCCCTGTTCACTCTTGTTCCACTATGCCTTCTTCTTCTTCAGAATACCAGGGCTTTGCCAGAAAATTCTGAAGATTCCCACAAATTAAGCTGTGAGCTCCAAGACCTATTCTTCGTGTCACTACTGGCAATTACCTCACCATTTGGGCCTTCTACACTGTCTAAAGCTTCCTTAGAGCCGCACGCCAGAAATTTCAGCAGCCTCTCCAGGTTCCCCAACCTGCCTTCCCAGCAAAAGGGAAAGTCTGCAAAGGGTGGCTGAGTCACACTCTGTGGGTGCTCCAGAGGCCTCAGGACTCCCCAGGGTCAGTTACCTGGGCATTTGTACAGCTTCCTGGCTTGAGCTATGTCTCCCTGACTGAGCCGCACACGCTGGCCAATGGTTGGCCTGATGCCATTGTCGTCTCGACGGGGGAGGATGGTGTCTAAGAAAACTCCTCTACAGGAAGAAAAGAGAGAGAGAAAGGAGAAAGAAAAGTCAAGGCCATCTGGCTGGCCGCGCTGGGATTTACAGTCTTCATTTCCTTGCACGTAATCCCATCCATATCCCTAGCCCCTGTCGCTCCGCAGACCCGTGTGACAGAAGAGACTTGCTTTACTTGTCCTGGCATCTGGGCGTTCCACTTCATGAGCTGCCTCCTCACTTCCAAGGGGGAAGGAAAATGACTCTTGTGAGTTTGCCAATCTGCCCTTACCTGCTGGCCTGGCAGCTCCTTGCTGCTGTGCATGGAGCATTTCCACAAAGCCCCTGACAAGTCCAGGTCCCCGGGCCCGCCACACCGGGCAACTGTGGGGAGCACCATTCAGAGAGACTAAGGTGTACATGGAAGCCCCTGGAGTTGTACAATGGGCACTACTGAGCAAGGGTATGCCTTGGAGAGGCTCCAGAGAGGCCTGGGAGGCAGCATAGTGTGAGGCTCTCAGGGGCTGGTGAGTAAGTGCTGGTGGATGGGTTGTCGAATAATGGGAATCGGGGTTTGGGGGGGCCTTTCTGACAATGGGGATGATCAGATGGAAAGTGAGAAGACTGCAGAGAACAAAAGGTGGCTGAGAGAGCCCTGGTCTAGAGATTTCTATGAATAGCCTGGCTCTGCCACCTGGGTGAGCTCAGACAAGCCCCCTTCTCTCTCTGAGCCTCAGTTTACTTATCTAACAATAAGAGAGTGGCCTAGACAGGCATTTCAGTCTCTGATCATCACCTGGATCCCCAGGCCTCTAGCTCACTGGCCTCTGGCTTCCTCTCCAGCCACTTCTGACACCTCCACCCCAGTTGGTATCTTAAGCAACATGGAACTTCTGCTAGCCCTAACCATGCCCTTACAGGCTGTCCTCTGCTGAGGCTCCCTCAGCATCTTCTTGTCCACTAGCAAATTCCTGTTCATTCGCCCAAATCCCATCAGTTGGTTTCCTCTCTTAAAAGTTTTCTTGAGCCCTTTTTACCCCTCCCATCTTGAGTTATTCATTCCCTTCTCTGGGCTACCTCTGGGCCTTATTTGTCTAGCCTCTTCTTCTCACACTCCATTGTCTTTTTTGAAGAATGAAGGTATTTGTCTTCTCTGCTAAATAGTAAGTTCCTCAAGCAGAGAGATTGAGACCTTCATCTCTATGCCTTCAGACACTGGAGCATAACAGGTCAAGAAATGCTTTTTGAATTAAATTATGTAACCAAGGTAGGGGAGTATCTTCAAAATACCTTGGAAAGTAACATATACTCAAAGGAAATGTGAAAATGCATGTTACCTGTGTATTAGCTGTACCATCCTTTCTCCTCTTTCTCTCTCTAACTTTTCCTTTCCCCTAAATTCTATACTACCTTGGAAAACATATTATCCTTATTTCTTGCTGGTTACATGTTTTATTATCTTTCTGGTTTTGCATATACTTTTTCTGAATCAGACTTCAAGCTCACTTTTGTTCCAACATAAGCATGCAGATCACCTGCCGATTTCCTTTGAAGCATCTCTATTCTCAAACTTTAGCCACCTGGCCTGACTTCCTCTAATTCCTATTGCTTCATCTCTGGGTCCAGAGGTGGAAACTTTAGTGGAATCCTTGACTTCCCTGCTAACTTTGGCAAGTTTTAAACTACAAGTAATGACTCTCCATAAAATTCTAAATTCAATCACCTACTAAATCTAAAAAGAAACACCTCTGCCCTAACATAAAATGTGTCCATTTGTAATTATTTTGATTCCCCCAAGGAAAGAAATTTTGCTGCACAAAATGTAAAGCTCACCACAATCTCTTAGCAACCCAGGCCTGCTAACCCTGCTGAAGACCACAGCATACAGGTGTCTCTGCCAAGGGCATGCCATGTGGAGAACCTGTGCCCCCACTGAGAGTTCTCAGGACCTTCCTGTGTGTCAGGCCCAGGCCTGGGCACTTCACATGCACCATCTCATTTAGTCCTTGTAACACCCTAGGCCAGTGCCATTCTTATTAGGGTTTCCTCCCCGCAGGCCAGAAAAAGCCTGCAGAGCTTAAGTGACTTTCCCAGAGTGCAGAGCTAATAATAGAGTGTCAGCCCTGGAATCTAGGCAGGCCTGGAGCCCATCTCCCGCATCCTCCTTCCAGGCAGTGTTTTCCACTGCCCAAGAAACAGTTGCCTTTGATGTGTGCTAGATAAATGACAGAGTCAGGAACGTGGGAGACTTCAAAAACTGAAACAGCAGGAACAACATTAGTCCACACTCGGACTGTGTTTTGAGGCTGGAACTCCCTCTCCAACCTGTCCCTGAGCTCCCAGCAAGGCAGTGGGCTCTGGAAGATGTTTATTACAAGAGGCATCCCTTGCGTGAACTGCTGCAGTGACATCCCTCTTCTGTAGGACAACTTTTAGCCCTGACATTCTGCTAACCTAAGAAAGAGTTTGGCAGATGCTTTAGGGAATAAAGCTGTCAGCTCTGAGCTCTCCAAGCAGAGATGCCCCTGTACCACAGAACTGTCTCCTCAGCTCCTGGACCCTTGCCCAATAGAACCTGCAAAGACATCACTCCCCAACAGCCCAGGTCGAACCAAGGGGGAGGAGGGAAGGACTACAATAAACTAGAAAATGAAGTTGGAAGGAGACAGACCAATTGTAAACACACAGGAAGATTGGGTTTCCCATCAGCAGGAAGAGAATTTGCCTCCAGATGAGCAAATGTTTGTTCTATAGGTCATTTTCTGCTCTTTTATAGACTCAAAGATGATGTGCAGGCTAGCTCCAGGGGATATGTGGCCAGGAGTAATGACATGGAGTTAGGCAGTGCAAAACTTGACAAAAAGTGGGCCAGGAAAGACCATCAGTAAGGATGGCATTGGTAAATGTCCCACTGAACAAAGTAGTTTCCTGAAAATCCATACAGAAAACTGGCAGGAAGGACAATGAAGGCAAATCTACTTGCCACAAAATAGATTTGCCAAAATCGTTCCAAAATCTGGGGCAAGGGCAGGTAAGTAGCCATGGCAAGATTTTAAATGATGAATTGCGCCTCCTACTGTCCATATTCTTGTCCTTGCACCTTGCTCTGGCCAATGGAATGTGGCGCAAGCAATGTCCTGCAAGTTCCAGAGACTGGGTCTTCAGAGTCTTGTAGCCTCTCAGCTTGTCCTGTAAGGACTCTGAGTCCCAATGTAGTGAAGAGTCCAGTCTAGCCCACAAGAGGCTGAGAAGCCCCAGGGAAGAGAACCGAGGGGCCCCAGTGGACAGGTAGCACAACAATCAGACGTGGCACTGGCCATCCCGGACTTCTCAGCCCAGGCGTGGTGCCAAATGACTAATGCTGTGGAAATGATCCCAGGCAAAACCAGAAAACCAGCCAGAATGACTTACAATGTCACACACAAAAAAACAAGTTTTTGTTGGGAGCCATTAGTTTTGGGGTAGACTGTTGTGTAGCACTGATGACATCATGGTGGCAGAAGAAGTCCACCTCCCTTCAAGGCCTTCAGGTGAGCTTCTGTGCTCCTACCTGGCTGCCCATCACACTCATTTGCTGCCCCTTGCAGCAATCTCCCTCTGAGGGGTTTGGGGTACTCTTGATGAGGAGCTATTGTTTCAGGGAAGCCCATGAACCAAAACTCTAAAACAAAAAGTAAAATCTTGGGGCACCCGGGTGGCTCAGTTAAGTGTCTGACCCTTGAGCTCAGCTCAGGCCTTGATCTTGGGGTTGTGAGTTCAAGTTCCATGCTGGGTTCCACTTAAAAAACAAACAAAAACAAGAAAAGAAATGCTGGTGTCCAAAGACACTCTGTCTGTACTCCTGCCCTGGCCTCTGTTTTCAGAGCTTTTCAGAGTAGTTGGCACATGGCAGGCACCAGGGAGGCAGTGCAGTTCCTACAGCCCATTGGAAGTAATGTATCCCCAACACTCCTGCACAGGAGACACCTGTAGATTCTCCTTATAAAGTGACCACCGCATATGTGGGTATGTGGACAGAAATGCAATGAGGATAATGGAAATTTCTTCCCTCACTTAGCCCCCAGCATTGCAGATTTCCCTGTCTCCTTTGATTCATTCATTGATTTATCCATTAAAGAACAAAGAACATTTATTGGACACCTACTCTGTGCCCTGAGGCACCATGGTAGGTGCTAGAGACTAGAAGAGGATGCCCTCAGAGATCTCAGGCTGGGAGAGGGAGATGTAACAAAAAAATAGGAGTAGATGAATTTATAATAATAATTAACAGATAATTATAAAGCAATATGAAGAGTCATGACAGCTATAGAAATAAGACCCAAGGTACAACTTTCTCACTTGGGGCAACTTGACAGTGGTTCTCTACAAAATCAATATTATGTTTCTACTTTGCAGCCTGCAACCCCAGGGCTGAGATGGTGTGACTACATATTTCCTACACCATTTCCCAAACCCACAAGTCAGCCCAGGCCCCACACCCAAGCATCTCGCTCTGACCTCGGCAGGGTAGGCTCTCATCCTGGCCCCCCTTGTTTCTTGAGACCTCTCAGAGACCCCCAGAATAGGTCCTTCAAAGTTCTGTTTCCCACTATGGAAGAAGAAGCCTCGAATGTCCACATGGCAATGAAGGTGACCCTATCTGTCAGTGCCTCACCCATCCGCACCAGATTAAGAAATTACAACAGGAAATGTTCAAGCTGGAAGGGGCTCAGAGAACATCTAGTCCAACCCCTCATCAGGAAACTGATGCCCAGGGAGGTGGAGATTTGACCCAGCACAAAGCTCTCCCTGACTACTGTCTATACTTCCCTCAAAAGCACAGTGTATCAGTGTTAGGACTGGATCCCAGTTTTTGACTCTCAATTCAGTGGTCTCTTCATTACATGGTGCCCCTTGTATTCTCTGATAAAGAGCCAGAAGAAGAGTAATGAGAACAGGGTCAGTCAGTCTCATGCCAGTCGTTCAAAGATACTGACTTTGACGAAACTCCACCCATTAGAGCTCTAGAGAGATCCCACCTGGGTGCATGCAGGATGGAGATCACAGCTCAGTCATCTGTGCAGCCAGAGGGACAGCACCCCACTTCCCCCGAAACTGAGAATTTGGGATGTTGAGGTCTGGAGATCTCTCCCACAGTTCTGTGACCTCATCAACAGCATGCTTCCAGCAGCCCTACCCAAGAGCCAATGAGCCCTGGGCACACAGATCCCCATTCACTCCCAAGAGCTGTGTGTTTCCTGAAAGAATGGTTTCCTTTGATCTTTATGAACAGAGAGACTCATGAAATGGATTGCTTTCCTCTTTGCTATAACTGCTAAGAAGCACACAGCAGGATTTACTGCCAATCCCACCAAAGCATACATGACTTTATGGCATGTATTCTGAGTAGTCAGTTGGTTCCAAGCTTCAACATAGCTCTCTACCCTTACTCTCCCCTCTCCCATCCTTAAGCTCCCTCATTTGTTTCCTATTTGTCCTGTGTATATACTAGGAACCACTTCAAACCTTTTTTTGAATGATTAAATAGATAAAAAGCCAACAAACTGGTTTTAAGAGGAAACTGAGAAAAAGGAGCCAAGAGAGAAAATATTTACCCTGTGTCTCCTTTAACTCCAGGGTGGAAAGACCTACAAAACTGGGACTAGGGGGAGAAAAGTTCTTGAAACAAAACATTCATCTGGTCTAGAAGGGCTATATTGGAAATACTTAAAACCCAGTCCAGCATAGCAATAACTCATCAAAACAGGTCCTGACGAGGCTGGCTGTAAATCACCAGTCTGACCAGACTCGGGTGCACCAGCTACCATCGAGCGTGACCAGCGGGCAAGGAAACCTGGATCATTGTTCTCACTCCAACCCCAGCTACCTGTGTGCCCTCGAGCTGGCTACAGCCTCATTTTCTTCACCTCGAAAATGAACCCATGATTTATGAGCCTCCCAGCCCTCATATGGTCTAGCTTCCAATAAACCATACTTCTTCAAGAGAACTGGTAAGTGCCACTAGGCTCACATCAAGGACGTGCTTTGGAAGACTCCCCCACCCACTGGAAATTTTACACAGAGCCCCTAAGTTATTATCCTGGCCAACCTCTCGATAATTTCCCCTTTCCAGTTTGTTGCTTGTGACATTAGGGTGTGATGGAACACCGGCTTCACAATGGGATTCAATCTCATTAGCGGGAACCTGATTAGATTATATTTCACTGCAGCCCAGAGGCCACTGTTATTTCAAGGACAGACAGGCCAACTGCGCGAGGAGCGTGCAGAGACCCACTCTCCACAGACCTCCAGGAATCCGACCCAAGCCTGCGGCAGGCACAGTGACACACACATGAGGCAGAAGCATAGATTCCAACCTGGAGAAAGTGTTCCGGGCGTAGTGCATGATGCTGTCGAAGTCGTAGATCTCTCCCAGAGAGCTCACTTCCCCAGCTTCCATTTTTAAGAAATTATACTCCTGACCTGTGACACAACACTCTGTTAAGGCCTTTGAATACCAAGGCAGGTACCTGAAAGGAGGCAGAGGGGGAGAAGGAGGGGCCCATAGCAACTTGAGAGCTTGGTCAGCCCAATCAAATAACAGGGCATTGTGGGCATTCTCATTGTTTCCAGCAGACTGGAAATTCGAAACTTCGAACAGCCCTACATTCTCCCAACCCCACCATTTGACCCTTCCCCAAGTGCCACTCGAAACTCTTGTACTAAGTTTGTAGACAGGTTCGTTTTTGATCCGACTGCTCAGAGACTTAAAAAAAATCAATAAATAAATCTCTGATCTGGCTACTGAAAGAGCAAAAGAAAAATCAAACAGTTGGGATCCCTGGGTGGCGCAGCGGTTTGGCGCCTGCCTTTGGCCCAGGGCGCGATCCTGGAGACCCGGGATCGAATCCCACGTCGGGCTCCCGGTGCATGGAGCCTGCTTCCCCTTCTGCCTATGTCTCTGCCTCTCTCTCTCTCTCTCTCTCTCTCTGTGTGTGACTATCATAAAAAAATAAAAAAAAAAAAAAAAAGAAAAGAAAAATCAAACAGTTAAGTTCAATCCCAAAGAGTTCACAATTCAGAACCTTGAAAGTATTTTAAGGCAACCATATTATTCAACCAGCTACTTTCATGTTCAATATGAACTTCTATATAAAATCATTTAACATGGGAAGGTTTGTTTTTTTTAATCTAGACACTCTATCTGCCTTGGGCCAGAACGTTTCCAGGCAGAAATACTGCTCTGACATGTACTCGTGTCCTAACTGTATTGCAGTTTCAAAAAAGATGTGCTACTGAAAAGTCAGCAAAAGTGACTCTTATAAAGCAACCAAGAGAACTCTTTTTTTTTTTTTTTTTTTTTTTGGCTTCTCAGCTTTGATGCTGCAACAGTGTTCTGGTCCATTCTGTTCCTGTTAGGAAATAGAGTTGGGTTTCATTGTCCTTTATGAAACTAAATGAAATGTCATTTAGTTTCTGCCATAACCTACAAGCTATAGCAAGAAGACTTCCCAGGAAGGACCACAGATGACAGTGACAGTGCTGGTGACAAATGCATGCACAATAGGGTTGCTGCCTCCTTATTTAACAAATGAGCATGGTCGGCTCCCCAAAACCCCTCTCCTTCACACCTGCCTGACCCGGGAATGCCACCTTGCTGGCCAGTAGCTTCCAGACTCCATACTGGCTCCTTACCTGGTTGGATGTTTTCTCTGATGATGGTGACATGCTGGTCTCTGTCTGGCCGGGTGTGTTCATGCCAGAACCCAACTACATGGCCCAATTCATGTGCCACAATGCCAAACTTGTCACAGTTTTTCCCAATGGATATGGCCTGTGGGCCTCCTCCTCGGCGCCCAACATAGGAACAACAGCTGGATGGTTGCAGAAATACCCAGATCAGCAGGTCAGAGAATAGGGAGAGTCTAATACCCTCCCCAATATATGTGTGCATGCATGTACATACATACATGTATATACACATGTACGCACACACATACATGTGTACATCTAAAAGAAACACAGACTTTCAGAGCTAAAAGCACTTTCCTTGTCCAAATTCCCTCCCAATACAGAAATTCCCTCCAAAAATGGTTCACCTTTCTGGTGGTCATGGATCCACTTGAAAACCTAAAGAAAGATAAGGGCTAGAGTCCTGGAATAAAGCCCATACCCTTCATGACCTCTGCACCCCCAAGTCTCTGTTGGATCATCTCTGATGACAAGGAAAAAAGATAATGAAAGGAGTCAGCTGAGTAAAGCATGAGGCTTGGTTCCCTTATTGGAGGAGGTTTAGAAATGATTCCCCTTCTGGGCACAATTATTTTTTCAAATAACATTTATTCCTAACATATTATTCTATATTATTCCTAATAGAGAAAGGTATAAGAAAGGATATTAAAATGGCCCACAATCCCACCACCTCCAACACCCAGATAACCTCTATCAAACATTTAAAAACATATATGATCAAGGGTGCCTGGGTGGCTCAGTTGGTTAAGTGTCCAACTCTTGGCTGTGGCTCAGGTCGTGATCTCAGGGTCATGAGATCCAGCCCCGAGTTGGACTCTGCACTCAGTATGGAGTCTGCTTGAGATTTTCTCTCTCCCTCTGCCCATCCCCTCCTTCAAATAAATAAATAAGTCTTTTAAAAAATACATGTTCAAAATATTGAAGTATTAAGTCTTTCATCCCTTTTAATCTCTTCATCCAAAGACAACCATTGTTAAGTGTCTTGAGCATCCTTCAGAAAAATTAGATATACATATTTTTAAATTACAAAATGCACTATATACCTTGTCCTTCATTTTTATCTTTCTACTTCCTTAATTTAGAGATCTTTTTATAACAGCACTTATAGACCTTCTTCGTTCTTTCCAAAGTAACATAGTACTAAATTTTAATTAATCAGCCTTTTATTAGTGTACATTTATGCTAATTCTAATTTTTACTATTTAAACAAAGCCTCATGGGAGAGGAAGAGAAATAACAAGAAAAACAAAGAAATGGTTGGATTCTTGTTCGTGGCAGGGTAAATACCTAGCATTGGGATTGATAGATAAAAGGGTATATGCATTTGAGCTTTCCATAGGTGCTACCACATTTGCTCCCCAAATGTGTCTTCTTTTATGTCCACTAATAATATATTAAAAAGCCCTATTTCTCCACAACCTGGCCAACACTGGTTTTATCAAGTTCTTTTTGTTAACTGGATAGGTGAAAAATGGTATTTCACTGTATTGAGTTGGATAGTTTTCCATGTTTTATATGACATTTGTATTTTTCTTTCTTATGAAATATGTGACCACATCTTCTCTCTATATTCTTTTGGCTTGTCTAACTTTTTACTATTGATATGTAAGAACTCTTTGTGAATTAAGAAAATGAATCTTTTTGACTATCAAATATATTGAAAATATTTTTTACACGTTAGTTCTCATTTGGTCTTTTTTGTTTATGTGTTGTTTTAGTTTTGTTCTCACCAGATAGAACTTTAAAATTTCAAGGTATGTAATGTCTTCATTTTCTTATATCCTGCTCAGAAAGGCCATCTCTATGACAAGATTATAAGTAAAATCTATAATTTGACTTACCGTTTCACTCTAATATTTTTTAAATTTCTTTTTTCTTTTCTTTTCTTTTCTTTCTCCTTTTAAAAATGTTTACATCTTTGATCCAGCTACAATCATTTGGATGTAAGAAATGAGGAAGGAGCCCAGCTTTATGTTTTTCACAACGAGCCATCTATCCCAGGATTAAAATATCCTAAATGACTAATCCAGCTTTCTCTCACTCATTTAAAATGCTAGCTAAATTTGTGTATAGCCATATTCATTTTTAAACTCTTTTGTTCTGCTCCAAATGGTCTTAATTATTATCATCTTCACTTGCATTTTAAACCCTAGATGTTTGAAAAGACCATCAGACCTCTTCCCAAAATCCCCACCCTACTTCTGTCCCTCTATCCCTGTGCTCTCTGTCTCTGTCTCTCTCTTTCTCTCTCTCTCTCTACCTCTGTCTCTGTCTCTGTCTCTCTCTCTCTCCTTCTCTCTTGCTTTTTTCTATATGGTCATTTCTCCAGATAAACTCTAGTAGCATTTGTTTAAGTTCTAAAAACACAAACACATATACTCACATATACATAAACATAGATGTTTGAATCAGAATGGCATGCATTTATAGGGTATTTTAGGGAGTTCTGACATCTTTACTATGTTCAGTATCCCCATACCAGGAAAGTGGTATGCATTTCCATTCTTACTTTCTTTTCTTCAAGTTTCCTTAGAATTTTAGCATTTTCTTCCTAGAGGTCTGGCATATATTTGTATTTTTATTAGGTTTATTCTCAGATATATTATTTATTATGTTTCTAATAAAGTGATATTTTTCCCATTATAAAAGTGAATCAAAGTATTTCATCATAAGGAAAAGTAATTGTTTATTACATTTATAATCCGTCACCTTAACAGGGTCTCCTTTTGTTTCTATTAGTTTCTCAATTGCTTTTCCAAGTTTTTAGACACGTGTCACATTAACTTCAAACAATGCAAACATTGCCTTGTTCCTGCCAATACTTACCGTGTGTGTTTCCTTCTCTTATCTAATTATATTAGCTAGCATTTCCCAAAACATGTAAAATTATTATGGTGATCATGAACATCTTCAACTTGTTCCTAAGTCTAACAGGAATGTTTCTAGAATTATCATTATTGAATCTGATGTGGGCTGTTGGGATACACACACAAACACACACACACACACACACACACACACACACACACAGCTTTAGCTATATATCTCTTTAACTTAAAATTGTGGGGCTTTTATTGCCTACATCTTGTAATATTAATCCTGATTTCTTTATGACCTAAGAGTTGTACAAACAAAAAATGGAGCTTTTAACTTACTAGGTAATGCAGGGTGTTTATTCTACTTTTTGTTATGATGTCCAGTCTCATTGCTTTGCAATCAGAGAATATGTTGTTAATGTTATTTCTGCCTTTGAGAATCCGTTGAGGTGTTCGTCATGCTTAACAGATGGACAATTCTATAAATGTTCAATACACACTTAAAAGCTGTGTTATCAGATTGCAGAATAGGATCCAGAGGATCAACTCTATTAATTATATTTTTTCAATCCTCTACAAATCTCTACTTATTTTTTGGCCAATTTGCCATTGCTTTACTTAGGCTGACAGAAATGAAATAAAGACGCTTGCTGCTGGTGTTTCTGTCGATTTCCCCTTGAATTCCCTGGGGCTGGTTTTATGACTATGCCGTTTGGTGCATAAAGATTTATGAGGGTCATATTCTCACTGTAGCTTGTACTTTTTCTCATTATAAAGCATCCCACCTTTTTAAAAACTCTTTCTGACTTTAAAAACAAAACAATACAGGAACGAAACTAAAAATGCCTTGTCCATAGCTAAAATTATGATCTCAACATTCTTTTTGTTGCATTTGCCTATGTGCCTTCTTTCCTTTTACATGAAACCTTCGTGGGTCATATCCTTCAGTAGTCATTTCATGCACACACCATTTGGCTGGGGTGAAGTATCTGAACCAGTATGGGAAACTTTCTTTCAGTATGAGAGTACATCACACTTATATTTACTGGCATTAACAGGTAAGTTTAGTCACAATCCAGGCATCTTATGCTTTGTTATGTTTTCTGGAGGAAGTCTGTAAGCCCATGGAACCCATAAAATTACATGCAGAATTTTGCATAAATGTTTATCTGTCATGAGGAAGCCCAGAGCTTTGTCAGATTCTCAGTAGGATTGCTGACCTCCAATTGGTTCAGAACCACTTCTCCGTATGAAACACCCTCAATTCCTTCAATCACTCTCATGACAGGAGACTCAGACCCGTTGTCTTCCTAGAGTCTTCTTTCTGACCCACCTACTTTATCCTTGGATTATGAGTTTATTGAGGGCAAGGGGAGTTTCTGACAACCCCTAGGCTGCTATTTATGACAGCTCCTTGGAAATATTTCCTTTTCCAGAGAAAATTCAACACTCATGAGCCATCAGATGTGTCTGGCTCTGATTCTGCTGAGATGATCTTGCTTTTGCTTACTTACCCACAAGTCCTGTAACTGAACACAATAAAGCTCTCTTCATCAGTCCTTTCTATGAAGGTCACACAGGTGTGTTTCTCCCAATGTCTCATGGCCTGCTTAAAAATGGCCCTCTGGCTTCCTGAAATGACAGAGTAAGTCTCATCACTGCACTGATAGATCCATGCCTCCCTCAGAGGCCGTAAGGCATGGTGACTTACAACAATGCTTGTTCCAATGAGCAAAAAGAGCTTTTTGGATGACCCAGAATAGAAATGCACTAGGAATAAGAATTTCCCTTGCTAAGAACAGGACTTTCCTGAATTACTAAAACTCAGAGAGTAAGAGTTTATGAATGGAAAAGAGGGTAAAAATAGATTTTCAGGATATCCCAGGCTCTCCAGTGTTTCCTTTGAATGGAAAGTGCTTTTCTAAACTTAAAAAAAAAATCTTACCCAGATTATTCAATTTGAAAATTTGAGGCTTTTGAAGTAGCTCACCAGCACTGCATTCTGCAGCCTCATTTTATTTTATATCTATAGGAACATGTGCCCATATGCTCTAAAAAGGTTTATTTTCATGTACATTTATGCTACTTTTGCATGGGGGTGCAGTATTTTCTGGTGGATCCTTGAGCCTTATTTTCTACAAAGCCTTTGAAAACAGGTGAATTTCATACTTTCTCTGAAAGTGTCTTCATATTTCCTTGGCTGGAAATGTATTGAAAAATAGACAGTAAGTAAACTGTCTGGGAGCAAGAACAGAGTAGTTGTAAACTCTGGCTGATAGTTAGTCAGTAAGTATTCTTTAAAAAAAAATCTATCAATCTGAGATAAAGAAGACTATTTTGATTTGCCAGAAACAATGAGAAGGATCTAGAAAAATAGTTGTTTGTGGAGTACAAAGGATGGCTGGGGGTGTCATCTGAGTTCTGCAGTGACCAGGTTGCCAAACACAAACAAAGCAATGGGGAGGCTCCCATCATTGTCTGGAAGACATGGGTGTGGTGTCATATTGTTGTCCCTAAAAATGTAACTACAGAACAAAGAGTAATCTAGCTGTCCTTTTTTCTTTTTTTTACATCTTAATGTTCTTAGTTCAGATCGTTTGTAGCTCAATCACTCACCAAAATAGCAATCCTATTAATTACAGAATAACAAAAACCACCACGTAAAGAGAGTACTCTAAATAAAATTAGCTAACTTTGATGAAGGTTATATAAATCTTTGGTCAGGAAAGCACATCAGATTTGAAAGAGCATAGTTAAGTGCCAGAGAACAAAGGTGAGTAGCTGGTTAAAATTTCAACATTTCACTTCTTTAGGCGCACTGCTTTCTCTCCTAATGATGCAGTTCCTTGAGGGCAGGTGAAGTCTTGGTCATTTTTTTTTATCACCAGCATCTAATTAAGTATCCAGCACGAGAAAGCCCTGGGTTAATGGCATGGGAGTGATACTGCAGGGAGAGAGAAGAAGGGGTGGGCTGGGGACACTCCATGCTCTCCGCCAGCTGCTAGGTCCCTGTCATGTACGTCTTCACAGTGCCTTTACTTACTGGTGATGTTCAGTGGCTTCGGGACATCCGCCTCATCAACCACCTCTCCCAGAAGTCATAGACCCGCAGAGAGGAGGCAGACTTGCATGGGCTGTCAGAATTGGGAGCCCAGAAGAGGCCACTCTGAGTGGCTTTCTCCCACTCCCCGGGCATTCAACTAACACCGGCCACAGGCCTGCTGTGGGCACAACCGTTGACCATCCACTACTCGGCCCTGTTCTGTTCTCAGTGTTGGAGAATGAAACCAAGATGTTCATTGGTACATTGAACACTGGAATGTTCTCAGTGTAGGAATGAAAACAAGACAGATAAAAGATCCCTGTGCCCATAGCAATTGGGCTGGAGACAAAAACAGGCAGAACAAAAATAAAAGTTGAATCATTTCAGGTAACGGGAAGTATCGTAGAGACTAGAAAATGGGGTCCTGGGGATCCCTGGGTGGCTCAGCTGTTTGGTGCCTGCCTTTGGCCTGGGGCGCAATCCTGGAGTCCCAGGATCGAGTCCCGCATCGGGCTCCCGGCATGGAGCCTGCTTCTCCCTCCTCCTGTGTCTCTGCCTCTCTCTCTCTCTCTCTCTTTCTCTCTCTATCATAAATAAATAAGTAAATCTTTAAGAAAAAAAAATGGGGTCCTGAAAGCAAGTGGCCAGTGGGGGAATCAGGGGTATTGGGGAGGAAAAGAAGGCCTTTCTGGGGACCTGTCATCTGATCTGAGATGTCAGCGATAAGAATTAACCATGAGAAGGCCTAGAGAAATAATGTGCTAGGCATGGGGAGGTTAAGTAGCTTGCCCCAGGGTGGACTGCTGGCAAGTGCTGCAGCCAGGACTGGCCAACACCTAATGGCCCACTCTGGCTACCTTGTATAGTTCTGTGGGGGTGGCGGGTGGTGCAGGGTGCCCCACCCCCGCAACGGGGAGAGAAGACAGGTAAGCCACCACGTGTGACTACTCACAGCTTCCTTCTGCCTGGAGGGCTTTGCTCACATACCCACTGTGCAAACCCTGTCTATATTTCAAGACCAGGGTCAAATGTCACCCCCTGCATGAAGCCTTGCGGCCTAGGTGGCCACCTCTGAGGACACAGCCCCAGCAGAAACTGCAATTTCACTAGGCTTAATGCATGAGCCCTGAAGGCATAATGGAGTATTAGCAGGTAGGACCGCTGGGGCCCAGCATCTGCTCCACCCTACCTGAGTCTTCCTGAGAGACAAAGCACGATGCCCCAGAGGAGGGACTGGGGCTACTGACCAGTGAAGTTCCCACCAATGACGTAGGGGATGACCCCTCCAGGCCATATTCTCTCTGTCCTTGAGGTTGTGGCTCTCCTGACACGGGAAGAAAAGGTCTCAGCTCTGGCATCTGAGGTCCTGGGGCTGTGCAGAAGCATAGCATTCTCCTCACCATCTGCAAGAGAGACACACTACCATTTATTCTGCCTTTAATTCCTTTTTCTTTTTTTTTTTTTTAAGATTTTATTTATTTATTCATGAGAAACACAGAAAGAGAGGCAGAGACATAGGCAGAGGGAGAAGCAGGCTCCCCACAGGGAACCCGATATAGGACTCAATCCCAGGACCCCGGGATCATGACCTGAGCCAAAGGCAGACGCTCAACCACTGAGCCACCCAGGTATCCTTGCCTTTAATTCCTTCTGTACATTATGGTTAAGACTATATTATCCACGAATCCACAAAAAGGGGTGCTAAGAACCTATGTTCTAAAGAGGGCATTTGGTCTGCTCAAGGTTTTGAACCTTCTGGTGTTGGTAATATTGCTGGGCCTACGATGATGGAAGCCTGGAACAAGGCGCTGTGGGCTCCAAGGCAGCCTGAGATGCTCAAAATCAAGTGGGGCCCAATGAGGCATCCTTGGGGACAGAGCTGAGTCAGGGATGTACTCTCTTCTCAGCGCTGGGAACATGTAATGGAACTCACCAAGCCAATCCCATGCCCTGACCAAATGCCCACCAATGTTGCAAATGTTGAAAATCATTTGGCCAGTCTGACAAATAAAGTGAACCAGTCTGTGATGCTGGAAAAATAAACCCTGGAAAAAGCAGAGCTTCATAAACCCCCCCAGTTCTTCCAGGCTCTCGGCCCAGCTGGACCTTGAGGAGAGAGATGTGGGAAAGAAATGGAGGCTCTGTTAAGGTTCTGAGTCCAAGGTGTGCCCCGGAAATAGCAGAGACAGACAAGGTGGTGTAGAATCGTTTCAACCTATGGCACCCAGATAACCGAATCCACACTCATTTTATTCATCATTCAGACAATGGAAGGTTTTGTTTTTAGCCTACCTGCTCAGATTCCCTCATTACTCTCATTTGGAGCATTTTCTCTTTAGTTTCTCTATCTTCTCTCTAAAAATCAGCTTTTGATTTTGTTGATCTTATTCATTTTTCATTATTTCATTAATTTTATTTTAGTACTTTCTTCCATTTTCACTTATTTTATTGATGTCCTTTCCATCTTCTTTTTTTAAAAAAAAAAAAACTAGAGATATAATTCGCACACCATCATAGACATGCTTTTAAAGTATATGGCTTAGTGATTTTTAGTATATTCACAAAGATGTGCAACTATCACCACTATAGAACTCCATGACATTTTCATCAGCCCAAAAGAAACCTAGTAGCAGTCATACCCCATTTCTACCCCCAGCCCCAGTCCTTGGCCACCAGTAATCCATTTTCTGTTCCTATGGATTTGCCTATTCTAAACATTTTCATATCAATGGAATCATGCAACACGTGGCACTTTGTGTCTGGTTTCTTTTACCTAGCATGCTTTCAAGGTTCATCCATGTTGTAGCATGTATTAGTACTCTGTTACATTTTATGGCTGAATAATATTCCATTGCATGGATACATCACATTTTGTTTATCCATTTCTCAGCTGATGGACATTTTTGGCTTTTTGGCTATCACGAATAATACTATTATGAACATTAATGTACACATTTTTGTGTGGACACATGTTTTCAGTTCTCTTGGGTATATGCCATAGACTGGAATTGTTGGATCATACAGTAACTCTATATTTAATTTTTTGAAGAACTAGCAGACTGTTTTCCAAAGCAGCTGCACCATTTTACATTCCCATCGGCAACGTATCAGGGTTCCCATGTTTCCACATACTTGTCAACACTCTGTTATTGTCAAGCCTGTTGATTATAGCCATCCTAATGGGTGTGAGGTAGCATCTCATTGTGGTTTTGATTTGCATTTCCCTAATGAACCAAACATCTCTTCATGTTATTAGTCATTTGCATATCCTCTTTGGAGAAATGTCTATTCAAATCCTTTGTCTATTCCTTAATTGGGTTGTCTTTTTACTGTTATAATTACTCTTTATATATTCTGCATACTAGACCCTTATCAGACATATGATTTACAAATATTTTCTTATTCTATAGGTTGTCTTCTTATTTTTACAATAGTATCCCTTGAAGCATAAAAGTTCTAAATTTTTATGAAGTCCAATTTTCCAATTTATCCACATTTTCTTTTGTTTCTTATGCTTTTTGTACCATACTTCAGAAATTACAGCCTAATCCAACCTCACAATGATTTATATCTATGTTTCTATCTATAGTTCTATAGTTTTGGTGCTTATATTTAAGTCTTTAATCATTTTGAATTAATTTTTGTATATAGTGTGAGGTAGGGGTCTAGTTTTATTCTTTTGCTGTGGATATCTAGTTTTTCTAGCACCATTTGTTGAAAAGCTAAGTTTTTTCCCTATAGAATTGTCTTGGCACTCTTGTAACAAATTAGTTAGCCATCCTCTTCTGGCTTCTTGAGTTGAATATTTGGTACATAATTTTCAATTTTTCTTATATCCTATTAACATGCTAAGACTACAATTTCTCGGAGTTCTTCTTTATCAGCATTCCATCATGTGACATGTATATTTCAATGTTAGACAGTGATACATCCTATTAGCTCCACTTAAGTTTTCTTCTTTGATCTTTGAATTATTTAGAAACGTGATTTTTAATTTCTAAGTATTTGTTTTTCTGTGCGTGTTACTGATTCCTAACATTGTTTTATGTCCCAAAGACCCATTCTCCAAGGCAGGGGTCAGCAAACTTTTCCTGTAAAAGGGCAATCGATAGTAAATATTTTAAGTTTTGTGGTTAATATGTTCTCTGTTGCAACCAAACAGTTCTGCCACTATAGTGCGATGGCAGTCATTGACAATATGTAAATGAATGGATATGGCTGTGTTCCAATAACAGTTTATTTGCAAAAACAGATGGCAGGCTGGATTTGGCCTCCTGGCCATAGATGACTAGCCCATGCTCCCAGGTATCAATTCTTTGGTATTCTGAATCTTCCTTTGCAGCCCAGTACGTGATTTAGTTTTTATAAATGTTCCATATGTCTTTGGGATAATGTGCATCCATTTCTGTAATTGATGGTTAAAGGGTGCTACATATGTTATTCACATATTCTATCTTACAACTATTTTGGGTCTTTGGTGTATCAGTTACTGAGAAAAGTGCTTTAAACAACCCTGACAATTAAGATTTTGGATTGTCATTTTCTCCTTTATTCTTAATTTCTGCTTTGTATTGTTCAAAGCTATGTTGTTTAAGTAATACATGGAAAGGACTCTTAAATGCTCCCACTGAATTATTTCTTTCACCATTAATGGCCTTCTTTTATATCTAATAATGTTCATCCATAATAAAGATTATTTTGGCTGATATTAATATTACTATTATCAGTTTTATTTTGATTAATGTTTGCCACATAGAGCTTTTTTTCCACTCATTTTTAAAAAGATTTTACTTATTAAAGAGAAAGCAAATGAGAGAGAGAGAGAGAGAGAGCATGAGCGGAGGGGAGGGGCAGAGGGAGAGGGAGAAGCAGACTCCTTGTTAAGCAGGGAGCCCAACTCGGGGCTTGATCTCAGGGCTCAGGGTTCATGACCTGAGCCAAAGGCAGACGCTTAACCAACTGAGCCACCCAGGCACCACCCGCTCCTCACTATGTGTGTGTGTGTGTGTGTGTGTGTGTGTGTGTGCGCGTAGTTCTATGGAATTTTATCACCTGTATATGTTTGTGTATCCACCACCACATTCAAGATACTGAACAGCTGCATTACCATAAGGATCCTTTATGTTGCCTTTTATAATCATATCCACATCCCTGCCCCTCTCCTCTTGTCCATCCTTAAACTCTCAACCACTAATCTGTTCTTCATTTAGATAATTTTGTCTTTTGAAGAACATTATGTAAATGGAATTTTATAGTATATCACTTTTGGGAATTAGCTTTTCTTACTTGCACAATTCCTTAGAGATTCATCTGAGTTGTTTTATGAATCAATAGTTTCCTTTTATTGCTGAGTAGTATTCCATGGTATGCATGTGCCACCATTTGCTTAACCATTCACCTAGGAAAAGATACCTGGGTTGTTTCCTGGTATTATGAATAAAGCTGTTACGAGCACTCATACACAAGTGTTTGTGCGAAGATAAGCTTTCATTTCTCTGAGATGAATACCCAAGAGTGGAATTGCTGGGTTGTATGGTACATGAGTTGATTTCTGGGTTCTCTATTTTGTTCCATTGATCTATGTGTTTCTCCCTCTGCTAATATGACATTGACTTGATTACCATAATTACATAGTAAGCTTTAGTATCTGGGAGAGTGATTACTGCCAGGTTATACTCTTTTTCCATGATTGTCTTTGTTATGTTTCCATATAAATTTTATGTCTGTTCATAATAGATTTTAGAATAAGGTTGTCTACACTTACAAGAAAAAGAGATGCTGGGATTTTTATAGGAATTACATTAAATCTGTAGATCAATTTGGAGATAACTGGCATCTTTACCATATTCAGTCTTCCAATCCCTAGACATAGTATATCTCTCCATTTATGTAGGTCTTTATTGATTTCTTTCATCAGTCTTGTATAATTTTTAGTATACAAATATTGTACATGTTTTTTTAAGTGTATAGGTATTTCATTTTGAGTGCTTATAAATGGTATTGTCTTTTAAATTTTTATTTCTGCACGATTATTGTAAGTATATAGAAATGTAGGCAATTGGGGGTTTTGGCCTTGTATCTGCCATCTTGCTAAGTTCACTTATTAGTTCTAGGATTCTTTTTTAATTTCTTGGGATCTTCTACATAAACAAGTCATTTGGAAATAGAAACAGTTTTATTTTTTCCTTTCCAATGTTTATGCCTTTAATTTCTTCTTCTTGCCTCATTGCAGTACCTATAACTTCCAGAACTATATGGAATAAGAGCATGAAAGCAGACATCCTTGCCTTGTTCCTGGTTTGGGGGAAGTAATTAGTCTTTCACTATTAAGATGTAAACTGTAGGTTTTTGGCAGATGCTCATTATCAAGTTAAGATATATTCTCTCTATTCCTAACTTCCGTGTTTTTACTGTAAATGTTAGCTTTTGTTAGATGCTTTTTATGCATCAGTTGATGTGACCATGGGATTTTTCTTTTTTTATATTGATTGATTTTCAAATGTTGAACCAGCCTTTCATACCTGGAATAAATTCCACTTGATTATGGTGTATAATTATTTTTTATACATTGATGGTTTTGATTTGCTAATATTTTCTGGGGGATTTCTGCATATAATCATAATTAGATTTTAGGTATATCTGTTATAAACATCAAATACCTATATTTTTTCCCTTATTGTTCAATCTGAGAATCTAACAGGTGAATTATGCTTATTTTATAACTGACATACCTGGGCTTATCTCCTCCTTTGTGTGTGTGTGCATTATTTGCTATTTTTCTCTTTGCTTTTTTATCCTCCTTTACTGCTTTCTGTAGGATTAAGATATTTTTCTATATTTACTTTTTATTTCCATTATCTCCTTTCTATTCTTTAGTATTGATTTTAATTTTTAACATTCGTACTGGGCTTAACAAGTACAAGAATTATCAAATTACAAGATGGCTCTAAAGAAATCAGTACCTCCATTCTCATTCTAAGAATACAAGGATCTTAAAGTATTTTAATTTATAAACAATTAAATAATTAAAATAATTAAAATATTTTAATTTATAAACAATTAAAAATAATTTAAAACCTGATTTTTCATGTAATTGTTTACTTGCTTTTAAGACCCCAAATTAGTCACTATTATCAATGATCTGTTTGTTTGCAATACAGATTTATATCTACCTTTACATTACCATTTCCTTGCTTACTGCCATTTCTTGCACCCCAAATCTCCCTCTTGGAAATGTATCTTTTATTATTCTTTCATGATGACAATAAACTCTCTCAGTTTATTTTATCCTCACTCTCTTTCATCTTCGCTCAATTTATTTTATCCACACTGTGAAAACTAAGTTTAGCTAGGAATGTACAGAATTCTAAGTTGACAGATATTTTTCCCTCAGCACTTCAAAGATAGTATTTCAGTGTCTTTTGGTCTTCATTGTTACCAACAGAAGGTATCCTTATAGTTTAATGGTATATTCCTTCACCTGTTACCTGTCTTATCTTTTGTTGTGTTCTCCTTCTTTTGTTCTTTGTCTTTGGTATTCCTCAGCATCGTTGTAATTGTCTACATGTGGATTTGTATGAATTCTCTGCTTGGGACTTAGTATAATTCTTCAACTGTGGAAAATCCTACTTCCTCACCTGTTTGACCACTGCATTCTCTTTCCCAGTTTCTCTATGAAAGTTCTCTCATCTTCAAGAATTTCTATTGATTACACACTTAACAGTGTCTTTTTATCTATTTTGTCCCTTTACCTTCTTCCATGTTTTCTTTATCTCTCAGTGGAGAAATATGTGTGTTTTCCTCAGATCTATTTTCTACTTCACTAATCCTCTCTTCAGTTATGTTCAATATGCTATTTATCCCATTCCAGTTTCAATAATATAGTTATCATTTCTAAAAGCCCTAGCTAGTGGCTTCTAAATCTGCCATTCTTTTCTCTTCCCCACTATAGTTTCAAATTCTTCCATTGGCTCTTTTGTTATACATACTTATTTTATCTCCTTCAGATCATTCTATTATTCCTGTATCTTTGGGTACTAAATCTCCAATTTATTGTTTCTGCTGACTCTCCTCTATGGATTAACTTTTTGCGTTTCTAATGTTTCTATTTAAAGCTTATTTTTAGGGATGATCACTCCTTTCTAAAGGAGCCCCAAATGCCATCAATTATGAGTGTGACCCTATTTTTTTGTTTTTGGGGGGCTCTTGGGATTCTAGGGTCTTAGATCAATTTTTATGTTAATTTCTAAGTTTAGAGTTTCCATATTTAGGAAATGTAATTGGAGAACTTATACCTATATGGGGAACAGGATTTCGGATTCAGTTTCTTATAGATATATATATATATATATTTTTACGTACACATAGATTAAAACCCAGGGAAGATAGCCAAGATTTCTTGCTACTCCTCTTAGCCACTAGGTAGAGTTTTTCCTCTCTCTCTCTCTCTCTCTCTCTCTCTCTTTAATGAGTATGAAGCCCTTTGATGGTGTTCATTTTATGCAAGATCTCAGCATTCACTTCTTGCTTCACAAGGGACCAAAGCCATATCTCCTGTATTTATAGGCATGAAGACATCAGCCTCCTGTCCCTTAAATCCCAGCCCAATTTTAATGCCCTCTGCACATTCTTGCCACCACCTGAAGCTTAATTCTATGAATTTGTATTCCCTATTCTCTTGATTATGGAAGTCTCCCTGTCTATCCTTTGATCTTAACTCTGTATCTTTTATTTGGGATGGTGGGAAGGTTATATATTATTTCCAGCAGTTCTGTTTTTGTATAGGGGTTCCTACTAAAGCAGTTGGTCATATAAATAAGAAGGCTGTCATGTAATACATTTTTAAACATGAAAATAATTGTTTTACTGGTAGAATTTCTAGATCAGAAGTCATACACCTGCAATTCTTGGGATAAGCCCAACCCACAGATGTGCTTTGCTTGGCCTGGACGCTTTTGGCTCACACTGTGTTTTTTGTTGTTGTTGTGTTTTAATACCACTTTAGAAGCCAACTGTTAAAAATCATGGGATTTCACATAAGAATCCAGATTTTCTAGTTTTTCTTTAAAGACAGAAAGATGTGGCAACATTGGGCCCATCTTCCATCATTTCCTACCCACTAAGAGTTCAGTAGTATCTGCAGGCCATAGCCAAGGTACATGTTTTCCTGATTGTTGGAATCCTCTACTTCCCATTGTCTTATCTAGCCCACTTCACCCATTGACATTAGCTGCTGGGCTCTCCAGATATTCTAATTGGCCATCCCAACCCTAGGCTACAAATTGCCTCCAAGTGCATTCAAATGTGAGTTGCCCCCATGGGTAGGGAACTCCCTGGGGGCAGCAACTGTGGCTGGCCTGTTCATCCTTCTAGTCATGCCCAGCACAGTGTCTGGTTGGTGGTAAGCATTCACTGCTTTTGTATTTTGAATGAATTAATTAAAGAATGGATGAGTTATTCTAAAAATAAACATCCCAACAGTCCAAACAATTTTGTGGCAGAAACCCTCCAAAATATTGGCAGCCCTAACACCTTTAATGTTTAAATCCTGAGAATCCTCACATCTTAAGTAATCACAGGCAGGGATGTAGCAAGTGGAAGTTTGTTATTCATTTCCCATAGGGTTTTCAACAAGTCTCTTAATTTTCTTCTGCCGCCAACTTTCCTTTGGAGAACGGGCAGAAATAGTTCTCTATTCAAGGGACCAACACTAAGATACTGTGTGTTTCTCAGACAAGCTGTGCTATATATACATGTGACCCAGTATTGCTAGGGCCAGTATGCAGCCGAGTCAGCATGGGAAAATCTTAAGTGCACCTGGAAAGAGACTAGGGTGTAATTTTCCAGAGATGGGTTATTGAATGACAGCTTCCCCCTCGGTCCAGTGAGAAATTTAATTTGCCGAGGACTCAACACAGGAAGCATTTGCCGATTAAAAATATGTCTAAACAGATGTTCTGCTTAGCCTGGAAGAAGGATCTTAATGCAACTGTCATTATTGGATTTTCTTGGATTACTACTATCTGGAATCAGAGTCCACATAGAAGGATGTATTTATTTATTATGGCCAAGAGTCCTACATTTGAAGAGGAGCTCAGGGGCATTTGAAAGGATTTAACACACTGGCGGGGGGCGGGGGGGGGTGCAGGCTGGGGGATGAAGTCCATTTCCATTCTCTGACGCTGGGAGCAGACCCTATCCTCAGTGAAAAAGCAGAGCAGCCATAGCTATTCAAGGTCTCATCTCCAGCTGAAGGCACAGGCGTGTCCTCAATAGAACCAGGCCTACCCCAGCCTTCTCAAGTGAGGAACTGGGAATTTTCCATGATTCAATTGGTCACTCCCACACTGGAAGCAAACATCCTGACAGTCCAGCCATCTGCATTACCCCCACCCCAGGGTGGTGGGCAAAATCGCAGCTTGCCTGTGAACCTTGAAAGACTAAAGAATAGCCCCTCCATGAAAGCGGAGGCTGGATTATTCTATGTGATGGTTTTCAAACCCAGCTGCACATGTGAATCAGCTGGGAAGCTTTTTAAAAATTCTGGTGTCTGCCCCCTGCCCTGAAATTGCAACTCAATCTAACCTGAGTGGAGTCCAGGCATGTGAGTTTTTAAAGCTCTCAGGTAGGGATCCCTGGGTGGCGCAGCGGTTTGGCGCCTGCCTTTGGCCCAGGGCGCGATCCTGGAGACCCGGGATCGAATCCCATGTCGGGCTCCCGGTGCATGGAGCCTGCTTCTCCCTCTGCCTATGTCTCTGCCTCTCTCTCTCTCTGTGACTATCATAAATAAATAAAAATAAAATAAAAAGATAAAAAAAAAATAAAGCTCTCAGGTAGTTCAAAAGCACAGAGACGTTTGAGAACCACTGTTATTGCCCAAAGGTCAATAGCAAGGGGTTTAAGATCGAGAGACTTAGGCTCAAGATAAACGCTGCCATTTGCTTACTTGTGTGGCCTTGGATAAGCTATTCTTCTTGCCTTCTGAATCTTCCTTCCTGCTGCATGCTCGTGTTGGGGACACTGAAGCAGGTAATGAATGTCAAACACCTGCCATGGTAAGGGCTCCATGTGAGCTCCAGTAATTGCTAGCAAGTCCACATGTGAGGACAGCCTGGAAAGAATGCCTAAAGTTAGGTCCAGTGGTTCCACCCAGATACACCGACATTGGTGACGTTCGAGGATTCAGGTGCTGAGTAGCTCTGTTTGTACCCAAGTTTGCGGTCTCTGGTAAAACAAGATTCCATTGTGATTCCTACAGCACAAAGCCCTTAGGAACTGTTACTGGGAGTGAAAGGTCCATTCTCTCCTATGCATATGGTTCTGGAAATCGGGCTCTATCGAATAGTCACAGCTTCATTGGAGGAGCGGTTACACACTCCATTTCATTAATCCTATTAGCAGCCCTGAAATGCATGCTGAGCGCTCATCTCCAAGGGAGGGAGACTCTTCAGACCAAATGGTCTGCCAGGGCAATGCTGAGCGAGCAATTCTATGAGCTCCCCAGCCTTTCCCAAAGCTGGGAGCACAAATCCCTGTGGTCAGGGCTGAGGGGAGCCACATAATGCCAGGAAATAAAATCGCTGCTGAAGCCAAGGGGCCAGAGTGGAGGGGCTTCCCTCAGATCCTTTCTCCTGCTTGGGCGGTCTCTTTTTCTAGGGGTGTTGGGAGGGGGTCAGGTCATGATTAAAAGGGAATCTGAGATTGACACAATTTGTCTTATCTTTAATTTAAACAAAAACAAGAGGCACCCATGCTGGCGCCTGACAAGGCCCTGGAGAGGTGAATCAGAAAGAGGGAAGGCTGGAGGGACGGACTAGAACAGCCTGCCCTCGGCTCACCTCTGAGGATGCCAAGGGTCTCCTTCCTCATCAGGCTTGCCCAGGATGCTTAAGGCCCTGCCCATCTGCTGCTACAATATGGAGTGGAGAGACTGGCTTCACCTTAACATTATCCTCTTCCAAAAAACCAGGGTCGGGGGCAGCCCAGGTGGCTTAGCGGTTTGGCGCCTGCCTTTGGCCCAGGGCGTGATCCTGGAGACCCGGATCGAGTCCCACGTTGGGCTCCCTGCATGGAGCTTGCTTCTCCCTCTGCCTGCGTCTCTGCCTCTCCCTCTCTCTGTGTCTCTCATGAGTAAATAAATAAAAAAATCTTAAAAAAAAAACAAACAAACAGGGTCATTGGAGGGTCTGCAGACTACAGATTTAGACCCTGTTAGGGGTATAAGGCATGGTGGCTGGGGGCATGCATTCACTGTCCTCCTTAAAAAGTCCCCCAAAAATCTCTTGTTGCAGTGTGGGTATCATGCACAAGCCAACATACCCGAGGCAGAATGTTAATGAGCTGCAGCCTCCTTATTTCTTCCGGTCTCCCTTAATTGTGTTTCTGTGCAGCTGTTGAACAGCTGTGGAATCCCAGTCCAGAGGTGGATGATACACTTCCAATGCTGGATAATATTGTTCTTGGAGGTGGAGGTAGAGAGGAAAAAGTGGAGTAGCTACATTCGTCCAGCACCTCTTAAATTCCAGACACTTGGCTGTGCACTTTGCATAAATATTATTTCTAATTCTCTCCAAACCTCATATGAACACTTATATGAGGTACTAGCTACTAAGTGACTAAGCTGGGGTGCAAACCCAAGTGTGTCTGACTGTCTAGGTTTATTCAGTTGAGTCATTTTATACCAACAGATTAGTAAATACTAAGAACCCTGACATGTCTATTGCTGGTTGGCAGGTAAGATGCAGAGAAAAGGCAGGATCTGGTCTCTAAATACAGCCACAGCTCTTATCCTTGTGAGGTCATGCTGTTTTTCACATTAAGGAGTGGAATCTATTTTCTTCTTGCAGTTGGGCAGGACTTTTGGCTTGTTTGACCAATAGAATTTGGCGGAAGTAGCATTCTGGGTACTCTGAGTTCAAGCCTTAAGTGGACTGGTGGCTTCTGCTTCTTCCCTCTGAAAAGCCAGCTACCATACTGTAAAAAAATCTCGGTTTAGACAGCTAAATGGAAATCCATGTGGAGAGAAGAGCCACATGGAGGCACATGTGATTACAACTTTTTTTGGACCACCCAGGGCCACCCAGCCCAGTCAAGTGAGTGACCCAGCTGATGTCAGCCAAAGAAACACCCCACAGAGCCCAGTCAACCCACAGAATCATGAAAGATAACAAATCACTGTAGTCATTAGGTTCGGGAGAGGTTTTATGCAACAATAAATCACTTAGGAACAAAAAAAAAAAAAAATCAGGCGTGGCATCTATATCACTGCGGTGATAGCAAACCCCTCTAGTTTCATCCTCACACCCTATGCTCCATTGTTAGCACTAAGTGCTGGTCATCTGTGGCCAAAATGAAGTGCCACTGAGATGACCAGTTGTCTGGGGAGTCTAAGAAAGCACAAGTCAAAATACTTTGAAAAAGCAAAGCAGGAAACCACAGATTTTAAAGGAAGCCCTGCACATGGTCCCAGCAACATGCTGTGAGATAGAGAAATGAATGCACATTTATCAAAATCAGGGGGGAGGAGGTGGGTGCATGGGAGCTAAAGAATTTGCCCTTCTCTAAAAGAGGCCAAACTGATAAGAGGGGGATCAGCAACCCAACAGAAAAATAAGCAAAAGATAGGAAGAGGAAAATTACAGAAGTATACCCCTAAATCACTGGCAAAGGCAGGAAAAGATGCTCAGTCATCAGCAGTCAGGGAAATCCAAATCCAGTAATAATACACTACTGTTTACATTATAAAAAACACTAATAGCACCTAGTGCTAGAGAGGATATGGTGAAAGGGGCACATTCATAAGTTGCTATGGAAATGTGAATGGTTTTACCCTTTGAAGCCCATTTTAGCAACACCTATTAAAAACATCCCAAGCGTGTGAGGATCTACGTTCAGGAATGTCTACTGTAGCATTGCTCGTGATGACAAAAACTTGAAATGAGGTGAATGTTAATTGATAAGGGAATCATTGGATCAATTATGGTCCATCCATGCCAGGAATATTTTGCAAAATATTCAAAAGAATAAATTGAAGTTGGGACGCCTGGGTGGCTCAGTGGTTGAGCATCTGCCTTTGGCTCAGGTCATGATCCTGGGGTCCTGGGATCGAGTCCCACATTGGGCTCCCCGTGGGGAGCCTACTTCTCCCTCTGCCTATGTCTCTGCCTTTCTCTGTGTCTCTCATGAATAAATAAATTAAATCTTAAAAAAAAAAGAATAAATTGAAGTTATCACAAGTGCATTAAAGGGGTTTCCCATGATGTACTGCTGAATGAGAAAAGTATGATTCATAAAAAACACATATTGAATATGATCCCACTTTTTAAAATGATGAAGCTTGTATTTGTATACATGTTTATATCCCTATGTAAGTGTCTATATAAATACATGTGCATGAGAAAAATATGGAAGATGCACACAAAGTCATCAGCTTGCATTACCTGGGGAAGGGTAGAAGAGCAGTATGTAGAAAGAAGAAGGGAGGGAGGTAGCCAAATGAAAGGAAAAAGAATTTATTTATTTATTTTAAAAGATTTATTTATTTATTCATGATAGACACAGAGAGAGAGAGAGAGAGAGAGAGAGCGCAGAGACAGAGGCAGAGGGAGAAGCAGGCTCCATGCAGGGAGCCCGACGTGGGACTCGATCCGGGGACTCCAGGATCGCGCCCTGGGCCAAAGGCAAGTGCCAAACCACTGAGCCACCCAGGGATCCCCCCAGGAAAAGAATTAAAAAAAAAAAAACATTTAAAAGGGATATGATGATATCATTACATTTATGCATTTGTGTGAAATTATATATATGCATATTTATGTGGCAAATATAAAACAGCATTAAAGTGAAAACATGGCAAATGATTTCTATTTTATTCCTACATGGCCATCCTTGAAAAAAGGATTCTGGCATTTAAAAATTATTCCTTTTGGGATCCCTGGGTGGCGCAGCGGTTTAGCGGCTGCCTTTGGCCCAGGGCGCGATCCTGGAGACCCGGGATCGAATCCCACGTCAGGCTCCCGGTGCATGGAGCCTGCTTCTCCCTCTGCCTGTGTCTCTGCCTCTCTCTCTCTCTGTGACTATCATAAATAAATAAAAATTTATTAAAAAAAAATTATTCCTTTTGACAGGGTCAGTGAGGCAATGGATAATGCATCTGACTATAGATTAGAAGAGACTAAAAAATATTCCTTTTGACACTGTCAACTATACTTCAATTAAAATAAATTATTCCCTTTGCTCTGCATTTATTTTATGTAGAAGAAATGCCATTGCCGGCAGTGATGCTTCCAGGGAGACACCTCCATCCATAATCTCCAGGCTAGAACCGGGACAGGACAGCACCCATGTGTAAGCATCAGTGTGCAGATAGCAGACAACACTTCCAGGCAGGCACCTGCTCACAGGTGGCCCTGCCCACAGCAGGCCACAGCCTCACCTGATCCTCCCCCTGCAGCCCTCAAGGTCTCTGGGCTACGTCCTCCTCCCCAGCCTCCATCCCAGCTTTATTTTCTCTCCTTGCCTCCCATGCGCACTTGTTCTGTCAGACTCCTAGTTTCCAAGGACTCATGATCCCTCCTGTCTGCTCTTGGGGGCTGCAACTCACAAGCCAAGCACTGGTGAGAAGAGTCATGAGCCTCAATGGCAGAGTTTAGCTGAAGACCATACAGCCCCTGAGCAACCAAACGCCACCCGTCTAGGGCTTTCTTTGGTAGCCAGTCTGTCCTCAACAAAAGGACACGCTCCCTCATTCCCACAGACTTCGGTGCTCCTAGTCCACTAAGATAGAAAGTAAAAAGTAAAAAGTGGAATAAGAGGTTTCCAAAGCTGGGGCACCTGGGGTGGCTCAATGGTTAAGCGTCTGCCTTCCTCTCAGGTCATGATCTCAGGATCCTGGGATGGAGGACCACGGAAAGCTCCCTGCTCAGCGAGGAGCTGGCTTCTCCCTCTGCCTCTGCACCTCCCAGAGCTCAAGCTCTCTCTCTCTTGCTCACTCTCTCTCTCTCTTGCTCTCTCTCTCTCGCTCACTCCCTCTCAAATAAATAAATAAAATGGAAAAAAAAAAGAGGTATCAAAGGGGGAATGACTGCTTCGTGGGTGTGGGATCTCCTTTGGGGTGATGCTGGAACGAGATAGCGGGATGGTCGTACAACACTGTGAATGTACTTAATGTCACTAAGTTACACACATTAAAATGGTTGAAATGGAAATTTTATGTTATGTGGAATTTAACACAGAGAAAAAAAAAAGGCCCAAAGACCTGGTAGGGCCCCACATTACCCTTTCCAGCTTCCTCGCTGCTGCTGGCGTTCGCGGCTGCAGCACTCTGCCAGCTTTCACGCGGCCGCTCCTCGAGCCCACCTGAAGGAACCAGGAAGAACAGAAGCGTGAGGACACGTCAGCCTCCCTTGTCGGAGCACCAAGAGATAAAGGAGAAAACCTGGTCGCCTGGGGGCTGACCAGGATCCCTGGCAGATGGGTAAGGATTCGATAACAGAGTTGGCTGAGTGCTAACCGCGTGCCGGGCGCCGTTCTAGATGCTAGGGCAGAAAAGAACCTGCTTTCTCATAATCATGCACATGATTCACAAGTTAGAAATATCTGACTCTCCCCCGCCCGTCAGTTCCAGGGTACATGCAGTGAAATACACAGAGTTAAGAGGCAAATCCCGGAGTCAACCCGAAGCCAGCTTCCTCACCCTCACCCCCATTAGGAAGCCCAAATGTAAACAGGACACTCCCTTCCGGGGTCCCCTGGTGTGGAATGCAGGCGTACGTTGTTGTCAGTGCTGCCCCTAAATATGTGATGTGGCCCACAAGGAGGGACTGATGGCAGTGGACAAGGGGGAACCAGGCAGAGAGGGAGGCGGGATCCACAGGGACATCAGGAATATAGTTGCAGGCAGGGAAGCAGGGAGGCTGATGGATTAGATACAAGGGATTGAGAGGGGTCCCCAAGGATTCCCACCTTTGGGGTTTGAACAACTGGGTGGGCTGTGACACGGGGGAGCAGATCTGAGGGCAAAGCCTATGCCCAGGAGAGACTATTGCACATACAAAACCACATCAAAGCAACTACTGGACAATCTGCTTATACAAAATCATTTCTTGCATTTGTTTAGAAATTTGCAGCCTGCAAAGCTGTCTCTCCGTATCTTCTTTGACCCTCATCGGAACATTCTGCGGCAGACACAACCCCATTTTACGGAGGAGAATGCTAAGACACAGAATGGTTAGCCTCAGGTTGTCAGCCCATATGGAAAGCTCGGGGCTCAGGACGGGGTCCCCCAGTCAGAAGCCTGATGATCTCTCCTGGGCCACACAGCTCATAGACGACCTGCAATGACTCGGTGGGATCCCAAACACGTGACCCGGTGACCTGGCCCCAGACAACTGAGGGAGATGGCCCTGCAGCCCCGCGGCCCAACCTATGACACTGGCGGGAGACCAGGCGTGCGCTGACATTTTTGTGAGCCTCCATCCCGCCCGGTCCCCTGCCTTTCTGCCAACTCGGAATCCGCTCACACTCCCTGCAGCTGCTGGGGCGTTGGCGGCCAGCTCCCAGCCTCTGGGTATTCTTCCAGCTGTGATATCATTTCCTCTCGGGCTAAAGGTCGGGGGAAATCCTGATGGTATGAAAATTGCTGGCCAACAGAGGAATGTGGCATGTGTGGAGTGATGGGGAGCCCGAAGCCCAGGCTCCGGGACTAGCTTTGTCTTTGCTGTGTAACTGTGGCTCAGACCTTGGGCATTCCCAGTTTTTCATCTGTCAAATGGGCTGTTTGTTTTGAAGACAAAATGAGGCAATGGGTTTGTTTAGGCACTAACTCATTCAACAAATATTTATCCAACACCTGCTACACGCCAGATGCTGTTTCTGCTGCTCAGGATACAACACAGAACAAACACTACCCTGACCTCATGGAAATTATATCCTGATGGAGGGTAGGGGGAGAAAACAATAAGCAAATAGTCAACTAAATATTCAAGTCAGTTGCTTTTTGGCAACTGACTTGAATATTTAAAGATAATAATAAAGAAATAATAATAAAGAAAATAAATAAGGGTGAGGGGAACAGTGAATGCTAGGGATACGGGCTTGCTGTCTCGTGGGAGATAGAGAAGCACAAGCCTGAAGAGAGTGAAGGAGAGACTCTACAGAAGACTAGGGCAGGACTTTTCAAACTAAGGAACACAAGTGCAAAGGCCCTGGGGTGGGAGTGTGCTTGGTGGTAGGGAGGTGGTAGGTGAAATGGAATGGGTGAGCAACAGGGTAGTAGGCAATGAGGCCAGAGAGCTGTGGAGGGTCTGGAGGGTTAGCTCATCTGGTGCCATTTTCAGGATTTGGCTTTTATTCCAAGGGATCTAGACGAGAGCCAGAGGACATGAGAGGGCTTTGTAACTGTGCCAGATTTGAACATGACCAGGTTTATTAGTAGTGGACAGGAGGGGGATTCAGGGGCTGGCATTTGAAAGGAGATTCCACATAGCATTAGCCAGCATGAAGGGTTGGTAAATTTAGATGTGCTTGGCTCCTGCGAAAGGAGTGGGGAGAGGCAAAAATATTAAACCTGTAAGGATACGTGAGCACAGCCCGGGTTCAAGGTTAGCTGTAGGCTGCAGTTGAGGGCGCAAAAGCAGCAGAGACTGATACTCAGCTGTGCAGCAGGCAGAGGAGGGCAGGAGTGGACAACTTCTGATCCACCTGGCCCCGGTACTTGGAGTTACAACAGGAGCTAAAGCCCTGGAGTTGAGGGGAGAAGAAGGTGCTCCCTAGTAGGTGGGAGAGTGAAGCGGGGGCGAAGAATCAGCATTTACTAAATGCCAGTTATGGAGCTGAACATGTGCTAAGAACAGTGCTAAATGTTCTTCTCATATTGAGTTTCATAATTCTAGCCTCCTAAAGACACAATGACAAAAGTGCCATAAACATCCCCATTTTCCAGGAAGGAAACAAGACTCTAAGAGGTGAAGTGACTTGCCTGTCTCAAGGGTACAGAGAGTTAGCAATGGTGATAGCTGGAGGTGGGTTCTCTCTGACCCTCAAATCTGTGCTCCTTCCCCTCAGCCTCAGGACCAAAAAGAACAAGAATAGGTAGGGTACCTGGGAGAGGTTGGTTATTCCCAAGGGACCCATGGCATTTTTTTCCCCCCCAGGAGGCCTGTGAGAGCCTGGGGGCCTGGTGAGCTAAGAACACAAATCCTTCCACTATCATCCTTTTCCAGCAGGAGACTACAGACTTTTTTTTCTCAGAAGGGCAGCAAATCTCATGCTTCCAGTACAGCCGAGCCCGGGATCTACCTGGATTTAATGTGGTTTGCCCATTCTCCCGGAGGAAACTCTACCTGAGGCTCCCCACTGCCCTTGGGATGAGTTCTCATCCCTTGCGACCTCCTCCACCTGGTGCCTTGGGGCTTCCTGCTACTTCTCCTACTCCCACTCACCCACCCCACTCAGCTACCTATAGCACCTTGATTTCTATTTTCCTCAGCCACATCCACCTCTTTACCTGGCCAAATCCTCCTTGTGCTTCAAGTTTCAGGTGGGACCCTACTTCCCCTGGGACACTGCCTCGCTGCTCCTCCCAGGTAAGAAGCACTCTGCTCTGTGCACTTTGCAGTGGCTGGGCTAATTCACATCCCTGATCACAAGGTATCGGTATCTCCTGTCCATTCAGTTGATCCTTGAGTCTGGTTTCTAGTTTTTCAGCATCTTGATGAAAGGGACCTTGTCTTGTCCAATGATGAACAGCCAGCACTGTGCCTGGCACATAGCAGACGCTCAATAAATTACGGGATGGATGGCTGGCTGAATCAGGTAGATGGTACTTAAAAAGATAACTCAGTCTTTTCTGACTTGGCCTAATGGATGGGAAAATCTGTCTTCATCAGGTTTTATGGAAACAGGGAAGCAGATATTCTTGGAACAATGGTTCTTAACCTATCTTGTGATTTGCGATCACCTAGGAAGCTTTTTAGACAAACACTGATGCCGGGTCCCATTCCACATAGGTTCATATTTAATCAGTCTGGGCCTGGGCTGGGCCTCAGGATTTTCCAAAGCTCCTCAGGTGATTCTAAGGTGCAGCCAAGGTTGAGATTCACTACTCATGGAACCTGTAAGAGGAAGGCTTAGCTCAAGATATTTTCTTACAACCAAACTCTTCCTTCCCAAGCTCACAGAGCATGAAAGATGTGGGACTGGAAAAAGACATCAAACACGAAAAAAGTCATTTCTCACATCTACATCAATGGAAAATGTTGCTCTCTTCCAGTAAAAGCTAGCAAATGAGTAAGACAGGTGTGTCTGTGGCTGGAACTGGGGCCGTGGGCGCCACAGAACCAGGAAGAGAAATACAGCCTACCGCAGACAGGGGGACAGTGGGGTAAGAGCATGGTGGGGGGGGGGTGATATATTTTTCCTTGGGTATAATTGCAAGACAAAAAATATTTGGAAAAAAACCATATATATGCCCGTATTTGATCTTTGGTTAATTACCTCTTCAGTGAGAGGATATGCAAAGACCTTGTAGATTTCATTAGTCACAGGGGCTTATTCAAACGTCTCCTTTGCATAAGAAACCCAGGCTTACAGCTGGTCTCTGGGAAAGAATGCCCTCCAGGCCTTGAAAAGAGAGCTACAGGCCTGTTCACGCTCTCACTGAAACACAGCGGAGGTCAACGGCCCGTGATGCATGGGGCCAGGATGAAATGTTTCTATCCAGCATTTGCAATTCAATCCCACAGTTTCCTTTATGGAACAATTCACTAAATTCAGAGTTGTTCTTTTTTCTAATTCACCATATAATTCACCTCCCAAGTTCAATTAAGAAGCAATCTGTTAGCAACTTTGGGAGCAAGCTGCTTTTCTTTGGGAAAGCCCAATTTTCTTCCGCTCCCAACAAAAAGTAGCTTAATTATATGCATCATATGAGACATTGATGTATACACAACACTCCTCCACCATAATTAATGAAATATTAGCTATATACATTGAAAGACATCTAGGCAGAAAGAGATGGGCTTTTCTAAAGCCCAAGAGGACAGAGCCTTGTTCCACAGATCAAGACTGCTTATTCAAATATATGCTCATGCATAGTGACTATGAATTAATATTCATTACTGTGGTATTATAACCAAAACTTGATATCATTTATTCCTTCCATCCCTCATTTGTAGAGCCTAACATTATTTTGTTCTTGGTTTTCTTAAACACAAAAGTAATTACCATTTTTAAAGTGTTTATTGTTTGCAGGTACTATGTTAATCTATTTAATCCTCAAGCCAACCCCCAACCCAGGTGCTATGATTCCCATTTTACATGCAGGGTAACTGAGGCTTAGAGCAATTAAGTGAGCACTGGAGACCCAAGCCTTGGGTGGGAAGGTTGAGATTCTCTCCAGAAGTCTGGTGTCAAATCCTTTAATATACATCACGTGCTAAAGTAATCCTGCCAGGACAACCTACGCTCTCCATTTACTCACTTTGAATACCCTCTAACCAACCAGAGGTAAGTTTCTACCACGAAACTCTAATAATAATTTTTTTAAAAATCTCTAGCACGAGGTGATCCTAAAAATCACTTTATTACTAGTCCATTCATTCAATAAATATTGGTTGAGAGTCTGCTTTGGCAGCACTGGGCCGGGTTCCTGAAGCGAGGACAGCCAGGGCTTACCTTCATGGTGCCTTCATGGCTCTAGTGCAGGGGATAAAAATCAACAATACACAATAAGATCATTCCAAGAAGGGATTAAGCACTTTGAAGAAATTAAAACAGTTTTATGAAAGAGCAATGGGGGATGAGAGCCCAGGGAAGGCGTCTCTGAGTAGATGGCATTTGAGCTGAGACCTAAATGATGAAAGAGGGACCTCCATCTGGGGAGAGCATTCTAGCAAAAAAACAAAAACAAAAACAAAACAAGCAAGCAAACAAAAACTCAGTAAGTCAAAACATCCCGAGGGAGGAAGGAAAATGAGTCCTGTGTGGCTAGAGCCAGGGCTGAGGGCAGCGTGGCAAGAGCTGATGCCTGAGGAATGCACAGCCAGCCTGTGCAGAGCTTTTGAGTCTTATCCTCACAACCATGTCTTAAGCAGTCTTAATTTGCCATGCCCTTTGGTCATATGTAATATGCACAGCAATCCCATGAATAAGTAATATTCTTCCTCTTTTACAGAAGAGAAAACGGAGGGTCAGGGGTAACTTGTTGGAGATCACCAGCTGGTAGTGACCAAGTCTGCATTCCAAGCCTGGCCCATCTGACTCCAGAACCTGTGCTCACAACTGTTGTCCCCTACCCTAAACCTGTGTAAGTGTGGTCCAAGTGAGCATCTCAGGCCAGGCCGATGGATGAAATATCTGCCTACTTCTTTCAGTGCAAGAAACACCTGCTCACCACTATGGTAATCAATGTGTAATCCTAAGCAATTCAGTGCCAAGTAAATTTTATATCTATGCCAAATTTCAAATGCTACAGAAGGGAAAGGGAAAATGAGTTAAAAGATCATTGCCAGCTTTTGTTAATGAAATGATTTAATATCAGCAAGTGTGTAATAAAAAGGGAATTCTTTATACACTGCTGGTGGAGGAGGAATATAAATTGGTAACATTTATGAGGTAATTTAGCAAGATGTATCAAAATAGGCAGTAAAATGACTTTGACCCAAGAATATGACTTCTAGATATTGGCACTAAGGAACTGATTGATGATAAAGACAAAGATTGTTTTATCTCCATATTTTTTTAATAAAGACTGTAATAACCACACCCCCAAAAGGGAGGTGGTAAAATGAATTACTATGTAATGGAACACCATGTAACCCTCATAAACTGTTTTAGAAGAGAGTTTACTAAGTGGGAAAAATGTTCGTATTGTGAGTCAAAAAACAGATAAAGAAATAATGCCCAGGGTGATTCCAATAGAACCGGCTATGATCCCATTCTTTTTGAAAAAGCACACGCAAAAAAGATGGGGGGTGGGGAGCCTGGGTGGAAATACCCACAATACTCATCATCATGATCTCTGGCTGGTGATTTTTGGGTGAATTTCATTTTCTTATATATTTTTTGTAATTTCTAAATTGTGATCACTTTTATAATCAGGAAATAAAGGGATTTTCTAAAAGACAACCTATAGTATAGCACACAAATGCCTATGAACATGTGCTCTGCACTTTGTCGTGCACACGTGCACCCACGTACGTCCACATATGCACACCCACACACAAGCAACTGCCAGGAAAACCTTTCTCCACTGGGAAAGCAAGAAATATAGTCATGTTTCTGCAGAGGGAGAAGTTGTGGTCTAGTTGTTTTTTCTGCTTTTCTGTTCTGACCATGGAAAGAAAAAGTAATGAGTCCACATCTCAGCAAGATGGAAGGCGGGAAAACTCATGGCTGAGAAGTGAGAGGGCCTGTCAGAATCATCTCTCAGACAGTTTGGGGTAGGCGATTCCCAGGTCCAGCCCTCTCTTCTCCAGCCAGTTACCTGGCTCCCACCTATGTCCAGCCATTGACTGATGAGGCTTCAGAATTTGCTCCCACTCCAGGAGGAAGCTCATGGGAGGCTTCTTTTTTTTTTTTAATATTTTATTTATTTATTCATGAGAGGCACTGAGAGAGGTGGAGACATAGCAGAGGGAGAAGCAGGCTCCCTGTGAAGAGCCCGATATGGGACTTTATCCCGGGGCCCCAGGATCACACCCTGAGCCAAAGCTGAGCCACCCAGGAGTCCTGGGGAGGCTTCTTAACCATGATGATTTGAGTGCTCTCTTCCCAGAGCCTCCAGCCAGACATCCATTTTGCTTGGTGTTGGACCTTCCACCTATCCTGAATGCCTGCACCTGCATTTTTCCTGGTCCCTGATTGTTGTTACAACTATGCCAGACCTTTTGCTTAGATGTGATCTTGAAGTAATACCTACCTTTTGCTCACCTGGCTTCAAGCCTCTCCTGAGCCTGGACTCTAGGTACTCTCATACACATGGCTCACATCTTTCACACCCGCCTGACCTTGGCTGTTTCCATCACTTATTGCTGCATAGCAAATTATCCCTCTCCATAGAGTGGTTTAAAATAACCATTTTATTCCTGCTTCTGATTCTGTGGGCCAGGAACTGGGGCACAGAACAAATGGCACTGGCTTGTGCTCCACAGTGTCTGAGGCCTTAGCTGGGATAGCTCAAATGGCTGAGGGATGACCACAATGGCTCACGTGGAGCCGTATGTCTGGGGCCTTGGCTGTCTTCCATGTGGCCTCTCTTGGGCTTCCTAACAGCATGGCTCTGTTGGGCTTCCTATCAGCAGATGCTTCCAAGAGGCAGCATTCCAAAATGATGAATCCCAAAGTGCCAGTGGTTTGTAAAAGCTTCTGCTTACACCATGCTCTCTAGTCTTCTACTGGCCAAAGCAAATCACACACCCAAGGCTAGAGTCACTGAGGGAGAGAGAGGATGGTACTAGGGAATGACTGTGCCAGGTGAGGTCTGTCAGGGAGCATGAATATAACAGCCTACCTACCACCTACCTGATCTCTGTTTACCCAGGTTCAGCCAAATCAGGTGGTTTGCAAGGTGGACCTACAGCGCAGGCTCCAAGGTCAGAGTGCTTAGGATTTAGCCTTTACTTCACTTACTAGCTGTGTGAAATTAAACAAGTCACTTAACCTCTTTCTCTTTCAGATTCCTCATCCATAAAATGAGAAGAGGATTCACCTCATGGGTTGTTATGAAGATTAAGAGAAATAATACATGCAAGGCATAGAACAATACCTCGCCCCAAACCAGCACTCAGTTAGCTGTTACTATGATTACTACTATCTCTATTGACTCTAAATAACTCACCCTCAGTCACAAAGCTAGTAAGAGGCAAGACCCAGAGGCAATCCCAGGCCCCTTTGCCTCCACTGACAAACTTTATAATATGGGGCAACTTGGGGCTTCTCCCACACATAGGTTTCTAGAAGCTTCTGAAGAGGTCTGTTTCTAAAGCAGGCAGTGGTCAGGTGTGGGAGCACTAGAGAGGCATGGGGGTAGAAATTTAGACCCACAGTATTCACAGCTGACGGTGGGGCAGCAAGAACCAAGGAGCATGATGGAACACCAATTAAATCCTTCCCTCAGATGCTGAGGGCCAAAATTTGGACTTACAAGCTGAATGCATAAAAGGAAGATTCTGGAAGAAACTTCTCAGTCCCCATTTGTTCCCTTCAGGGTTCAGTGAGCATTATCAGCAATGATCTTGTTTATTATGTGCTTGCATGTTAACTGCCTGCCTCCATGACACCCTCTAAAACACAAACTCCATCTTCTTAGATGATGTGTCTCCAGGTGTGGGATGGGCCTGGCAAGCAGGAAAGGAGGGAGGCAAGGGAACCCAGTGGACGTTGAGGTTGGACTCCAATCAAGAAGTGATGACATCGTGAAGTGGGTAGACCATTGTGATGGAGAGGAGGGTGCTCAGGTGAGCTCCTTAGATGATGGCATACCTAAAGCTGGTATGTTCAGTGTACAGCTGGCAAAAAGAGGGGGTGGAGGAAAGCCCAAGTCTGCCCTGATATGTGATAAAAGCACTCCCTTTCACAGTCATCATGCTGAAATATGCCAGTGGAAAGAAATGTTTCAGACAACCCATCAGAATGGTCAACATAAGAAACTTGGGGTAACTTTAACAGGAAATGTGTATAACTGCACTGGGAGATTTATACATTTTATTGTAATTTGTAAAGATAACAGTAAGTGAAGAAGAAACACTCCATGTTCCTGGATGGAATGAGTAAAAAATGTAACTGTGTCAGTTTCTCCAAAGGAAGTTACAGCTTTAACATATCCATGATCCAAATTCTAAGAAGATTCTCTTAGATTTTTGTAGAAAAGTGATCCATAGACTCACCTAGAAGAATGAACTAGTGAGATTATTGAAGATATTTCTAAAAAACCCAGAGCACGGGTGATGAGGAAGGATACAGCCCACCAAATATTAAACACATGAAGAAACTGACATGACAAGACACACAGGTGCCAATACTAACACTATGTGATAAAAACACACACTACCTGATAAAGGACACATCACCAAACCATCAGAAAGAATATGCAGTAGACAGTGTTGAGATTATTATTCAGAAATTAGGGGGAGGGGTATCAACCTACCTTCAAAGAAAACCCAAATGGATTGAAAGAGTGTAAACAAACAAACCATAGGAAAACATTAGAGAAAACAGGTTATTTCTCAAAGCTACAGTAGGAAAAATGTTACAAGTTCAGCAGCATAAGAAAATTTGGTTTGACACACTCAACTTCAAAAACTTTAGAACATTTGTGTATCAGAAAGACAATCCCCCAAACTGGAAACAAATCACCGAGACGGGGAAATGTCTGCATTGAAGGTAACCATGAGTACTATCCATATTATCCAAATAGCTCATGCAAATCATTGAGAAAAACTCTGTATCCCATAGGCATTGGATAAAGAAAGTTGGTGAACACGTCATAGAAGAAAAAAAATCTAACTGGTAGGTAACTTTATAGAATGGCTGAATGAATGAAACCCTGAGAAATGAAAATAAAAGCAAAATGAGGTATCATTTTCCAACTATTTGAGTCACAAAATAATGACATTAATGGTAACATGCTGAGTCTGGAGGAAATAGAATTTTGCCTTTGTGAAGAGTGGTTTACTCAGCAACTTTGGTGAACATCACAGGAACCTGGGCACTGGCAGCATACAGACAGATGATAGTTCACAGAGCTCACTGCCCAGCCTGGGAGAAAAGGAAGAGCTATGGGTGTGTGGGGGCTTCCCAGAGAAGGGGTGGCAGTTTGAGGGAAAGGCAGATGGTGAGGGGTAAAGACTTTGTGGGCCCTGGGGTGGGGAAGAGGTCAACCTACGGGGGGAGAGCCCTAGGGCCTCAGCCCAAGTCCCACCAGAATGTGATCCCAATGCATCCTTCCATCTTCTCTCCCCCCGCCCCCTCCATGTTCCACCCCCTGCCAGCCACCCTGAACCTCTTGGTTCTCAATGCCAACCTCCCTCTCCGTGACTGTATTCAAGCTCTGCCTTCCACCTACAATGCACAACCCTTCCAGCTACAACCCTAGTCAAAATCCTTCAAGGCCTAGCTCTAATTCCTCCATGAAGGTAAAGGCAACCCCCTCTTCTGTGCTTCATTTACACCTCACTCATGGCTCATTCATTCATTTGTTCCCTCATTCAACAAGCTCTTATGGGGCACCTCTCTGTGCCAGGCATTATACCAGGGGCCAGAGAGAGAAAACCAGACCAGATCCAGTCCTTCCTCTCAAGGAGCTCCTGGGCCCCATCATACCATGCCCACAGTATAACTATTTGTGAACCAAGTCCATTATCCCTAACAAGACACTTAACTCCTTGGGTAGAGACAGTACCCTGTATATTTCCCCTGTGCAGTGTTCAGGACACACACTTAACAAATACACTCATCTGAGTTAGACTGAACTGGAAAGGCTAATGTTTGCATATATTATTCCAGCCAATATTCACTGCACCTGTGTAGGGTGAGGTATGGTTATTGTGTCCCCATTTTACAGATGAGGAAACCAAGGTTTGATGAGGTAAAGCACTTGATTTGTAGTCACCAGCTGGTACACAGTAGAGCTGGGAGGGTCTAGCCCCCAGCACTCAGTCTTTGCCTTGTGGCTCTGTCCTATATGATGTGACAAGAACAGAGAAGGAAGTGAAAACTGAAGAAAGGGTTACCTAAGCCTCGAGGGGTAGGATTCTCACTCCGCTACTGCGGGAGGATTCTCACTCCTCCTACGGGAGGAGAGAAGCAGAAAGGACCACAGAGTTCCATGGCCTGTCTTTGTCTGACCTTTCTGGGTAGAAAGGCCTGGTTCAAGGAGAACTGCAAAGCAATGGCTCCACCTTTAAGAGATAACATAGGTAAAGAGAGGTAACATAGGTAAGGTGATTAGGGTTTTTCTGGGTGGTAGTAAATGTCAGTGAAGTATATGGCCCCTTTTGCTTCAAAGAGGTTCATATCTACCAATGGTCCCATCCCACTGATTCACAAGGGCACAAAGAACCTGTTCTGTCTGATGTCAGTGCATTTGCTGAGCCATAAAATGCCCCCTCTAAGACACTGAGCATGTTCCATCTGCCTTTTTCTGTATTTTTCCCCGGTGCCAAGCAGAGCCCCGGACATGGCATGCTGTATTGCCAGGAGGTGCCAAACACTGAACGTTCAAGAAAAGAGCCTCCAGAAGAGGGATCTTCTTTCAGATTTCTAGGCAACAGTTGAAGCTCTGGAACCCTCCTTGATGGAGAAGAGAGAAGAGGTGTGGCCAGTGCCATGGGACCAGATGTAGGGCCCAAGGATGGTATCCTTTACCCCCGGGCCCAGTGCGCAAACTCAGACACCAGAGCTGGTGGGCCAGGCAAGTAATACATCAGAGTGCGAGAGGCTGGCTGAGAGACAATTAGGGGGAGCAGGGCCTGTGACAAACCGTAGAGCGCGTGCTCCGGAGTTTGGCCCATCCTTATGCAACTGCATGGATTGTTGCCTCATGGAAATGCTGGACCGGCATGGCCAGATCCCCCAACTTTCCAAGAGGGGCCAGAGTTCCGGATTTTTATTGGAAATCTGATTTTTTCAAATGTTGGCAGCGAGTTTAAAAATGTGAGCACTACAAAACAAACAAAACACATCTGCAGACCAGATTTGGCTGGTGGGCTGACCGCTTAGGACCTCTGGGCAGCAGATTAAATGGGAAAGCCATGCCTTTAGTGGGTGCCAATGTCAGAGAAGACAAGAGCTCCTTCCCCTGGACCATGGCATCTCAGGTCTTGGGGTACGGAGGGTAGCAGAAAACCTGGGAGGCAGAAAGCAAGAAGTAGCAGAAGGGAGTTAGAGGCTCAGTGCCAAGGTCAGCTGGGGCCTTTCTCTCACTGTCTGTGGGCAAACAACCTCATTAAAGGACACTGAAGAGAAATAAGATGACCAGAACACAGGAGGAGATTCTACTGGCAACTCTTCATCACCTCCTCTCTCTGAGCCTCCTTGGAAACCAAGGAAATAATGATCTGCAGACCTCTATGGAAACAGCCCCCAGAAGAAATGTGACTTTGCTCTGACCATCCTGTACATCAGTCACAGGTTAGCACGATGGAAGAAGAGTCTCATCTCAAACACACAGGCAGGACCACCTGCTGCCCCTCAAGCTGCTTCTCCAGCTCTCTAGCTCCAGCCCGTTTGTCACTGGTGCTCAGGGGCTTTGCTGTGGGAGGCAGTCTCAGCTCTCTTAACTTTCTCCTGTCCATTGTTGTTTGTTGTTGTTTTCTAAGACAGAACAAGGGATCCCTGGGTGGCGCAACGGTTTGGCGCCTGCCTTTGGCCCAGGGCACGATCCTGGAGACCCGGGATCGAATCCCACATCGGGCTCCAGGTGCATGGAGCCTGCTTCTCCCTCTGCCTATGTCTCTGCCTCTCCCTCCCTCTCTCTCTCTCTCTCTCTCTCTCTGTGACTATCATAAATAAATAAAAATTAAAAAAAAAAAAAGACAGAACAAAAAGAGGCCACAGCCAGATTCCTGCCAACACCTATGGGAGCCCAATGGAGGGTCTCAGGTTAGATACAATTTGAGCAGAACACTCTGAAGTCCCATGAGTTATCAAATGAAGGAAGAGCCAAAGATACTGTGGTTCTCTAATTAGCTGTGCATGCAGCAGAAACTACATGTTTAGTCTCCATACATTTCTGGATTATTGTTGACAAAAGAACCAGGAGAATCACTCTTGGCCCTCAGGAAGCATAGAGCTCAACCTCTCATTTTTTGATAAGAAAAGTGAAGTTCCGTGAAGTGATGGCCAAGCTGTCATGCAGTGGCTAACTGTGAAGGGCTGTGGCACTGGTTTTGTCCAAAAACAACTGAGTTCGTTATCATGTTCAAGAAGAAAATACTTGAGTAGAAAATGCATTTGTGACAGAGGTCAGTTTCCAGCTATAACAAAATATATACATATCTAGAAGAGGCCAAGAAATACAAAAGCAAAGAGGCATAATTTTAAGAAAACGAAAAATACTAAGCTTAAAATATTTAGGGGGTAATTACTTACTGGATAAAAGCATCCTTTCTTAAAAAATAAAAAATAAAAAAAATAAAAGCATCCTTTCTTTTGTCAAAAAGGATTCACCATAGGGTTCTCTTAAGTCAAGGTGAGAAATTGTTTTTTTTATACCTAGGCCACTGATACTAGAACATTTGATTGGCATAAGTAAGCAAGTCTTAAGTATGACTTACATCATTTCATTCTGCTTTAGAGAACTATTCTTTTTTTTTTTAAGATTTTATTTATTTATTTATTTTAAGTTTTTTTTATTTATTTATTTATGATAGTCACAGAGAGAGAAAGAGAGGCAGAGACATAGGCAGAGGGAGAAGCAGGCTCCATGCACCGGGAGCCCGACGTGGGATTCGATCCCAGGTCTCCAGGATCGCGCCCTGGGCCAAAGGCAGGCGCCAAACCGCTGCACCACCCAGGGATCCCAAGATTTTATTTATTATTCATGATAGAGAGAGAAGGAGAGAGAGAGAGAGAGAGAGAGAGAGGCAGAGACACAGGCAGAGGGAGAAGCAGGCTCCAAGCCGGGAGCCCGATGTGGGACTCGATCCCGGGACCCCAGGATCATGCCCTGGGCCAAAGGCAGGCGCTGAACTGCTGAACCACCCAGGAGTCCCCTAGAGAACTATTCTTTAAGTTAAAAACAGGTAACACAGAATTTCATTCAATAAATACAAACAAAAATATACACAGTTAAAGGGCAGTGAAAAATTATCGAGATTAAGAAAAACCAAAGAATGATGTCCGGGAAGGTAAGGCACACCTTTCTGTTAGCCAAAACCAAGGGGCAATGATTGGGTCCTCAATGATAGAAGGGGCCCCCAGCTCTCGTGAGGCTGTGTTCCCAAATCCCATGTGTTAAGATGCTGATGGGAACTCATAAAACATTTTCCTATGGAAATAACAGAAATGGCAAAGTGGGTGTAAGGTTATCAGGCTTGGCCCCAAGACCAAGTTAACCCAAAAGAGACCACCATTCATTATTCTCTGGAGCCACAGTCACAGACCCACCTCCTTCCATCATAACTTTGTTTCCTCCATCTACCTCCCTGGGACTCTGTTGTCAACCCTCTGGTTAGCTCACTTTATACTCTCAGATTCCTTCCGCTCTTAGGACTTCCACAGTACCCTACATAGGGAGGCGCTGCAGGCATCAAGTGGAGTCATTCCAGTTGAAGATCATGATGGGAACTCAGGCATGGTGGCCACAATGGGTCATATGCAAGAAGAAGCAAAAGCAAAAATGAGGCACTTTATGGCCCTCTGAGAAGAGACGCCCGCTTTGCTCCTTTCTCCTAGTCCAATCCCCAAAAGACTGGCTCTTCTCTTCTGCCTGTCGGTGGCCCTGAATATATTCTTAAGTGAATTCTTTACTTGAGCTATCTTGAGTGGGATTCTGGAAGTTGAAACAGAATTTTGTCTACAATGCCAGGTACTAAATCTTATTTGTCCTCCTTCTCAAGCTAAATCTCCCAATTTTGACTCAGTCTTCCAGATTTGAGGTCTATGAGGTGCCCAGAATTGCGGCTCCCTGGATGAATGCCTGAGGGTGGTCATCGCTCCCCATTACCCAGCTCTGCACCCCATTGTGGCTCCAAGTGGACTTCCTGCCCAGTGTCCCCAAATTCTGGGAAAGGCAGTCATAACAAAAATCAACCTAAAGGTGAATTTACTTTTCCCAACACTTCAAGTTCACAGCGAACTCTGGCTTTAATCCAACGTATAAATCAGCCTCTGAATGAGGCCCCAGGGAAAGAGATGATAGAATCCTTATGTTGCATTGTCTTTTTCTTTCCCAAAGAACAGATGTATTTTATCAGATGCCTCTTTATCATCTCAAATCACTTACTAAATTGAAGACTTTATGGGCAGATTGGCTGCCAGGCCTTGCCCCACTGTCCCCCTCCCCTCTCTGCTGCCAGCGGCGGTCTATGGGCTCAGCCTGCCCTGACACTGGCCAGCCATGTCTTAGGTCAAGGGGGATATAGGCAGTTTAGGTTCAACACGGGAGGGTCACAGCAGCACTTCACCTTTAACCTGATTTGGATCTGTGTGCTCCTGCCTAATTTCTGACCCTTGTCTTCATTTTATTCTTTCAGGCCAAATCTCCAGCTTATTGTCCTCCCTACTACCCATACCCCCAGAAGGAATAGGGGTCTTTGCCTTGTTCTCCCAAGCTTGCAGCTCAAAACTGGAACTTCCCGTGAGTTCTACTAAAGGTCCTTCTGATGCTATTTGCCTAAGTCTCAGCTCTTGTCCTCCTGGTGGCCCTTCTCTGCCCCCTGGCAGTGCCCCAGGCTAGATCCCCAACACCAACTCCTGTTTGGATGACAGCTGTCACCTGGGGCCCTCCCTCTGAGTGTGAGTTCTGCCTGCTGGAGCATGCCTCCTCTAGGAAGTTGGGGGCTACCCCACACCAGCAGGGGCTTTTGATCCCAGGTTGCACCATTCCTCCCATACCCCAAAATATGACCATAACCATATCCATCATTAAAACTCCATCTCTCCAATAGCAGAAGAGAAAGTGGGTATCCTTGGTGCTGAGCACAGATGAGGTCCCCCATTAGCACCTGATACTTGGAGGAAGGAGGGAGGGAGGGAAAGTTGGTGTCAGGGGGTCAGCAGAGCTGTGAAGCAGATATATATCAGAGTAGGAGTTCAGCAAGTAAAGATCAAGTTCTACACCACGGGAGCCAAGGAGAATTATCACAGGAGGGCAGGGATGATTGGAGCAGTCAGCTGGGGGAGAGGGCTGCAGGTCTGAGGGGAGAAGGGATGAAAGGAACCCTGGAGAAGTGAGCAGGAATGCTGGTACTCCTTCTCTGGCATGGAAATGACATAAGGACCACATTTTCCATCTGGGAATCTAAGGGCCCAGTAGAGATTAGCTATTGGCCACTTGGCTTAAGGATGCCCTTTTCAGACACTTCCTGCAAGGTGACTGGGCCTGAAGGCACCACCCTCTAAGCAATTCTTTCATTGCTGGCATCCACATTCAAATGCATCCCACATTCAAGCAAACAAACCTAACCTCAACTGACCTCTTGGGGGAGCAGAGAGAGCAGGGAAGCAGGGAGGCCACCAAGCACTCCTGAGGCTCATAGCCCCGTCCACAGACCACAGCATTTGTCTGGCATCTTTCACATGCGTAGCCTGATGCTGGAACAAAAGAGAACAAGCCAAGACCAAAGACGAGTCACAGCTGGGACAGGCTGAGGGATGCGGCAGGGCACACTCTGAATGTGACCTGAGACAACAGAGGGCATGATGAGGTGAAGCCCCAATAGCACAGGGAACTCTTCCTCATCTTTTCCCATCACCCCTCAAGGGTGCTGATGGGGAGACCAAGTTTCCCTGGCTCAAAGGGACAGCGTCAGTGGTGATGCCAGCAGCTATTTCTAGAAGCAATGGAGTGTAGAGGCTCAAAGTAGGGCCTTTGACATGACAGGTAAGTCCTCATCTTGGCTCTACCAGTAATTCGTTGTATTAGAGTTAGTCACATGCCTCTCTGAACATTTGCCTTTGTGTCTATACCAACCACATAGAACCATCGAGTGAGGTTTGAATGTGATCATGTGTTAGAGTCTGTAAGACACACAGAATACAGCAAAAGCTGGTTAGTATTATGCTTTTTGTTGCTGCTATCAGAGAAGAACCAGCATCTAAGCCATTTTCAGATCTCTCTCTGGTCAACTTTGTGATTCTAGAGTTTGACTCAGGAGGACCAGGGAAGGCTAGGGAATTGGCAGAGATGTCCCATGGGTGGATGGGGTCTGCACTCAACAATCTGCATAGATCACAGTGCTGTCAGCCCAGCTCCAGAGACCCCGGGAAGGTGCTGCTGAGTACATACAGTGATGTAAAAGAATTCTAGGGCATATGGGGCATGTGGAGTTTGAGACACAGAGGTGGGCCATAGAGAAGAGAAGACAGAGGAAGAGCCAGCATAGGGGCAGCCATGGTAGCAATTACTTATCGGGCCCCTATCAGGTGTCAGACCCTGGCATGAGTGCTTTACCTATCACACTTTTCAGTCCCCCCTGCAAGATAGGCATTAATATCTCATTTTATCGATAAGGATCGAGTCACCCTAAGACCCCGGCTAATCAACACAGAGCCAGAGAGGCAACCCAGGCCCACCTGACTCCACCATCCAAGGCTTTCTACATTGCAGTCTGCAAGGCCAGGGATGTCCACACAAGAAGAGCATCTCCAACAGAGTTTCATAACTTGGGATTCATGAAGTAGTTAAATCTCTTGAAATTCCAAGCAAAATTGTGTGTGTGTGTTTGTACTTTTTTCCCAGAGAAGTGCTCATAACATTCATCAAACTCTCAAAGGGGTCTATGAACCTGAAATGTCAAAGTACAATGTACTTAGAGAAAGGAAGTCACCAAGACCTTATTCTCCAGGCACCTGCTCCTCCAAAGCCCTTGAGGAGATGGTGGAAAGGTTGAGGAAGATTGCTCCCTGACAGCGTCTTGCTCCTCTCCAGCTTTCTAAATCAGTAGCTCCAGCAGCAGAGGCCACCAGATTTTGCTAAAATGGCATGTGGCATTGTGTGATGCTAGAGGACAGACTTGAATCCAACCAATCTGGCATTCATTCATAACTCAGGACATTGTCCCTTCTACAAAATGTCACAGGGAGCTACCACAGCCCTACTTCTTATCTGGACACTCCCACCTCCACTGAAGAAAACTGATGAATTAGTAAAGCCATGTCCCCAAAGTTTAGGAAATGTCTCCACAGGAATGGAGACTGAAAATCACAGCCTGTCAATGGGGCTGCTTAAAACAACCCCACTCACAAACACTCTCAAGAGTCTCTAAAGCTAAATATGTGTTGGAAGCAGAGACATGTTGGGTCTCCTTTTATTTATTTATTTATTTATTTATTTATTTATTTATTTACTTTTTGGGGGGTCTCCTTTTAGAGCTTCAAACCTTGGATGGTAAGCCCAGAAACCCTCATAGTACCTGTGGGTCCCTCATGGGCATGTGTTAGCCTTGTATGCCTAAATTTTGTCCCTCAGTGCTCAATGACCATTGAGTCTCCTATTTTCTCAAGCCTGAAACACTGGAGTTCAAATCCAGAGCGCTAACTGGCTTGAAAAAAAAATGAGGATGTGGATATTCAATGGGAACAGGAGGTGACAATTACATGTGTTCCATGTAAGAAAAGGAACTCTAGGAGCTGACGAGTCTACCAGGTGGAAGGACCCTCATGATTCCGAGAGGAGGCCCAGAGAGGGGAGGCAAGGTATCCAAACCTACGTCTCTCACTCCTGCTATTTCATTCTTTTGAATGCAGGGGCCCAAACCACTGGGCTTATGCAGACACTCACATAGATGGCAGGAGTTAAGGAACTGAGGATTCAGAGGAAGGTTGGTTTCTTAAATAGAGCTGGATGTGACCCAGTGGCTCAGAATAGACAAGGCAAGGCCGTCAGCTTCCATCAGAGCCAGTAAATCATCACAACCATTTCCTCTTTCCAAGCCCTCATTACAAAGCCCAAGAAATCAGATCCATTATCCGGATGGAGGTAACCACAAGGCGAGACTTCCTCTCGAGGTTTCCAGACATTTGCAAAGATGAGAATGTGCAACACTGGCTTCCTGGACTCTTCAGGGGAGGTACTAATAAACAAAAGTCCCAAGCATCAGGCACATTGCCCTCCACCTTGTGTGCTTAGCAGGAGTGGTGTCTCGGAACTCAGAAACAGGGCTATGAGGCTCTGCACCATCTCATCGAAGAAGATGCAAGACGGTCGGAGAGTGTGTGTGCCTGCGTGTGTGTCTGTGTGTGTGTCCCGCTAAGTACTTCCTTCACTACACAGCTAATCCGATTAGCAGCTTTAGGAAACTCTGCAATGTTAATTCAAGGGTCCCATTCATAGAACAGCTTGGCCCATGGCTGCTCAGAGCTCCCATTCTTCTCTCTGCAAATAAAATGCACACAGAAGGACTTTCTCTCCCCGAAGAATGCACTCTTGCCTCCTTGCCCCGCACATATCCAAAATGCTGCTGCCACTTCCTCTGGCAGCTCCCATGGCAGGGGCATAGAGCAGTCTGAAAATGGGGAGAAAATAGAGCTCTTTCTACCCCATGCACAACGAGAGGCTAATTTTCACAGCGCTGTCGACACAGGTGCCTTCCAAGCTGGCAGCCGTGCTAAGTAAGTTGTCTCATGAAAGCACACCTGTTGTAGGGCCCTGGAGGAGTCACTGGCTTTCCCTGGGCTTTCACTTCTTTCTCTGCAGAATAAGGACTTAGAGCAAAGGGTGTAGCTGGAACAGAAGGCTGAAAGGAGGGAAACTCAGGGCTTGTACAGACACAATGTCATTATGTTTGGCTGGAGGACAAGGAGAGGGAAGGGGACTGGATATGCAGGTTGTAGACAGAGTGTGCACAGTTCAGACCAAGGTCAGACTCAGGAATGTTTCTGCCAAGTGATAGGGAACCACGGAGGGTTTTAAGGAAAATAGCTGTCTTGTCAGTCTCCCCAGACCACTGTAACAAACTCCCACAAAGTGGGTGGCTTGAAGCAACCGAAATTCATTCTCTTCCAGTTCTGGGGGCTAGCGGTCGGAAATCAAGGTGTTGGCAGAGCCATGCTCCCTCCGAAGGCTCTAGAGAAGGAGGCTTCCTCATCCCTTGCTAACCATGAGTGGCTCAGGCAATCCTGGGCATTTCCAGGCTCTTAGATGTTTCACTCCAGTCTCTGCCGCCCTCCTCACGCGGCCTCTGTGTCTGCGTGCTCTCCTGTTAAAGTCCATTACTGGACTGAGGTCCCATTTCAAGACCCTTAACTAATTACATCTGCAAATCCTCTATTTTCAAATAAGGTCACATTCTGAAGTCCCGGTAGAAATGAGTCTGGGGGGACATTATGCAACCCACTACAGTGGCTGCAAGGTCAGGGCCAGGAAGATGACCTGGAATCACGATGGGGAAGGAGGACTAGAGGCAGGGAGACTGATTCCTCTAAGTGAACGGCAAGGGTGCTCCCTGCTGGGGGTCTCAGCAGCTTTTTTCTGTGGCCAATGCAGCACCCTGAGTGGGCGCATAAAGCAACCCAGGCACAAGGCCTCTGCTCATCATTTGGCCCAGAGAGGCACCTTCCAGGTGATGGCAAAGGAACGATTACACGCACCTCTGCTGTACTCTGTTTCTTCTAACTGGCAACATGGCGGACAGGCTGGTCCAGTGGAGGACACGTGGCCTGGGAGCTGGGACACCTGGTTCTAGTCTTGGTTCTGCCGCTCACTGAATTTAACACATTGGGAACACCTATGGAAGGAAGCCACCTTGGTTACCTCGAGGGCAATGATATTGTGTCATTCTGCAGCCAAGAAAGCAGCTCCAAACTCACAGGATGAACCAGGGAAAGAAGGCTTCTGGGGCTACACTGCAGGATTCTGAACCCCACCCCCTATAAGCCCTCCCTCCCAGGGATTTAGCAGCCCCTCCCCTTGAACCTCCTTCCCTCCCCTAAAACACAGGGGCACTAACCAAAGCTTAGAAATAAAAACCTAGGGATCCCTGGGTGGCGCAGCGGTTTGGCGCCTGCCTTTGGCCCAGGGCGCGATCCTGGAGACCCGGGATCGAATCCCACGTCGGGCTCCCGGTGCATGGAGCCTGCTTCTCCCTCTGCCTGTGTCTCTGCCTCTCTCTCTCTCTCTGTATGACTATCATAAATAAATAAATAAAATATTAAAAAAAAAAAAAAGAAATAAAAACCTAGGGCAGCCCAGGTGGCTCAGCGGTTTAGCACCTGCCTTTGGCCCAGGGCGTGATCCTGGAGACCTGGGATTGAGTCGCATATTGGGCTCCCTGCATGGAGCCTGCTTCTCCCTTTGCCTGTGTCTCTGCCTCTCTGTGTGTGTGTGTCTCTCATGAATAAATAAATTAAATTAAAAAAAAAAAAGGAAATGAAAACCTAAATTTAAAAATACTTTTTTTTTTAATCAAAGCAAATGTTTAAGGATCGATGCACAAAGTTGCTCACAACACCATTGTTTCTAACTGGGAAGAATTACAGGAAGAAAAGGGAAACGCTCTTCATGCCCATCTGTATGGGATTGGTTTGACGAATTATGGCAGAGTTGTACATTAGATGTGCTAGCCCATAATGTACTGCATGAAAAGATGTCTATGCAGTGGTATTAACTGAAATGCAGGTTGCACAAGAGGGTGTTGAGCAAAATCCCTTCTATGTTTTAAAAATCTCTGTGTGCACACAGCCTGAGCCCAGTGAGGCTGGAAGGAATCCAGCAAACAGATAATGACACGGAACCCTGGGGCTGGGAAAACTAGAGATTTTTACTTTCTACAATTTTGAGCTATTGGACTTTAAAAACAAAAAACAAAAACTGGCAGTATTAGTTTAATCAGCAAAAACAATTTTAAAAATTCCCATTCTGAAAATAAAATAACTATGCTAGATAGTTGTGAAGTACTACTGGCCCACAGAGAAAAGTGATCAGGATAAAAATCACTTTGCCATAAGAGCATACCAAAGGAAAAAAAAAATTCCAAGCTTCGGAAGGAGGAAACACCAGTTAGGTACGTGTTTCAAAGGCCTCAGACGCAAGCTGCCAATGTTCCCTCCAGCACATAGCAAATCTCCCCCACTCTCCACTTTAGCCTAAACCTTCCCAGGCCACTGTGCTTTCTGCAAATACTGCTACTACTCCTAATGAGGAGGTGTCAGAGTTGCTATTTATTGAGAAGTTTTTATTAGCCAGGCACTGTGGTAAGCACTTTATATACATTCTTTCTGTCCTTAAAACACTACTGTTCCCATTTGATAGATGAAGAAACTGAGGCCCAGATCAAGAATCCAAACCCAGACAGTCTGATCCTAAAGCCCATGACAACCAGTGCTTTCACCACCCTTCTAGAAGCAAATCCCTGTTGGAGCTCTTGATCTCTTAGGCCTATAGGAGATGGTTCCAGGGTCTTCCAGTCTCTGCCAACCCCTTCCTTCTTACTCTCTATACATGTTGGCCAATGCCTTGTAGGTATAAAGGACTGGGCCACCTCCAAAGGATCCAAAGACAAATATGATGTGGACTCAGCCCTCTCTGAGTTCACAGTGAGGAAGAAAAGAGACTACTCAAGTTCTTAGACCAGAGGCTGACTATGTTGGCCTTAGGGGAGTGCCGTGAGGGAGGCGCAGGCAGGGCTGCTGGGCTTCCCTTTGCTGCAGCATCCTGAGGCAATCTTCTGGGCAGACAGCTCTCCAGGAGCTGGCCAACTGCTGGCATGGTGGCCGGCCACTTCCCAGCCTCTCTCTGGGGTCTCCCACTCACATTTGCTAAGGCTGGGCCTCCATGCTGTGGCATGGAAGCACCCCAGGGACGACACAAGGATCACTGATAGGGGTGACCCTGAACATTTGTGTTGGTGGATTAGTGCCAACTAACTGCTGTGCTAGCCTAGAATATGTGAGAAGGGTCCCCAAGTCAGGAAGACCAAGCCCCAGAAGTCCTCATTGGATCTTGCATGGTCACTGCTCCTGCCTTCCAAATCACTATGCACCCACATGGAATGTAAACCTGTACAACCACTTTGGAAAACAGTAACTACTAAGGCTGACCTTATGTAGCCTATGACCCATCAATCCCAGTTCTAATTGCCCAGTGGAAACGAGTGCTTGTATTCACCAAAAGACATGTATAAGAATGTCAGCAGCAGCTTGATTAATCATAGCCCAAGACCGTGAACTCAATAGAAGGATGACTACATGAGCATTCAGTCACACAAGAGAATACCACACAATGAGAGAGAACGAAGTACTTCCCTTAACAAGGTCAAAAGGCTGGGTGAAATCAGGCAAACAAGACATGCTGTGTGATTCTGTTTATGCAGGTAGAACGAGTCTGTGACAGCGGCCAGACTAGTGGCAGCTGTGGGATGGGAACTGATTGGGCGAGGCCATGCGGGAGTGTCTATGGTTCTGGAAATGTTTCACATCTTGGTCTGGGTGGTATTTATGTGGACATATGTAAAAGTTCTATAATCTTGTATATTTAAGATATGCGAAGCTTACAATGTTTAAGTAATATTGCAAAAAAGAAAAGTTTTAAAAATTTAACCACACAGAGATTACAATCAGGTTAACTTCTCTAGGCCTCTAGGTAAGAACTGGTTAGGTGGCACAGTAGAACTATGAAGAGATGCTTCCTTTTGTTAGAGCTCAATTAAGGTCATATATATTGGTGTGAAAAATAACTTGGTTTGTAAAAATCCATTTATAATTCGAACAGACAATTCAAACCATACATGAGAGGCCTCAAAACTCCTAAGAACTTAGTTATAGAACCAGACACCAAAAAGAAGCTCTAAAGTGCTAAATTGTTCGTCCTTCTTCCCAACTCCTGACAGCAAGGTCCCTCTGACCTCCTGACAACCTTTGTCCCCTTGCTCTCCCCTCATCCCCCAGCATCTCGGGGAGCTTGGACTTGGCGTGGTCCCTGGAGCTACTCATATTCCTCATGAGCCATGGGAGTTGCCCCTTACTCTGGGCACATTCCCACCCACCCCTCCAACAGGCACCCTCACCATCTTCCCCTGCCAACCTCTGCAGATGCATCTCTACCACAGCCTACCCCAAGGAGCCACCCTCCAGTGATGCGCACCTTACTGCTATTCCCCAAGTAAAGACAGGCCCTGTCACTCTCCCCATGTGGCTTCCCCACTGCCTGAAATGTCTTTTCTCAATTCTTTGACTTCAAGAACTCATACTCATCCTCAAGACACAATGCAAGAGTGCCCATTCCCACAATGCCTTTCTTGGCTTCTTCCCCTCATTCTTCTCTCTTCCCACTTCTCTTGGTCATTACAGCACTTGCCCTGAGGAATTGCGGTTTATCTATTCACCTGTCAGTCTCATTCCACTAGACTGGGAGCACCTCAGCGATAATATCTGCCATTACCTGAGAACTTGCTATGTGCCAGGCACCAGGCTAGCCTATTATCCTGGGACTTGATCCCCCCAACCCCTTGTGGAGTGAGTGATGGCTTCATCTCCATTTTGCAGATAGGAAAACTGAACCTTAGAGACGTCAGAGAGATTGTCCAGGTCTAACCCTTGTCTGCCTGGCATGTATGGTCTCCCTAAAGGCAGAGGTCCCATCTTACTCCTCTTTGTCCAGCACTGCACTTGGCCATGACAGGTGGCCAAAAAAATGGTACAAAGCTTCAGTTATATGAGATGAACAAGTTCTGGAGATCTGCTATACCACACTGAGCCCATAGTTTATAATACTATTTGTGTACTTAAAAAATTTGTTGAGAGTAAATCTCTTGTATTCTTACTAGAATATGTTTTTAAAAGTCTCAAAAGAAAGAAAAGAGGGTGGGAGGAGAGGCTGCAGGTAGCAGAGACAGTGTAGCATCAGGCACACATGACTCCTGGTCACCAAATAGCGGGCCATGGTGAGCTACACCAGCCCATCAGCCTCATGGTGCAGCCCCCCTGTGTTTCTAAGAAGGGGGATTCCCCAGAGCTGAGGCATCTGAGCCCAGTGAGCAGGGCAGGTGAGAACTCAAGAGACTAGTCCCAATACTATCCTCCCACCCCCCAGGAGGAGGCAAAGGAGGAAGAAGAGTAATCAAAGTCTGAAGCCCCATCATGTTGCCTGGTTCATCTGCAAAACAAGTGCACAGCAAACCACAGGCAAACATTTCTCCCAGTGCTAAGCATTATTAGCATCATCAACAGACATGCCCTAACTGGCCCAGTCCGGGAAGTGCTGGACCCACCCCAAGGCCAAAGTCCTGAGAACCCACACTGAGCTTGATCAAGTCTGAACCCTCTTGAGCTGGAGCCTGAGCCTTCAGATAAAGAAGCAAATGGAGATTTTCCTACAAAGATCAGCAAATCTGGAGGCTCCAGCTCCACAACCTGCCATGCAGAAAGAGTGCCCGCTCTGGTTTTCAACAGACAGGTGGGCATGGGACTGACAGGTCATATACTGATGTCTGTTCACATATGCCAGAGCCCCTGACCCTTCTCCCCAGAGAAAGGAAAACAGGGGACACATTACTTACCTGTGCTATGTCCCCCTTCCTCTACTGACTGCTTGATCCAGTCTCTGGCTTTGTCAATGTGAAATAACTTCAGGTCCTCTTCATCTAAGGCAATATCTCCCCAAAAGACAGCTGGAGATAAGAAAAAAAATGGATTTATTAATGCCCCCAGAGGACATTAGATGTTGGGTAGCAAACTCTAGAAATGACAGTCCATCCAATCAAATCTCTCCCTGAATCTAACACATAGGGCTGGTTGAGACAGAAGAATGGCATATAACAATTCTGTGTATCAGGTGGGAGCCAATCACCATGAATTTCAAAGGCCTAGGTCTGTAAGGTATTTTGAAAGGGTACCCTGTCTTACTCTAGCTGTGAGTGGCTCTGGGCAAAACCACCACATAGAGACAGCTGTTTCTTTCTTCTCCAGGGTTCTCAGAATATAAAAGAAAAGCATAATGTGATAAATGATACTGTTGTGCACAATCTTTGTTGCCCTTCCCTGTAGGAAGATTATATTTCTTTGCCCCATAAATATGTCAGGATTGGCCACTTCACCTGCTCTGATAAAAAAATGTGAGAGAAAGCTTTAAAAGTTACTGCATGAGTTACTGCAAGTCACAGTCCTCTTCTCCCTTTCCCAAAGACAAGCAATGTTCCAGATAGGGGTGACTCTATCACCCTGAGTTCTAGGGTAAATATGATGTGGAGTAGAGGTGCTGTTGGTCAGGATGGATATGTAGTATGAATGGGAAGAATAAAAACTGCAATTTTTACAAGTATCTGAGATTTGGGTCTATTCATTACTAGAACACAACCTTTTTATCCTAATGAATACAGAAATTGCTAACAGAAGTAGCGTGCTATTATAATAAAAATCCATTGTGCTTGGGTAAGGCAGTGGATGTCAAGGAAACTGTTACTAAAGCCTGGAAGGAGGTGATATATGTTATGCAGTAATGAGGTACCTGGTAAAAACATTGGCCGGCATTCACTAGGAAGGCAGATGATAAACTGAACTGAGCTATGGGTTTTTAGTGAAAAGATTGAGAGTCAGAATATTAATGGCATGCCTTGGTTGCTATTAGCTGTGTTTGATAAGGTACTACAAGAAAGAAGAGGGGGGCTCCTGGGGGGCTCAGTGGTTGAGCATCTGCCTTTGGCCCAGGTCGTGATCCTGGGGTCCTGGGATCAAGTCCTGCATCAGGATCCCCGGAGGAAGCCTGCTTCTCCCTCTGCCTATGTCTCTGCCTCTTTCTCTGTGTCTCTCATGAATAAATAAATAAAATCTTTTTTAAAAAGGAAGAAAGGAAGAAAGAAAGAAAAGGGTTTTATAGAGAATTGGGCAATTTATAGTGGGAATGAAAATGAATAGAGAGAGAGTCCAGAAATTCAAGAAGAGCCAACATATTTCATCACTAAGCAATAAAAGAAAAACTGAAAGGGCCTTTGAGTAACAAAGGCTAATTAAAACTTAGCTTTGCGGTATGGAGAAATGGGAAACTTCATCCATTGCTACTTGGAAGATAAGATGATATATTATATATGGAAAATCATTTGGCAGTTTCCTAAAAACTTATACATAATCTTATCATAAGACCCAGCAATTTCACTCCTAGGGAATCTTCCCAAGAGAAATGAAAACATATGTCCAAACAAAGACATAAACGCAAAAGTTTATAGCAACCTTATTCATAATAGCCCCAAACTTGAAAACAACATAAATGCCTATCAGCTGCTGAACACATAAATAAAATGTGGTATATCTATAAAATGGTAAACTATTTAGCAATTAAAAAGAACAAATTACTGACACATGCTACAACGCGTATGAAGCTCAAAAACATGCTAAGTGAAAGAAGCTAGATGCAAAAAACTACATATTACATAATTCCATTTATATTAAATGTCTAAAAAAGGGTAATTTATAGAGCTATGAAGATTAATGAATCCTAGAATTGGGGGCAAGACTGAGATTTGACTATTAGGAGCATGAGGGAACTTCTCCAGGTGGTGGAAATGTTCTATAACTTAAGTGTGGCAATGGCTGCACAACTATGAATCTACTAAAATCAAATTGTACACTTACAATGGGTGAATAATACAATATGTAAATTATACCTCAGGAACTCTGTGTAAGGGGGGAAAAACCCTCAATTTTATAGCAAGAACCAATCAAGATGGTGCCCAGTACATTCTTTCAGTGGGAGAGGAACGGGGAAGGACAAGAAACCAAAAGTGTGGTTCCCTTACAGAGGCCTAGCAAGTGCCAGGTGCCAGCAATTAAATCCTGAAAGGCATGTCTAGAAAACAATCCTGGTGTGGCCATGGCAAATATAGCTGAATCAAACAGGAAGATGACTAACATTTTAGAAAAGTATTGTGTGGGAAGAGCCACTAGCATGGCCTGCAGGAGACTGCAACTGTTTGAGACTTAAAATGACCCCAAATTATCCTTGGGCCTCCAACCTTCTGTGGGGAAGGAAGTGAGCCGAAAAAGATGTCCTCTTCAGAGATGCCAATAAGAATAATGGAAAAGACAAGACAGACCTCCCTGAATGGAGCCATGGAGGGCCACGGAGGAAAGATGATTGGAAAAGTACTCAGAGGAGATGGAATCAGAGCCCTCCCCGGGACAGAACACATGGGGAAGACACCTCGTGACCTGCCACTGCATCCTATTCTGTCTCAGGAGCCAGAGAAGAGCAGGGAACTAAGAGGTAAGTTTTGGAAACAGCAATGGTTCAAGGAACATCAAAAAGTGCTGTGATCGATTAGCGATGTCTGCCATGGGCAAGGGTGAGAGGAGCATCCCTCAGGGAGTGTGTTTGCCATTCCCCCCTCCTTCCTTTAGGAAGAGAATCAGAGTAATATCACGGCAGAAAAGAAACCACAAGTCTGGTATAAAACAACTGCTTTTCCTATAAGCCTAAAATAAAAAATTGAAAAGTATTCCCAAATAAAATAAGATACTATAGCAACACATAAGAAAAAATGAGTGATCAACAATACCTCTCCGTGTAAGTCTCTTGTGCGAGAGAACTTTCTGCAATGGTGGTAGAGCTCCTCAATATGGTACCCAATACCTATATGTGGTTACTGAAGACTTGAAATGTGGCTGGTGTAACTGAGGAACTGAACTTTATGTTTTATTTTTATGGTTTAATTAACTTAAATTTAAATTTCTACATGTGCCTAATGGCTGTAATATGAAAACAATATAAATAGTATAAAATAAAACTGTATATAATACAAATAATATGATATAATATAAAATAAAATAATAAATTATATTTAAAATAGCAACTAAAAGCAACACATATCTAGGAATACACTTGATACAAAAAATGTGATACTATGTCAAGAACATAAATTCTACTAAAAGCTATAAAAAGTGACTGACATCAAAAGAAAGACATATTACATTCCTGAAATGTTCATTCTTCTGAATGAACAATGTGTATTCAATGAAATGAATAATGTGTAGGCTTAACATACTTCAATGAAAATCCCAATAATGCTTTTATTATTGACAAAGTGATATTAAAGTTCATCTGCATAATTAGGTGATAACAGTCAAGAAAGATTATTAAAGATGGACTGGCTTCATTGGACATTAAAATATGTTATAAAGCTATAACATAGAATAGTCTGGAAGCAATCCCTAGGCTTTATAAGAAAATTCATATATGAAGAGGTCTCACAAATTTGTGGAAAGAGGAGTAATCAATGAATTATGTTGAGACAAATGGATTAGCTATTTGAGAAAAAAATCAAGGTGGCTTTGAGCCTTACACTACACCAAAATAAACTCCAAATAAGAAAAAAAAATGTTAAAATTTTAAAATCAACAAATTGGATGAATACATTTAGAATAAAATGAGCTAAGTCTATGCATTCAAGACACACAGCTATTGAATTCTTACCAAAAGGCATAACATGGTCCATGGCAATCTCCTAAGAGAAGTTCTGGGAGGATTCCTATCACCGGGGTAAATTTTCTCTTTCCCATACCAACCCTGGCTGCTCAAAGTATAAGCCACAAACGAGCAGCAGCACCGTTGTCTCAGAGCTCCATAGAAATACAAGATCGCAAGGCCTATGCCAGACCTGTTGAATCAGAAGCTGATTGTGAACAAGATTCCCAGGGAGAGCATGTGCATACTAAAGTCTGAGAAGCACTGACCAAAGGCACCAGAGATTTTGCCTCAATCAACCATGCCCCTGGAGGCACAGGCTCCCCTGCACCTCTGTTACACCTGTCATGGCTGTAACGAAGAAGTCAAGCAGGGCAATTCTTCACAGAAATCTAGAATTTGAAAGGATAGGCCAGAGGAAGCATCTAAAATGTACATCAGTGAAAATGCCATCTGCTCCAGTCTTGGCTGACCCCACTGGAACTCCAACCTGCAATTTAGGGGGTTGTCACAAGGTGGTGGCGTTTTGTTAGGAAGCTCTGGCTAGGAACTGTGTTAGGAATAGATTATGACATACAGGAGGGAAAATGCTTTTCAGAAATCAAAAATAGAAATCTTTAAAGTAGTCAGATACAATTTTAAAACTATTATATAAGAAATTTACAAATATAAAAGGACACTAATTTCAAAGAAATACTTTCTAATGATATCTAATCAGTGATGTGCTGATAATTAACAATTGACTAGGGGGCTAGGGGAGAAGACAGCCCTGATTTGTAGCATTTGGCTGATTGTCCTGGTGTAAACACTCCCACCGTGGCTGATTTCAAGATCACAGAACGTGGTGTTGGAAAAAGGAGTATAGGCTTGTAAGTGAGAGCCACCTCCAGCACACTACTGTAGTAACAGTGATGCATACGTGTAAAGTTCTTTTATGTTCCCCAACAGATCCCATGTGTATGCATAACCCTCAAGGCTGCGAAAGATGACCAGGAGGCAGCCTTGCAGGGAAAGCCTCCCAACCCAGGATCTTTCCCTGCTTGTGTTTTCCCATCTACAGCAGATGGGAATATAGCATATAGCATATAGCCCTCTATGTCGGGTACCAGGCCAAATGCATTCTATACATCAACCTCAAATAAAGGCCCAGAGCAGAGATAAGACTTGGCCAAGGTCATGCAATCAGGAAGAGGCTTCACAGATGTTTTAACTTAACCGAGGCCTCCCAGATTCCCAAGCCAGAATGCTCCCTGATCAAGCCACTCTTCCCAAAGTCCCACATTCTAATAAGAAATGTTGCATTAAATAGCTTTCCTTTACTGCAGGACTTCTCAGAGCCTTTACAACCCTGACAAATATCATGAGTCTCCAAGAGAAAGAGAATGCAGCCTTTCCCAATGTGGTTTGCCCTGGAATCTTTTTTCACTGAATCCTGTCCTAAGGAACACCTTTTGGAGAGTGTTGCACTGCTCAGCAATTGACCAGGAATTACAGACTCTGAGGCCTAGAAGGGGCCCTGCTGGTCCTCGGGCCCAACCCATCAACTAATGCCTGAATGGCCTCTTCTCACACACATCCAGTGTCACAGAGCTCATGCCCTTCTAACACGTCCCCCTTTATCTTGGATCAGCTCTCCTTTTCCCCAAATCTGATGTTTTAGTACCAACCAGGCCACTTCCTCTCAGAAGCAAGACACTGAAGAGAAAGGGATTGATCATTCTTGAGTGCCAGCCAGATGACAAGCTTTTATGCTCCTCTGACCCTGCCAAAGGCAACTCCATGCAATACATATCACACTGGTTTTTCAGATGAAAAAAAGCAGGCTCAGGCTATTAGGCAATTTGCTCTAAGCCACCTCTCAAGTCCTCTCTCAATTGCCATCCATCGTTGTCCTGAAAGGATCCATGCTGCTAAGGGAGGGAGGGAAGCCTACAGAGGAGGGACTAGTTTAGGCTTGGGGGTAGAATCAGGAAAGGCCTCACAGAGGGAGTGACACTTGTGTGGGAAGATGACTTGTGAGCAGAAGCTTGTCAAGTGGACAACAGGAGGAAAGGGCATGCTGGCCAAAGGAGCAGCATGAGCAAAGGCCCCGTGGTGAGAAGCAGCAAGGCAGTGTCAGTACAGAAGCAGAGGAAATCTGATGAGGGGAGCCTGGTTCCACATTCATGTGGCATACCAATGACAACAAGAACAAGGCAGGATGTGAGGCCACAGGAACTGAGGAGCTGGGTAGGGGTGGGGGTGGAAAGGCCCAGACACCAGGAACAAAATCTGGAGCTATCAGAGCACCCACGGTGGAGCTGGTCACAAGGAGCCCCTCACTTTTTGTACAGCCCTTCACAGCTTCCTGCACATGCGCTCCTCCCCACCACTCACCCAGCCCCAAGCTTGAGCCTGCCGTGTTCTGGGCCTTTAGAACGTGCTCATGAGTGAGCAAGTGAGTGCACGTACGCTCCGTTGAAGTCACAGGGGAAGGCAGAGCAAGATCGTTAGCTCCATTTATTGGGGAAAGTAAGGCTTAGGGAGTTAACAACTAGCCCGCGGTGTTTACAACCTGTGAGAAGTGGGTGGGGCTTGAAATCAGACCTTTTGGCTCTAAACTTGGAGCTGTGTTCACAGCCTCACACGGGACCCCATTTCTCGAACTGGGACTCCAGGCGGGGGCTGACCTCATGGTCAGCGGTAAGAGCCCTGCTTCCAGATGAGCTGCTGGTCTGACAGAGGCTGCACAGCCCAGCAAGGGTGCTGAGAGGGGACAGAGTGCAGGACGGGTTGCCGGGGGGCTCCTGAACACCCCTTCCCATCTAAGATCCTGAAAGTCCGGTGGGGGGATCCTGGGGCTGTTATGTGGTCCTTGGCTTGGGGCCTGCAGAGCTGGGAAGCCCAGGAGCCAGTCAGAAGCCCAGCCCATCAGAAGGAGACCCCTTGACTCTGCCATCACCCTCTGTCACCCATCACACCCTCCTCAAGACTCAGTTTCCTAGGGAGGGCTGACACAGCCTAAGGATACCTCTGACCTTCCAGTCTACCCCGGCTGCAGGCCCTACTCCACCCTGGGGCTCACCCCAAAACCCAAAGAGACCTGGATCTATTACCTCATGGGAGTGACTTCCAGCAGGTGCGCTTACCTTACCTCCCCTCCCCTCTACCAACCAGGCCACTTCCTAGCCCTCAGACCTACACTTACAACTTGGGCCTGAGCTAAGGGGTAGTTTATATCTCAGTCAGCCTCCCTCATACGGACCTCATCACTAATGTTCCACCATAGAGCTGCATCTCAGGACACGACAGCCCAAGTTAAAGCAGAGTGGGGCCACAGGCAGCATCTATATTGAGGAAGAGGGAGCTTGGATGCTGTGTGTGACATTGAACAAATAACTTGTCCCAAAGTGCCTTTGGTGGCACTTTCTTCACGCATACAAGGAGACAACTGAACCAGCTCCGTGCTTCCCAGTCATGGTCCACAAACCACCTGGTTTGAAATGTCTGAGGAGAGTGTTGATGTGACAATCCCCAGGTCCCCAGCCCACACCTATGAAAATCAGAATCTCTGGGGATAGGACCCAGGAATATGCATTTTAAACTCATGCCCCTGTCCCGCCACCCCCCCGCAACAGGTGACTCCTGCTTCACTCAAGTCTGGAGACCAGTGGAGTCCACCCTCTGAGGTCCCGCCAGCACTAATGTTTGATTTCTCTACAATTTCTATTAGAGAAGTATACGCATCCACCTACTCAGGGCCTGCCCTTTGTCATCCCCATGACAGGCCATGCAGGAAGGATGGAACTAAGGCTCCGTTTACGAGTCTCCCAGAGAGGAGCCAAGATTATCAGAGGAACTAAATACGGTGCATTCCGACATGGGAATTCCTCCCAGCAAACAGGCTGAGGTAGGGCGCAAGGGCCTGAGGCGGGACGGTTACAGGGGAATCCTACCCAGGGATATATTTAGTTCACTTCAAGTTTCCAACAGAGGGATTTAACAGGTTTAAAGCAGTTTTCTATGAATCTTTGTCTAGGGAGTATATGTACAAACAAACAGGGAGGGGTTTTTTTGATTTTTTTTTTTTTTTTTTAGTAAAAAGTTAATCGGCTTAAAGTGTGCAACTAAATAAGCAAAGCTTACATTAAAGTGACCCACAGAGAAAGGACCCCATGGAAAGAAAGTTCTAAGAAATACAATATGGCCTCTATGTTCTTTTGTAGTTTCACGCTATAAATATTCATGGGGCGGTGTTAATGGGGTCCACAGCTCTATGCAACCACAATAGTTTTTTTGTTTATTCTCAGGACCATGAACTTTGAAACCATGAACCTAAATTTCAGGACTCTGCATTCAGGCGCATTTGCAGAGCATGAGGGGAGAGGTTCGGGCTCTCGGAGGACAGAGGAGAGGAAACGGGGCGAGATGTGAATCACGCCTCCTGGATCTTTTGGTTGAGATTAAAGAGTAGGGTCTGTTTAGTATGGGAGGCCTCTTGTCTCAGGGTGTCCAGCTGCTCCAGCTTGGGGAAATGGCCCTCACGAGGGACAGACAGCTTAGTTACTCAAGCATATGGCACAGAGGAGTGGGGAGTTGGAAATATTTTAATTGGATCAGATTTGTTGCAAGTTTCACATTCTTTAAAAAGCTAGTCTGAATCATGGACTTTCTAAGATGGAGAGAGCTGAAAAGCCATCTAAGCAACGTCCTTGTTTTCCACGTGAGGAAACAGGTCCAGGAAGGTCAGATGAGGTGCTCAAAATATCACATCCTAAAGCTATGTCTGCTGACGCTCACCCAGTTCTCTGTCCCTACACCAGGGATGGCAAATATGAGACAAACATGTGCTCCCCTCCCTCAGGGCGGATATCCCTAATCATGGCCCTCCTGTCCATGGAACCTGGATGCTGTCTCCAAGCCCATCCCAACACAGGACCAACACAAATTGATAGAAATGGCTCATGAGCTGGGACCTCTTTGCCACCTACACCCCATGCCATGCTGATAACATTCATAACCTATTATCCATTGGTTCCAGCTAAGGGTTTTCTACTCAAAGCCACTTCCAGCCTGAACTCAGCAGTCTGAGAGTGTGCAGCAGAAACACAGCCGGGCCTTGGAATCCACAGGGCTCTCCACGTTAACGGTCGGTCAGGACCTAGGAGAGCACCGCGTACAGATGGCTCTGACAGCAACTGAGCTCTGAAAGCTGGTTCCACCTCAAGCGAACACCCAGCCCTGCCTTCTGCCTCGGTTGGCGGCATCCTATTGTACGGATACGCCAGGGGAGTCCGGCTGGTGCCCGAGCTGGTGGCCACCTGGCTCGAGGCAGATAGGGCCGCCTGCCTCGCCCCTGCATCTACATCCCGATATGGCTGCACCAGCGCATTTCAGAGCCATGGCACATCTTCACTTTCCACGCAGGACTCACTTGGCCTGAGAAATACCTGCTCAGCTATTTCCCAGAAAAAAAGGATTATCCACTAGATTGGCAAGAGCAGGAAGGTAGGCCATATTCGCAAGGTTATTTAAATTTGAGAGCTCAAAATAGGTTTCATCTCATGCACCAAGCCTGCTCAACTGGTAATGTTTCTTTGAGCACTGTGAGGTGATTTCTCGGGTCCATAGAAAAGAGCACCATGGTCAAGTAGCCGTATCTACCTTTGACATGGGGGAGAAGTGGCATCCCAGGTGCCACACATTGACCATTTACAAATGTGTGTTTGAAAGATACTAAAAATCTTTCCACCCATGTAAAAGAGTATTTGCAGCAATCCTGAGGTGCGATGAAAGTTCCGATACTTACTCTCCACCCTCTCTGCCCTGCTCTGTGCCCAGGAAGGCTGATCCTGTGGACTGCATCCTCCACGACCCCTCCCCCACCCCGGGCTTCTGGTGGCATTCAGGCAGGAGGAGAGCCTGGCAGATGAGATGGAAGAAGAGGGAGAGACGTGGGCATTTCTTCCCTTCTTTCCCCCCTGTTTTGGTGCTGTGTCTCTCACAGCAGGTGCATCCCTCAGCCACTTGCCCTCCAGCTCTGTTCCAGCTCCTATTAACGCTGACCCCTCCCCATCCCTTCAGCCACAGAGGTGGCTTGCTGGCCTTCTTCGTCCCCTAACCCTGCCTCTGTAAGTAGTCTCTTCATGAAGGTCTCTTCAGTTGAAACAGCTGGGGTAAATTCTGTTTCCTGCTGAGACCCTGGCTCCCTTTGTTCTAAGAAAATCCTTCCATTATTTCCACAGCTATATAGAAATGATGACATTCACACTGGCAAGGTGATTGGCTACTTTGGCCTAAGAGAACACTTTCATTGCTTAATTCCAGCAGAATGTGACTTAGTGCTATCTTATACTTGCTGTGTTTCAACAGCCTGAGCTCACAGGAATCCACTCAGTATTGGAGAGAAGGGTGCAGTTTAGGTCCTAAGAACCAGAAGCTTCTTGGGCTATAATTTTGCATCTTACGTGCCTGATTCCAGGACCAGGCATATCTCATAAGCCCTAATAACTCCACTGTGGAATGATCTTGCATAGAGCCACACGTTAGCAGCGCAATTATGCAGGACTCATTCTGAAGACAAAGGCCCACTGGAGACTCTAAGTAGTGCAGAACGTGAAAAGATATGCCAGGCAGAGGGTAAAGGAGACCTGGGGTCCACCTCTAGGCCATAGCTACCAATAGCCGTCTCTATGACCTTGGACAAGTTACTGCCCCCTTCTCCCTGGCCCTCAGGGATCTCACAGGAAATGTGAAAAACTTAGAATAAATGATCCTAGTAGTTCCTTCTAGCTCTAACATTCTACAGGATTTTACTCTAAGATCATATCTGGTATATCTGGCTAATATTCACGAATAGTAATGAGCTTATCCTCATTTTGACTAAATTTTCTTCATAAAGGTCCAGCAACTTTAGTCTACTATGGCAGAGATTGCTTATTATCCACGGATATCTTTTCTCCCTTCTTCCATAATAATAGAACCTCTGATTTTCAGTTCCAGGTCTTCCAGAAGAAACATTCCCCAGACCCCCCATATAGCTATCTGTGGCCACATGACCAATGAGATAAAAGCCAAAGTAGCAAATGGCATCTCCTACAAACCTTCTCATACATTCTTTGTCCCTTTTACTTTTCCATGTCTCCCATGTCTAGATGGTGTTTGTGATGGTTTGAGCTCTGGATACCATCTCAGGCCATGAGGATAAAGGCCTCAATCTTAGGAGAATGAAGGGGCAAGCTGTAAGGAGATTGTATCCTGGGGAATTGCCTGGAGCAGAAGCCATATTGGACTGGCATTGCAGAACCTCCAGACTTTGATGTGAGAAAGAAACTTCTAACTTGTTTAATCAATGTTTCAGCTACCAATGTATTGTTTCTCAGCTCTAAACCTACCTTTAAAAAAAAAAAAAGATTTTTATTTTATTTATTCATGAGAGACACACAGAGAGAGGCAGAGACACAGCAGAGGGAGAAGCAGGCTCCCTGTGGGAAACCTGACATGGAACTCAATCCCAGGACCCTGAGATCACACCCTGGGCAGAAGGCAGATGCTCAATCACTAAGCCACCCAGACCCCTAAATCTACCCTTTTTCTGTCATACTTTGTGATGCTGGAGCTGGGCCATTGAAACATTATTCCTTTGCCACCTGCATGACATTAGGCTTTATCAGTAGAGGGCACTAGAGGGATAGTGCAAGAGGAAGTGATTTTTCTTCCTAGTTCAGGTGGTCTCATCTCTCTCATTCCTATGGAGTGGTTGCCAGCAGTGTCCAGGAGCCCTGCTGCTGTCCACCCTTCAGAGTGTTGCCCAGACTCCAATGGACGATGCCTCACTCATCAGTCTTTTCCTGAAACATCTCAGTGAACTCCTCCAACTTCCAGTAGACCACAGGCACACCCTCTCCTATGATGTTAGAAGGTAGGGTTGGGGTGGGGTGGGGTGGCCTCTCTCAAGTTTACTCTTCAGTCCCTAGTAATTTCTCTCCACATCTTGTTGTTTCTGTTTTCCTTAGAGTTCTCCAGTAGCCACTTCCCTTTTGCTAGTTTATAATCCTTTATATTAAATGTTTGAATTAGTTCTCAAATTACTGGTGAGATTTCAGTCTCCCAACTGGACCTCGATGGCCATAGCCAATTAATGTGGGTCCATTACTAGCAAACCCTAAATCTTAACTGACACAGCCCTGCCATCATCACCATGAAAGAAGTGAATGATATGGTACAGAATAAACTTTCTGCTTTTTAAAAATCTTCTCTTCAAAAGTTATTTGTGACAAACATGACAGATAAAAGGTTGAAGTTCCTAAATTTAAGTTTCTACAAAATGTTAAGCATTCTACAAAATGCTCATCCAATTAGAAAAGTGAGCATGATGGGGATCCCTGGGTGGCTCAGCAGTTTAGCGCCTGTCTTCGGCCCAGGGTGTGATCCTGGAGTCCCAGGATCGAGTCCCACATCAGGCTCCCTGCATGGAACCTGCTTCTCCCTCTGCCTGTGTCTCTGCCTCTATCTCTCTCTCTGTGTCTCTCATGAATAAATAAATTAAAAATCTTTTTTTAAAAAAAGAAAAGAAAAGTAAGCATGAATAGAAGAAAAAAAAGCTTATAAATAAGAAGGAAACAACAGGAGCACAAACAGGAAGTGCACATAGCAAAAGAAATACAAGTGATCAAAATAAATTGTTAAAGGTTCAAAATCATTTGAAAAGGACATACAATTATAATATAAATGCAAACTGAAGAAATAGCAAAATTATTCTTCTCTTATCAAATCAGCAAAAAATGTTTAAATTAGAATACAGAGGGACATCTGGGTAGCTCAGTGGTTGAGCGTCTGCCTCCACCTTAGGGCATGATCTCGGGGTCCAGGGATCAAGTTCCACATCGGGCTCCCTGCGAGGAGCCTGCTTCTTCCTCTGCCTATGTCTCTGCCTCTCTCTCTGTGACTCTCATAATAAATAAATAAAATCTTTAAAAAAATACAGAATGTTAATAGAGATTCAAAGGAATGAAAAAATTTGAAGGGCAATTTGAAAAGAATCAGAAGGGATTCAGTAGGGAATCAGGGAATCAGTAGGGATTTTTTTCTAAAGAAATAATGTTAAATGCACATAAAAATCCAGCAACAAGGATGACTCAAGCATCATTGTGTGTAAAAGCAAAAGAAAAGATTGGGGAAAATTTCTATGTCCAACAATAGGGGATCTATTAAACAAATTATGGAGCATCTACACAATGATGCACAAAACAACTTAAGTCAACATTACAGAAGTGCATCTATTACATAAATAGCTTTACTATCATGGAAAGAGAGTCATGATACTCAAGTGAAAATGAAACACCAGCAGGTTCAAAGCAGTATATACAGCACTTAAAGAAAAAATAGAAGCACGTCTAAGAATTTTTTGGAGTAATACACAACAAAATGTCAACAATTACTTCTAGGCCATGGAATTACCAGAAATTTTTGCTCTTGCTTGCTCTTTATATTTTCTAAATGTTCTTCAGTGGATGTGTATTAGCTGTGTAATTAAGAAAACTGTTTTATGTTAAAAAATAACATGCCCATGTCAAGGACACCTCAATGCTTATTGAGCATGCCTTGATGAACTCATTCATGTTTCCACTCTGATCTTGAGATGCATCTCATCTTGGTGCCTCTCCCACACACAGACCATGATCTCCCTCCCATCTTCTTTTCCTTTCCATTCCCAAGGCCATAGCCCAATTCTGGTCCTCATGCTCTCAGACCTAGACCTCCTGGTAGTCCTCCTATTTCCTGCTTCTACAGATCCTAAGCATTATATGTCTTCATTATAATAGTCCTCTGCTCAAGAAACATCAATAGCTCCCCATTTCTTAAAAGACATGTTTCAAATGTGTCAGCTTGGCATCCACTATTCCAAGGTAGGCCAAGATCATGGCTTACCACCCCAGCTTACCAGGAAGGCTTCCTTGATTTTCTTATGGTGATTGCTACCTTTTCCAAATCCCTCTGGTATCTCATTCACTCAGTTTTTCATTTGGTAAATACCGCTTGAGCACCCACCACATGCCAGGCACTGTGCCGATGACCGGGAAACCAAGTGAGTCTTGTTTCTATGCCTGGAGCTCATTGTCTCATATGGAGACAGACACTGAGCAAATAATCATACCAATAGCTATACCCAGTAATGGACTGTAAAAATGCCATGCAGAGAAACAAAGATGATGAGAGATTTAAGACATCAGGGCCTAGGAAGGCCTCAGAGGGCCAGGGATAGGGAAAAGGATATGTATGCTGAGGGTCCTCAGCAGATCTGATTTTGTAAACAGGATCAAGCATGAGTTTCAAAAGGACCACTCAAGCGACAACGTGGAAAAGAGACTGCAGGAAGCAAGTGGGGCAGCAGGAAGATGTGTTCAGGCATGGTCACCATTAGCCCAGCTGGGCGCCCACTTTAGACTAAACGATGGCAGTGGAGGTGGAGGGAAGGGGACTGGCAGCATTTGGGCTGGACTGCATGAGAGGGGAAGGAAGAGACAGGTATCCAGGGTGGCGTGGGGATTCTGGTTGAAGCACTTGGGTGGACTCTGGTACCATGTAGTACCTGCCACCACAGAGCCCAGTCCTCAGGGAGCCAGGCTGACTCTGAGACGGGGTGAGAGGATGGGAAACCAGTGCCAGCTCAGTGCGGGGGAGAACTGACCCAGGAACTTGAGAAAGAGCTCCTGTAGAAGGTAGCCTGCTCCTGTGGGAAACTGGCTCAGGCACGACTCACATCAACTCAAGGCCAGTAACCCAGGTGGGAGGAAGGGGCGGAGGCTGGGTGCAAATTGCAGGATGAGCGGGGAGATAAGTGGCCCAGCTGGCGGAGCAGGCAAAGACTCGGGGCTGAACATCAACACTCAAGTGCTCGTGCAGGCGAGCCTGAGAATATTTATTGGTAATTGACAGAAGTGGTTAGAGGGTGGCGTGATCATAGATAGGTCTGTAACCAATCAGCAGGAAAGCTCGGTTCCTGTTGCTATGTTTGCATCCAGGCAGAACTGTATTATGAACAGGCTAAGAGGATACCATGAGAAACCTGCTTATATGCGTTTGGTTTATCTGTCATCCTCCCTCTGCTTCATGGATGAGAGCAAGCGAGCTGTGGAGCAATAAATTATCACTCGCCACATGCTATGGATCCCAAGAGAACTCTTTGCAGCCCTGAGAGGGAGAGATAAGCATACAGAGGCCACAGAGATTGTCACTTAGAGAGAAATTCTTAAATAGGGAGCAATAACAGGAGTAATAGTAACCACAGCAAGGAGAGGAGCCAACGATTATTAACTGCTTGCTGAACACTTTTGTCCACTGCCTAACTTAACCCTCCAACAAACCTATTAGATGGGTTTTCGTATCATTCCCATTTTCCAAATGAGAAGACAGGCTCAGAGAGGTAAAGAAATTTAGTGAAAACCACACAAGCAGTGAGGACAGAGGCAAGGTTTCATGCCATGGGCTGCCTGAGCCCCAAAAAGTCTCTTAAAAATGACATTTCACTGATCTGCTCTGTCACCCAAATGGCCCATTCACCCAGAGTATCCTTGGGGAAACATGCACCACCTAAGTCCTCTACCTCCAGGGTGAAGAGAGTGACCGGTCCCGTCATCCTCAACCAACCTGACACCATGGAGTGCCATGAACCGAGAGCCTTCAGGGACAGATGCCTTTCAACACTTTGTATCATTCTCCTCTAGGCTCTGGGACTGAGAGCACTTTGAAGGCCAGAATTGTCTCATCCTCATTGGAGTCCTGGCCCCGGATAGAGAAAAAGGTAGGGAGAAGGCGGCAGGCTATGGTGCTCTGGGGAGCAAGCACACCAATGACCTTCATTGGGCAGCACAGAGGCGCTGGTTGACAGTGTGGAGAGATCCGGGAGAAGGGAAGTGGCTCCAGGTTTGGAGAGGCCACATGCTCAGGGAAGACAACAAGGGTTGGAGGATCCTGTCCCATTATGGATGAGTTCGGTGTCCCATGCAGGCCCCAGCCCAGCTTCTCCCCTGTGTAGCACTTGGACATCTCCCAGTGCCCACAGATCATAAGAGCCCAGAGCATCTCCCGTGAGTGCTCAGATCATCTCCTGGCTATTTGAGAGACCAGTGGAGAGAGGAGAAGGAAAAGAGCTTTGAAAACCATCAGGCATGGCCCAAAGCTCTAAGGCAATGCTGTAATCACTGCAAAGGTTAATAGCTTAGTTCTTCTTTTGAAAAGCACGGTGAGGGGTAAGAAGGCAAAGGTTTGGGGAATCAATGAAGTTACATCCTCTATGCAGATTGCTTGACTATGGGTCCATAGCAGAAGGACTGTGCCACCATCAAATGTGATGTGGATCCAAATCCTGCTTGCACCTCAGCTATTTGCAACATGAAAGAACGAATGCTTTTATTTTTTAAGTTTTTTTAAAAAGATTTTAGTTAATTATTGGAGAGAGAGAGCATGAACAGGGGGACAAAGGGAGAAGGAAAAGCAGACTCCCCGCTAAGCAGGGAATATAATATGGGGCTTGATCCCAGAACCCTGGGATCATGACCTGAGCTGAAGGCAGGTGGTTACCAACTCAGACACTCAGGTGCCCTGAGGAATGAATGCTTTTAGAAAGAGGAATGGCTGGGGAAGAAGGGGGGAGGGGGAGCCATTGGCTGAATGGAGGCTTGAGCCCAATGCCATTCACACATCTCCAAATAGTCGGGGGTTGGCTTCTCAGTGGATCCTAGACACCCAGTTGGCTTGCAGGGCACGGAACCACCCCCTCACCCCCACCCCTGATCCAGCAGAGCATCAAGGAAGCCAGACAGTCATGGCAGATTGTTTTCAGACCAAGGTCTTTAAGTATAGAGGATTGGTGCAGCATTGGTGTTGTCAGGAAACATAAAGCTCTGGTAACATTATCTGGCTTTGGTTGTTCAGATACTCAGTTTCTTGCCACTTGGAAACCTTGTCGAATTTCGGTGGGATGATAATAATAAAAACAATAATATTTACTGAATATTTGCCATGTTCCAGGCACTATGCAAAGGCTTTGTCTATTTTAACTCCTGTAATCTTCATAATAACTCTATGTTGTAGATATTAGTATCCATATTTTATGGTTGAGGAAACTGAGATTCAGAGGGCTTAAGCAAGTTGCTTAGGGTCCCAGAGCCATTAACTGGTATAGTCAGAATCTGAACTTGGGCACTCTGTCTGTAGAGTCTACCCACTTAGCCCCTGGGCTCTCTCAGCACAGAAGGTGGTGCTGCTCATGGGACTCAATTTATCCACACACTTTTTGGACATGACAGGTTCTCCAAGGGCCACAAGATGACTGCAATATTTCATATTTATTGAATGATTCCATTTGTGAAGCACAGTATCAAGTGCCTTTCTCATAACAAGCTTACAAAATAGGAGTTTCTATTAACCTTATATAGACAAGGAAGCTGAGGCTTGAAAGACTTTGAGACTTGCCCAAGGTCTCACAGCTCTAAGTTACAGAGCCGAGAAGGAGAACCTCAGTCAACCTGTCTCCAAAGCTTGGGTCCAGAACCAGCAGGCTGGCTAGGAGCCTACCCAGTTGTGTCCCGAGAATGGCTGGAGAATCAGTGAGAAGCGGAGGTCCTGAACCGACCGCAGGAGGTACTGCTTCATGGGACAACCTGCGGACCTGTCTACACCTGGCTTCTCTCAGCAGCCTCTCCTTGCAGAGGAGGCCATGCCTAGCCCTGAGCTGGACACTTCCAGGGACAGGAGTAGCTCCAATTGGCACTTAGGTGCCCCTCCCTTGTCCCATTGGACAGAGGATTAAAGAATATGCTCCCAACATACATGCCACTCCCAGAAGAGGGTGTGAGACACGGATCACTGGAGGATTGGCAAAGAGAGAGAAGAGAACATAGGTTCCACGGTGTCAGAGTTGGGGATCCATGTTGGATGATGCCATTGAGGACTTTGTCTTCAGAACTTGAGCTCTGTCTACAAACACAACATCAGGAGTCACAGGACTATCAATGTCAAGCAGAAGGTCTGGGCAAGAAGCTCAGTTTCACCATGTGCAAAATGGGAACTGACACAGTTGCCGGTTTACTCCTGGGGGCTGGCTAAAGATCGAGGGGGTGGTATTCTTGCTATCACTCAGCTTTTGGACCATTCTCACCCAAAGGGGGCCTCCCCTCTACCAGACACTGTTTGCCCCAATGTGCGTGTTGGCCACTGTTGGGACCTCTGGGTTCCATTGGGTATCTAATGGCCATGCTCTCTCTGCTTGCTGGAGTTGCTGTGTCTCTGTATGATCATTACTCAGGAGCCGAGCACTTCATTTCCTCCCCCAACTCAGCCCTAGCCAGTCCTCACCTTCACTTACTTTAAAAAAAATCTTTATTGAGCTATAACTCACATGTCATAACACTCACCCTTCAAAGCATTTAGGAGACACTGTTTACCAATAATTATTATCAGGTCTGATCGAAGAATCCATAACTACACTACATGAAATCAATTGTTCATTTATTACGAGAATTCAAATTCCTCTATAGCATGTCAACAAAAGAGCTCAAGAAAGAGTTGTATCTTCTCTGTGCTCTAATGATGTACATGTCAATCACTGAACACCTGCCTGTGCCAGAAGCTGTGCTAAGCACTTGACAAATATTGAATCATTTAATTGTTTCAGCAACCTCAAATAGTGAATATTAACAGTTCTTTCCAAGTGAGGAAATGGAGGCTCAGAGAGGTTAAGTACCTTACTCAAGGTCACAAAGCCCTGCATAGGCAGCAGATTTTGAATCCAAGTCTGTCAGGTGTCAAAACCTGTGCTCTCACCCACCACAGGCCCTGCCACAGGGCACGTCAGGGGGTGATATATTAGAAAGAGAGATGAACTAGATTCTGTTCCTGCCTGGAGAAGTGGGAAAATAAACTTTCATTTCCATACAGCCCTGAAATATTTTGACTCCATCAGATCAGCACCTGCCCATCAGCAAGGACACCACGACAACTAGAAATGACAATAAAGTTGTAAAATGCCAGCTGCCGTCCCCTGAGTGTGGCCCACAGGGGAGTATGGGAGTCTGACAGGAGAGAGTAGGGGTGCCAGGGAGATGAGAACAGGCTATGTTGGGAAGACAGGCCTCTAAGAGGCATCATGGAAAACTCAAAACTGTGCTTACGAAACCAAGGCATCTGCTCCTGCCACGAGGGATGGAAACTCCAGGGGTGAGGGCTAAGCACTTCCCAGGACCCCATGATCTCCCAACTCGGAGCCCACTAGGTCAGGTCTGCCTCACTACTTTGCAGGCTAACGGTGAGCTAGGAGGTCCCTTCAGCTACAGACCCAATCCACATAGGGTCAAAATCATCATTCCCTCATTCGGCAAATATTAATAAGTATCCCACAATGTGCTAGGCACCACTCGAGGCACTGAGCTTAGAGCAGCGGCCAAAACAGACAAAAATCTCTGACCTCACAGAGTAGGACATTCCAGCCTTGCATCAGTAATGTGAGGGCTGCTGGCAAAAGCTGTCCCAGAGAGTACTGTCCTCAAGGTCCCTGCGTGGCTCTGAAAATCAAGGCCTGATTGGTAAAGTCAGGTGCCTGGGAGAGAATGACAAGGTAGAGTAGGGCCCCACTTTCCAGACAGAAGTAAGGTCTGAAAGTGTGGGAGGGATGCGAGCTTCCTCATGAGGAAAGAGTAGTTCCCAGACCAACCACTGGCTCCTAAGCTATAAGCCACCAGAGACTATATTTATTTATGTAGCAATAGATTTTTTTTATCATATATGAACATGGAGTAGTGAGGAAGGCCCTGGTATTTATCAAGCCGCCAGCTGAAAAGGAAAGCTGGCTGTCGGCCAGTTTCCTTGGGTTTAATAAATCCAAAAGGCCATACAGTATTTTACAGTTTACAAAGCACTTTTTCATCATTTGAGTTTCATGTAGACAATTTTGGTGACCTATGTCACACATCCTCAGCTTAACTCTGGGCAATTCCATGTATCACTGCATATCTCCCCACATTTCTACTTAAGAGCTTTTTTTGAATCTGTAGTGACCATGGTGCCTGCACACAGACGCAGGCTGGATATACTGGAAAGTTAATGCCTGGAGGAGCATGGCAGGTCCTATTTTCCCAAACTGGCTGAGACAACACCCCCTATTCCACATGCTCTTTTAACAATATGACTTTGATACTCTTCCCATGGAGAGCTGCGTCTATATTCCTTCCTCTGCAATCTGCAAAGGCTTGTGACTATGATGGAAATGAGAATACGCAGCTCCTGAAGCAAGGTCACATAAGGCAATATAGCTTCCATCTGGTTCTCTTGGGACGTGTGCACTTAGAATCAAGCAGCCATGCTGTGAGGAAGCCCAACTAGCCCACGTGGAGAGACCACACAGAGGAGCCACTTGTAGGTGTTCTGGCCAATAGTCCAACTGAGCTCTGGGCAACAGCCAGCCTCAAACCACCAGATGTAAGTGAATGGGGCTCCAGATGATTCCAGCCCCCCTCTCCCATCACCACCACCTGTAAATCTTCCCAGCAGAGGGTCAGACATTGCAGAGCAGAGACAAATCACCTCTGTGGTGCCCCTTCTAAATTCCTGATCTGGAGAATCACCAAAACAATAAAATGGCTATTGTTCTATGACACTGAGTTTGGGTGGGCTTTTTTTTTTTTTTACATTGGAAACAAAAGAAGGAAGAGCAGACAATGAAGGATAGCAGCCTTTGGAGAAACCCTCCAGCCTCTCATTGTATGGGCAAGGAATTCTACAAGACTTTCTGGAAGCTGTGCAGGGGTCCTGGTGGGTGTAAGATTCCATCAACAAAAGCACCTACTTCAGTTCACTTCCTTCATTGGATTTCCTCCTCCCTTGTTCTACTCTTCCTGCTTCATTGGGATCACCTTCCTAATGAACTATCTACACACAAGTCCTTGTCCGAGGAATCCAGCTATAACTAGCTGCAGGTCACCCTACAAGGCAAGTAGTTTATTCCCATCCCCATTTTGCAGATGAGAAGATTAAGACATAGAGAGGCGAAGTGACTTGCTCAAGGCCACAGAGGGAGTAAAAGGGATAAGGACCCAGGCCTTCTGGTGCTGAATCCAGCTAAAGAATCGTGGGTGAGAGCAAATGGGCAGGAAAAGCCCTCAGAAGCTTTGCAAAGGTTTCTTTCAGAAGCATGGTGGTTGCGAGGATGTCTTATAATTCACTGTCAATTGAACCCTTGGCCACACTTAGAGTATCAGATGAAAACCAAACAGCAGAGCCGGCTGTGTACTGCTGGCAGAGACCGTGCCCAGAAAGCCCAGTGTACCTTACCAGCCCCAGGCCAGGAGGACTGCACACATTCACTCCCAGTCCCCCAGCATCTGATTTGAAAAGCATCCCTTCTCACAGCATTAGGTAGATTGTTTATTAGTAAATTTAAATGTTATAGTTTAAAACTTGCTTCAAAGGTCCACATGGAGATGTCCTTTCACCAAGTTTCTAGAAAACCTGTTTGTAAAGAACCTAAATATATAGCTAGGCACTGTTTAAAGCACTTTACTAGGAATCATCCTCATTTATAAACAAGGACATTATGGCACAGAGAAATTAAGTGTCTTGCCCAAGATCACACAGAATGTAAATGCAGAGGAAATGGTGAAATTCGTAAATGGTGAAAAATGGTTTTAAAAATGGTAAGAGTGGCAAAATGGTAAATAGTAAAATAGTAAATGGAGAAACACTTACTAGTTTGGTCAGCCTCTGAGAGACCGAGTTGGAAGCACAGGTCACAGAATCACAGAACACAAAGTAGAAAGGATCCAGGAGCACAAATTCAAATGCCCTCCTGGTGTGAAGTGGGCACAAGGCAAGACCCCCAACGTGGGCCAAGAGAACCAGCTCCTTGGGCCTGTCAGTTTGCAACCCCAGCAAGTCTAATGACCTCATCCTGGAGATGAGCAACTGAGGCCCAAAGAGGAGGGGACTTGTCCAAGGTAACACAGCTCCAAGAGGCCAGGACCAGATCCCATACTCTCCTCTCTAAACCGTGTCTGCAGCATAATGGAGGCTCCCACCCAAGAAGGGACAGGTGGTGGTGGTGGTGGGGGGAATGTTTTAGATTCAAAGCCCTGAAGCCCTCCTTCTTGGCAGAGGAGTCAGGAAGTTAGGACTTGACTGGGATCGGATGAGAGGCTGCCCCTAAACATTTGGTTTAAATGTGGAACCAAGCAATGCAGTGTTCCCCCTGAGCTGAGTGGCATATCCTTCCGTTGGGACCTCAGTGCCTGGTGAACTGCTTTTTTTTTTTTTTTCTTTTAGGAAAGAAAGCTTTTCCTAATTCAGGGAATTTCCAGAAGCACGGACAGACTGAGATGTGACCTTTCCCCAGGTCTCCCTTGCCATCGCCCTCTTCTGGCCACTCTTAGAATGAGCACAGCTTGAGGAGAGGCCAAGGCTACTGGAAGACCAAGGATGGCTGTGGAGCACGGAGGGGGCTGGAACCAATCTCCCGAGATTCTCTACTCTCCAGCCCTGCCCACCCATCCCATCCAGTCTGCAGACTCACAGAACACGCGGGCCCTGGTTATCCAGCATTTTCTACAAAATTATTGGGGAGAAATGAGGCCCCAAGGGGCAAGCCTGCCTTAGGGTTATTCCATAAGGCTGCCACTGGGAGGTGGGGGCCTCTCTCAGACTTATGCCTCTTTCACCCAGATTTCCAGCATGCACACCAGCACCCAGCACACCAGAGGTGCTCAGTACATTCTTGAACAAGCCGATGACGGCTTCTTGAGTCCAGACCCCCGATGCCCACATTAGCTCCCAGAGGCCCCAACACAGATCCAGTAGCGTCCAGGATCTGACAGTTTGTTTCAGGCGATGGTTGATTCACCTCCTTACCCTCCCCACCCCTCCACCCCCACCCCCATTTTCACAGCCTCAGCTTCTGTGTTTTCGGGGCAAGGCCGCCACCATTCCAACAGTGCTCTGGAGACCCTTCTCCCTGGTCACGAGCTGGGTCCCATGAGGAATTGAGATACCTCAGTCGGGACATGCTACCTGCTGATGTTCTCTCAAATGACCCAGGAACCCACACTTCTGCCCACCTTCCTAACTCAGAAGCCCCACCAGGCACAGCAAAGGTGAGTACTCTGCAGGACTACTCCCGCAAGGGAAAAGCAGGCCCCTCAAGTCTGGTTTGAGCTTCAGCCTTCGCAAGATTCTCAGGTCTCACAGCCTCTGGGGCCTCCGGCCTCCTAGTGGCCTGGTCTTCCGCGGACCCGGCCCAGTTCTGGTCTGTCGGGCCTGCAGCCTGGCCCTCAGCCAGGTCGTTACGGGACCACCTCGTTATTCATTCGCAGAGAATTTCCCCACGCACCATGAGGCCTCCTAGAATGACTGTCCCCAGTTCGGAGACGAGGGGATTGCGGCTGCTAGAGGTCTCCAGGGGGTGAAGAAGTGGGGCCACGGGGGGCGGCCGACCGCTGTCTGGGGGAGCAGGCGGGCCGCGCTCCCCGCTCCCAGGGCTCAGGCCCGCCGCCGCCTCCCGGGAGCGCGGGGCCGCTCGCACCTCCGGGACTCCGCGCCCGGCCCGGGGGCGCTGCCGCCGCGAGCGCTGGGGCTGGAGGCCACGCCCCTCGGGACGCACGAGCCGCTGGTGGCTCCGGGATCCGAGCGGCGGCGCCGGGGCCGAGAGCGCGCCAGAGGGACCCGCGCGCCCGCCGGCGCCGCTTCCTGAGGGACTCCAGCACCTGCCGGCTTCCATCTCCGCCACCCCAGGCCCGGGCCGCGCCGAGGGGGCCTCGGGGAAGTTTGCGGCCCCTCGGGGCACGTGCGTTCTCCCTCGGCTCCCACTTTCCGCGTCCCCGCTGTGCAGCGTTTCGGGGTTTGTTCTTCTCTTCCCTGGAGCACGCACGAGACCTCGGGAAACTTTGCGCACAACTTGCAAACGCCCGGAACGGGGCCCGGGGCTCCCTCGAGCCGGGGAGGGGCGCGCCCAGTCCCGCACCTGGACGTCGGGCGGCCCGGCCCCTGGCTCCTCGGCTGTGGGCGCGCTCCCGACGCCGCCCCCCGGGGCGCTCCGCGGGCCTGCGCCCGGGACGTCCCAGCCGGAGCGGCATTGTCTTCCCGGGGAGCGGGGGAACCTCGGGGGAGGGGCGGGGAGGGGCCGGCCGCGCGGGCTAGCCCACTACTCATTTGCATTTCAAAGGCAAACTTCTGCCGGACTTCCCCGGCCGCCGCGGCGGCGGACCTACCGGCTTTGCACGGGTCGTGGTAGTGCTCCAGCGGCGGCTCCGCGCCGTCCTCGCCTTCCAGCGCCGAGGAGTCCCGGGCGGCCTCCGAGCGCTCCGCGAGCCCCCCCGCGCCGCGGGGCAGCGGCGGCGGCAGCAGCAGCAGCAGAGACAGCAGCAGAGGCCCCGGGGCCCCGAGAGCAGCTGCCCCGGGCATGGTTGCGAGGCGCCGACGGAGACCGCGGGAGTCGCGTGCGCGGAAAGCTCGGCTCGGGCCAGGGACCGTGCGCCCGGGAGGTCGGCGGCGGCCGGGCGCACGATCAGACACGGCTGCCCGGCATGGCTCGGGCGCGGAGCGAGCAGGGCCGGCGGCCGGGGCCGCGTCGGGGCGCCCGGGGAGCCGCCGCTCGGAGCTCCTTGCCCGGCGGCCGAGGCTGCGGCGGCTGCGACTGTGGCGGTGGTGGCGGTGGTGGGAGCAGTGGCCGCCCCGCCCCTCCGCCCGGGCTGGACCACACAGGCCTCGCCAGGGGCCCGGGGCAGCCAATCACTCGGGCGCCCGAGGCGAGGCCCCTCCTCTTCCCGGCACCTCCGCAACTTCGGAGGAAGCGGAGCGAGGTGAAGATGCTGTAGGCAAGGACCCGGGGCCCCCGGGCCCCCCCCGGCCTCCCCCCGGCCCCCGAGAGCGCTGCTCCTGAAGATCAAGGCTGGACTTCCCGCCTAGTTTCACTCGCCTCAGTCACTTTACAACTCCCGGACGCACACGTGGCGGCTGCGAGCTCAGGGCCAGGAGCCCCCCGTGAGCGGTCGGCGTCGTCATCCACTGGCTCTGCTTTCGGACAGTTAATCTCGCTGGTAGCTTTCAACTCGTAAAAACCAAAGATGACGATTCTCCCAGCTTTCTCAACATCCCTCGTCCAGCCATGAAGGACGCTGGCTGCAGCACCCACCTCACCAAACGTAGTGGCTGCTGATATGGGTGCCTTAGGGGAAGAATTATTTAAAACGACAGATTTCCCCTCTCGGTGACCCAACCCTTTAGCAAAACTGTTTAAGATGCTTCGTACAGGCAAAAAAGATTGACAAATGAACAGCTGTACGTGCTATTTGTGTTAAACTACAGGCATGTTTTTATTAAATAAGCCACTTACCATTAACTTGATGGAATAAAAATGACCAATTTCTGAAGCCTGGTTATTTTTTTTTTTTTGCCAATTAAAAACATATGCCCAAATAATTTAGAATAATCAAGAGATATTTGAAACCCACTCCCACGTTGTACCTTAAATGTAAAAATTGTCAGAACTGAGCCATTTTGACTTAGAGACATAAAAAGTACTATTACCATGAGGCATTTCAAAGACCTTTTTATGCAAGCAAAATTGCCCTAATCAAGAAGTAAACCATACCAATGTGTAGAGATTTTTCAGCATCACACCCAGTAGAATCTCTTTTTCATTTAAACTGCAAGGAAAAAATGAACTAAACTTCCTTTTGGGTTTCCACATGATTTCACAGCCACTAATGACAAAATAGCTGACAGAGAGCCCAGAGCTGGGCTTTTTATGCAGGAGTCAAATTTCTTGCATTAGGATAGTCCATCTTATTATGATAATCTGTCTTACCTATTAACTAGGTAACGAGTCCTTCAAACCAGTAAAGACTTACAACTTAACCACTGAAGGTGACTATTGGGTATTTTGTCTTTATCTTAAGAAATCCAAGTTGACCCTGTTTCATCATCAAATGGGCACATACAGAATGGAGACAGGTTGGAAAAGAAGATCTGATTTGGAACTCGTGAGAGGAAGAAATTTGGGCGGGATAGATACCACCAAATGGCAGGGAAGAGGCCAAGTGGCCGTTAAACAGGCATGAGGTGTGGGAAGGGGTTGAACGCCATTTCTGCCTGAATGCTGGAAGGAGTCAAACCCAACGCCAGAGTTCCCTGCATTCAATCCAGTGAAGGTCACCACCTGTCAGTAGACAAGTCCACAAAGTCAACATCTAAAAAGCCTAACAAACTTCTGTGACACTTCCAGGTCTCCAGATGGCACTAGGCAAACAGCCAACTGGCTTCCTCATTAGCAGGGAATTCCTCTGGAAAGTAGGACAATTATTACAGGAGACTTCTTATACAAGCCTTGAGGTTGTGAGCTTTTATTGCCTCTAATCCCCACCTGGTGAGTAGCTGCCAGGTCTTCTCACCAACACTCTTTGTCCAAGTATTTTGAAGACAGTGTGGTGCTCCTGAGTGAGCAAGCTGCACAGTTTTATGTCAGAAGTATTGTTTTGATGCTACTTGGGCTATCAACCAACAAATACCAACAAAACATTTGGATCACAGTATTGAGAGGTTAGATAGGAACTGAAAAGGGATGGTTAATCATTTTTATCAGATTTTTTAAAGATTTTATTTATTCATGAGAGACGCACAGAGAGAGGCAGAGGCATAGACAGAGAGAGAAGCAGGACCCTGTGGGGGAGCCGGATACGGGACTTGATCCCAGGATCCCGGGATCACATCCTGAGCTGAAGGCAGATGCTCAACCACTGAGCCACCCATGTGTCCCATCACTTTTATCAGTTCTATAGTTCCACAGTTCCTGATTTCACACTTTTATATATTAAACTCTAATCTGCGTTCACATAATTTTTAAAATACATGTATTTTAAATTTAAGTCCCATGGGAAAACTAGAGGTAGATTTAGAATCACAGTCTTTATGCTTGCAAGCTGCTCAGCTTAGTTCCATTGCATTCGTAATTATTCATAATTTTTGTAGGTTTCCTCCCCCATAGCTCATGGTCCTGTGGAAAACCTGCAAGTGGATACAACCTTTGCGCCCTGTTTAGTCAGATATCTATCATCCACCTAACTCATTCCATCACTTTCCATATACCCAGAGCAGCCCGGTTCTCTTGCAGCAGCTTTCGAACCCCTCCACTACCCCTAGTTTTCTCAACTACTCCACACATGGCACTTTCTCATTCTGCCATTCCAGGGCACTACACATCATCACCCTCTCCTCTGAGGTAGGGAGCAGAACCTCTGGAATAGAGCAGGAACTCTCATCTGCTGGTTTATTCCTTTGTTTACAATATTGACCACTGAGAAGGCACTTTGAGTTCTTTGGAAGTTCTTAAAAATAATTTAAATTACAATTTTTAGCAGCTATTTAAAACTCCTTGTAGCTCTTCTCCAAAACCTTTATCCAAGCTCCTCAGACACACCAGACCTTACCATCCACCTTTCATACTTCCAGCCCCAGTTCCTTCCACCTCTGTCTGTGCTCTACTCTTGTTGCATTAAAGACTTGCAATTGCCCTAATAGAGCCTTGCTGCTTCAAACCTGCGGGTGTCTGCTGGGGACAACTTGATAACCACACAGCCTGCATCCTCATGCCAACACCTATTATAATAGTTTACCACACTTTGGACACTTACCTATATATATGTCTGTCCTACCCTACTGGTCTATAATCAACTCCAACTTAGAACCACCTTCCATATTTCATTCTAGACCCTCCCTTCCCATTAAAGACCTTCAAGATTAAGTCCCATAATCTTAGCGGCTTAGACTGAGCCACTAAGAATAACCATGACATTGGCTAGTTAAAATAACTTCCATCAACTTCTCCCTATAACCATCTCCTTCCACTTTGTAAATTTGAAACTTTGATAAAAGTTTTTTGCATGTTTTATTTAAACATGCAAAGCTTTGAAAATAATTTATTTGTAGAGTATATTACCAACGACTCCACATGTCCCACTGGGGGCACATTCCCCCTTTTACTAATGTTAAACTGTAGATAAACAGTTTAATAAAATAGTTCTCTTTTTGAAATCCAGAAACTGGCTGTATAAGAGTCTTTTCCAACCACACAAAAAATGTTCATTAGAGATCAAAAGTAATCCAAATTTCTACTAACTTAAAACTACTTGGCCAACAGGAATTGTCAAGTATAGGTATGGAGGCAGCTAATAAAATCAGGGGAAGAAAAGAACTAAAAAAGGTTGACAAGGATTTAAATAACTAGTTAAAACTGGAAATGAAAAACAGAAGTACCATTAGACCTGAAGCAATGAACTACTGATTTTGATGTACAATAAAAATAACCCTTTCATTGGTATAGAACACTCATTTTCAATGTGATCTTTACCTGTATTATCTGCTCCCCAGGCTGGAGAGGTGATATCCCCATTTCACAGTGACTGTGGTCAAGAGGACTCTAATCTACTCAATACTTCTGGCCTAACATAGTACTCTTTGGCTGCTGTAGCTTCTTTTCTCTAATACCTACTGATCTACGTTATCAGCTTCACAGAATGGTTGTGAATACTGCTTATATAATACTGCTTTGACTAGACAACGTATTGTCAATCAGAATGACAGGCATGGGAGGTAGTGGGATTTGAGCATAGAAGTCAAAAGAAGTGATAAGTCAATAGAAGTCAAAAGAATCATAATAAAAGAGAAAAATAATTTTGTAAAGACAAACCTTATTATACCATTCTTACACCTGTGTGTGTGTATATATATATATTTTTTTTTCAAAATAAGAAATAGGGGGGAAAAAGTAAAATCTTAGATTTTAAAGCCTTCATTTCAGGGGTCGGCAAACTGTAGCCCATTGGCTGTTTTTGTTGTCATATTGGAAAGTAGCCATGCTCACTGGTTTATGTACTATCTACTATGGCTGTTGTGCTACAGCGGTAGAGTAATTGTATCTGGCTCTCAAAGCCTCAAATATTTCCTATCTACCCTTTACAGCAAGTTTGCTGATTCCTGTTTTACTGTGGAAGGCTATTGGTAATCTCTTCATATGCATACCAATAATAATGGGTTATCCCTTATGCCTGGTTCACTTGTTTCAAAAAGGAAAGAAATAAAGCATCCAAGGAAAGTACATTTAACTTTTTATTATTTTAAAAATCCAATTTTGGTTAGATTAACAGACTAGATTAGAACCTCAAATGTATTTGATACAGTATACACTGGATATCTATTACTAAAAAGCCAGTTGGAACATGACCTACACAAACCAAAGGTGTGTACAAAATGGAAGTAATTATCAAGCAGTAACTGTTTTCTTCCAACTGATACCGATTGCCCGGGCTCTGTGGGGACTTAAAGGTTCAAATTTGACACTGATGAAAAAGCCCGACTGGGACTGCTTTTCCGTGTATACTCTCTTGTCCTTCCAAACACAATTCCATGTTATTTGTTCCTTGCCTTCAGATCTTACTTGTAACATTTCTAATGTTCAAATTACCTAAAGTGAGGAACTGGGGTAAACACACAAAGTTCTGCCTTGTCCATCAATCATCTGCACACCTAGTTCACTAATACACGTGAGCAGCTTTCACACCAGTTTGTTTCCATTTCCTGATACAGCAAAATAACTTAATTTTTGCTTTTTTCTCTGCACAATTCCACCTACAGCTCCAAAAAGAATGTCAACTCAGACGGCTTTCAGAAAAGGCTCATAAGAGAGAAATAGTTATTCCTCATACTGAATTTAAGTCTTAGAAGACTTCTGCAGTTTTATGTTCACTTTTTGATCTACCCTACCTCTAAATCTAGTCTCTTTCTGTACACACTTCCAAACAATCTTTATAAATTTTCACTGCTCTGATCTCTTTAACATCTTGATTGCTAAAATATAGCTTCATAACCATCGAATTTTTATGAAGGTATAAAACATTAATGAATACTTGCATTTTCATACATCACTGCTCCTATTACATGTTCCAGTAAATCAATAGACTGAAGCCCTAAGACACACTGAAATCTAAACTTAAAACCCAGATGGAACTGCAGTGTATAGGTTACAAATAGGCTTTTCTTTCTCAGAATTTATATACAGAAGCCCTTCAGTATATAGCTTTTCCTGAACAAATTACATTAATACATTTATTTTCTTTTTTACATTTGTAAAAATTCAAGGAAATCTTAAAGGAAGATTATTTGCAAGACATAGGGCATAAGGTGGTCTGTAAACATTTCGGAAACAAAAGCTTTAACAAACGGAATACAATCTGTGGATAAACCCTAAATAAGTGGATTTTGGAAGAACTGGAATTTGCAGCAACCACCTTTATAAAGAGATCCGTCCACTGTCAATGGAAAACACCCAATCATATCATTCACCAGGTTCAGATATCACCACAGTACAATGAATTCTAAGAGGATGGGGCTTGATTTGTGGTCAAACTCAGCACAAATCAGGAGCCCAACATGATATACCAAAGAATGCTTTACCATACTTCCAGCCGTTCCATTTCCACTTTATCCTACCCTTGTACTAGGACACATGAATAATTATGTCAATTAGTAGTATAAATTTCAGGAGAAGCATGCTTATAGATGCAAGGAGAAAGTTTATCTTTAGTTTTAGATAGTGTTCAAAGCATCAGTTGATAAGTTGAGCAAATAATGTTAACATATGAAAAGACAGATAAACAGCATTAATGGAGTGGAAGAACCTCACCCTTTGGTTAACTTAAGTCATATTTTATTTTATTACTCTATAACCCAGAGCTAGGGAGCTAAACTGTTTATGGATTACATCTTCTTCAAAGACACAGACATAGCCAGCACCTACATAAAGGTAGAAACTAATACGTATTTTCCAAAGGACTTTCAAGGCAATTTATATTCATTTTAATGATACTTAATATATCTGGAAATTAGAACGCTTTTTTTTTTTTTTTTTACCTGAAGATTCCCAAGGACTTGAAATCTATTTAGTAAAAAGAACTGGTTGACCTGAAAGTAGCTAAAGCAGTCATTTTTTAAAACCCTACATCTTACCTGCAAGATTCATAAGAAATAGATGTCATTTTACTAAGATAAAAGTTTGCTGTTCAATTTATACTCCATCAGACGATATGGTGTTGTAAGTACTTTACATGTGGTTAAAGAGTTATATTACATAAACCATTAAATATTGGCATTCAGTTTCCTTTCTTGTAAGATCTTAAAGCCAGGTGAGAAGAGAAAATGGAAGAGCCAGTAGACTGCATTTAATATAACATTTTGGCTTGAGAAAGGATTTACTACAGCTTCTGATCAAACTCCTGTTTGTTTATGTCAGCCATATTTAAGTGGTAAGAAACCAAACTTTTCACTCTTTATAGTCCTTACATATCACATTATAGGATGCAGAGTCAATTTATAGAAACATTTTGTAATGAAAACATGTTATGAACTATAAATGGCATGAGTTTCACATTGAAGTTTAAATACAGCGGTTTTGAGTCTTTCTAAAAATACCAATATACAGTATTGTTTTAGGTGGTCATTTGCATAGCAAACTATTAAACTAGAAACTCAATGGTTCTAGGAAAACTTCACATTATGGATAGTTCCAGAAAGATGTATTCAAAATTAAATCACTTCTCTTAGAAAACTGTAACCTTTATTTGCTCATCCATTAGTAAATAAGCTAGCCGCTTTTACCCCATCCCCCCTTTACATGGTACACCAAACTGAAGAGATTTTGTGCCACAATCTAATTCGAAGGGCTTACCATTTACTTTGTGACTATACTGGATAATCTAGATGTAAGGAAGTTTGGGGATTTTAAAGTGTGGGTCTCCTGTATTAGAAAAGCATAGTTTACAGTATATTTTAAAAACTGCATTCAGTAATAATTGCCTTTTGAAAAGATTATCTTCAAATTGCAAACACATCTATTTTCACAAAACAATTTGGTCAGGAAAGTTTATTTTAACATTCTAAAGCAGTAATGCTTTAGATGTTACTTAAGTGCCCCAGACAGGATTAACAAAATTAAATGTTTCTAAATTACAAATTTAGCTCCTGTAGGAGCCTCAGAAATTAAACAGAAGAAAACAATCCCCCCTCCCAAAGGAAGTATGACACACACATTTTGAAGAAATCCCAATGTTTCATGCAGTGGTAGGCAAGATGTAAAAAGCCACCCAAATTCACACATTTCTACACCAATCATCATCAGAAAAAAGTCCTCCGTAGTCAATCTGTACATCCAAATGCATTTGAGAATCTACACCTACGTTACATTATTTAATGTTATATACATTTATTACCCACCCCCCTTGTTTTTAATAATTTCTTATGTAAAACCTTCATTCAAACCCAAAAAAGATGTAAGACTAACTTAGGGGAAGGAAAAAGATAATCACTTTAGACATTCAGTTAAAATGTAGTTTATCTAAATCTCAAAATGTTTAATAAAAACAAATATCTTCTCCATTTAACACTTTGCTTTCTAACTGTACAGTAAATTGCATTGTAGAGAGTACACCTCTATCTTCAGACTGTATCTTCTTTGGATGGAATTAAGATAGAACTGAATAGCTTTAAGATAAATAAATGGGAAGTTGGTCCAACTAAGATGACAGCAGATATATTACATGCAGGATTTAATATTTTTTAATTCTCTCTTCAAAAAAAAAAAAAAAAAAAAAGGATGCAGTTCGATTGGGGGGAGGGGGAGTCAAAAAGAACCCAGATTCAATATATAAAAATGTCCCATAATAGGTTGACGATGGCAGTAAAAATAAGAGAAAAGAGTAATCTTTCTGGAACATCATTTTTCAATAACGTAGAAACACTAAGTGCCAGGAAGATTCTATTCATGTAATTTTAGCATCCAAGTTTCCCTCTATTTATTTTATTGGAACAAATGCTTTAAATAAACTATTTGTCCTCTTCACTGAAGAGAGCTGGTCTATTTCATCTTTAATAAGCTAGTTTTGGGGAAGATTAGCCATGTACTGTAGTAATGCCTACTGCATAAAATCCAAGCATTTGCTGTGAACAGTTGGAGAAAGCAGTCAGTAAGAACCTAGGATCAGTGGAAATAGATGTTACTTTAAGCCATCCAGGAAAGAGAGACCCACAGAGTACCCGTGTGAAAGCCCAAATCTCTTCTTGCGCTTTTTTTTTCTTTGCTGTGCAAGTTCCACCCCTATGAAAGAGAAACTGATCCGAAGTTCCAGGTTTTCTTGGGTCTCTAGTCAATTTTCACATTAGTATAGATTTTTCGGACAAAGGCACTTGTTCCCATGTAACCAATTGCTCCTGCAAAGATAAAATAAGATGTTGTGAAACAAATACATACAGGGTAGTATCCCATTTACAAACACTAAATGCTCTCTGCTCTGGAAAGCTATTCTTTTTTTTCAATTCTTTTTTTCAAGATAACATCTTTTTTGTTAGTATTTGTTCTCAACTTATTAGAACCGTATCATTTGTTACGCAAATCACCTATTATTATCATATATCAGGTTAGACCTGATGTGATATTTTTAGAATTAAATATCAGTTATTACATGTATAATTAATAACTATATGAATTAAAATACATCACTTACAAAGCAAGAATAATTTGATAATGACAAAAATGTGTTAAATGAAAAAAACATGTCTTTTTAAAACTTAAATATAAATTTTTCTAGGTCATTTAAACCATTTTAACATGTTCCCCAAATCATCTGATACCTAATGGAAGTAAGAAGTGATGGGATTCTCTCAGAAAAAGACTGAGAACCATGGCCCAATAGCATTTGAAGCTCTAAAGAGGTATTTTCTGATGGTGTTTTTATCTTTAAATTATAGAAGCTCTGTGGTTGGTAAAAAGAAAGATATATTTGAAGAAGTAGATGAGAGAGACAGGTAAGTAGTGAAATGTTTTTTAATATTAGCTTCAAGTGAGGCTCAAAACACCAGAAAGCAAAAGATTTGTCTGTTTTGTTAGTTATCTACCTCCTATACCTTAAAAGAGTACATGGCACATGATAAGGTACTCAATAAATATTTATTGAATGAATCAATGGGATAGCTCTTTACTGCAAATTATACTTAGGTATCCTCAGAACAAGAGAGCTAGTCAATCAAATCAGAGAGAAGATTCTCCACTGCAATTAGAAATTTACCATCCAAGCCTTCCTTAAGTTAATAATGATACACACACAAACACATACATACACATAGACCCCTAATTAGTTACCTTTGAACTAACTTCTTTTCACCCACTGGTGACTATATGGAAAGAAAGAAGTCTATTTTGCGTTTCCTATATATAAACTGTACCTCAAGGTAACTACATAGATGATGAAAAGAATTTTCTTCTTATAGAAGAGCCCCAGCTAATAAATATAAAAGGAACAACAAAATTAGAATAACCAACAATGTGTTATATGATCTAGGCAGTAATTATCAATGGCTGCTAACTTCACAGTTAGAACCAGTGCCTCCCGATAAGTTTACAAACCCTTATTTAAGTACTGTTGAACAAGTATTCCTGAATATGATCAGGTCTATAGCTCTAACTACCCCTTTACAGGAACTACGGGGAGAAATACATGGAGAAACACTAAATGATACCTCAGCAAAATTCAGAGCGTGGAGAACTCTATAGAAATTAAACAAAAACTCAAGTTTCTTAAATACATTGCAAGGGAAAAGAGAGAACATCAGTAGATTAAAAAAACCCTAAGAAACATTTTAACCAGAGGGCTGGGTGGCTCAGTGGGTTAAGCATCCGGCTCTTAATCTCAACTCAGGTCTTGATCTCAGGATTCTGAGTTCAAGCCCCATGATGGACTCCACAGTGGGTATGGAGCCTACTTAAAACAAACATTTTAACCAAGCAATGCATGGACCTTAGCTAGATCCTGATGCAAACAAACTGTATTTAAAAAAAGGCATGGAGATGGGTGGGATAAATGTGAATACTAACAAAATATTTGAGCATATGAAGGAATTATATATGTGTATATACTAAAATTATATAATATTATAAAACTACATATTATATAACTAAGTATATACTTATAGTTATTATATGTACACACACATATATATGTACGAAAATATTTACAGTTAAAAATGACATGAAGTCCGAGATTCAGATCAGAATAAAAAGGGGGATAAGGTGGCATTATGAGTAAGACAAGATTGGCCAAGAGTTGATAATTTCTGACTCAGAGACTCAATATACACACATATTTTTCATTATACATACACACACACAAAAATAATAAAAATTCTTTTCATATATATTTGAAAATTTCCCATAAATACTGAAAGTATTCTTAAAACCTACCAAGCAACAAAGCAAACCTATTTCCAATTATTTTTCCAATTAATAGATATTTATTATAATATGAGGTATTATATTACAAGTATACTTGGAAATAGTGATAATTCTTTCTCATTCTGAAATAGTTATAAAAGAAGTCCTTACAAAGTAAGGAAAAAAACCACTCAATTTGTAAATATAAACCTGAATTCTTAAAACATAAAAAAAAATCTATGAAATTTTAACTAGAATCAAAAATTTAACTGGCCTAATATCACACCAGTCTAATAACCAAATCTAATATCTAATATTCTAGACTTATAAACCGTTGTTCCCCTCTGAGCAGAGACATGCTTAAAAGCAAAACAGTGTCGACCTAGAGAATCATTTTTCCTAATCTTATGAGTATCTCAAGAATAAGCATATAAAAATATGACTTTATAAAAAGGAAGATACTAAATACGCTCTCTAGAAATGTAAATGTCTTGAGAATAATACAAATACACTTTCAAACTTAATTTCCTTACTACTAAAATGCTATGATCAGAATGCGAAAGCTATAACAATCTAATTATTTCCACCTTAACACACTTCTTTTTCCTACATTAAAAAAACAATAATTTTTTTCTTTCAATTGTGGACTTTAAAAAAGCATTTTAGCAATATAACCTGATTAGCATGTACAATTTTTGTATTATGATGACATTTTAATCAGTTCATCTGAACTGTTTCCTCTCCCTCAGCCCCGCCAAAATAGATTAGCTCCAAAGGCACATACACCCATTAAAGAATAAATGTTGGGACACTGCCAGAACAGCAGGGAACTGTAGATGTGCCAAGATTTTCAGGCAGCAAGATGAAATTTCAACAGGAAAAGCACTAAAAAAACTAGCTAAATTCATTCCATTTTCTTTGTAAATGTCAAGATATTATGTCTCTAGGTCTTCCTAAGATCACATATTGAATCAAGAAAAAAAAATTTAACCCTCTGCATAATCCCATGATTCTACACATCGCTGAATGCTGGTGATAATCAAGAAAGACCTCAGATTAAATAAAGAGGAGTTCAAGGAGCAACATTCTGAAGGAAAGCAGGCTAATAATAATACTAAAGGAAACTTCTAATTGCCTAGGGATACACAAGGATGTTCCTGTGTAATACAAATCTAGTTTTAACCTGCAGATCCTAGTCCTCTTTTCCTCAAAGTTCGTTAACAAATTAAGTATTGCAGGGAAAGGCTATCACAGTAGCTATAAATAAAATATGCAGTCATAATACAGAGAACTGTCTCTCCTTATAGCTTGTGGAATTAGTTTTATTACTTTACAGTCAATGTCATCTGTGTATGTGCACACATGATCATGTACATGGTATATATAAATGGAACAGATTTGAACTGACATAAAGCACTTACTTTAGTTTAAGGTGTACAACATAATGATTTGATATGGGTACATATTGTGAAATGACCACCATAATAAATTTCATTAACATCCATCACTTTCATACAGTTATGGTTTTCTTTTCTTGTGATGAGAACTTTTCAGATCTAATCTCTTAGCAACTTTCAAATATACAATATTGTTAACTATAGTTACCGAGCATGCCTAGAACTTAAATCATCTGATAATTGGAAGTTTGTAACTTTTGACCACCTTCACTCATTTTGTCCACACTCCTAATCTCCCCTCCTCTGGTAACCATTAATCTATGGAATGGATATGCTCTTCTGATGGAGGGAAAAAGCAATTGTGGTACCTCAGAGGTCCACAAGTGCCATACCAGAAGCTAGCTAAATTTTAACAAGATTATCATATCTTCCTTATTCTATTGCCTACCCTATAGCTAAAGATAGAATTACCAAAAAAAAAAACAAAAAGTCAATAGCAAATAACAGGAGAAGGGGCTGAATTATAAAGTATCTGGAAATGTTTCCATAGTATTAGTCCTTAAGCCTTGCATCATTCTTATAGGGTAACTAAAATTAGCCTCATTTATCAAGTGAAAACCATTCTGAACCCGAAGAAAAGTTAGTTACTGGTATGCATTTCCTTTAAGGTACCTCTGCTTAAACTCAGTGTCATGAGGTTGTTCTGAAGTGAAAACACAGGTATAGAAACCTAAACAAATTACAGACACAGACACACAATCCCAGAACAGAAGGAAGCACCAGGACTGTTAGCCCTCACCAGTACAGAAACAGTAACAGCCATCTCATTGAGCATCCACATCTACCTGTTTACCCACATCCAATCACTGAATCCACAACACAACCCTGTGAGGTGGGTGTTACTTCTGTTTGGCAAATGTGAATGTTGAGGAAGAAAGGTTAAATAATTTGGCCAGAGTAACATGGCTATTAAGTAGAAGCATCAGAATTTGCACATAGGACTGACTGACCCCAAAAGCCTCAGCTCTTCCCATTCCCCACCATGTCTCCCACAAAACTGGGTCTCTCTTAACACTTGATAACACATCTTCATTATACTTGTGCTATACATACGATACAATGACAAATAACTACTCTGAAAGATATTCTCATTTTACAGATGAGAAAAACAAGATTTAGAGACTTCAATATGACTTCCCAGAGCCACAAAAAAGCAGCATAGAGATTTAACCTGGGTCTCTTAGGCTCTCAAGTCCATGCCCTTTCCCTTTATCAGGCTTATTTCCAAAAGTTCTTTATTTTCTAGGTATTTTACACATGCCAGAGACTCTATCGTATGGTAACTATTACTTCTTCTATTTAATGGAAGATTGTGATAGACCCAAAACACAGTGGTAGCATTATCCTCATTTTTTTTTTGTACTTTTCCTCATTTTACACAGTTTGGAGAGCTTGGAAAACTGGATCAAGGTACAGAACATACATGTGGCATGGACAGAACTTAAACCCAGTCTGCAGACATCCAAGTGTGTACTTATAACCTGGACATTGCCTCTTGGACATGGCTATCTCTAGGAATAGCCTTAGAAATCTCCAAAAGGGAATCACTCAGCCAGTATCATAACCTGTTTACATCATTATCTTTCCCAAAGAGTCTTAAGCTTTAAAAAAAAAAAAAAAAGGAAAGAAAAGAAGGGCAGCCTGGGTGGCTCAGCAGTTTAGTGCCGCCTTCAGCCCAGGGCATGATCCTGGAGTCCTGGAATCGAGTCCCATGTTGGGCTCCCTGAATGGAGCCTGCTTCTCCCTCTGCCTCTCTGTCTCTCTTATGAATAAATAAATAAAATATTTTTAAAAAGAAAAAGAACAAGAAAAAAGCCAAATTTCAACATGAAAAAGAAACTAATTGTGGTACAGAAAACAGGGCAATACAAAATTATTAGGAATGTTAAAAAAGAACATGATGAATTTTTGAGGAATAGTCTAAAGAACTATAATCAGACTCGAGTTTATTTTGTTGTTCCTGATCAAGCCACAGAATGTAATTTCCAATTACTACATTTTTCGGATTCTACAAATCTCAAAGATGAACTCATGATATTCCAAAAATTTCAGAACTTACCACACATTATTCCCAAGGCTGTGCTAAATACCGCCATATAACCAAAGTAAAATGATGTCTGAAATAAGCCATACATCCTGAAATAAGACAAAAAATATATATAGTATATCTATTTTTACTTTCAACATAGGGCCTTAAATTCTACTATTTATTTATTTTTTTAATGGAAGTATAGTCAGTTGACACGTTACGTTAGTCACAGGTGTACACAAAGCAACTGGACAAATCTGACCAGACAAATTTATACATTATGCTGTGCTCACCACAAGTGTAGCTACCATCCATCACCATACAGTGCCATGACCATACCACCAACTATATTCCCTATGCTCAGCCTTTTATTCTTAAATTGTTATTTAAATGACTTTTGTTTCCTAAATACAAAATGAGAAAATGTCTCCACTTACTTTGTTTTGAAAAAATAGTAGTAAAAGGAATACATGTAAACATAGATCGCAGTTGATGCAGCAGAGAGAAAACTTGTCCATTGCCTGAAAAAAAAAAGTAACTCTTTTGAGTGAATGGCACTGAAACATATTTTAAACCAAAGAACATTATAAAAACATTCTTGAAAATGGATGTAGGGGCACCTAGGTAGCTCAGATGGTTAAGCATCCAACTCTTGATTTTGGCTCAGGTCATGATCTCAGGGTCATCAGGCTCCATGTTGGGTGTGGAGCAGTGCTTAAGATTCTCTCTCTCCTTCTTCCTTTGTCCCACCTCCCCATCCTCCACCGTGCTCTCTCTCGCTCTTTCTCGCTTTGTAAAATAAATATTTTTTAAAAATCCACATAGATGGCATTTAAATATATCAATAAGGAGAAATCCTAAGAATTGGAAGGAGAGACTCTGAATTTTGTCAGATGCCCTATTATAAGTGACCTTAAGTAAACCACTTCATCAGAACCATCTCCTTTTGTTCAAAATGGAGCAATGCTTCCTCATAAAGTTCTTATCACATCAAGCACTTTGTAAAAATATATAACACAGTGACAATTGAAAGTACAAAAACTTTTTTGTAAAAACAAAAACAAAAACAAAAACTTTTTTTGTGGCTGATATTACTTTTCCTCTAAAATCTTCATCATTTTTATAACTAAAAAAAGGTTCCTATACTATCTTAAGGAGCAAAATTTCTAAACAGATCTTTTACTCTACTTGATACACTTCAAATGGCATCTTACTTGAAAATAGAGTTCCAAGGTTCCTCCCTGATATAAGTACTTACCACCTATAATCCTCTGCATTTAGTAGAAAGTATGTGCACACAATGGTCACACAGACGGTCACAATGCACAGGATGACCAGCACCAGCATCATGAAGCCATAGACATAGTAGATCTTATATGCCCAGAAAGATGTGAAGATGAAATACCTTAACAAAATGCAATAAAGACAGTTTCTAATCTTTATTCTTGAAGCTCACCCTTTTGCTAAATCTCATATCTTCGTTCTCACTTTCATCATACTTAAATCTCAATTATTTTCTTTCAAGTAACTTCCAACAGTTTCTTTTACCCTTTTTTATCTATTAAGTCCTCCAAAAATCTCTCAAAAATATTTTCTTGGATAATCTTTCAAGAACAGATTTTTTAGTAGGGCATTCATCTCTAAGAAAACTGAATAAATTAGAAGCTTAAAGGAGTAAAATGTGGCAAAGAAAAATGAAAATAGCTAAAAATTCTTATCTGTAAAATAAAAGCAATTCCCTCATTCTTGCATTTTTTTCTAGATATGACACTATTCAGCAATGTATTTTATATTTTATAAAACACGTTAGTAAATTTTAAAAAGTATATTTGATAGAGTAATAATGTATAAAACTAGAAAAATAATAATAATTAGAAAAAAAAAAAGCCTAAAGAAGCTTCCTGCTGTTTTTGGAAGACAGTAAGAGATAACAGTAACATTTTACACAAAGAACAAGACCCTCAAGGTAATTCCATTCCCCAAGTCATCATCAGAAAAGGATCTTTTTGTCTTTTTTTTTTTTCTTGTTCTGTTTAGCTCACTTACTTGTCACTGATTCTTTCAACAGATATTTAGAGGCCCTGCCACATGACAGAGAAGCAGTGAGAACAGAACTGTGAAGATGACAAAGTCTCTACTCCACTCTCAAGGACAGGATGCTCTGTAACATGTGCTTTACCAATGCACCTAAGAGGGGCAACTTACCAGTTTGGTTAGGGGAGAAGTGGTAGTGAGAAGAATCAAATAAGGCATGTGGGGATAAGGGGAGCCAGAAGAATGGTCCACGAACAGCAAAGGCAAAACTTACAAATATGTGGAAAAAGTCAAAGTAACTGAGTATGGCTACAACTTCAAATGAAGGAGTGAGAGCTAGGAGATGTGGTTGGAGAAGCAAATGAGGCCAGATCCTATAGTATGAAAGTCCTTACTGACTATGTTATAGGGTTGGGACCTTACCTCAATGAAAATGAAGAAAAATCTTTAGCAAAGAAGTGACATGATCAGATTAATACCTTAAAAAGATCACTGTGGCTACCAAGAGGAGAATAGACTCAAGGGTGGTCAAAACAGAAGAGAATTTAAGGATATAGCAGAGACACTATTCAATGGAACAGAGTACCTGAGAAAACGGGAAGAGATGTGATCCAGAAGGTACTGGGAAGAGGGGTAGGACAGAAAAACAGAGGTTAAGTCAGGGTGACGATACAAAGCAGTATATGAGCCTAGAAGTACCAAAGAGGTTCCTGAATTGGCTTTATTAAGCCACAAGCTAGCGTGACATACACTCCAGTCCCTCTATGGTACTGACTAGTATCCATGGCACACTCACAGCTGGTAGGTGACCCAAATCTATGTCAATTGTGCTTGGTGGTGTAATTACATAATTTAATTGACTATTACACACACCAATAAACATGATAACAAAAGGATGCCTGATTTCTATGAACATTATACTGAGAGTTTTGGAGAAATGAAATAAGGTGAGTCACTTAAAAAACAACATAAAATTAGGTGTGGGTGAGAGAACTATGAAAGTCTTGGGGTGAGATGTATAAATCTAGAAGGATTCTGCACTTAGAATACTTGAGACAGGTCTTGATGTTCTTGTTCCACCTTAAAAATGCTGGAAACACAGAGGATACACTGTGAATGCCAAAGGGAAAATGACAGAAACATTAACAAGATATAAATCAAAGACTCTGGCTCTGTATTTAAAAAAAAAAAAAAAAAGAGTGAAAGATATGCTTTTAGTTGTTTTAAGTTAAAATACAATGTTATATATGAACTTTTTTTATAATTGAGCCAGCTTTTAATTAACCAATTACCAGATCTAATCATGTCTGTTAAGGAGGTGTCCACTGTAGGAAAGAATCAGCAGTGGGGCATCTGGAAATGTGTAAGGGAATTCTGAGTAGTCGCAATGACTGGCATTTCATGGGCAAGAACCAGAAGTATGTGACTGTTCTTGAGAAAGTCCTATATAAAAAAATGTCTTGCCTAAAATGCCAGAGCATTCCCATCAAGGAACATTGGGATACAAGCTGAGGAAAGAAAGACATATTTTGTAGCGGTGACTAAGGATGCCAAGTATCAATATCAAGCACAGTACTTGGGCACAAGGTGGCATACTTTCCACCCCCCAAACTCCTACACATTTCTCAGCACTCCTGTAGACCTCAGTGGAAGGAGACTAGAAATATATGTATCTGAAGACGCCAAGATCTAGATTGACTGGTTGGTAGGTAATGCTTTACCTAGTTCCCTGGACCTCAGAAATACTTTAAAAATATAATAAAAACCAGTCATTCCTTCTATCATGCATGTGATCAAAGACTGGTCTAGTACTCTCTAGCATGCATTCTTTGATTTCTAAGATTTCCTGTTAGGTGAGAAGAGTCTAGAACATAATACAAAACATCTAATTTCACCTGAATATTTGAGACCACAGCAGAAAACTGCTTTTAGGTAGATTATGTTAGATCACTTTCTGGGAGCGATGAAATAATAGACTAACTCTGCTAGATGCCTTCCCTCTGATGGTTCAAAACCTACCATAACTCCTAAATTCTCATTACAATTACATCCCTCAAAACATAAATGCATTGCCACAACTTACATTTCAATAAAGATTGAGCCAAAAGGTAAAATTCCTCCCAGGCAGACAATAACTGCAGGCTCCATGAACCTGGAAAATATTAAAATCAGCAATAAACTTCTAGTATGATTTTCACATTACAATATATAAATCCAGATAACAGGAAGCAGATGCTGGGTACTTAAAAAATAATCTAAGGCACAGGAACAAGCCAGTAAAAAGAAAAACAAAAATTCAAAGAGGCACAATATAGAGGAAGGACCTCAAATTAGCCATAGGTTATAGTAAAAATTCTGGCATAAAAGGCCGAGATAAGAATTTGGGGAATATAAATTCCTGCCACCAACAGAACTCATGAAAAATTCTAAGTATTTGCTTCTGTTCTACATCTTTCAGTAACTTCTAAAAACTTTACAGGCATTTATTTATAGAAAGCCACAGGAAAAGAAAAGTCTTGAGAGCCCTAATTGTGGCCTTGCCATCATCTTTTCCTTGCCATCGCTTTCCTTGGTTCAGAAATTTGTTTTCCTATGAATTATACAATTAAGGTATTATGAGTTCTGACTTACAATGGAACCAGAGTGAATAAAAAACAAAATTCAAACTTCATTCACTCAACAAACATATATGATGCAATTGGTAATTCTCCACCTGGAATGCCTTTTCTTGTCATTTTTCTCCTGTAAGCATGGGCTCAAGTGTTCTCCCCATGAAGTCCTTCCCAAGTTTCCCAGAAAAAGGTGGGCCCTTCCCCCATGCTTGCACTGCCTCTTGAACATAATTCTGTGGCAGCACTTACTACACTATCCTGAGCTGTCTAATTACATACATATCATACCTCACTAGACTATAAACTCTGGCAGGCTGAAGCTCCTCACCCAGTTAATCCCAGTGCCCCTTGGCACATAAAAGATACTAACATACTATCTCTGGGATAAACAAATTAAAAAACCAAGAGGAGGGGCACACTTGGGTGGCTCAGCCAGTTAAGCATCTGACATGACTCTTGGTTTCAGTTCAGATCATGATTCAGGGTCGGAAGATTGAGTCCCAAGTCAGGCCCCACACTAGGCAGAGAGCCTACTTAAGATTCTCTATCTCCCTCTCCCTCTGCCCATCCCCCTACCACACGTGGACATGCATATATACACTCTCTAAAAAAACTAAAAAAAAAAGAGAGAGAGAGAAGAAATAAAAGAGTTTGGAAGCTGGGAAAACAACAAAACAAAACAAAACCTTAAAGGCCATTTAATCTAGTCTTATTTCCTTCTTTTATAGGAATCTAAGACCCACAGAGGTTAAAAATGATCTTCCCAAGATAACATAATCCATGAGAGCCAGATCTAGTATTCAGATTTTAGATCCCATGTAATTATATGATTATGGAAAATATACACATAAGCCTTCCTCCAACTAACTGTGACCCATGGTTTGCAAGGTCATATGTTGTTCCTTCTTCTCCTTTACCAGTCCTAGTAACCTAGAATCTAATCTTGATTTCAAAGAGAAAATGTACTTTTAAAAGGAACATGGACAATTCTAAAACTAGAACAGATCACCTTCCTTTAAACTAGAAGTGCTGTTTTTATTCAGCCTCCATTTCTATAAATGACCTCCGAGTCTACAAAAGACTATATATGTAAGTACCTAAATATAAATTTTAGGGAAGCCCGGGTGGCTCAGCAGTTTACCGCCGCCTTCAGCCCAGGGAGTGATCCTGGAGACCCCGGATCGAGTCCCACATCAGGCTCCCTGTATGGAACCTGCTGCTCCCTCTGCCTGTGTTTCTGCCTCTCTTTCTCTCGTGTGTCTCATGAAAAAATAAATAAAATCTTTTTTAATAAATGAATATAAATTTTGTCTATTAAGAAGGTAAAATATCTAGGAACAGAGGCTTTTATGTGTGTGTGTGTGTATCCCTTATTATGAATATGTAGAGTCTAATGTGCAGTTATTCTTATGGATAGAGAATATAATAAATGTATATATCGTAGACTGTTCTATTTTTGTCCACTAGTAAGAATCAGGAAAATGAAGAATGCAGAATAGCATAAATCAGCACCAAAATATTTAATTTACTAATTTTAAAGGGCAATATATTTATGAGTTTAGTTTGTTCAAATTTGAATTATAAAGATTAGAAATATAACATATTAATGACGTCCCATTTTATGTCTGAATTTTAAAAAATACAAATTGTCCAGTTAAAAATCTACCAAGAATACTTTCAAAGTGGATTGATTAAAAAAAAAATCCTGTAAACTATATGTATACTTGTGCCACTAAAGACTCTCTCTTCAGCTATTTAACAGAAATACTCATCATCCTTTGTCAGGATTCATCTTGAATTCCGGAACACATATTTGGATAAAACGTGACAGAATGTATTTGGGAGATTCTAGATTATCCCAAAAGACACAGGACATTAGGTCAGGAAATTGGAAATGATCTTAGTCCTAATTCATCTCTCAACCAGCACAACATATGTGGTTATAAATGTGTGTCAATATTATTAGAATAATAAAATATCTGGAAAGGAATTAATAAGCTAAGGGTTGGCAAACTTTTTCTGTAAGGTTCAGATAGTAAATATTTGTTTTGAAGGCAATATGGTCTCTGTCTCTGATGCCACAGTGTAAAAGTAGTCATAGATAATATGTGAATGAAAAGGCATAGATATGTTCCAAGAGAACTTCTTCAAAAACAGGCAGCAGGTCAATTTTGTCCTGTAATAAAACTAATATAACTGTTGCAGCTTTAGTTCCCACTCACCTCTATGCACTAATGTACTTATCAAAGTGTTTATCTGTAAATGGCACCAATATTCAGAAAGTGAAATAAGGATAGAATTGATTACTACTACTAACAATATAGATTGAAGGAAAAAGTAAAAAGATAAATTCTTAAGTTCAAACTTAAGACATTCTAATAAATACAGGCCAATTCTAAAAGATATATATATATATATATATAATAGCATTAAGAGTTTTTCTATTGTGAGGAACAATGACATAAAATTTAGCATTCTCTTTACCATTTTTTCTCCGGTATGGGACGAGGCACAGCATTGACACGACACGGAAAGTTGGGCTGACCTGACAGATTTCGGCCAAGTATTGTACCAACAAGATTTAGAGGAAGAATAACAAAAAAACAGATGCAACAAACGGCCACCTGTAAATTAAATTAAGATGTTTATGATTACTCAGAATAACATTAATAAAAATAAAGAGGACACTTGAAATTTAAACACAATTTGATCACAAAATAAAATGTTTAAGTTCAATATAGGTTAAAATTGTGTAAGATATACACTAATGAAAAGAAGTAAACAATGTGCCTTAAAATATTGGAATTGAACTAAATACAAATAGAACTGCTCCCCACCCACTGCAGTTGCTCCCATTCTCTGTTCTCCTATGCGCTCTCTGCTGTGGTCCTTTTTTCTCTCCTGTCACTTTTTAGTTGTCATGCTTCTAACATATCCTTTATCTTTTCTCATTATAAACAACTTATTTACTTGGCTGCATTTTATTAAGCTCAGGGAGCTTTGCATGTTATTTCCCTATTTTATAGAGGAAGAAAATGAGACTTGGAGAGGCAAAGTAACCTCTCATGCCCACAACAGCTAAGAAGTGGCTAGACGAAAAACCTCAGTTCGACCTCTCCCATCTCAGAGACTGTGCTAGTTTCTATTCCACACTGCCTTAGTATCTTAACATCACAGGCATATCTCTATTTATGCAGAGATGGGGCATACTAAAATGGTAGGAGTATTTTTCTGCCCATCATCAGTTCAAAGTCTAACATTACAGGGAAGACCATATACAGTCTAGAACCAAAGCAGTCAGTTAGGAAAATAATTATTTCTGTGATTTTTGTCTTCATATAAATCTGGGTACTCAAGGATACACAAGCTCTTTTCCAACTGGCATCTGGTTAAGACCACTTCACTTTCAACTCCTATAAAATGGGCAGACTGAATTGCTCCTATGATCACTTTCAGTTCTACATTTTAGGGCTCTAATAAAAAGCAAAAGTGAGACAAAGTTGAAAGAAAATTGTGAAGAAACAGAGAAATGAAGAGTTGTGGAGTAGAAAATCCACAGTTATTACATGAAGAGAATCTACTGTGAAGCAACATTAGTGGAAGTCACATCTTCATTATATCCTTTTGTGTGTGCTTTAAATAAGCCAGAGGGTATCATCATTCTTTTAGATAAAACTTGTATAAATATATGAGAGTTAAGAGAGTCTTGGAATTCCATTTTAAAGATCAGGCTTAGGAACTCAAATTATTGGTATCTCAGTTTAGACCTACTAAGTATTTATGCTCATAAAATAAGTGAAATATGAAAAATAAGCTGTTAAGATATATTAATCAACAGAAAATATTGCAAATTATACATTGTCTCATACACAACCAGGGGATGAATTGTCTTGATTTTTGCTGTTGACTGCTTTCTTAATTACTGAGATGTGCTTTCATTAAGTATACAAGACCCATAAATGTTAACACATTGTAATAAAGCCTATGTATTTCCCTCTTAATTTACCAGAACTTTAATTTCAAATAAGAAATGAAGAGAAGCTGAAAAGAAAATTCCTATGAAGAATGACATGGTCCGGGAGAATGGTTTTCAAATTGTTCCACAGAAGCCTCAGGTCCTGCTGAAAAGCTTCCGGAATTCCACAAGCATTTAATTTTAATATCCTTTGGAAAAGTGTTTTTAAAAAATATTTTGAAGTGTGATTTAAAAAAATATAGATTCAAAGGAGTTCTGTACTGAATAATAATACACTGAAGCTACCTACCATAACGAGGTTAACTCATTTTCATACAGATCTGAGAAGAGTTTCTCCTGCTAACTCTGTGTATCTATTTGGACTTCTCATAAATGTATCATTGATTAGGAAGGTCTGTAATGCTACCCTGGCTCTTTTGTTCTCTCTCCTCTCCCACCAATCCAATTCAGCCTGCACACATTTGTTCACCAAAAGTTGTACAAGCAAATGCACTCTAGCACATGTGTGTGACAGGGAAGTGATATGAAGGCATATATTGCTGGTGTGCTCATTCAAAGGCTAACAATAATTGATAAAGAAAAGTATAACAGTCTCATCAAGACATTATCAACTGTTCAGTACTTGTCTAATTTTCCCCCTTTTCTTGTCTGTTTTTTTTTTATACATGATAAAGAATGTGAGCAGTTTGTTAGAAACTGTTAGTGACTGAACTGTGAAACCAATTTTCTATACCTTTATGTTCAAGTTCTGGATGAGTTTACTTGAAGAATTACTCTGAGATTTTAAGGCAAGCTGTTAAAAAAACAAGTCACATGAACTAAAAATCATCCGTGATGTTGGGATTTTTCTCAATACCGATATTTGACCAAATAAATTGGTTACTGAAGAAGATATGACTGAGCTCTTATTCATACCCCTGTATATTAGATCTGTATTCATCACAACTACATTGCTTCACATTAAATTGAGAATGTTAAATTATTGAATTTGCAAAATTTATTTATACTAAAAGATTCATGCTTCTATCCATTTTCCATATTGGACTTCCACAAGTTCATTTTAAAATGAAAGAAAAGAAAGAGAGAAAGAGAGAAAGAAAGAAAGAAAGAGAGAGAGAAAGAAAGAGAGAAAGAAAGAAAGAGAAAAGAAAGAAAGAAAGAAAGAAAGAAAGAAAGAGAAAGAAAGAAAGAGAGAAAAGAAAGAAAGAAAGAAAGAAAGAAAGAAAGAAAGAAAGAAAGAAAGAAAGAAAGAAAGAAAGAAAGAAGAAAGAAATCTAGCCACTGAGAGTTCAAAACAACAACAACAACAACAACAACCACCTAAGTCTATTACACTGTGAAAACTCTGGAACTCAAACCAATATAGGGCCCTCCCCAGCCTCTGAGCCACTGTTCACAGACTAACAGCAAACAGGGGCAGTAGGGGGAGGACAGACTTACTCCGGGTTGAGGCCTCCTCTATCTACAATAAAAGCAAGTCAGAAACAAGGACTGCCTCTCAGCACTTAATACCCCAAAATACCAAATGCTAAACTCTTCTCAGTCTCAGTCACAAACCAAGAACTTGGCGAATACTTATTCTAGCTCTGCTTCCAGACTGGCCTTCTATGAAATCCATGATGTGAGTGGAATAGAAAGGGAAAGTGCATCCCAAGATGGGCTCTTTTGAAATGCTAAGGAATATAAATTTTACTTATGGTGACACACAGTAATCGCTTTTAGGTAAGGTGATTCTCAGGAAATATACTGTCTTATCAAGTCATTATGTTTATGCATTTCTTCAACACCTGCTCAGACTAGACCATTTTTATCACTCCTTTTCTACCTCATACATTTTATGCCTTTAGGTCTACATAAAAATTATTGAGCTTCAGTTTAAGCATTTTGACAATAGGACCTAGTAATCAGGGCATTGCCAAGTCAAACAAATGCCTGTAGGATATCGATCTATTTTATGAGATTATTCTCAATATGCTAATAAGTAACTTCCCATTCTGCTTTTTGGACTTCATTACCCCAACAGAAACACTGAATGTGAATTTAAAAACATATCTGATGAATCTAGCATCATCTTGATATCAAAACCAGAAAAAAATAAAATTACAGACCAGTATCTTTCATAATACAGACGCAAAAGCTAACAAATCTTAGCAAATGGAATCCAGCGACATATAAAATAATAACAAATTGAGATTTATCAAAGAAATGAAAAATTGGTTTAAGATTCAAAAATCAATCAATACAATTGACCAGACTAAAAGATGAAAATCATGGAATATCTCAAGAGAGACAGAAAAGGCCACTGCAAAATCCAATCTCCATTCAAAAAACAGAACAAAAAACTGTCAGCAAACTAGGAGCAGAAGGGCTTCACCAACTTGATGGAGGGCATCTACAAAAAAAATGCAGGTAACACTTTACTTGATGGCACACAACTGGATTATTTTCCTCTAAGAAGGGGAACAAGGCAAGAAAGTCTGCTCCCACTGCTTCTGTTCAACACTGCACTGGAGGTTCTAGCCAGTGCAATGTGGCAAGAAAAAAAAATAAAAGGTATACAGATGAGAAAGGTAGAAATGCAAGTGTCTTTACTCATAGATAACATGATAATCTATGTAAAAAAAAACCTGTAAGGCTGTACAAAAAAAAAAAAAGAAAATAGAACTAATAAAGTTGCAGGATACAAAGCCAATATACAAAAATCAATTAACTGTTTTATAATATACTCTCAACAAACCATCCAAATTTGAAATTTTAAAATATACCACTTACAAATAGCATGAAAAACAGAACATACTTAGGGTTAAGTTCAATAAAAGGTGTACAAAATTTAAACACTAAAATCTACAAAACACTGCAGAGAAAAATTAAAGATATTTAAGGATGTCAAGAGCTATACTGTGTTCTATAATTAAAAGACTCCACATTGTTAAGATGTCATTTCTTCCCAAATTGATCTATAAATTCAACACAATCTCAATCAAAATCTCAGTAGCATTTTTGTAGAAACTGACAAGGTCACTCTAAATTTTATATAGAAATGCAAAGAACCTAAAAGTACCAAGACAATGTTGAAAAAAAAACTGATTTCAAAACTTATTGTAAAGCTATGGTAATCAAAACAGTGTGACACTAGCATAAAAACATGACAAATTAATCAATGAAAGAGAACAGAAAGTCCAAAAATAGATCCACATTTATATAGCCAGTTGATGACCAACAAAAATACTATGGCAATTCAGTAGAGAAAGCATAACTTTTTCAACAAATGGTGTTAAAACTACTAAATAGCCATAAGCAAAACAAAACAAAACCCCTGACCCTTGGCTCATACGATATACAAAATTAAGCAAAACTGAATCATTGACCTTAAATGGATCATATTTAAGAGCCAAAACTAAAAATTTCTAGCAGAAAACACAGAAGAAAAGCTTACTGATCTTTGCTTTGGCAAAAGGACAGAAAAGCACAAACTATAAAGAAAAAAAAATCAATAAATTAGACTTGCTTTTGCTCTTCCAAAGATACTCCTAAGTGAATGAAAAGATAAGCCACAAAATGGGAGACTATACTTCCAAAATAAGTATAGGGCAAAGGACTAGCACCTATAATACACAAAGAACTCTTCCACGCAACAAGATAACAATCTATGAAAAACAGGCCAAAGATTAGAACAGTCATTAAAAAAAATATAGGGATGGCAAATAAGCACACAAAAATATCAACATGATTAGTTACTAGGGAAATGCAAATTAAAATGAGACAACAGGGGACACCTGGGTGGCTCAGTGTTTGAGTGTCTGCCTTTGGCTCAGGGTGTGATCCTGGAGCCCTAGGATCTAGTCCGCATCAGGCTCCCCATGGGGAGCCTGCTTCTCCCTCTGCCTGTATCTCTGCCGCTGTCTCACATGAATACATAAATAAATAATTTAAAAAAAAAGACACCAATATATATCCACTAAAATAGATAAAATTAAAAAGACTGACCACATCAAGTGCTGGAGATGATGTGGAGCAACTAGAACTCTTATATAATACTAGTGGGAATATAAAATTACAAAACTACCGTGGAAAAGTTTAGTGGTTTCTTCTTTTCTTTTTTTTACTAGAGTCAACACACGATGTTACAGTTTAGCAGTTTCTTGAAATATTTAATTATTATATGATTCAGTCATTCCACTGTAGTTATTTATCCAAGACCATTGAAAATATATCCAACACAAAGAGTTGTATATGAATACTCATAACTTAAGCTTATTTGTAAGCGAAAAACTGGAAATAACCCAAATGTGCATTATTCGATAAATGGATAAACAACTGTGGTATATCCATGGAATAGATGGAATACTATTGGCAATACAAAGAAACAAACTATTAATACATACAACATCAATAAACCTTAAAATAATTTTCTGAGTAGAAAAGGACAAAAAAGAACATATCGTATGATTCTATTTAGATGAAACTGTAGGTAATACAAACTAATCTATGATGACAAAGAGTGGACTGGTGGTTACCTGAGAAGGAGGGAGGGACGGAAAAAGGAGGATAAAAGCGGTGAATTACAAAGGTACACATCAAAACTTCTGGACTTTACAAATACCTTCTTTTTTTGATTGTGGTGATGGTTTCCCAAAAATGTACGTAAATCAAAACTTATCAAATTGTACTCTTTAAATACATATTAATTATATCTCATTAGGGTTGTAAAAATAGACCCAAGAAAGGCATAAACATTCTATATTCACCACTCTCAGAATAAATCTAGAAGTCCTCTTGGCAGAAGAGGAGGAAAGAAAATAAACAAAAATCATCACTGCGGCCAGCAGCACCACACCAAACAAAATGTGATTTGAGTCAATTACGCTGCACCTGCACGAGGGCGGAGTTTCTGCTCTGTAAAACAGGAATAATGCATTATCACTAGCTCTGCCTATCTCTTTGGGTTCTTCTGACCAGGTAAGATAAGGGGTATGAAAAAGTTTTGTAAACTGAAAATGCTACACAAATGTATCTGTCCTTATTCATCTCGTCAAATTTGGCACCCCATTTCAGTCAGGTGAGATTATTTTAGATTCTGTCTTCATCATTTAATATTACTAGTTTCCTCCTTGATTTCACATCCTTTTTCAATTTAATCATCAAATCACTATGCCTTTATACAAATCATTAACAATTATTTGAATTGGTCCAAGTCAAGAGTCTACTGACAGTATGTGACACATTATTAGTAATATCATCCCAATTCTTCAATTCTATAATTACTTAATTACACATCTACCTGACTGTACTATTCTACCTATATTTCTCTATCTTGTCTAACAAGATCAATATTTTATATTCCTTTATTCTGTCTACTATAACCTACCAAAAAGGGGAAATGAAGTTGTTCTAGTATCTTTGTTTTAATAAATCCATAATAGCTCCTAAGGTTTATTATTTCTGTCATTTAAAAAATTAATTTTAATAACATTCTAAAATCTTATGCTTTATCAAATTCACATTTGTAAGGTAGAATCCACTTTCTTCCTTTCCTTTCTGGAAAAGTAAATCTGCTTATGTCCAGTTTTATAAAGTTTCTGTTCTCTTATAATTCAAACATTACTTATCATCATGATTTCTCAGTATGTCTAAAAGGTCACTTACATAAGCAGCAAACTTACAACCAAGGTAGCTGGGTACTCCTGTACCACCAATCCCCTTACCTATCTTGGGCTTCATTTCCCCCTTATTAGGGATTATTTTCCTCTTATTTCTTCTTGTATAAAGGTTATTTTATTTAATGAATAAAAAGAGGAAGAGTGAGTTTTAATCATTCTTCTTTCACTCTGTCATGTCACTGATCCCATGTAATGAGCCTGTGGTCTTGCTACAAAAATATCTTTACAAATTCTTACTTGCCTTAGCATTTGTCAAAAGTTCAGGTTAGTTAACAGAGTTTTTCTAACACTATAGATCTTTATTATTCCTTTACACTTAGGTTTACTGTATTCTTCTCATAACCTTTGAGAGATCATAAACTGGTACCTCTCCCATTAATCTTGGTCTCCAATTTTTCCTCACTGTGGTAATTTCTGATCATATATCATGAACTTCGTTTTTGAGAGCCATCGATTGTTAAGCCATTTTCCAAGTTACAATCCAAGACTTGGATTACGAGAGAGCATTTCCCTAACTATTTGTAAGATTTGATTTCCCAAAACCTCGGGCATATTTCTGATAATATTCAAGATGTCCCTCCAAATTAAAACAGACTTGAAGATGACAAATACAATATAGCTCACTCATAACTCATTTCTTCTCTGCCAACTATTCTACCCACTAAGAGACAAAACAATAAAGTATAATAAGTCAAGGATTTATCAAGTGCATGCTGAGCTTAGTATTAGACTAGAGAGGTTATTAGTTCCTATGCTACCTTGAACTTTGAGCTTTAAAACCCTGCAACTGGTTCTTTCTCCCTTGAAAGCCTACAATAAATAACATCAAGTCTAGGATCTGAGATTTACAGCCCACAGAAGACTTCATGCCTAAAACTTATTTTCAAAACATCCTGAGAAACCCTTCTCATTCCCAAGAAACTCTCACAGGACCAAACACTCTAGGTACAACACTCTAAGTCACTCTTGAACAAATTCCCAAAAGAAAAAGGTTTTATCTTCCCAGAAACAATCTGATTTCAAGTGTACTCTCTTTCTTTCCCTGTAGCCAGAACAGATCTCTGGCCAGAACACTCCAACTTCAGGATCAGGTATGTTCATCTCTGGATAGTCCATGACCCCAAATTTTATTTAAATGCTCTCTTTACTCTTCTTGTAACTCTTGACTTTAGGCACCACCCCTTAAACCTAGGATACTAGATATCAGCTCAGATTTTTATTACTACCCTCTACTTATGTTTATCTTCATTAAGCTAAGAAGATTGATAATTGTTCAACAAACTTAATCTGACATGGATTTAATGGTTTTTACGTGTAATTAGGTACATTTGAGCAGAGAAGCTGGAGTCCAAAGACAAACCTTTCAACCTTATCTTGGGCTAGTACTGGTACCAAGAGCAGTATTCTGACAAAATTCCAGAACCTCAGTGGGCAAAATTCCTATTACTCAGGTGCGTTGATAGGGCAAGACAGAAGCCTGAAGTCACTTTTACCAAAGTTGGCTTTAAACCCTCAATTGTGAAATATCTGAGAAAAGAGAGTACTAAAAACAAGATCGCCCAGAGGAAGGGCTCAATGTCCAAGAGGTCAAAGGAATGGGGGACAGAAACAGCTAAGACCTACAGAAGAGCAAATAGGAGTATCTGAAGACTCTGATTTTCAAATGAGGGTGTTCAGTTAAGTAGTGGCATCCAACTTCTAAGAAACATATGCTCTGGGAGCCTTTCAGCTGACAGATCCATCTCCAGATGCTGGGAACTAGAATCAGGTAAACACCAGTGATTGGATTTAAAGCAAAATAGATTAATTGGCTTAGGATGAAGGCATGAACACCGAAGTTATTCATATTCCCAAGGATTCTAATATGTACTCAGGGTTGAGAACCATGGAGTTTATGAGACTATTTTCTCATAACATCAAGCCAAATAACTAAAAATACAAATATCAGTAGTTAAAATATTTAATGAACAGCTAGGTCAAACATTCACTCAAGTTCTTAAATTTCAGGTTCTAAACAAATTTTGAGACCTTTAAAAGAAAAAAAATGTTAGACCACACATCTGATTAAAACTTATGGGCAACGAGGGACGCCTGGGTGGCTCAGCAGTTGAGCATCTGCCTTCGGGCTCAGGGCATGATCCTGGGATCCGGGATCAAGTCCCGCACTGGGCTCCTTGCACAGAACCTGCTTCTCCCTCTGCCTGTGTCTCTGCCTCTCTCTCTCTCTCTGTCTCTCATGAATACATAAATAAAATCTTTAAAAAAACAAAACAAAAAAAAACTTGAGGGCAACAAAATGTCTTTCATTCAGCATTCCTTCATTCCAAATTAGAATACAAATTAAGAACATGACAGGTGCCTGCTGTGTACCAACAGCCAGTCTTTTATACACCAAAGATCAATTTTTTTTTTAATTTTTTTAAATCTTTATTTATGATAGTCACAGAGAGAGAAAGAGAGAGAGGCAGAGACACAGGCAGAGGGAGAAGCAGGCTCCATGCACTGGGAGCCCGACGTGGGACTCGATCCCGGGTCTCCAGGATCGCGCCCTGGGCCAAAGGCAGGCGCCAAACCACTACGCCACCCAGGGATCCCAAAAGATCAATTTTATAGACCTGCTCTGGCTCAGTATAGAGTCTGAAATTGTAATATAATAGTTATTAATTATTAAATTATCTAAAGGCAAATTACACTGAATTTTTTTTTAATTTTTTATTTATTTATGATAGTCACAGAGAGAGAGAGAGAGAGAGAGGCAGAGACATAGGCAGAGGGAGAAACAGGCTCCATGCACCGGGAGCCCGACGTGGGATTCGATCCCGGGTCTCCAGGATCGCGCCCTGGGCCAAAGGCAGGCGCTAAACCGCTGCGCCACCCAGGGATCCCCTACACTGAATATTAACAACTAAAACCCCAACAAGTGGTAAAATTTATAATTTTAGTGAAACAAATTAACTTTAAAATATAATTTTCACCACATCAATTCAAAACTTTTTGAGGAAAACTACAGTAGAATCTGAATTTTCAATTTTAAAGCACAATGAAAATAATTAATTCAGGAGATCATCTTTAAGAAGTCCTTGACTCAAAAAAAAAAAAAAAAAAAAAAAAAAAAAAGGTCCTTGACTCCCTATGGATACTTTCTGATGGCCTGGAACTACCAGAAAGCAAATTCTTTTCCAGTTCTAAGTATAATTAATTACTTTACCTTTTCCTATTATCACTTGCTTTGGCCTATTAAAAAAAAAAAAAACAAACTTCAATTTTGAAGCAATTTTTAAAAATATTCCTAACTAAAAAGTATCACCAAAAGAAGATTAAAATTCAGAAAGAGATCTGGGTCCATTTATAGTTCTGTCACAATCTGTATGACCATGACCAAGTTACACAGCCTCTGTGAAAAGCAGCAACCATCCTGCACCTTATATATACGTGTATACGTGTGTGCACGTTTGCACAAGTATACATTAAGACTAAAGTCTACTCCAGGCCTAAAATTCTATTTCTGATAAAAAGGTAAAATAGGAAAAATTTGGAAACTGTGGGTTACCCCTGTAAAGCACTGGTATATAGCTATGTTTAGTTGTAATGTAGTTAAAAAAATCCAAAATACTTCAATGTCTGTGATCATAGCAGGTAAGATATGATATGATTTTAATGTCTTTAGTAACATATTATCAATATATATGTTTAATGAGATTCTAAAAATAAGTACACTGCTACTGAAAAAAGAAAATGTGTTCTGGAGAAGCTTTACTACCTACCACAACCAATGCACCCACCTATCAAATTAAAACACCCTCATTTCTTTATTTTTCTTCTATCTCTGATAAAAAAAAAAAGTAAAGTATTCTTTTGTCATTCTTGTAAGTCTGACTTTCACTTCACTGGCTCAGCGAACCAAGACAAAATTTTTTTCACTTAACTTTCTAGGACTGGACAGGGACTGACTGCAAATACCAAACCTCTTACTAAGAGGTACTTCAGAGAGAGAGCAGGCCTCAGATTAGAAAGCTTATTATTTTTCCAGTTTCAAAGTAAGATTCAATCAACTTACCATTGTCCCAAAAGGAATGGCTCTTGAAGCATGGTAATAAATGGCTATAAAATTGATGAAGAAGGCAGTGCCACACACCATAGCTGGGATAAGAAATGCCCCAATAAACATCTGCTTTATCCATCTCCTTCCTGAAAGAAAAAGGAAACAATGAAAATCAGAGCAGGGTGGGGCATATATATTAATGTTCGTAAGGTACCAAATTGTTATTTATTTAGTACCAAATTATTTATTTAAAATTCTAATGTAAAGATCTCAAAATGTGACATTGTAATACTTGTTTCAGGACAATACCTGATAAAGACCGTCCAGTATGTCTAGTGAAAACATAGCTTTTAAAGTGGGTATACTGGAAAAGAGCAATGGACTATAGTAAAATATTCCAATGTTCTATCCTGATTCTGCCACTTTGAACTTTGGTTCTGCCTCCGTGAACTTTGGTAAGTCACTCAACCTTTCCAGGCTGCAAGTTGGCCTAGATAGGTGTTTTCAAGCTATTACTTGGAGTTTGGGACATTCCTAGAAGTGCCCATGAAGTCAATTGTGAAGGAAGAGCCCCAAGCCCTGCTTCAACCAGAACAACTCCATTTTCAACACTTTTACACACTGGAGTTTCATGAAAGCTTTAAAAAAAAAAAAAAAAAAAAAAAGGTATAACACCCCTGGTGTAAGTTGTCCCTAAATTTACTTACTTTTAGCTGTAATAATGATTATAAACATATATTTAAATCTATTTGTTTCAAAAGGGAAAATAACAGAGTGTGCCTCATGAGCTCTCTCTCATCAATTAGAACTACAGACTTAAAAGTTTCACTATTTCATTTTCTTCCTTTCCTTTTTTTTTTTTTTCTTTCTTTTTAAAAATCTGGGTCTTGAATTCACAACCCTAGATCAAGACTTGAGCTGAGACCAAGTGTCAACTGACAGAATCACTCAGGCACCCCAGTTTCACTCTTTCTTTGTATCTCTCTGTATTGCCAAAATTCTGTACAGTGATCATCTGTTATTTAAATAATCAAAGGAAACTGTAAATTTTAAACTATGTAATCAAAAATTCTAAATCATGTTCATACTGATCAGGAGAGCAACAAAGAGCTATTTTCTAATACAGCAGAGTATATAAGCAAGAGCAGTACCAAGGAAACATCTACATACTGCTCAGACACAAAATATAAAGATTTCAAACTGGATCACTATTAAAATTCAACCCCACAACCAGAAGAGAGACTTAAACAGGAAGTGAAATAGGCGAAAGAGCAATACCCTAACTTCTGTTTTGTTCTATGTAAGGTGCTTTTTAAACATGGATCTCATAAAATTACTATCCGAAATCTTGACATTTCTACAGAAAGACTCCTTGATTTGCAACTTTCACCTCTATTTTATTTCTTTCTCAAAGTTTTTTTGCCACAAAAAAAGGTGGCAACTGTAATATTATTTTTCCTGTTTAATTCTATTTCCTAGCACTCTCTTTTCCTATGCTTTTTATTATCTTCTCAGATTCAGACATGTATTCATAAATTCTATATTCAATTCTATTTACTCCTTTTCCCTCCAACAGTCAAAAAGAATCACACATTCCACTGGGTACAATTAGTAGTGCAAGCTCTGCATTGTGCCTCCTGCTGCTCACCATACCCTTGGAGATTTTGGTCAAGTTCCAGGCTACCCCTAACTTCAAATTAGATCTGGAGGATTACCCATAACCTGAAGACAATGTGCAGGCCTTGAGCTTCATTGTAGTTCAAATCCTGAAGTAACTCTGAAAAATTCTTGATTTTCTGGTTGACCTCTTACATTACACCCTGGCTTTTAGGGATTGCTCAGACAAAATATCAGGATATGAGCAGACTTTCCCAAGGCACTGTCAATCAGAAAATAATCTTTAAGGGCACCTGGGTGGCTCAGTCGGTTAAGTGTCTAACTCTTAATTTCAGCTTAGGTCATGATCTCAGAGCCCCACTTTGCAATGGGCCTGAAGCCTGCATAAGATTCTCTCTCCTCCCCCTGCCCCTCCTCCCAACATCTCTCCCCGACCTGTGAGCTCTTTCTCTCAAAAAAAAAAAAAAAAGAGTTAAGTATAGTAAAGTTTGGCTGGGTATTCTTAACTTGCGATCAAACTAAAAGCAAATTTATGTCCAAGTATAAATAAATTTCCTGTTTTAAATAATTTGTTTCTGGGATCCCTGGGTGGCTCAGCAGTTTAGCGCCTGCCTTCAGCCTGGGCCATGGTCCTGGCATCCCAGCATCGAATCCCACATTGGGCTCCCTGCATGGAGCCTGCTTTTCCCTCTGCCTATGTCTCTCTGCCTCTCTCTCTCTCTCTCTTTCTGTGTCTCTCATAAATAAATAAAATCTTTAAAAATAAATAAATAGATAGATAGATAGATAGATAGATAGATAGATAGATAAAGTTTCTGCGGTGGAGACTTTTCTAGAGGTCATAGCCTAACTAGTTTCCAGGTTAAATTCAAAGCAGAAGTTAACTTAGGCATTCTAATTTTCTAAGGATGGTGGCCCTGTAGAAGACTTGTTTCCCATAATACTGAAGGTAAAATATAGACACTGAACAAATAACTAAAATAATTAGGAATCCATAATAACATTCCTTCAGGCAATCCAAAGAATTGTTTATACTGAAGGTACAGAGGACCTTCAGTCTAGTAGGACCAATAAAAAAAGCAATAGTAAACCAGGATGTCCTGGAGGAATCCTAATGATCCTATGTATGCTCTGAGTGCCAATAATCTGTAAGTCTAGTTGACTAAAAGACAAGATTCCTTAACACTGACATTGCTTAGAATGAGTTGGGAAAAATCACATGAGAAAGTCTGTATTTTCAGAATATAATTTTAGGGTCTTTCAACAACCCTTGATTCATAAACCGAAATATGAAATATTCATATTCATTAACTGAAATATTTAGTACTTTTCTGACCCCATTAAAGGGAAAACAAAAAAACTTAAAGACCCTCAAATGCCATAAAAAAACCACCAAGGAGCAGTACCTTTGTATCATCTATGTATTCCCCATCATTTCAGATCACAATAGTAAAGAAGCAAGGGGGTATTTAAGATGAAGTGCTCTTAGCAAAAGATTGTGACACAGAGTAACAGAAATCTCTGTGCAAGGTACTTTGACAAATATTTAAGAATCAATAGAAATAAATAGCTCTCCTTCCTATTCTCCTTCCAGTCCAGACACTTTATCCATAAGCCATAAAACATGCCTTTTTATTCAGCCATAATGCCTCTGTGTGGAGGCCTCCCGGGGAGCACATCTAAGGAGTAAGGTACCTCAAAGCAAGTAATATTAATAACTTAAATATACTCTTTCCTGTATGTTCCTCAGGGCTAACTTTACAATGGACAATGGAGATAATCCATTAATTATTCATAATTTTCAGAAATAAAATGCAAGGATTACATAAAAGCAAGATAGACCACATACAGGTCTGGTGGAGATTATGTGAAATAGAATAACCAAGTATTTTACAATGGCTGTACTGTCCATTTTAAACTCCAAATACCTCATAGTAAAATATTAGAATCTATAATTAAAAATATGAAGTCATAACTTATTAAGTTACCTCCTTGTCTGGCATACAGACTTCCTCCAAAATAACCATTCACTGGAGATGTAGCAGCATAGACAAATATGGCTGTACTGAGCATTGATCCCCTCCTAAAAAGGCGAAACATATGTGATAAGTTAAAGCCAACAATTTAAAGAAAATATCATAGAGTCTATCACATTAACATTAGTTGAATTTCAAAGATAAATTTAACAAGAACACAAAAAATATCATCCTGGACTATAAAGGCTCTCAAGAGACTACCTGGTGAATAAATTTCTAGTTAAAACTGTATAGGCTGATACTAATTTTTTTAATCTGCAGTTAAATTTCATAATATATTCTAAATAAATATTTCACATCTCTTTGGCAAAAATATTAGAAGCTGGCACTCAAATTGTTTTGCAACCCTGTAACCGATCACATCATATGGATAAGGATATTCATCTGTTAAGAAAAATGATTAGAATATTCCTCTTTATAATTTAATTGCTTAAGTTCTTGGCCACTGATAGAAATAAAAAATAAAATGGAAGTAATATAATCTATATTAGAACTATTACCTTAAATGGTATAACACTGAAACTTTTCCTATTTCGTTTTCCTTATACTATTACAAAAATTATTTTTTAAAAATCCATAAAGTATCATTTTTGTAATGAGTTATGTGGGTTTGAGTTTTGTTGATTTGTCCACAAATCAACATTAACCTGAATTAACAATTTTTCTTCTTTTTTTTATTTTTAAGAGAGGAAGAGAGAAGGGAGGGGAGGGGCAGAGGCAGAGGGAGAGAGAAAATTATAAGCAGGCTCCATACCCAGGACAAAGCTGGATGTGGGGCTCCATCTCATGACCCTGAGATCATGACCTGAGCTGAAATCAAAAGTTAGACGTGTAACCAACTGAGCCACACAGGCACCCAACAGATCAACAATTTTTAATCTCTTCTTCCACTAATAATATCTAGAGAATTCAGACCAGCTCTCCTGTTGAATAAAGCTGAACAAAATATTTTTTTTAAGATTTTATTTATTTATTCATGAGAGACACACAGAGAGAGAGACAGAGACATAGGCAGAGGGAGAAGCAGGCTCCATGCAGGGAGCCCGATGTGGGACTCGATCCCGAGCTCCAGGATCACGCCCTGAACCAAAGGTAGACACCCAACCACTGAGCCACCCAGGTGTCGCTGAACAAAATATTTTAAATGCCTAGTTGCAAAGAGAAATATTAAGATGATAAAAGATACTATCTTTTGTCGTAATATAGAAATGTACTTAAACCGCTAACAATATACACTATTTTGAAATTTACCATAACTAGGAAGGTAAAATAAAGTCTGTATAGAACACATAACCTTCTCTGTTTGAGTTAAGGAATATTCACTTCAAGAGAATTTATAAGAATATCACACTAATGTGTGTACTAGGGAGATAAGCAATTTTCATAAATTAACCACCTTCCAGGTAATTATTATATTTCACTAAACACATATGTAGAATCAAAGATATCATATAGTCTTAAATATGTAGCACTCCTCTGCCTAAGCACCTATGTTCAACTTCTTAAAGTAGATGAAACGAATAAAAATTACAGTATTCAATTTCCATCAATACATAGCTAAATAGAAATGTGGTAGTAATAAACATGTCATTCCCAAGTTTCAAAGATAGTGGGTCTCAGTGCAATTAGCTGACTCAGTCACTAGAACAGGGGACTCTGGATCTGAGGGTCATGAGTTTGAGCCCCACACTGGTTAGATCTTACTTTAAAAAAAAAAAAAAATTAAAGGATTGTGGGTCTCAAAGTTTTTTAAATCAAAATTTGTTTTTTCAACAGCTCAATTAAACACTCCAAGTACTAACTTTTCCCTTTAAGATTATCATTAAAAAATCTGATCATTCTCTGTAACTGGGTTATGTGAAGATTGACACATGCCTACCCGTGCTGAAAACTGAAAGGCTGCTTTAGTCTAACACCAGTCTTTTTAAAGATTTATTTATTTATTTATGATAGACAGAGAGAGAGAGGCAGAGACACAGGCAGAAGGAGAATCAGGCTCCATGTCAGGAGCCCGACGCGGGACTCGATCCCGGGACTCCAGGATTGCGCCCTGGGCCAAAGGTAGGCGCCAAACCGCTGAGCCACCCAGGGATCCCCTCTAACACCAGTTTATTACCAGTCAGAAGCTTTTAAGTAGAGAGGGTTCAAAAGGATTGGTCACATGACTGAGAGTCCAAAATGCCTACCAGGGATTTAAGCTTGCAATTCTCAGAGGCATTACGTTAAATGAAGTATAAGTCACAGTTTTAAAAATCAGATATACCCTTCATCTGTTTGTTCATAAATATTCTATGCACATTTCCCACCCAAAACACACCATCTTCAACTACACTGAAAGATCTGCTGACATAGGGAATTGGCCTCCTGGTTCATCTCTCTGAAACTTGAGGTGACAGACATTTAAGGAGTTGCTTATATTTATCAACTCATCACTGTCCACCCAAAGTTACAGAGCAGCAGTATTTTTCCAGACTTACCTACAGCTTCTCTCATACTATGCCTTCTCAGGAGTTAATATCTCACTCATAGGCATCCACACTGATACTGATTCTCTAAATATTTTTTCTTTACTGATTGCTATGGTCATCACCAACACAAAATAATGTTCATGTGTTACATTACTTGCCTTTTATGTTTTATAATCATTCTGACTATGGAGCGGGTCTAAAAATGTCATGTACAGGGTTTTTCATTTTCTCACTATGTATTTTTATTATCTCTATTTTCATTTCCATAGCAGAGCAAATTATAAAGATGTAACTGGATCTTCAGCTTTCAAAAATGCCTATTCATTTTGTCAAACAGCACTTGTAAGTAAGTAACTCTGCTCATACCTCTAATGGAACATAAACTTTGTAGCCAACCAAAATGTTCAGTAAGGCTAGTAAGTTTTAGCATGTAACAGAAAAATATACTTCTAGCTAAGGATTACTGTCCATTATTTAATTTACCTGCAATAATAACATTTATGTTATTTAAATTCTAAGGCAAGTGAAATAAGCAAATTGAATTATGATTGACTTAAAATGTTTAAGAACAAGTAAAAACAAAGTTAAATACATGTACTTACTCTGTATATAAATCTTCTATCATTGCCACAATAATAACTATAAGAGACACAGCAAATATCTGACATCCAGAACCAATGAGAGAAGAAAATATCAGTGGGTGACTTGATGGTCTAAATACATCTCCATGCACCTGCTTCCATCCATACTCATCTCCTAGGTCTCTATCCTATATACATATAATTAGAGAGAAAAGAAAATCATACGGAATGAAATTAAAATACATAAAGTAGGTGAAAAATTACAATTCCAGTTGCCAAGTTCTCTCCCTCCAAACTTGTAGCTATTTAAAAGGGGTTCAAAATATCTAGAAGACATTTCAAATTTAAAATAATCACTACCTTAGTAATTTATAATGTTAGGGATGCCTGAATGGCTCAGTGGTTGAGCATCTGCCTTTAGCTCAGGTCATGATCCCAGGATCCTGGGATCGAATTCTGCACTGGGCTCCCACAGGGAGCCTACTTCTCCCTCTGCCTATGTCCCTGCCTCTCTCTCTGTGTCTCTCATGAATAAATAAAATCTTTAAAAATATTTATAATGCTAAAGTTACAATATAAATGGCATTTACTAAGGTTCAGGAAGGTGGCTCCCAGTTACGCTGAGAATACCAATGAATGGAAAAATAAAAGAAATGGTCAAAATGAGAGAAGAGCACACTGGCTCTCTGAACACTGCTATTCTTGCCATTTACATCACACCTGTGGCACATAGATAATGAGGGGTCGGGTGAAGAACAAAGAGAGAAAGAAGATCAAAACCAGTCCTAGATGCCTTAAAATGCAGAAATGTCCTTTACAGCTTAGAATATAAGAAAATATATAAGGAAAATATCAAATGGTTAAATGCTATTTATTAAATATTATTTAACTGTCTATACCACTTTTTAAAAAGGATGCAATTTTTCCTTTTCAACCTGAGTAACAAGTATCTAAAACAGTAGTTCTTAAGAAATATCAGTCCCTTAAGATAATCTGGCTTTTTAGGGGTTGGGGGTGATCCTGGTCAGATGCGTTTGAGAAGCACCAAATATTTTATCTAATCTGTGATACTTCACAATGCACATTAGCATATTAAATTTTAATCTGTTTAACTCTTTTCCAAACTTACTTAATGATGGAGTATATCTATAGAGAATAGCCATTAATATTCTATAGAACACACTTTTGCTCATTAACAACATTGTTGCTTAATACAGTAAAAGAATTTAGAAAACAAACGTCCCCTCTGAACCAACTAAACTAAATTAAACCTTTTTTTATGCAGTATTTAACAGAATTAGAAAAATGTCAATACAGGTCTAGAACTTCGTTGCTGAAGTTCTAGAATCAAAAGCTCTGAAAACTGAAAGTTTGTTTCGGAAGTCTGACACATTCTTATTTGGTGGCAAAACTTAAGCATGAAGAAGAGGCTATTTGTACTGTTTATCTCATTTAAGGTGAACATTCATATGTTTTGCTGAAAAAAACATTAATACACCTGATTATGGAGCAGGTAATCAGAGCATGTAAAAACACTGATGTATTAGATTATGGGGCATGTAATCACAGCAGGTAAAAACATTAACATATTTGAGTAGAGACCCCTCAGGGAGTTTTACACCTTTCTAAAACCAGAAAATTCTGAATTCTGAAACTCATGTGACCTACATTCCAACATTCAAAATAACACCGAGTTAAATCATTTTTATAAACATAAAATGTAAAAAAAAACAAAAACAAAAACAACAAAAAAAAACCCATAAAATGTTTGCTTACCATATCATCCATTTCTTCTTCTTTACTGTACCGGGCATAATCTTTTCTTAGAGTTCTCATTAAGATCATTGAAACTAAGCCCACCAAGAAGATAACCATCATGAAAGAATTGAAAATTGAAAACCAATGAATCTAAAATAACAGAAAATAAAATATTACCAACATTAAGTATCAGTCACAAAATTCACAGGTTTCATGATGACAACAGCATGGTAGTGCAAAAAAAAAAAAAAAACAAAGTTTTTTAAAACTTTTACATAAAAATCCAAACTTAAGACATACTGAGGTGAGTATTCACTATGCAAAGAGACTGGCTTTCCTCAAGGTAAACTTCAGATACATTAAAAACATGATACTGTATACGTAGATTTTCATAATCAATTTTATTGTACAAATAAAAAGTACAGCTTTGGCATTACACAGAAAAAACACGGGATCTAGAGTCAAACACGCCTGGGTTTTAACCCAAAATCTATCAAATTCTAGCTATGTGACCCCAGCTTTCTTATAACAAAAAGGAAGGTAATAATACTATCCTGATCTGAATGACTTAAGAACATGTATAAAAAAGTATGATACCATGTCTGGCACAGAGCAGCAAATATTCAATAAATATGTTAGTTCCCTTCCCTCTAACTGAGCAACAACCTGAAATCCTCCTTAAAATACAAAAGACTGAACCATCATGGTTGACTGTCATGGATGTAGGCTACCCTCCTGAAATGATACGCCTCACTTGCTTCCAGTTCATCCTCTCCATCCTGCCAACATCCTTATATACTCCCTTCTAAATGAGTTATCTATGGTACAAAGAACAATGAGGTACCCCACTGTGTCCCAATGTTCCCAAGGCTTTTGACTTTGATTTCACTCACACATATGTCGCAGAATTATGTCCAGATTCTGATTTATAATCACAAAGTAAGCACACTGTATCTCTGAGGGCAGAACTCAGTGCATCGGACTTCAAATTTCTTTATATTTTAATTCCCAAACGTTCCTGAAGGATAGTTCCAAAATTTCTCTTCTCTAACCAAGGCCCCAATTTCATTTATTTTTCTGCATTTTCTTCCTAGCCTTTCATTCTTTCTGTCAATCTCCTAGAAGTTATTCCCGTAAATTTGTACCTTTCTTCGGCATCAGCTATCACCAAAAGGCCCCATCTACAACACTATCTGCTCCCTGGGGTAGTTATATAGCTCAAATAAGGTAATAAATGTAAAGCATATGGCTTAGTGCCTAGCTCATGGTAAAACGCTAAAAAAACTTATAAGTCATTTTTATTAATATCTTTTAAAGTGTTTGCATGATCTTTTATCCCCTTATTCTTCCTATTTTCTTCTTATCTCCCTCCTTTCAATGCCAATATTTTTCAAATGAGGAAACAATACCTTCTACTTCTTCCCCTACTTACTCCTAAAAATGATACAATCTCACTTTGCCCCACACATTTTCTCTCAAAGGCCTGCAATGAACTTTTAAACTGATTCAGCAGTCAATTATCTGCCCATCGTCCTTGCTCTCCTGCCACATCTGACCTCTACCGCCACTAAACCATCCTCTGTGACAGGCTGTTGCTTCTCTTTCATCTTCTCTTTCATCTTTGCCTTCCCCTCCCACCCTGTGTGAACTTTTCCAAAAGTGCCAATCTTGGTGCTCTATGGTGACTTCTTCAGACTCAGAACTTCTAACTAGTGTTCCACTGATGATGGAACATCTTCTACACTCTCAACCCCTAACCCCTGTCCTGCTCCAAATCTCTAGCCCTCTTGCTCATTCATGTTTCACACTTGTGCTAAGTATGATTGTTTCCACTTGAATGTCTTTCTGGAATTTCAGACTTAGACCGCTCTAAAGTAAACTCATCATCTTCTGCCTCACATATAACATTTTCCTGATTTCTAATTGCTGCTAATGGTACTAACATTTGGCTTTGAAAATTTAGAATTCTCTCTGGCTCTTCCTTCTCCTTAATCCTTCCTATATAATAATTACTAAGCCTTTGTTTTCCTTCAATAGGTTTCTATCAATCCCATCCCCTCCACTCCCACATCATCACCTCACACCCTGAGGCAGCCTTAACGGCCTCCTACTTAGCCTTCTTTATTTTCAGTCCCTGGCCTTCCTTCCTATCTAGCCTATATAAAAGTTACCCACAAATCTTTCTGAAACATGTTCATAGATCACTTCTCTATTCTAAAACTTACAGTGACATTCCTTATTTTTTTCACATATCAAATCTAAACTATTTTCCCTAATATTCTGTACCCTCTGTGATATGGCTACTTCACCTTATCTAGCCAACCTTTCTTTCCACTGTTGCCTATATTCCAGTAGGGCTTTTCTTCTTCAGTGACCCACAAGTACAGCACACCCATTTCTACCAGCATCCTTCTCATAATTTCTTTCACATGGGATCTACTATCTACCTCTATAAATTCCATCTACTATTTAAAGCCCAAATCGAAAACCTTCTCTCTCCTCCATAAAACCTCTCATCTATGTATTCCATTATTCACAGATGCACTCCTGCTCTGAACTTCTACAGCTACATACATGAAGGATGTACTGTCTTGTAGAATTAGGACAGATTTTAACCTGGGCTAATGTGCTAGGTATGTCCACTACTAGGATGAGGGGCAGTCCTGGCTGTTACCCACCCTGAGGCTTCAGGCAAGGGACAAACTCTGTGGCTCTCCCTGAAAAACAATTGCCTCTACATCTTCATAAAATCATTTTTTCCCTTCATTTCATAATTTATTTATTGAATACCTACTGAAATTACAAAGAAAATAATGAATGCATTTTGTAATATTTGCAAAAGGGTTATAGAAGATTTAAGTTTACCATTGAAGTATCATTCAAGATTTATAAAAGCAGTCTATAAACACAGACTTTTCCGAAGATTTGATTTTGTTCCCACCCTGAGAAATTAATGACCCAAAAAAGGACAAGAGAAAAAATACGTATGTTTCATAACTTCTGTTGATTTATCAAATTTTTGAAGAGAAAAGAAGTTTTACATAGTTACTATTTAGTAGGAAGAAAGATCCACCTAAAATGCAAAACTTTCTATCAAAGCTCCCGCTGTTTTCTAAGATACAAACTTTAAACCCATATCCATTATAATGCACTACCATTAACCTGACATTTTATAATATCCTTTTATTTCCAAAAATCACAAAATGCTGTTATGATTTTGAAATTATTATAGCAAAGGAAATATTTCTTAAAAATAATAAAGAACCAGATGTCACAAAGGGGTTACTAATCCTATGAACTGCTGACTCGAGCACCCCCTAGTGTTGCTAACCATAAAGCAGCACTGCAGGCTCATCACAAATTTTAGAACACTGGAGAGAAATTTACAACCGAGGGGTGCCACTAACTAAAAGCACCTCTATGTGTCAAACACTGACCTAAGTGCTTTATAGAGCACTATCAAATGGACTGTCACAACACTGCACAGTATTACAATCCCTGCTTCACTACTGAAGAGACAGAAGCTGAGGAGCTGAGTAATGTGACCACAGTTAGGGTTGGTGGCAGAGACAGAGTAACATGTCCAGCTCAAGTTCTTAAACCTGGGTTTAGAATCACTGTATTAGAAACAATCCCTATTGTTATACAGTAGACCCTACCTGCCTATTTAAGGAACATGCTGCAGTATTTCTCTTTCCTCTTTGCTACACTGTCAGTTTTGCACTTGCTGTTGAACCCATCCACATATAAACATCTTTCTTACATCTCAAAATAAAAATCTGACTCCATTCTTCCTACTGAATACACCATTTCTTTCTCCGTTAAGCTGCCAAACTTGCAGCCTCCAATTCCTCTCCTCCATGCTCTTATGCCAACTCTGTTCAGACTCTGCCCCACCACTACTCCAAAACTTCTCTTGTTAAGTTTATCAATGACTCCAAATGAATCCAACACTTTCACCTGACTGACCCAGCAGCAACAATTCAGAACTAAGCTCTCTCCTCCATGATACACTTTCTTTGTTTGGCTTCCAGAATACCACATAAGCATTTCCTCCCTACCTTACTGGTATCTCCTCAGAACCTTAAAGCTGGTTTCTCCTACTCCCCCTAATCTTTTCTTACTGCCCCCACGGCTCAGTCCTTGGTCCTCTTCTATTTTTACATACTCTTCCTTGGTAATTGCATCGAATTACATACCATCTATATGCCAAAAGCTGCAAAATCTGTATCTCTAGCCCGGACTTCTCTCCTGAACCCCAGACTGATATACTGAACTAGATGGTTAAGTATCTCCATTCAGATGTCTTATGACACTTCAAAACCAACAGGTCCCAAACTGTACTCTAATCTTCCCCTCCATACCTCCAAATACACTTTCTGTCCCAGCAATGGCAGCTTCATCCAACAGTTGCTTAGGCTGAAAACCATAGAGTTCTTGTTAATCTTTCTTTATCTTCCCATTCATCAGGATATCCAACTGGCTCTCTCCTTCACAATATGCTCACAATCTGACACCTTCTCACCAGCTGCCCCCCTACACCTTGGTCTGAGCCATCTTCAAATTCTCACTGCATTGCTGCAATACCCTCTTGTCTCCCTGCTTCTCCCCTTCCCCCACATGGCCTCTTTTCAACAGAATAACTTGAATGATCCTTTTAAAACAGAAGTCAGATTTGTCATTACCCCATGAAAACACTACCATACCCCTTCTTTGCAATTCAAAGTCTCCACAGCAGCCATGGGTGATCTGGCTCCTGCTACTTTCTGACTTCATCTACTACTCCTCCCCTTATTCTGTACCAGCCACCTGGCCTCCTGGCTATTCCTCAAGCACACTGAACACATTCCCACCAAACAGGCTTTTCAAAAGTGTTGCCCCTGACTGGAATACTCTTCCTCATCCCCCATATATCCATATTCCTTATTTCCATCAATTCCTTCAAGTTTTTACCCAAAGTCCATCTCAGAGACTTATCCTGAGCACCATATTCAAACTGCAACTAGCCTCGCCTGTGGCACTCTTGCTCCACTGCTTTTTCTTCTTGGACATATCTTTGAACACACCATACCCTTAACTTACTATGTCTATTACATGTCTCCCCTTACCAGAAGGGTAAGCTCCAACAGGGCACAGATCTTTGACTTTTGCTTGACACTTACCAGGTGCTCAACTAGTAACGGCTGAAAGGAGAAATATGGTACATTGCTCTACTAGTGAAATGCCAAATAGCAGCCTTTCCCCAAGTTATCAATACCCAATGGTACGAGAAACAAGGCAGGCTCAGGTTTTCCACTAGGAAGTGTCAGCTGAGAGCCCTCGTATTTTCAAATATTCTCTAAGTTATTTGTGCCTATCTCTCAACCATGTACAAGACTGCGTGAACACTACATCTAAAAAGAACACACTGGGTGTAGGGAAAGTAGAGGCTGGGGAGGAAATTTTGGCTCCAGTAGTAATATGACCCAGAGAAGATCAAAAGTAGTGACAGGTTCTGGTGAAGTCTGGCAGCAATGATACAAATTTTAGACCACAAAAACTTAGATTTACCAATAAACTTCAGAATTCCAGTCTAAAAGATAAGATCAAAAGACAGAAGAGACCAGGAAGTCAGATGAATATATACATCCTTTATGCCCTGTTGTCCTTTCAACTCCATCCTTGAAGGAGGGAAACATTAAAATAAAACCTATTTTTTCCTATAAAAAAACAAAGCTATCACCTGTACAAAATCAGCAACAATGCTCTATCTTGTATCTGCTGAGCTCTATCTTGTATCTGCTGGTGGGGAGTGGGGACATTTCTTCCCAGTCTTGATGTTCCACCAGTAAGTTTCTGATCTCACTCCATTCTCATCCCTTCCTAGCTAAAGGATGTACACATTCTGCTCTGTTTCTCCACACGTTAAGTTTCTCAAGGGCAAGTGCTCATACACAGAAGCTTGAAATACTCCAGCACTGAGTGCAAGAAGTCGGTCTAATTCTGAGTTTCAATATTAAGAAGCCCACCTGTCCACAGATACATCACATTTTTCAATATTAGCCTCATTAATAATAAAAATGATATTCTGCCTTTTGGTTTGTTATATCTTTCCTCGTGTCACTCAAAATCAGTTTAAAGCACTGGCATGACGAAGGGGGCTTTTGACTGCTCCTCTAAAACTTTCTATGACCCTAGGACTCTAAGCTGATATGTGAAATCACCACTAGCCCAATTTTTTAACTGCCCAGCCTTCACACAGTGCCCTGCATATGGCAGATGCTGTTTTTTAACTGACTGAGCAGATAATGAATGTCTTCAAATACACAATTTACCTACCCTGTGTTGAAAAAAGGATGGATCAAGATATTTGTCAAATCGATCTTCAAATTTCACATCTGATTTTTTCCATTTCACCTAAAAAAAAAAATTTTTTTCACTTAAAAATAAAGGCCAGTAAACTAATTAATAAGCTGATAACAAAACTCTGAGCGAAATTAGGAAAGATTTACACACTTAAATGAGAAACTAGAGAAATGGTGGTAAGTTATTGCCAATTTGAGAAGCTGAAACACCTATGATAAAAATGTAACCAATTTTCCTCTCTGTATATTAACAAAACTTTCAACTTTACTTAGAGGAATCATTTCAGTTTTCAAGGACTATTAACTATTCCTGACTTATATACTCTTACCTGATAACTGTGGAAAGAACTGAATTACCCTAGGCGAATTAGAGTAAGAACCCGTCCATCTTTGACTTTAGATTATATTAGTTTTATTACAATAATCAAACTTCATTATAAGTTCAGTTACGTAAATATCATTTGCACTAGATATATATGCATAAGCTTAAAAAAAAACTTTCAAAAACTGGCTACTAGCAATGGACTCATTCTGTTTATCAGGGAAAAAACTGACAAAGAGAGAGGCTACCTACAGATTTTTCTTCTTTCCACTGTTTTTAATCCTAATGGAACAGAATTAACTTGCCAGTTTCAAAGAGCTCTGACAAGCTCTTAACTCTGCAGGAGTATCTTATTCCAACTGATAAAAAGCAAAACATGGTAATAATAAACTATATCCATCCAGCAATTTTCAATACAGCATCATCTCTATCTGCAACAGTAAAAAGGAAAGAGAAGCAACAAGGTATACTGCAATCTAAAAATGAAACCATGAAAATACATGGTTGGCTTAGCTCTAATTGCTCAGTTATAATGGTAAACTTTGCTGTAGCCAATGGTAAGTCTTGCAAATGCATAACTGTATCTAATACAGACCTGAAGCAAATCTCCCTGCCTTTAGGAGGTTTACTTACATTAAGGAAATACAGTTTTAATAATATTCTGTTGCACCCTATTTTCATTTAATAAAAAAAAAAACAAAACAAAACTTAATTTTTGCTATTAGGTCACAAATACTTCTTCCTATATACAATTATTTTAAATACTTACTGAATATGACATCTGGATTTTAGTATTGGGAACGAGTTTCACCTTTCCTTCACTAGTTAGATTAACATCAACAATTCGATTTCCATTAAAACCTATTTCGAGTTTTTTGTAGGTCCAAAGATAGTAATCTTCTCCATTTTCATCGGCTTCACCAACAATACCTAAAAACAAGTAACACTTTATACAAGGTAATATCACTTCATGTTCAAAATATGGTAGAAGCTAAAAGCCCATTAAAAAGTTTTTATACAAAGGATAGTGGAAGGGGAGGTGGGTGGGGAGAGGGGGTGAATGGGTGATGGGCACTGAGGGGGGCACTTGACGGGATGAGCACTGGGCGTTACACTATATGTTGGCAAATCTAACTCCAATAAAAAAATATACAAAAAAATAAAAATAAATAAATAAATTTATAAACAAGCAATATTATTATTATTATTCATGGTTAGAAAAGAGCAAAAGTATAGGCTGGACTCTTTAACTACTTGGCAAACATAAACCATGCTCACACCATGAACAGCTCAGCATAATCTATCGCTAATTCGATCCTCAAAGTTCATGTTTTCTCATGAGTTTCACCTTCATTGTAATAATTATCACCTTATGTGTGTATTTTTCCTAATACCTGAAAATTTCAGGGAAGTACGGTCACCATCTGGCACAGTCATTCAGTTAGTACTGGTCAAACTAAAATCAAAACCCAAGGTCTCCAGAGGCCCAGTCCAATACTTTCTCTAATAACCTAAGATCTACACATTCCTAAGCAAGCTGCACATATGTGTACCGGTACCAGAACTTAAAATGCCTGCTCCTTATGATTCAAGTACTGGACCTATCCTTGGGAAAACATCAAAACAAAAGGAATATTGAAAATAAATGTTAATGAGGCACTAGTTTAAAATGATCATTTTGTTTTGGGCTTTTTCTTAAGATTTTTAATTATTCATATGAGAGCGAGTGAGCATGGAGGAGTTGGTGAGAGGGAGGAGCAGGGAGTCTAATACAGGGCTTAGGTGGGATCCTGGGATCATAACCTGAGCACAGGCAGACACTTAATCAACTGAGCCACCCAGGTACCCTAAGATGATCATTTTGTTCCCAATTTGAGGCACTGAAAGAAGACCCAAACAGTGTCAGGACAACAGGTGGTACCTGAGGATCTACTCTAAGCCCTCATACTGGGATCCCTGGGTGGCGCAGCGGTTTGGCGCCTGCCTTTGGCCCAGGGCGCGATTCTGGAGACCCAGGATCGAATCCCACGTCAGGCTCCCGGTGCATGGAGCCTGCTTCTCCCTCTGCCTATGTCTCTGCCTCTCTCTCTCTCTCTCTCTGTGTGTGACTATGATAAATAAAAAAAAAAAAAATAAAAATAAAAAATAAAATAAAAAAAATAAATAAAAAAAAAAAAAGCCCTCATACTGACAGCTACTTATCTGATGCTCCCTACCCAAACCTATATACTTCCCAAGAGCCTTTATACTAAAAGTGACTTTTTAGGGCCTTCCCTCTATGGTCAATGCATCTCATTAAAGTTTTGGAGGGAAAAAAAAGATCATTTCTTATTAAGGATTATTTGCTTATTAACCAAAGTTCTCTCAAACTGATAGAAATTCAAGGAATACAGTTTCATTGTGTTTGGGATTGCAGAGAGATAATGAAATTCTTCTGATAATTAATTTCATCACGGTTTATTTACCTATCTATAATGAAAATTCTGGGGGTAAAGACACAATTACACCAAATAAGAAGCTATTTTCTAATGGGCTTTTAAAAGATACGGAAACATTTACCTCAAAAAAGGTCAAATAAGAATTTTTTTCTGACGAGAATTCCCATAGTTCAGACATTCTTGGACATCCAAATGTACTGTCCTAAACATGGTAGACCCTAGAATCCTACGGCTATAAAAGATTTATTTTAGGGCAGGAAAGCACAGTTGCCATGTTGACCCACAGAAATGACTGAAAAAAGACTAATAAGGTTCCAGACAAGAAACCCAAAAGCAATGGAAAAGAACATGAGAGAAACCTGCTTTCTCACCAAAAGAAGAAGAAAGCTTAACTAATGGGTTCTCCTGAACTACAGGCTCAGAAATCTTGAGTGAATATTCAGCACATCTTCTTGTTACCCTCAGAGCTGATGACAAAAATGTCTGTGTTAATGTAATACTAATTATAGTCATTTATATGAAATGCCTACTATTTACACCTAATTAACATGCAACAGAGTAGCAGTGATGCATACAATTATATCTTGAGATTGACTTTCTTAAAAATTTCATCTTAGTACTACATTAAACTCTGGTCTGATATGTTCAGTATTTCAGTTTGCTGCTCACGAATATAGTAGTCTGCTAACAATTTTAAGAATTAGAATATTCATTATATATAAGAACAGGTGTCCAAAGGGAGGGGAAAAAAAAAAAAACTAAGAGAATAATATGATCAAACATGCTGGCAATGATAGTTGGCTGTGCTTTGCATTTAAAATAATTTAATCAGATTCTTAACAAGTTCACCATCTTCATGCAGCCAAACCAGCTATGGGACTCTCCCTACCCAGTCATTAGTACACATCTGGCAGAGCTCTGTGCCTTGCAAGCTGTTACCCATATGAGATGCAAAAGGACAAAGAGCAGCTGTGGTCCCAAATGCCCTGCCAGTTGCAATAAGTACACAACTACTCAGGTTTCTTCCCCCTCTTTAGAATATTCACTTATTTTATACTGATGTGCTATACACTAACTCACTTCAACATGAATTCCTTTATGTAATATTGTTCTCCTGCAAGCTACATGTAAATATATCCTTTAAAAAAAACAACTAAAATAATTTAATCAAGTCCACACAAAGTTTGGATTTTTTTTAAGATTCTGTTTATATTAAAAAAATGTTTTTAAATAAAGATTTTATTTATTTATTCATGAGAGGCACAGAGAGAGGCAGAGACATAAACAGAGGGAGAAGCAGGCTCCATGCAGGAAGCCTGATGTGGGACTTGATCCTGGAACTCCAGGATCATGCCCTGGGCCAAAGGCGGATACTCAACCACTGAACCACCCAGGTGCCCCAAATTTGGATTCTGCATAGGTTTGTATTGGCTATGCCATAGCTCTTCTCCATTAATAGAGATAAGAGCTAAAACATTAAAAATTTTTAGGGATGCCTGAATGACTCAGTCAGTAGAGCACATGACTGTAGATGCTGGGGTTGTTAAGTCTGACCCCTTGCTGGATGTAGAAATTATTTAAAAATAAAAATCTTTAAAAAAATTTTTTTAAACATATGCTGTTTTGGAAAATAACATAGGAACAAGTGAAACAAGTAATTCAAGAGGCTGTGTTATCTAAAAACCATACTATCATGAAAGAAAGTATGAAAGAAAGCCAAAATAAAACGCCAAAATCCTATTTAGTTCCTTTGATTGTATTTGATAGAATAACCCAAAATAAGATATGAGAAAAATGGGGACAGGGAGGATATTCCAAATTATTCAAAATACCTTTTAATTCTTTGAATCTGAAGTTATACTATATAAAAGTTATATTTTAGGGAGTTTCAAATAAGGTTTGCAATGTTAAAACTGCTTCAAGTAACAGGGGACCATAAAATTGGTATTAAAATCATTCTGTGGAACAGAATGAACATATTAACTGATTCAGTGTACAATCAATCACCTTAAGAGTCATTACATAAGTCATGCTTATTATGCAAATATTCCCAAACTTTAAATATAACATACAATACCTACCCCATATTGGTAAGTCATCTATGTACATCTGGTACCAGTAGTGATTTTTGATAGCATACACAAATGCATCTCTCTTCTCTTTATCTAAGTCAATTTCACAGTAAGTGGCTGGCATCACATCCTCTGCATAAGATAAAAATTGCAAATTAGCACACTGGTTTATAAAATAGTTATAGGAAAAATAATAAAAGAAAAAGCCAACATTTCCTGAAGTTAAAGTCTGTATTCATAATAGTTGAATCTGGGTGATAAATATATGAGAGTTCAGTATATAATTCTTTCCTTTTTTATGTATGTTTTAAGATTTTATTCAAAATAAAAGAATTTAACTATCTTCATTTTCAATGATTATCACATTACACGAAGAAATTATCCTTTTTGTAAAGAAAATTATATAAGAACATTTACAAAATAATCTTTAAATGAATAATTTGGTTTAAAAAACAAAAATTAAAAAAGCTTAAAACACGTTAGAAAGTTTTCATTGAACATATACAAAACTTAAAAATATGATCCTCAAGAGAGCAACTTCTAGCTAAAAGACCTCTGAGATAAACATTCATTTTAACATTCTTGGAAATATAAGTCACTAGAGGCCAGAGATTCTCTGAGGAATCCCAGTGACTATTCATAATTAGGAAGATTAAAATACAAACCTCTATCTAGCAGGTGTCACTGTTCATAAATTACCCAAAGGCCCCCTAGAGATGAGTCATTTCTACTCTTGACTGCTTTCAAAAATACTGCTACCACAATATTGTTCAGACGGTCTCTGACCTATAAACCTTTCAAAAATGTGCTTTCAAATTGAGCTTATAAATAAGTACTAGGGATGCAATGTATAACATGATGACTATAGCTAACACTACTACATGATATATAGGAAGGTCTTTAAGAGTAAATCCTAAGAATTCTCATCACAAGGAAGAACTTCTTGTCTTCCCTCTTTCTTCTTTTTTTTTTTTTTTTTTTGGTTTTATTTATTTGACAGAGAATGAGAGACAGAGACAGAGATTACCAGCAGGCAGAGCAGCAGGGAGAGGGGAGGAGGAGAGGTAAGGGGTGGGGGATGGGAAGGAGGAGGAGAAGGAGAGGGAGGAGGCTCCCCACTGAGCAGAGCCCATTGTGGAGCCAGATCCTAGGACCCTGGGATCATGACCTGAGCTGAAGGCAGATGTTTAACCATGTGAGCCACCCAGGCATCCACCTTCTTTTCTTTCTACCTATTTGTGGTAATCACAAATTTTCGCAATATGTGAAATCAAACCATCATGCTGCTGTATGCCTTAAGCTTATACAGTGATATGTCATTATTTCTCAACAAAACTGGGGGAAAAAAGTGCTTATGGTCATTGGTTTCCAAATAAAACAAAACCCAAAAAACATATAAACACTCTAGATGTCCACTGAAATTATTAAATTGTTTTTGAATATTACTTAGGCAATTAGAATAAAAGAGATATCTTTAGGGCAGCCCCGGTGGCTCAGCGGTTTAGCGCCGCCTTTGGCCCAGGGCCTGATCCTGCAGACCCAGGATCGAGTCCCACATCGGGCTCCCTGCATGAAGCCTGCTTCTCCCTCTGCCTGTGTCTCTGCCTCTCTCTCTCTCTCTCTCTGTCTCCCATGAATGAATAAATAAAATCTTTAAAAAAATAAAATAAAATAAAAATAAATAAAAATAAAGAGATATCTTTATAACAACAAAAAAAGCACAAAAAAAGTTTAAGTTCTCCTGTACTGTATTATTGGTTTTTTAGAATTTGAAATACAATTCCCCCAAGAAACAATATTAAATTTCTTAAATGTTAATTAAAACTTCTCAAACATAAATAGCAGCTGAACCATAATTATTGGCCAGCTACAATGTTATGGTTTCCAGGAGAAATAGCAATCTGAGTTAGAACTCCAGACACTAGCAACATGTCGCCCCCATCCTCAACAAAAGAGAAGAGCTTCCCCTTATTGTAAGTCAGCTCAGAGTGGGTACCCCAAAACCACAACACTCAAGATGGCAGGAAAACATGGAAGTCCCATAAAGGAGGGATAGAGAAATACTCTCAAAATAGAAGAAAACTGCTTTCTTGTCTCCAAAAACAATGGGTCCCATAGAGATTTCCTTTCTATCAAGGCCCTTTTGGGGAGTGAGGAATTTAGGATTTTCAAAATGGCAAAAACTGAGGCTAAGCAGAGAAGGGAGGGACAGTGAGGCCATGTAGTGGCTATAAAGGGTTCCTCCAACAGAAGCTAGATCTCGTAGCAAGAGATCCCCATATGGGATTTCCATGGAGTGTGATAATGCACAAAGGGCAGCTGGCAACTACAGCAACCATGGGATAAAAAGAAGCACAGAAACATCCAGGCTTGGGTAGTAGCAACAAAGGGCTATGGGAAACCTCATAGCAAAACACTGCAAAGCCACCAAACTTCTTGCCGTTAAAATCAGACATTCACTGACAATCACCATTAACAGTGTGGTAGTTACATGTATGAAATTCTGAGATATACAATATGGCATTGACCTGCATAAAGCTTTTAAGATTCCTCACAGTATGTACTGTAGTTCAGCTCTCTTGCCCATCTATCATCCTCTCTCCCTTTACTCGAGTCAAATTCAATTACCTGCAGTTCCCACACATCTCAGCCTCTGAGCTTTTTCTGCCTATGCTGGAAAGTCCACCACAAATGTCCATCCTAAAACATTTCCCATTCCACTACCCTCTCCTCCACAGAGTAATCCTTGATTCTGCACCCCTCAACACCTCTCAAATCCCACAGCTTCTCCCTTTCTCTGAAAGTCTATGGCTTTCTCTACATACCTCCCTATGGTACCTAGGTCTATACCACTTTAACCTCATAACCTCATACCAGTATCTTAGCTCCTCAAAAAGATCATCAGACCTTGAGACCTATGTCTATATAGATTACATCCTTTTTACCCCCCGTTATGCCTATTTCGGTACCCTGCACAGAACAGGCACTAAACAAATAAAATATTTAGCAAATTTTAAGAGCACGATTTCCCATTTATTTGGCAAATGAAAACACAAAGTATATGATAGTATGCACATATACAAGCATCTGTGTATGATTAGGGGACATGCATGCATGTATGCACGTGTGTGTATGAGAAAATGCCAATATAAACAAATGAAATTCTTCAGCAGAGTTATCTCAGAATGATTCACAAGGAGGTCTTGAAGAATATCTTTCACTGATGTAAAATCTAGTAAAGAAACATGGTCAGGGCAGCCCGGGTGGCTCAGAGGTTTAGCGCTGCCTTCAGCCCAGGGCCTGATCCTGGGGACCCGGGATCGAGTCCCAGGTCGGGCTCCCTGCGTGGAGCCTGCTCCTCCCTCTGCCTGTGTCTCTCTCTGCCTCTCTCTCTCTCTCCCTCTCTCTGTCTCTGTGTCTCTCATGAATAAATAAATAAAATCTTCAACAACAACAACAAAAAAAAGAAACATGGTCAAAGGGAAAACCTATCTTTATGGCAGGCTGTAAAAAGGACCTTGGTTGATCATATTTTAATGAAATTCCTCTTGCAGGCATGTGGGCAAATACAAACATCACAAATAATTGAAGAGTATGGTTGTTCAACTAAAATAGCACTTCTCTCAGGAGTGAGCCGCTCTAAAGATAACTAATGTAATGTGCCTGAATATACCAATTCATTATTCAGCATTCTATAGAACTGGAAAATGATCTGAAAAAAACACCGTAAATCACTGCTTTAAAATTATAAAAGGGTGTATCTTTCTCAGATGAAATACACACCTATGAATTCTAAAGAGGATACAATTAAGATTTCACCAATGTAAATACATTACCTGGGGGGAAAAAACAAAACCAAAGGTATATAACAACAACTGTTAATACTGATTTTCAACCAGAAAGCAAGAGTAGATCCTGGAAACTACCACCAATAAGTCACCAATCCACAACAATACTCCAGACTAACAACTGGATAGTGAAAACAATGAAAAAAAACAAGTGAAATTATAGTGGTAATAATTTGAGTTCTCTAAGAACATACCATGCCTAGTGTTTTTAGCCTTCTCTTTTGATAGCATTACCAAGCTGGAAATCACAAATGCTCTACTTCACTTCAAATTAGTTGGCAGTTTTTCATAAAGTCACTATACAAAAATTTATAAAGAAATAGGCAGAAACCTGAGTTTTAGTTTGGGTTCTACTATTTATTAGCTATGTGAATAAAAGCAAGTCATTTAACCTCTATGAGCCTCAGATCCCTCAGCTTTAAAACAGAGATAATATCTATGCTATCTCCTTCCAAGAGTTGTCTTAAGGATTAAAAGGGTCAATATATTCACAGACAGTATTAAGTTGCCTTGGGCTATACATCCCTTTAAGAATCCAAAGAAAGTAATATCTCCTTTGCCCCTCAAAAAAAGCACATTCACACAAAACTAAGTGTATAATTTCAGAGAACCCATGGATCCCTGAAGCCAGAGCTTCTGGTTCAACTTTGTACATCCAGAGCCTACCATGGTGCTGGAAAGCAGTAAACACTCAAAAACTGCTGAATGAAAAAAAAAATGGACTGGAAAATCTGATTTAGTGATTTTAATCAAGCAATATAAACCAACCTATCTGCAATTTAAGCTGTACATTTTTTTTTAGATGACTAGAAACATGTATCTAGGCAACATGTATCAAAAACTGCCTTAAAAAGGTTTACATCCTTTGATTCAATAATTCCATTTCCAAGAATTTATACTAATAAAAGACTCAGACACATTAAAATACGTATGTGCTAGGATAGCCAAACATGTTATTTCCAATAGGAAAAAAAAGCAAGGAAGGAAGGGAGGAAAAAAGGAAGGAAGGAAAATAATCAGAATATCTTATAATTAGGAAATGGGGAAAATTACAATATTCAGGTTCTACAATATTATATAAACACATTTTTTTAATTTTATAAACAATTTTTTTTTTAAATTAACAATATGAAGACAGGCTCATAAGATGTTTTAAAAAGAGTAAAAACTGGGCAGCCCCAGTGGCGCAGCGGTTTGGTGCTGCCTACAGCCTGGGGTATGATCCTGGAGACCCGGGATCGAGTCCCACATCAGGCTCCCTGCATGGAGCCTGCTTCTCCCTCTGCCTGTGTCTCTGCCTCTCTCTCTGTGCTTATGAATAAATAAATAAAATCTTAAAAAAAAAAAAAAGAAAAAAGAAAAAGAAAAAGAGTAAAAACTAATTTATAACTTATTATAAGAATAAGTACTAAACACTATATGTTACATAAATTTTTTGAAATCACATATCTAATAACATGAACCCAATTTTTAAAAACTCTAAATTATGTGGATGAATGTAAAGAAAGAAGGACGGAAGAAAATGTTAGTAGTAATCACAACCAGGTGACTTTTATTTTCTTTACATTTCTCTGTAGTTTCTAAATTTTTTACACTGATCCTACATCACCACATCAAAATCAGAAAAAAATATATATACATATACATCCTTTTGGGGAAAAAAAGGTATCAATCTGGAAGTAGAACAATGTTATCAATGGCTTGGATAAGAATTTCTAAAAAGCCATGCTATTCAACTTTGTAGTTAGCACAAGGTTTAAGGAACTGCAAACATCAAGAATTCAAAATACCCAGACTGAAGATTCAATACCAGATTCAAATTATTTGATCCAGCTAAAACACTTTGGTTGAAACTAGGAGGACAAAATATGGCACAGAGTTCCCAGACTTCCAATTAAACAAGGCAGATTAACCACAAGTATGTGGTCTTTCCCCTCCTGAAACTCCATTAAAATGTCTCTAATAAAGTAATAAAAAGGATGTAGTACACAAGGACAAAAAGACAGTAAGAAAAGGTTTCAACATATTTTTAGAAAATTGAAAATGGAGAAAAGATGGCAAATGACCAACAAAGCAAAGGAAACCAAAACAGAAGGGGGTTGATGTCACAGAACATAAGAGATACTTGAGTCACTCAGGAAGGCATCACACACATCAAAAAGTAGGGGACAAATCTAGGGCTGAACACATCGGGGAACTGTGTAAAAAAAATACGTTTATGCGGGCAGTCCTGGTGGCACAGCGGTTTAGCGCTGCCTACAGCCCGGGGTGTGATCCTGGAGGCCCCAGACCAAGTCCCACATCGGGCTCCCTGCATGGAGCCTACTTCTCCCCCTGCCTGTGTCTCTGTCTCTGTCTCTCTCTCTCTGAATAAATAAATAAATAAATCTTAAAAAAAAAAAAAGTTTATGGAAGGCTTGGATGTCCAAGTTCTTCTCTACCCTCCACAAAGCTAGATAAATAACCTCAATTCCCTCCTCCACTAGACCAGAGGCACCTTCTCCTATAGAACTCCACCATAGAAGCTGCAGAATTAGGGGAAGCAGGGAGAGCTGAAAACAGGGAGAGGAGATAAACTTAAGCAAAAAATCTTTAGGCTAAATGAAAGGACCTGCCACTTCCCCAGCCCTTTCCCCACCTTTGGCAATCAGGCCTTTACCACCAGACAGGTATCTGGAGGAAAACATTACATAGTGGTTAAAAGCTCAAACTCTAGGACTGTGCTCCCTAGGTTCAAATCCTTACTGTCACCTTCCATTTGTCAACCCTTGGACAAGTTACTTAACCTATGGGCCCCAACTTCTCACCTGAAAAATAAGGATAATACACCTCATAATGTTGAGGATGAAAAATCATCAAGAATGAGAATCATTGAATTCGAAATATTTAAGACTCTAAGCAGCCCTTGGCATTTCTCTCTACCTGCAGTACTCTCAACTTACCACTTCACTCCAGAGAAGCAGAAGAAATACTTAAGAAATAATTTCATAAAAAAAAGAAATAATTTCATCCCTCTGTTAAGTTGGGATATTAGAGGAAAAGAAAATTCAAAAGAGGATCAACAGAATAAATGGGAGAAATGAATCCTTTAAGAGTTATCAGTTTTTCAACAATATTTTTCATTATACTGCAAGAATTCTCAAATGAAGGGAAATGGGAGTGGATAGTGACCTCCCCCGGTTAGGAACTACTATTCCAGATCATCTAAAAATCATAGTAAACCAGTTATCTAAAGAGCAGCTAGGCACAAACTGCCCAGATGCTACACAATTTATTAAGAGCTTATAATGTCTTAAAAGCTAAAGATGCAAGAGAGTAAGCAAGAATGCCACTATCCCTGCCCTAGAAGAATGAACTAAAGTACCCCGTGGTCTAGTGCAACAGCCTGAGGATAAATCAAATCCTAATTTAACATTTCATAATTGCTAATGACAAATTAAGTTGGAACTAGAGACCCACATTATGTGCTATTAGTATCCATATCAATGACCATTTTTAAAATGTAAACTATGTATCAGAAACTTTGATAAATGATCCACATAAATTACCTTATTTAAATCAAATAACAATTCTATCAAATAGATATTATTTCCCTCATTTCAGATGAGGAAAATGAGATCAAAGAGGTAGAATAATTTGCCCATAACTACACGGGAAGGCAGAGCTGGCAATGGGACACATCAAGTCTCTTGCTGTGCTTTTTTCCACAACAGTAAGGTTCCAAGAGGTACCCTCTAAAATCACAGGATAATGAATTCAGGCCTGGTTCAAAGATACTCCATTTAATTCTGTCCTTCTCTTTTTTATTTTCCCTAAATGTCCTCAATTTAGTATTTTGCCTAGTGGTAGTATATAACATTAGGGGGAAAAAAGTTGTATGTAAAATCTCAAGTAAGAGGCATCCTACATTAGACTATTACTAAGACTATTACTATAAAAAAATAAAATAAAAAATAAATTAAAAAATAAAATAATAAAATAAAAAATAATAAAAAATAAAAATAAATAAAAAATAAAAAAAAAAACTATTACTAGTTTCGGTGATCCCTGGGTGGCTCAGTGGTTTGGCGCCTGCCTTTGGCCCAGGGCACAATCCTGGAGTCCCGGGATTGAGTTCCGCATCGGGCTCCCGGCATGGAGCCTGCTTCTCCCTCTGCCTGTGTCTCTGCCTCTCTCTCTCTCTCTCTCTCTCTCTCTCTCTCTCTGTGTCTATCATAAATAAATAAATACATACATACATACTATTATTAGTTCCCTAAAAATATATTTAGTGACCTTCATTTCATGAAATACCAATCCATTTAGCCTGACAGAACCTACTAAATTTTTAAAAAGGTGTATGTGTATATCTATGTGCACATGTGTGTATGAATGTGTGTGTGTATATATTTTTTTCTAGTTTAAAAATATTTCCAAAATGTTGCTTTCTTATGCCTTCAGAAGAACCTTTAAAAATTAAATACATGAGAGATTAAAAGATTAATAATATAAATATTTCTATAATTCACACAGGGACAGAAGATTATAGTTTCCATGGCATTATCAGTATGCTGTGATATGCCTTGGGCAAATCACTTCATCTCTGGGCCTTACTAAGGGGAAGTCAAATGACACAATATCTAAGGTGCATCCAACCTTTAAAATTCTATGATAGTATAAATAACCAGGAAACCTCATAAAACATTTTTCAAAGCATGACCAACTATGCCTCTGAACAGGGCAAGCAAGGGACTATAGCAGAAAGAGAAATGTAATCAGCATTTACTTTTTCATCTGGACCACTTAATTTAGCAGCTCCCTTAGCAGCATATCTGCGTTGGAGGTATAGAGCTAACAAGACTCCGAAGAACCGCCAACTCTTGGGGAATAACACCTGGCCAGCTCTTGTTCTTTTCATCTAATGTTGCTCAGTCAGAAAGTAAAATAAACCCCACTTTTATAGTCTATGAAAACTCTTTCCCTCTATCTAAACAATCTTTCCATTTCAGCCTCAAGTAACTAATAAAAAAAAAGGTGAAGACAGCTGAATGATTACTCTTCTTTAGTAAACAGGGCAAGGATTTCAAAAAGTGATGAAATCTGTCCATAGTAGGACTCAGAGTTTTTGCCTATTCGCTCTCTCTGGTTCCTCTTTAGTAAACTAGAAATGTGTACCAAACATGAAAAAGGAGAAAGTTATGTGAATAAACATAGGACTGAGGTTCTCAAAGATCCCACACACTAGTCTAAGCTTTCCTCTTACTTGCACTTAAATATTTAGGTTACCTGATTAAATTAAAACACAAGCCTCAGGGCATGTTTATAATAATTTATAAAGTTACAGCCCAGGCCACTGTGGTTTAAAGTCACAACTTAATTTTATAATTAAGCCTCAAAGAATATAGTGGTGAAGCAGAGCAGGGGAGAAGAATGCAAAAATATATACTGATTTTCCATAATAGTAACAAAAAATACTATAAAAACAAGAATAAAATTTAACCAAGCAAAATTAAGCATTATCTTTAATATATTATTTTAAAATATCTCAATTCAGGGTGTCTGGTTGGCTCAGTGGGTTATGTACATGTCTGCCTTTGGCTCAGGTATGGTCCTGAGGTCTTAGGATCAAGTCTCATGTCCGGCTCTCTGCTCAGTAGAAAGTCTGCTTCTCCCTCTCCCTCAGGCCCTATCCCCGCTCATGCTCTCTCTCTGGATGGCATGTTCTCTCTCAAATAAATAAATAAAATCTTTAAAAATAAATAAATAAAATATCTCAATTCACATCCTCCTTTCAAAAGTACAAAAATACCAGAAGTCAGTTACTATTCATTTTACACTTATAGACAATGAAGTCAAAATCAGAGTAAAGAACTTCAGTAAAATCAATACAGTAAAAGAAACAGGATTAAAATTCAAAGCTCCTGATTACAAGATCCAAGTTCTATTCAAAAATCAAGATGCCTAATCAAAGATCCTGTAAAAATTCAATTACTCAGGCTTCTGCTCACTGAGTTAAAAATGTCTATGCAGGAAATACACTCTCTGGCAAACTTTACAGAGGAAAATTAAAAGTTTAAACACAGTTACAGGGCCTGATAGAATACATACCAACATAATAAATTGATCAGGATTTTTTCCAATTTTAACAAGTCTTTGACTTAAAAAATTTTAAAACCACACTATCTTATAGGAATTGAGAGAGTAAATTAATGCACACTGATTAATACATTCCAAGCCAGTGGTACAAGTGTGGATCTGAGGCTTTACACAAAATGTTTAAGTATCTATCCATATACTATCTATCCACCTGCATCTCCAGAATTTATGAATCTATGAAGGTCTTCCCCAACCACATATATCCAATCATAGAAGGTTTACTAGAAATGACTTTTCAGAAAGAAATAGGTTAGGGGAAGTAGAGTTTTATTAACAATTATTTATTTTATTATTTCGCAAATATTCAAAATAATTCTTCATTACTAACATACTTTTCTAAATACAATTCACTTAAGTTGTAGATTAAAACATTTTTTTTTTTTTAATCTAGAGCCATGATTCTCTAGGACCAATCAGCAATGTCTGAAGATAGTTTTGGTTTTAACAACTGGAGGGTGCTACTGGCATCTACTGGGTGGAGGCCAAAAACTCTGCTAAAGGGATCCCTGGGTGGCACAGCGGTTTGGCACCTGCCTTTGGCCCAGGGCGCGATCCTGGAGACCCGGGATCGAATCCCACATCGGGCTCCCGGTGCATGGAGCCTGCTTCTCCCTCTGCCTGTGTCTCTGTGCCTCTCTCTCTCTCTGTGACTATCATAAATAAATAAAAATTAAAAAAAAAAAAAAACTCTGCTAAATATCCTACAATGTACAGCATGGCCTCCCACAAAGAAGAATCATATGGTCCCAATGTTGATAGTGCCAAGCTTGAGAAACCCTGATCTACAATCTAACTTGTATTATATGGACTATTAAGGTTTACTTACCTTTGAATTTAATATCCAGGCCACTAAATTCCAATTCAACTCCTTGAAGTGCTTCTCCCAGAGTTTCATGGTAATGACTGATACTTTTTTTTGACCCCACACAGAATGGAAGTGAAAAGTACTTATATGTTTCTTGGCGATTATGGTAGGGCCCAACAGTATTCATCCACAAGACAACTTCTTCTTTATCTTGATACTGAGACAGAAAAGCAAATCATAATATGTTTTTTAAAAAACTTACTTCAAATTAAGGAAATATTTGTTATTTGTGCTAAACAATAGTGTATTGTCTGAGAAACTATAAAATAAAATACTGGAAATCTATTTTAATCTGATGATCAATGTCCACATCTTAAAAAAGACACTTGGTGATTTTTATGCTTATAGGCAATGAAGTCAAAATTAGAAATCAAGACCCTGAGATCAAGAGTCAGACACATAACAGGCACCCCAACACTTGGTGAATTTTAAAATTGTATCTTCTGATTGTGGTCTCAAACAGATCCACCTTTTCTTAAGCCTAATTTACCAAAGGTATTGTTTAAACAAAGTCCAATAGCACATCAAATAATGATGAACCCAGAACCAACATTATGCACCATGCTAATATGGAAATGGAAGGAGGAAAGAAAATCAATAGCTTATCTAGAACCTCATGGTAATCATTAGAAACTAAAAAATCTAGTGTTGCAGCAAGGGCAAATAAAAGTTCATCTCCTGTCTAATCTTTTCCATGGCCATTGGTCAAAGGACTAGACAGGAGAGAAATGACTAAACAAGAGAAAGCCATACTACGAAATCTTCACAGTCCATTCAAGCCACCATTCTATCTTCCCCCCCTTTTATTAGCCTGAAAGACATACACTGTATACATATTTCTTTGAAAAAATAACTGGCTCTCCCCTTCAGTAAATACTGTATGTAGCTAAATCTGGAGTGTGGTCCAATGACTTTGGTTAGATGACTTCACCTTTCCAGCATGCCAAAGATTACTAAGATCTCAAGTTTAAAATTCCAATGATTCTATGAAAAGTAATTACCCAAATAATTTTAAAACTCGTAATCCTAATTAGCAACATAAATTGAAGAGACCATTGGATACAATTTAAGTCAACTACTAGTGCAGAAGTTAAATCACTGAACAATTATTTACGGAGTGCCTGCCATATTCCAATAATTATGTTTGTAACTGAGGATACAAACATGTTCCCTTCCCTATTGGAGCTCAGAGCCTAAAGGGAAAGATGGATACTGAACTAACAATTATATATAATAAAGTAAGGTGCTATGGAGCATATAACAAAGGAAGCTATCCAACTAACCAAAACTACCAAATTCCTACCTTCAGTCCTCCATCTAAAACTAATATACAAACATTTATCAAAATCCAACCTCTCTGGACAGCCCAGGTGGCTCAGTGGTTTAGTGCCGCCTTCCGCCCGGGGCGTGATCCCGAAGACACAGGATCGAGTCCCACGTCAGGCTTCCTGCATGGAGCCTACTTCTCCCTCTGCCTGTGTCTCTGCCTCTCTCTCTCTCTGTCTCTGTCTCTCAAGAATAAATAAAATCTTTAAAAAAAAAAAATCCAACCTCTCCAAAAACATTACTCATCCCACCCAAATCTAGCCTTTCATCTTTGTTTTTCTAATGGTACCACCATTCTCTCAGGAGACTCAAACCCCAAGTCCCTCTGTATTCCCAAAAACTTTGACTTGTCTACCTCTACCCAAAGCATCTACCTCTTCCTATTGATTCACACCACTGGCACCCTAAGAGCATTACCTCATCTTCAAATAAGATAAATGTCTCACTGCTCAAATAAGACATCACCCAGGTCATTAAGAAAATAACAATCTTACTTTTTGAATATATGAGACAAATACCAAGCACAACTTAGGTGTTAAGGATACACAGGTGACCCTTGAACAATGCAGGGTTAGGGTTACCAACCCCCCTGCAGTCAAAAATCAATATGTAACTTTTGACTCTCCAAAAACTTTACTAATAGCCTACTGTTGACCAGAAGCCTTATCGGCAACATAAACAGTTATTAACATATTTTGTATGTTATATATATTATATGCTATATTCTTACAATAAAGTAAGTTAGAGAAAATGTTAAGAAAATGTTAAGGAAAATACATTTTATCATACTGTACTGTACTTATGGGGAAAAAAATTCTGCTTGTAAGTGGACCTATGCAGTTCAAACTCATGTTGTTCAAGGGTCAATGCACAGATAATTAAAATGCTGTCTTTTCCCTTAAGAAGTTCACAATCCATAATGGAGCCAGACAAGTAAATGATTAATGATGAAAAAATAAGTGTTAAAATTAAGGTAATAAAGAGCTATTGTAGCAACAGTAAAGGAATGATTAGTTCTGCCTTGGCAGAGAAGAGTCAGAATGAATAACAATATAGGAAATCATAAGCTGTTTCAAGTGAATTCAGAAAAACAGTTGATAATCTTCATGTATGAAGGAATTAATCAAAGGTCTGAATATATCATACATCTCTATTCAGCTGACAGAAAGCTATATATGCCACCACTCTTCCATTCAATGTTCATGGTCACATAGCACTAATTAATCAAGGTACCCCTTTCTGCTAAATATAGAGATGGATATACCATAGGAATTCTCAAAGCAGTGAGCTAAACCAATCAAGTATCAACTGACAAACGTTGGTATTAGAAATGAAACCTGCCTGTTAGGCAGAAAACTCTCTGTACACAAAAAGTCATTAATAAATATGATGGGAAAACACCGGAAAATGCTGACATGTAAAGTTCATTAGGAACTTACTAAAAAAGAAAAAGTTTGAGGTATGTGTACTGGCTAATATGTGCACTGATTGCAATAGTAGCCTTTGAGAGAAAAAAGGGGAGGTAACAAAATACATCCACTTAAGATGAGAATGCTGAACAAGAGGATCTATCAATGAGGACCTTGTCATTAATCGTGCTAAGTCTGCAGCAATGTTTAAATGTTACTTGTAAAAATAAGCACAAAAACACTTTCTATAAATTCCAATACTCATAATTACTTTAAAAATAGACAAAAACTTGAACATAAATACTTGTTAAAATAGGGCATTCATTTATTTCATACAAACAAACAAGGCTAAAATAACCGAAGGGTCACAGTTTACATTAAACTACACATTCTGAAGTCACTTATTTTAACCATTCATGAAACCTGAACAGAGGGCAGCCCCAGTGGCGCAGCGGTTTAGCGCCGCCTGCAGCCCAGGGTGTGATCCTGGAGACCCCGGGATCGAGTCCCGCGTCGGGCTCCCTGCATGGAGCCTGCTTCTCCCTCTGCCTGTGTTTCTGTCTCTCTCTCTAGCTGTGTCTCTATGAATAAATAAATAAAATCTTTAAAAAAAAAAAAAAAAAAAGAAACCTGAACAGAGCAATCGATTTGTGATGATACGATGGAAAGTGCAGTCACAAAACCTACACCATTCTGTAGCCCCAGAGTCCTGGAAAGAGGACTGAAATAATAATCAGAAATATGCATAGGTAATATATACACACCTTCATATATATAACTACACATACACATATGGAGGGTGTAATTAGGGTGAATATTAAGGTAAAAATGCTTCTTTTCTTTTACATCACTCCCTTATGCAAACCATGGTCAATATAATGAACCTAAAATGTTACTTTTCATTGCAGTTCTTGATTATCCCTTAGAGTAAGTGCTCCCAAGAGTTCTTTTTCAAGAGAGAAAATGTGTCTTAAAAATGTCTTGAAATTGGGGATCCCTGGGTGGCTCAGCAGGTTTGGCGTCTGCCTTTGGCCCAGGGCGTGATCCTGGAGTCCCGGGATCGAGTCCCGCATCAGGCTCCCGGCATGGGCCTGCTTCTCCCTCCTCCTGTGTCTCTGCCTCTCTCTCTATGTCTATCATAAATAAATAAATCTTAAAAAAAAAAAAATGTCTTGAAATTAGGGCAGCCTTGGTGGCCCAGCGGTTTAGCGCCGCCTTCCACCCAGGGCGTAATCCTAGAGACCCAGGATTGAGTCCCACGACAGGCATGGAGCCTGTTTCTCCCTCTGCCTGTGTCTCTGCCTCTCTCTCTCTCTCTCTCTGTGTCCCTCGTGAATAAATAAGATCTTTAAAAAAAATGTTTTGAAATTAGAAAATATCAAAAGAAAGACTTCACACAACTTTTTAAAGAGAAAAAAAACCTTTCCTTTCCCTAAAGCTGCAGAGAAAGTCTCTGACATCCACCAGTCTGCTGGAAGAGGGCAACAGGTAAGGCTCCTCTCTCTACCTGTGGCTAAAAAGCTATACATCACGTTCAAAACATTCCATGAAGTCCTAGCAAGCTCTTTTTAAATCCTTTCCTTGGAGGGACAGCTGGGTGACTCAGTGGTTGAGCATCTGGTCTTTGGCTCAGGGCGTGGTCCCGGGGTCCTGGGATCAAGTCCCATATCAGGCTCCCTGCATGGAGCAGGGTTCTCCCTCTGCCTAAGTTTCTGCTTCTGTGTGTCTCTCATAAATATATAAATAAATAAAAACTTTATAAAATAAATAAATAAACCCTTTCCTTGGAAAAACTCTTGAGTTGGCCAATGACACTGAGAAAGACGAAGTTTTATAACCTACCTGTAGAGTATAACCAGAAGAAGGGGAGGAAAAAAGTAAAGGAAGCACATCAGTGGATCAGGGGATCCCTGAGCATGGCTGTAGCTCCTTCCATGAAGTTTTTCTGCAAAGTAGCCAAATGAAAGGAGGTAAAGACCTCACCATTCTACTCATTTTCCAGTTCTCAGAAGAGTTTCACTGTTACCCTGAATTTCTGGGCTGTCCACTCCAGTCAAAATGGCCTTATAGTACCTTCCCTTCCTTTCCTTTTCCACCTTGTTTCTCATAGCATCCCTCAAATCTATAATGCCCTCCTCACCACTTAGCTAATCCTTTAAAGCTACTCAAATCCTCCTTTCTCAAACCCTCCAGTCCTCAGGCAAAGCCATAACAGACCAACCCCTAACATGATCTCACCATCTTTTCCAACAGTATTATTAGCTAACAATAAGCACACACTACGTGCTAGGCATAGTTCTATGGACTTTGCATGAATATTTAATCCTTTCAAAATTTTATTAGATAGGTCTTATTATTTCCCCATTTTACACATTAAAATAAACAAACTAAAGAACAGAGATGTTAAATAACTTGTCCAAGATCATACAACTAATTAGTATCAAGCTTACAAACTCAGGACTAAACTTTTGCTAATGGCTAGTTGGCTTCATTAAAGAGCAAAAATTGAATGAAAATATGAAAAAAGGACAGTTGTACAAAGCAACTGACAACAGTACTGGATACCGAACAACTTTTCCATCTGAACCTTTAATCTACCCTAAAGAAAAATCCTTCCTAAGAAGCTGCTTGTGTTCTAATTTCTAAAAGCATGACCTTTATTCTCAGGATGTCACCAATGTTAGGCCTCTCTTACTTAAATACTGTTTATGTGCTGAGAAAAGGGAGACACAGAAATTTCCCTCCTTGATAGAGATCATGAATTGCTTTTTCTCAGGAAGAATACTTTAGGAGATAGTGTTACTGTTGTACTCATGTAAAATCTGAATAAAGAAATGAGAATTTATATTCACAGGCAAAGGACCAAGGGCTCAGAATAAGCATCCAAATGCTACCACCTTCATGTGATGAGGTAAAAGACACATGTTTGTTTTAAAATACATATCTGAGAGAGTAAAATCTAGTCCTGAAAGTGTTTCAGAAATCATTTCAATCTTTTATTTAAAACAACACAATTTTAATACAAATTACAAAATAAAGAAGTATATTTTTGGATAGTCTATTGAGATAACCATGCTATCTTTCCCCCTCTCTCCCTCTCTCAAAATAGCCTTGTACCTAAATAAACTTTTGGTCTACCATAGAGTACAGCTGAAAATAGGACAACGAATTATAGCATTTCCTAAAACTGATCTATATTAAAGTACTCACAAATTCACCTGTAGTAAACAGTTTATTCTCTTTATAAATCTTCAAGTAAGTTTTAAGAGTTCCTATACTCCCAACAGAGACAAAGACAAAAGCTGCTATTTGCCAAAGGAAAGCAAACAAACTATTCCTGAAATCACTCAATGGTATAACTGTCTATAGTAGAGACTGAGTGCAGGCTACTCCAGGCACAGATCAGGTCCTTCTGACATTACCTAGTAGAGGTACAATGGGCCACAAAGAAATGGGATTTAGCCTAATTAGGGCCCTAAATCACAATAGGCATCCCAAAGACTCTGTATCTTAAGTGAACAATGGTCTGGATTTGTTTACTGTGCTTTAAGCAATAGGGTTTCACGCTTCTAACACTGCATATTCTTGTCCCTAGTAGCTCCCTAATTACTCAAGTCACTCAACAAGCACTGATTAAATACCACTGTGCTAAGCACCGAACGTAGGCATGTAAGAGACAAAAAAAATTGACTTTGTGATCCTGAGGAAACAGAACCCATAAAACTTCAAGGCTACAGTACAAACCAGAAAATGCGTTAAGATTCTGGTGCCCTTCATTATTGGTTTTTGGTGCTGACATCTTTACATAGTATTACTATGGAAACTATACCTACAAGACAGTAGGGGAAAAAAAGGACTAGAGAGTCACTAGGCCTCTTCAGGCTATTAGGAAAATGAATGTGTTGGATTAAATGATCTCAAGTCTTCCCAGTTCTAAAATTCTGATTCTCAATTTGAAATCTTTCTAACAGAGTCCTTTGGAATCTTGGGAGACATGGCAATCTAACTATAGATGTTTCCAAGTTCTCTGAGTTTCAGAAAACCAAATAAGCATAAACCACACCTTCTATACCTTTCACTCACCCTAAAAAAGTCATTTTTATGACTCTTAATCACATATTAAGGTCTTGTCTTTTCATGAAAGTGTTCATTATTTTTTTATTCCAAACGGTACATCCTCCAATCTATGTATGATTTAACTTTAGAAAAGTGGAAGGATACATCTTTATATATGCTAGATGTGTATATACTCCAGAAGTCAACAGCATGTTTCCTTCTCATTATCCTTATGAAAATATTAAAAGTTCTGCATAAATAAGTGCATACAAAATACCATGTCAAATGGTCAGCTGAATCCTAATTCAGTAGGTAAAATAAGAGAAATAAGGGGCTTTGTGAAACTAGATGAACTAGTTATCCCTTTTTAAGACCAGGTACACAATTTGTGGGACCCAGTGCAAAATAAAAATGCAGGTCTCCTTGTTCAAATTTTATTAAGGGGTGCCTGGTGGTTCAGTCAATGGAGTATGCAACTTGATCTCAGGGTCCTAAGACTGAGCCTCACAATGGATGTAGAGATTACTTTAAAAAAAAAAAAAAATATATATATATATATATATATATAGAAAATTTCTAGCTGGTGACAGCAGAGCAACAAAGCAAGCATAGTATCCACATGCCTGCTCATATTATGTGACTGCACAGGTCCCTAGTAGTCACCTTAATAGTGTGACTGCACTATTAAGTGGGCCCTATCCGTCTTTACTGCTAACCCAAACATCTCTGTAGCAACCCATTATGGAGTTAAGGCTTACCCAAAAATTTCTTTAAGCACTTAAAAATAATATCAATACAAAATACTATTAATAATATCAATACAAAATAATATCAATACAATTTAATACCAAGTATTTTACTGTCCTATTTTTAGGATAAAGGGCTGCATTAATTCAGACTGAGCTCAAATCCCACCTGCATTCCCACTGGCCATGTGGCCTTAGACAAATAACCCCTCTAGCATTGGTTTCCCCATGTATAAAAAGGGTATAATATTATTTCCCTCACAAGGTTATTTACATCTAAAACAAGAGTTAATATATATGTAAAGTTTTTGAACAGTGTCTAGCACACGCGGCCAACAAAAAATCCTATTAGTTATTATTTCTAGCTGGAAACTGCCTTCACAGAAAGTTAATCTAAAGGGCAAACTAACTTCTGAAAATTGCTCTTTAATTAATAATTCAATCCCACAAGTTTTTATTGCACACCTACTCAACAACCTTTCCTTGGCAATTTTTCTCCTTCTTCAATCTCATTCTCTCTTCACTAGCTACTTCTGCCCTCTTGATGGGAAAAAAATTCACTTGACGATAACTTTTCAACACCTTTATCTGGCTAAGGTGAATGCCCAGTTTTCAAGAAATATTTTCAAGAAACTTGGGAAAAGTAAAAATTCTGACTAATAGCCAAAAAATAAAAGACATTTACTTAAATTTTATATTTATAGCTTAATGTTATTCTTCCTAGAACCTTTTTTGCGTTTTAGATAATGTATATTAATAACAGGTAACCATGTGAGACCAGTTCATGAATAAAGTGAAGTGGATTCTAATCTCTGTGCCCAGCAATTATCTTACACGTACTATACACTCTCAAAAAGCTTTTCTCATGTATTCTAAATTCAATTACTGGTATAAAAACCTGAAATGTTCCCAGCAATCAAATTGCAGTGAAATCTATATTTACATTTTAAATCTATAAATTAAACTCAGGCCTTTTTATATACCTCCAATTTGTGAAATAGTAATTAATAGTTTTCCCTATTCGTAGCAGTTTATATAAAGCACAAGATCAAAAAGGAGAACACTAATCTTAAATTTGTATGCCTGTATAGTGGAGTTTTAGGTAAGAGAAAGTTGTGATGAGCTTTATTTGGTAACTTTCCTGAAGTGTTCAAAAAACTGCAAAAAATACTAGTGACAGTACAATTGACTAAAGGGATTCCCACTGCAAATGAACAGTTCTTACAGTCTGAGATTTTACCTGACAGAGAAAACAATACGAAACCTTTTTTTAATTAAACTGTTTCCACTGTGAACAAAATCATCTTAAGGTGAAGTCACAAATATAGCATAAAAACACATCACTGATTTCAGATTCGTGTCTCAAAAAGAAGTTTTTGGCTGTGACCAAAGGTAAAATAGTCAAAAGCTGAGAGCGTTCATTAGCTAAACTAAAAGCCCAGCCAACCCAAGGAACTAGAGAAAAGAGGTCTGATTAGTTACGAATTAAATCTAAAGTAGGGTCCACTGCGTAAATGAGGATGATCACTTCACTTCCTCACTTATCAGGAATGACACAAGACTCCCCCGAATTTTTCAGATCTAGTACATACACCATCTCTCACGCAAAATCATGTGGTTAATGAGTTAACAGTATTAACACACACACACACACAAACTACTCGATAAGCAACATCTCAATTTACAAGACTTCCCTGCCTGGCTCACTCACACCACTCCGAAAACCATGGGTTACAGCCCCAAGTGAAAGTCACCTGAAGAGTCGTTAACATCCACACTTTGATGTGAAAATGCCAATTAAATAAGCAGCCAATCAATTTTAAGCCCAACGCAAACTGAACTGTTCCTGGCCTACAGGAAGACTGGGAAGCTCGGGGCCCCTGCGGCCAGAAGCCGCCGGGAGCCCCCGCGATGGGAGCCCCCGCGATGGGAGCCTCACTCAGGGGCTACAGAGGGTGTGCACGAAGTTACAAGGAAGGCCCAGGGCCCGGTGCGTGCGTGGACACGTGTAACCCGCTCTTCACCCCAGTCCGTCAGGGCTGCTCCCACGCCAGGGTTTTGATCCGGTTTGGGCAGGAGGAAAAATAAAGGCCGGTGAGGACCCAGAAGTGGCGGGTATTTCCTGGTCAGTGCGCGACGGGTAATCGCGGTGCATCCACCTTCCGCTGTGTCGTAGCCCCCGCTCCCTTCGCGGGCGCCGGCCCCTCGCCCCGCTCCCCCTCGGGCCGCCTCGCCCCCGGAGCGCGGCGCCATTTCGGCGCGGGTCGGGCCGGGAGGCCCAGGCGCTCGGGAGCGGCGTCCGGCCCGGGCAGCGCACACAGACGCCTCCTCCCAGCTCCCGGGGTTCCTGCTCCGCCAGGCCCAACCGGAAGGCGCTCTCGGCGGCCGCGGGGACCCTGCAGGCCGCGCCGAGCCGCACCGGGCGGCGGGCCGGGCTGCGGGCCGGGGGCTGCCGCGCCGGCCGGGGACGCCTCTCACCGTGTGCTCGTGCTCGTCCGCCCGGGCCCGGGGCAGCACCAGCAGCAACAGCGCGGCGGCCGCCGCCACGCCGGGAGCGCCCGGCAGCGGCCTCATCCTCCGCGCTCCCACCGGCCCGGCGCCGGCCCACCGACTCCTCCTCCGCCGCCGCCGCCGCCGCCGCCGCGGCCGATTCGCATCCACGGGGCGCGGACAGACGCACGGGGCCCGGGCCCAGCCGCTGGCTCGTCCGCGCCGCCGCCGTCACCGCCCGCTCCCAAGCCTCCCCCGCCCCCCGGCGCCTCAGCCTCTTCCTCTGACTCAGCCACGTCATCCGGCCACCCCGGCACACGCCGGAAGTGCCTCGCGACGCGGGGCCGCAACCGCCGCCGGCGCCCCGCCCGGGAGGGCGTCCCGCGGCCGCCCGGGGCCCTGCTGCGGCCGCCCCGCGCGCCGCCGGCCCGGCCGCCCTGCCCGCTGGGGCCTTCGGGCCAGCCCACCCTGGGCCTCGGGAGCGGCGGCGGGGCGCGCCCGCGGCCTCGGCCTGGAGCCCCCGCGGGGGCCTGACCCGCGCTCTGCGGGCCGCGGCCCGGGGCCGCCAGCTCTGTGACCTTGGCCAAAACGTTTACGTTTTCCTGGCCTCGTTTTCCCCAGCTGTGGAGGCGGTGTGACCGGCGGCGTCGGGGCCTCAGGGATCAGAGCCGCTATCCCTCTGCAGGCTCTGGCCTATCGCCGGGACTGAGTCACGCGCTCCTCCCCGTCACGGGAGATGCCGGATCCCTACAGACGTGGATGAGCGGCGCGGAGTCACTTCACCACTTACCGGGCCCTGCTGCTCGGTCTCGCTGAAATTCTCATTCATGCATCTCTCTGTTCGCTTGCATTGTCGGCGTCCTGTGCGCAGACACAGACCCCCGCTGGAATCGGCGCCTGTCCTAAGCGGAGATCCTGCGCTGCCAGTATTTCCTGTGCCTCGAGCAGTGCCAGGCCCGCAGTAGGACCTTGAAAAAATGCTTGTCGTGTGACTACGGCACCACCATCTACACAGTCCTGCAAGCCAAAAAGCTGGAACTTCTGGTTGAACGGTCGGCTTCAACCGTCTGCAATCACAAGTGGTAGCATTTGGTCTCCTAGAAATGTCTCAAAATTTTATTTTTCCTCTCTTTCTTCTGCCAATAACAGCCAATCGCCGTCTCACTGCATACTGCAACAGTCTTGACAGGATCCCTGTCACCAATCTTCCCTCCCAACGGATGCCAGAGTGATCTTTCTAGAAGGAAACCTGATTATATCACTTTCTTGCTTAAAACACTCCCTAAGGGGTGGCTGGGGGGTTCAGTTGGGTAAGCATCCTACTGTTCATTTCAGCCGAGGTCATGATCTCAAGGTGGTAGGATCAAATCTGCGTCTAGCTCCTCACCGGGGTGAGAGTACAGCTGGAGATTCTCTCCCCCTCCCCCTGCTGGTGCTCGCTCTCTCTAAAATAAATAAATCTTTTTTTTTTTTTAATTTTTATTTATTTATGATAGTCACAGAGAGAGAGAGGCAGAGACATAGGCAGAGGGAGAAGCAGGCTCCATGCACCGGGATTCAATCCTGGGTCTCCAGGATCGCGCCCTGGGCCAAAGGCAGGCGCTAAACCGCTGCGCCACCCAGGGATCCCCTAAAATAAATAAATCTTTAAAAAATATTTGTTTTTAATGCTCCTTGAATTTTGTTTAAATAAATCATGGAATCAGAGCTAAGATTTTCATCTGACAAGCACTATTCTGAGCCCTTTACATCTGACTCATTTAATGCTCACAAAAACCTTATGCAACAGGTCCTATCGGTATGTTCATTTTACAGGTATGATAACTGAAGCACAGAGAGGTTAAGTGGCTTGCTAAAAGAACAGTCCCAAGCAGTCTGGTTCCAGAAATCAATGTTTCTTACTACTGATGGACCTCCATCTGTACAACCATTTTTTTTTTTAAATCTATCCACAGCCAAGTTTTTTTTTTTAATTTTTTTTTATTTATGATAGTCACAGAGAGAGAGAGAGAGAGAGAGAGGCAGAGACACAGGCAGAGGGAGAAGCAGGCTCCATGCTCCGGGAGCCCGATGTGGGATTCGATCCCCGGACTCCAGGATCGCGCCCTGGGCCAAAGGCAGGCACCAAACCACTGCGCCACCCAGGGATCCCAAACCATTGTACAACCATTTTTAAAAATGAAATAGACCTGCATATACTGGCATGCAATGATATTAAGAAACACTTTTTTAAAAAAGATATATTGATTTGAGAGTGAGAGTGCGCACGCACAAGCAGGAGGGCCAGAGGGAGAGAGAATCTGAAGCAGATTCTGTGCTAAGCATGGAGCTCAATGTGAGGCAGGATCTCAGGACCTTGACATCAGGACCTGATCCAAAACCAAGAGTCAGACACTGAACTGTCCACCGGCATCCCAAGAGATACTTTTAAATGAAAAAAAGTTGACAAAAATAGAATATAGTCCCATTTTATTTTTTAAAAGATTTTTATTTATTTTGAGAGCAAGTGAGCATGAGTGGGGGGAGGGGCAGAGGGAGAGAATCTGAAGCAAACTCTGTGCTGAGCATGGAGCCGGATGCAGGACTTGATCTCAAGACCCTGAGACATGACCTGAGCTGAAATCAAAAGTCAGATGCTTAACCGACTGGGCCACCAGGTGCCTGGAATATAATCCCATTTTAAATATCATTTTAGTCTGCCCATAGAAAACAATCTGAAAAATTATGATGCAAACCATTAACACCAAGTAAATTTCTTCTTTGTACGTGCCTGCAAATATTTGGATGTTTTTTACAATGACCATGTGCTACGTATGTAACCAGGGGGGAAAGTTTCTTGCTGAAGAACAGCCCAATCAGACTCTGACTTTACCTCTCACCAATCTCTATGTCCTGGCTTCATCACTATATTTCCCAAATATACCATGTTTTTTTTATACTTGTGTGCCTTTGCCTAGAATGCAAGAAAGTGGATGACCATTAGATACTCTCCTTCCAGGCCTAATTGAATTATCACCTCTTCAGTGAAACCTTGCATGACCCCCTCAGGAAGTTGAGTATCCCTTCTTTGGGATTCCAAAAGCATTCAGTATGTTATGTCACAGTTACCACCCTTCACCTGCTCTTCTATACTACACTCTGACCTTTTATGATGGCAAGGACTATCATTTTTTCATCTTTGTATCTATCCCAGCTGCTGGAATAGCATCCATCACATCATAGACAAACTATTTGCTGAGTGAACAAAGGAAGACATTAATAAGTGGAAAGTCAAACTGTCAAACTGCATAGGATTTACACAATACTTTTTAGCCAGTCTAAGAGACATCACAAGACAGTACATGATTAATTGCTGAATGAATTGTATACCAGGAATTGCTATAGAAATCAGGAGGAGTCTTATACATCTTTGTATATCCCCTAGAGCACCTAGCAAAGTGACTTGCTCATAGAGAAAGCCCAGTAAATGCTCCATGAATGAATAATCACTGCTTTTGAATCAAGTGATGATGTGCAATTGAAGAACAAGCAGTGCAAGTGCTGAATTAAGATGGATGAGTAGTTTCTCGCTTAAATATCCATCACCAGCCTCCACATATTTGAAGCAGCAAGCATTTGCTAGGTGTTGTGGGGAGCACTGGGCTGGCAATTACTCAAAGGTGCGGAGGACACAAGAAAATTTTAAAGCATCCATTTGGGGAGCATAGACTCAAAACCGGGAAATTACACACAAGACAGAGAACAGGCAGGACAGTGTACAAAAAAAGAACTGCACAAAATGGGAACAACTGTGCAAATTCAAGAGGCAATAAGAGCAATGGGCATGTAGAAAAGAGGAACCCCTATTTTGGTGGAGTATTTGGAAAAGTTTAATGGTGGGAAGAGCATATAGGGTCATTAACTCAACAACTATTTATCAAGCTCTACCATGTGCCAGGAATTCCAATAGGTACTAGGAAATGATGATGCTAAATGGCGTTAGGTGATAAAAGTCTGGTAACAGTAGGTTTGGAAAGAAGGAATAGGGATGAAATAACTGGCTAGAGGAAAATGAGTGTGGCTTCAAATATTTTTGGAAACTGATAACTTTACACTAAAAAGTAGAACTCAGGAGGACCAAAATCAGGGCTGTTCTGCCAGACGAAGGAGTGAAAAACGTTGATATATGTCATTTCACCAGTTTCTTCATCTAGATTAATGACTTCATTCCCTGACATCAAAAGGGATGAGAGAAAACATTCTAGCGAAAGGAAACACCTCTCCCCTCCAATGGCTATACAGCCTTTTTTTATGGTAGTTCTAATAAGACTCAATTGGTTAAAGGGCTTATGACCAGTAAATGATCCAGAAACCCACAATTTCAATTTTTTTTATTCTTGACAAACATGATCTTCAAAAATCTTGGTCTGTAAGTAACAACGTATCTTTTGATTTCCAATCTCAGGTACTGTTGGAGAAGGTAACTGAGAGAACATGACCATCAGTTGAACTTCGAGCTGGACTCTGGCAATTGGAGGATCCTCACCCACTTCCCTGTCTTTGGAATATATACTCTGCTCACCATTTCCAAACTGGGAGCTGTTCCAAGAACATAGCCCTGAGTGAGTAAGGTGTTGTTGAGACCATCTGGATGGTATAACTGAACCCAGTTGAGGCCTCTATTCTATATGAACTTTTAAGACTCTGGTAGGCAGGTGAGATCTACTTGCCTTATGGTCAGCCAAGACGGGCCTGGTATCAAGGCTAGTTTCAGATCACATTTTCTTTGAAATTCTATTTCTTCTTTCTACTTTATTATGTTTGTCTTTCTAGTTATTTACCTCTGGGATTGGGCAGTCCTTCTATTGCCTTTTTTTTTTTTTTTAGATTTTATTTATTTACTCATGAGGACACACATACACAGAGAGAGAGAGAGAGAAGCAGAGACACAGGCAGAGGGAGAAGCAGGCTCCATGCAGGAAGCCCGATGTGGGACTCGATCCTGGGCCTCCAGGATCACACCCTGGACTGAAAGCAGTGCCAAACTGCTGAGCCACCCGGGCTGCCCCAGTCCTTCTATTGCTATTTATCACTTTGCACCTATCTTTTCTGTTCTAGCTGAAATATTCTAGACACAGAAAAACTTTATAATTGTTCTAAGTTCTTTCTTTAGGAAGCAGTCATTTAAAACAGTTGATTCTCAGACTGAAATAAGTTTGTTATTAATGCTTCCTCAGCTGGCCAGCCTCAAAACCACACACTATTCTTTGAAAGAAGAGCACATTTTATTACTTTATTTAAGATAAAAACATTTTATTTCCTGGTGCATGTGGGAGAGGTATCTAAAAATCCCCACTACTTAAGTGACAGAGGACAGGCTAGAACCTCCCTTTTTTATAGTAACAAAGCAAGAAAAATGGAGGGGAGAATAGGAATTTAGCTTGACTTGTAAAACTACTCACTGGAGTAATTTACATACTATCACTTTGTCTAATTATGGCAAAGGATTAGGGATTATTCACATCATTAAATATGTCAAGTTAAATTATTTGATTGCAACACCAACCTCTTGCTCATAATCTCTCAGTCTTCATGCTTTGTTGCTTATATTGTTGGATTATCTGCTCACAAGTCTTAATATAAGATGAAGGTAGAATGCTGACTTAGGAATTAGAGGACAATGTACCTCATACAGTTAGAAGTAAAGGCAAGGGCCATGAATATGATTAAAAGCTTCACTTTCTATTAAACCAGCTCACTGGGACACCTGGGTGACTCAGAGGTTGAGCATCTGCCTTTGGCTCCGGGCTTGATCCTGGAGTCCTGGGATCAAATCCCACATCGGGCTCCCTGCATGGAGCCTGCTTCTCCCTCTCCCCGTGTCTCTGCCTCTCTCTGTGTCTCTAATGAATAAATAAAATCTTTAAGAAAAAAAAAAAAAAAACAGCTCTTAAAATCTTGGGGAAAGATGGTGGCAGCTGAATTGTCTCCCAAAGCATCATACAGAGAAATTTTTTGAGTTTCTTTGGATACCTACTTACAATTTAGTCTCTGATCTTCATTGTATTGAAATCCATGGTTTTGTTACATAATAATGTTCCTAAAAATGTGTACAGAAGTTGAGTATGTGGAAGTTGAATTTATGTTATAATGGGTTGTTCTGTTTCTAGAAAATGAGGAATTTCACTTCATCATTAGACATTCTTAGACAACATGGAGCAGTTTGGATGTGCAATGAACTGACCATTTCCACCCATGTCTCAAGTGTGTCACATTTATCAGACTCAAGTTTCTAAACAACACTTTTAATTTTATGTTTTCCACTTACTTTCACAGAAGAATAAAAATGTAATAAAATATTCCAATATTGCACAAACAGTGATGTGCACACAAAGATGCTAACATCATTAGCTGGCAGTAAGTTTTGCCATGTTATTCATCTAAATGCTTATTAATTAGAGAATGTACAAAAATCTAAACTTGACATCTAAGAGGGAGCTTAGAGATACTGAATATTTTTTAAAAAGGGTAGCTTTTATCAAAATCAAATGTGCTTAAGAGATCATGTATAAATAAGAGGAAGGACAATCATACCAACGTTATAATTTCTTGTTCTCTATCCCACATTACCCTCTTTTTCCCAAATAAGTGACAAGGAGAGTAAAGGAACCACTGTAGAATGGCTACTGTGTGCCAAGCATTGTGGTAGGGAATTTGAACAAACACTCTGTTAATGGCCACAGCCAATAGTGTATTTCAGTGTCAGAAAAAAGACCCATGACCCAGAAGCTATTCATTTCAGTAAGAGTCCTTGTTTGCTAGACCAATGAATGAAGTTGGAAAAAAACAAAACAAACAAACAAAACAAAACAAAACAAAACAAAAAAAACAAAACAACCCTGAATCATTAGAAAAGGACACAATAAAACTATATTTAAATAGACTGTTAATAGTGTGCCTTACATATATCTGCATGGGATAGAGAATACATTTCATAAAAAATTACCAGATTTCTGATAGTTTTTAAAGGAATGTGTCTGATGCTAACTTTATGTTTAAGTATCAAATTAAGGATCTGTGCTTTGAAGGCAGATTTCTGTGCCAGTGACTCAAAATTAATGATAGATTAGTGACATACAATAATTATGACACGTTAATGGTTCTCTCTGCACAGATATCCCAAGTCTAGCGGTAATAATAAGGAAATAGATAACTGTTTCTATTTTACATTCTTCCTTTTTTCTCTTTTGACCTCTTGGCAGAGAAAGAATCAAGGGTCCTTCTGTCTTCTTATGGCCAGAACTAGTAAGCCCTATAAAAAGGCTGCAGAACAATAAATGGGGTCACTGGTATCCCAAGCTTCTGGTTCCCAGCCATTTATAGATGTTCCTTGCCAACAATCCTGTTTTGAAAGCATACTGAAGTATAAATGCCCAAACTGAAAAAAATACTTGATAGTGCCATGCCTGGGAGATATAGAAGAAGGACATTTCTGGAAGGTTAATAATCTACATGTGGCATTTCTTGAGGGAGCAATTGACTATCTAGATATTTAAAGTGTGGTGACCTGGAATTAAAAGACCCAGATTCTAGACACATATCTTCTTCTAACCAATTGTATACTCTTGGTTTTTATGGAATCTCAGATTTGTCTTCCATATAAAAGGAGTTAGGACTAATCCCTCTCTAAAGTCTTTTTCAGTTTATCCTATGTGAACAGCCCGGGCATTTAAACACCCTCCTGAATCTATAGAAAAGTTGAAGACCCATTTAAAAATCAGGATGTATCTCCTTACCTGAATACTGTAAGTCTTAAATCATAACCACTTCTAGAAGTTAGTCTGGACTAGCAAATAAGTAAGGCCTAATATAAGTGCATTTCAGTAAAATCACTTGTAAATTACATTTCTGATCAATCTTTTCAGGCTTCTGACATGCCAAATTAGAGGTGAGTATTCCAATTAAGTCAGTCTTTATCCTTTTGGCAAACAAGGATATGGATCAATATACTTGGTGATGGTGAATAAAGTCCTTAGTTTTCACTTCTTCATGCCTCAAAAATATCTTCTTCAAGGAAAGCCCAAACCAGCAGGGCCACAACAGCATCAGCCATGAAAGTAGATCTTAAGGTCAGCAGTCAGACTTTAAAACTCAGCATGAAGACATTATTAACAGGCTGAAACTGCAAGTCTCAAAGTCCTGATGTTCGGCAAGTTTCAGGAGGTGGAATCAGCGACCTCTGGGCGGAACAGGTGGAGGAGGATGGAAGGTCTCTCTGGTTGGAGGTCTGAAATAAAAGATAAAGCAACTATTTTTAAGTGAATCTAATTAACTAGTTCTTAGGCATCCAAGGTTTGTTGCGAACTTGGTAAACTAAGCAAAGAACATGCTCCTTAATTAATGAAACCATACAGACCCCTGAAAGGCACAGCTGCTGGCTGTGGATCACAACCTTAGCTGCACATTAGAATTACCCATGGACCTTTAAAAAATACCAATTCCCAGGCTCTCTCCTAAACCCATTCCCTCCTAACCTCTGGAAGATAGGGTCATGCATCACAACTTTTTAACAGTGTCCCTACCCAATGAGTTATATTACTATTTTACCCATGTCTTCTATTTTCTGATGTTTTGATACCTGGAGTCTCACTAATCCCGGAGGGACTGCCCCTCCCAAGGCAAACTGATTCCTACAGATAGCAACTTGCTGAAGAGCACACCTTTCATATGCAAACTAACCAGTCCCAGCCTATACCCCAACTACTTCCTTTATGGGTTCTTACATTTGGGCCGCTATCCATCTGCCCTAATCACTCCAGGGCCAGGTGCTAGACAACTAGGGATCTTTGCCCCGGAGTCCACTGAAATTATTCAAACTAGCCAATCCTAAATCTGCTTACCCTACCTTACTTGTACTCCTGCAGAAATCACAATAAAAGCTCTTATCCATGTTCCTCTAGTCTGCTGCTTTTCTCTTGAGTAACCCAGTGCTTCCCCAGTGGGACCCCATGGCATAACATGCCCCTTCCTCTTGGGATCTATGAATACAACAAACTATCATCTCAAAAGCAGTTGTCTCTTCATCTGCTGACCTTACCATACCTAAATAATAATAAAGCCTATATTTTAAAACACCAGTGATTCAAATATGCAGCCAGGCAGAAGACATACTATAGTAGGGGGTCTTTTGAGAAAAGAATTAACATTTTTTTTAAAGATTTTATTTACTCATGAGAGACACACAGAGAGAGGCAGAGACACAGGGAATGGGAGAAGCAGGCTCCCTGTGGGGAGCCTGATGTGGGACTGGATCCCAGGACTGGGATCACCACCTGAGCCAAAGGCAGACACTCAACCACTGAGCCAGCCAGTTGCTCCAAGAATTTAGAATTTCTAAACTCTGCTTCTCACAATGATTTCCTCTTTTGGTCACTAAGTGTGCTATCCCAACTCCAGATTTGCTTTCCTAGAAGCCCCCCTCCATTTTATTGGTTTTTAAACAGTCCTAAATGCGATTCTAGACAGACCTGGGTGAGTCTATTTACAGAGAAGTTCAACAATTGTGGATGGTATTTCCACATGTGTGCTGTAAAACCAATATTTGATTCTCTTGGAAGCAAGTCAATAAGTCAAGAAAGAGAGCTTTGTCAGGTGTTGAAATTGAACTGTGCTATCCTGGACTTGCATAGTTGAGGATTGAATGAATCAATGATTAAATATTTACTAAATGTCTCTTGAATGCAAGTTTTACGTAGGTCAAGGAAATGACAAAAGAGTTGAAGAAAGGGGCTGTCTCAGGAATAAGGCAGAGAAGCAGGAGTAGAAAGAAACAGCCACAATCATGCTCAGGAGGCCCTACTGTGGCTTCCAGAGTCAGACAGTTTTGTGTCGTTGCCTCTTTATCCGGAAAAAACTAATTGACAGTCTCTTTCCACCTCTCCAACCCACCCTATGAACTATGGCTTATAGGAGAAGGCTGAAAGGACAGTTAGATAATACTACTTGTTACATGAATAAGCTTAGGCTTCTTGGCTTCCTGGATTGCTTGCTCACTCTGTTCCTTCCTTCTTACCTTCCTCCTTTCCCACCCTCCCTCACCCTCAAAATGTGTCTACTCCTGGGCATGGGATACAGCAGCAAGTATGATGAACATGGATCTGTCCTCATGGTGCTAAGAAATTAATGGATAAAACAGACAATAGGAACAATCAGAAAACTGCACTGTTTTGATAAAGTTCAGAACCTATGGGAAGACATAGCAAAGGCAATCATGCACTCATCCAAAGGCCAAGTTCAACTTCTCTGAATATGTTTCTCACCTGCCAAACAGAAGTACCCACAGATACCTACATCTGCGTGTTGTGTGAGGCTTAGAGATGACAGTTGGAAACCAGACACTCCAGAAGTAAAGCTAATAATTTTCTTATTATGAATAAAGATCTGTTCTTAGATTTCTTTCCCATGTGTGCTCCATGAGCCTTATGATTTATCCTCCACCATAAAGACAGTCATGATTTCCCCTGGCCCCTCTTCCTCTCTCTGCTGCCCCATGCTGCAGCTGGGGTGGGCCTACAAGCAAACCATTTCTGTATTTTATTCTGATGAACAATCCCAACCTAGGACTGGAAGTCCTATCTCAAGGAAATGGATTTGTGATCATAGACCTATCGGAATCATGGACGTACAGAGTGTAAAAACAGAATCAAAGGGTGGTCAGTGGGGGACACCCTCTCCAGGACACTGGGAAGCTGCAGCTGGAAACTCAAGTGCCCAGAGATGCCTGAGAGCTGGCTGCTTTCTCCTCCTTGTCGAGGGGGAAGCTCTTGCTGCCAATGAGTTTGGTTCAAGAGCCCAGCAATTTCAATGTTGGTTAACGTTCTTTTAAAGCAGGACTGTTACTTAGCTGGTATGCTTTTTTATGATCATAACATTGTTGACAATATTTTTCAACTTCCCTATTAATAAATAGCTTCAGTCCCAAGTACCCTTACTCACTGACCATTCCAGCCCCTCCTAGAGACTCCACAGACCTCTTATAAGTCTGCATCTAACATGTTAACTTTGGGTGCTGCAGGAGGCCTCCAGAAGTATGTTCTGATTACACAGGACCTTGGCTATGTATGCCTTAAAGAGGAATACACAGGTTGTTAGTGACTGACTAACGAATGGCAAAATATTTAAAAAACAAAACAGTGATGGCTCAGTAAGATTTTGGGCTTTGTTTTGGGGATTTGGGAGGGGTTTTGTTTATTTGGTCAAGTGGCAGGACTTCACCCAAGAAGAGCGTGATAGTCCTAGACACCTTCCCACTCTCTAAGGACTAATGCCCTACAAAGGAAATGCCATGCAAAGATGCATGCATCTGGGCAGCCCCGGTGGCGCAGCGGTTTAGCACCACCTGCGGCCCGGGATGTGATCTTGGAGACCTGGGATCGAGTCCCGCAACAGGCTTCCTGCATGGAGCCTGCTTCTCCCTCTGCCTGTGTCTCTGCCTCTCTCTCTCTCTCTCTCTCTCTCTCTCTCAATAAATAAATAAATAAATCTTTAAAAAAAAATCCTTGCATTAAAAAAAAAAAAAGATGCATGCATCTGCTCCTGTTCTTGTCACCATCCACCTTCCCTGACTTTGAAAAACATTGGGAACTTAAAGGTGGGAGTGTGAAGCCTCTCTCCACCCATCTATAACCCACCTGCTTTGTGGGAGATGACCTGATGGCTAACTTTTAAAGATATGGGTAGTCTAACACAAACAGTACCAATCTCTCCATCCATCCATTAATTCACTTACATGATAAATACTAAGTTCCTACTATGTTCTAGTTACTGTGCTAACTACTGGGACTGCAGATAGTAGAAAAACTGTTTTAATCAAAAGCAGTTTCTTTCAAGGCTCACCAGACACTTGAGGAAACAAATATGTAAACAAGGGCCATGATGTGAATGAAGTATAATAGAGGTATGTGGGGAACCATAAGAAGGCTCATTCTGCATAGGAACATCAGGGGAGGCTTCATAGAGGAGGTGATGACTAGACTGAATCCAAAAGGATGTGCAGGAATTTTCTAAGCAGAAGGAAGGAGGGAGACAGAATTCCAGGCAAAGGCACAGATTGGGCAAGACACAGTTCCAAATGGCACAGCTCACTGGGAATGCAGGGGTGCGGGGTGGAACACCAGCGAATATAGGAGAAGGCGGGACTTGAGGCTAGACAGGGCCAGAGCATGCTAAAAAATACGGCATCAAATGTGCAGGCTTTTATGCCAGGAAGTGACATCATCAGCAATTTCTGATCTAGAAAGTGCACTCTGGCAGCAACATGGAGGAGGGAGGTAAGTGTGGGTCTACAAGCATGCACGTGGGCACTGGCAGATGGAGAGGGGGTGGATCCGAGAGCTGAAAGGGCAGCAGACTGGACAGAGTTTGGAGACACACTCTGTGGGAGCTCCCAGGGAGGCAGGGTTGGAGGAGAACGTCTGGTTTTGGTGCTTGGGGAAGTCAAAGAACTGTGCCATTATCCCAGGCTGGGAACTCACCAGAAGAAGACAGTTTGGGACAGAGAATGGCAGGTGGGATGAATTCAGGTTTGCACGGGCTGTGTTGGAGATACCTGTAGGGCATCTAGGTCGAGGTCACCAGTAGAGAGGAGCAAACAGAGGGCTGAGATAGAGGTGGAGGCTCGGAGTCCTCGCTGGCAGCTCAAGTTCTGGGGACAGCACACGGGATGAGCAGGTGGAATGGACCAGGACTGGGAGGAAGGGGTGATAAGCACTGCACCTCCAGTGCTGTTTGAGAGCAGGGGTGCTCAGGTGACATGGGCAAAGAACAGTTATGGATTCCCAGATCTGGAAGTAGAGAGGAGACCTCCAAGGTCAGCCTCCCCTCTGAAGAGGGGAGGTCAGCCTGTCAGTGGGTCAAGCATGGAAGCCATTTGATGACTTTATTATTTTGTTCAAACAGCTCCTCACTTTATTATGCGAATGTATAGATACTTACAAAACAATCGCATATTTGCAAATCTTTCTTCACACCAAAAAGGAACCCAAATGCTAAGCTCTATCAATTACAGATTTCTTTGCAAACACCATTTCTTTTTTTTTTTTTTTTAATTTTTTATTTATTTATGATAGTCACAGAGAGAGAGAGAGAGAGAGAGGCAGAGACACAGGCAGAGGGAGAAGCAGTCTCCATGCACCGGGAGCCCGACGTGGGATTCGATCCCGGATCTCCAGGATCGCGCCCTGGGCCAAAGGCAAGCGCCAAACCGCTGCGCCACCCAGGGATCCCAACAAACACCATTTCTTTAGTAAAAAGCATTTTTCCTTTTTGCTCCCATTTTTATTACAACATACTTCCAGGCTCCCCCAAAAATTCATCAGCCATCTCTGTTTACACATTTAAATGCATCCCGCTTTCTATCCTTTAATTTCTGGAACTTGTTTCCCTGGTTGTTCTCTTTTTCTCTCCCATTAACAAAGTCCCACAGAGTCTTGAAGTTATAGTTTCAATCTTGACAACTCTTTTCATCTTGGTGCAATTAGTTAACTGCCTCCAAACTCTTCAATCTTCAGGAATGGAAGTTCTTAGGTCTTGGATCTCCTCCTATTGATACCTTGATCCTCTCCGACAGGTGTCACAAAATGACTGAAACCCTGGAGCCTCCGATCAGGCACACCCAGATTTGCCACACAGAGCAAGTCTCAATCCAATCCAAGCCCCAGTGTCTACATCTGCAAAATGGGGTAATCCTAACATATATCTCTGAGAGCTGTGGAAGGAATTAAGTGAGATCATACATTTGGTGTGTTGAACATAATACCTAGTACATAGTACACACCCAATAAAGATTAGCATTTATTACTATAATCATTCTCCATAAATACCCCTCCCCCAACTATATAATAATTTTCAAGCAACAGCACATTATGCCAATTCAGGGGAATGGGCCAGATTATCGCTACAGTGGGTGCTCCCAGGATTAACATTCTGCTATCTGACCTGGTCTACACCAGGGAAACATGCTGGTAAGTGGGACACCACTGGCTATTGCAGAGGATCTGTGTAACAAGTGTCAGTACCTTAACTGTTACTGGGAGCACATGCAAGAGTGGTGAACAACAAAGGGAGAAATGGACAGATGCCTAGGACAGAATCAGCTTCTCTTGCCAGAAAACCAGAAAAGCCTCCTTGTTGCACTTTCTTGACAAATAGCACTGATGAGATTCACTTAAGTTTCAACATAAAAAAAAAGAAAGAAAAAAAAAAGCTTCTACCTTTTAATCATTTTTCTCCCACATTATCTTTTAGATATCAAAGAAATAAATGCCTGGGACAAACCCAGGCTTTCATTCCCAAGGCCCCTTTCTGCATGGGCAGACATACAAGCTAGCTTTGACCACATTTCCTGTTACTCCACGAGGCCCTGAACAGGTTCCTACCAGAGGCCCGAGTACCATTATAAACAAAGACAGACGTCAGGGCCCAGTAAACACTCCAAACTCATCTGTCTAATGCCCATCTCCAAATCTCCATATGCTCATTCTTCTGGATAAGAAAACTCACTCATTCTGTTGAGTTTTTACTCTGGACCAAAAGTTGTAAAACTCTTTTGGCCAAGAGTTGTAAATCACTGAGGATGTTCTACTATTATCCCCATTTTACAAACAAAGAAATTGAGTTACATGGAAGGGAAGTAATTCATCCAAGTTCACAAGTGACTTCTAGACACTGTCCCCACATAGTGTGGCACTAGAGCCATGCTCCCCACCATGCCGAGCTGCCCCCCACCGTTATTTTCATCCCCAATTCCTTCTTATCTCTTGGTCCCCAAAAGGCACTGTCCCCCACAATACGGCCAAGGCAATTAGTTATTAGGGAGCCGAATTTCAAGTAAACATACAAATTACTGGAAAAGCTGATGTTTACCAATGCACTTTATTGATGAAATAACTGCACTTGCTATTTAAAGTATCTGCACTTGGACAGCCCGGGTGGCTCAGTGGTTTAGCACCGCCTTCAGCCCAGGGTGTGATCCTGGAGACCCGGGATCAAGTTCCGCGTCAGGCTCCCAGCATGGAGCCTGCTTCTCCCTCTGCCTGTGTCTGCCTCCCTCTCTCTGTGTCTCTCATGAATAAATAAATTAAAAATCTTAAAAAAATAAAAAAATAAAGTATCTGCACTTGAAAAAAACATCTGATTAATGAAGAGTCCACACTGAAATGCATCAAAAGTAGGAATTACAGTTAGATCTGCACTCATTCTTAGATCTTTTAGATACCCCCAAATCCTACTCTTCCCCAATGGAATTCAGAGAGTGAGGAAAACATTTATCATCAGCATCAATGTTACCTTTGTGAGGCAGCTCTTGGAGGTACCCTGGGGGGCCTCTCAAGGGGAACAGTGGGTGTTCCTTCCACTTGTGGGGGTCCTGGGCTACGACTTCTGGTAACCTCAGGGACTTCATTATCCTATAGCAAAAAAAAAAAAAAAAAAAGATGAGAAAGAAAAGGGAACGTGTTAAGTAATGAGCGTAATCAGACACCCTTATCCCAAAAGCCTCTCAGTCCTCCTCAGGCTTGGCTAAAGGTTATTCAAAAATTGAGAATGAGCCCAGCAACACCAGGGCAGTTTTCTACTGAGCCTACCATCACTGAGGAGACAATGGTGCCCAAATTATCCTTAATGGTCCTTGTTACTCAGAGTGGCCCTCTGTGGGCCATCAGATTAGCATCACCAGAGAGCTTGGGAGAAATGCTGGATCTCAAGCTCCTCCTCAGGCCTACTGGATCAGAATCTGCATAGTAACAAGATCCTAGGTAATTCTTAAGCATATTAAGGTTTGAGAAGCTTGCTCCATGTAACCAGATAGAGTTGGAGAAATTTTATTTTTAAACCAAAGTCCCTTTTTGGGACAGCATAACCATGAGTGGTTCTCAGTCATGGAGTAATTAATATAAGCTGTTCCCTGGAGGAGTGGCCCACCCCAAGGACCCTATAGAGTCTCCTCCTGGTTTGGCAGGGACCTAAGTGACTCCTCCTGCTTGCCCCAGCCAGTGATCACAGGATCAAAAAAAAAACACCCTGACCCAAACTGTGCTCAGTCTTAAGGCAGCAGCTCACCCTCTCCTCAGAGGCCTTATGGCTCTCAGGGGACTATTTGCCAATATATATGTGGAGGCACAGAAAAGGCCAGTGTGCAGTGAAAGAAAGCAGATATGCACAGGGAAGAAAAGACAAAAGAGCTCATGGCCCTGGGAATACATGGAGCAGTGGCCTTGGCTCTGGCATTTCTCACTGCTCCTGATCGAGGGCTCCAAACGTGATCTCAATCCTCTAGATTCCCTGAGAGTCATCCAGCTCCTTCTAACAGATGCTCTCTTTGGCTTAACCAGTCAGGGGATTAACCTCTCCCTCCTTGCCTCCCTTCCCTCATTTCCTTCCTTCCTTCCTCCCTTCCTTTTTATTGAGGTAAAACTCACATACATAATTCACCATTTTAAAGTGAAAAATTCAGTGGCACTTAGGACATTTGCAATATTGTGTAACCACCACCTCTATCTAGTCCCAAAACATTTTCATCATTCCAAAAGGAAACAGTGTTCTCCTCATTTTCCCCCTCCTCCCAGTCTCTGGTAACCACCAAATCTGTATTCTGTCTCTTATTTTTTTTTTGAAGATTTTATTTATTGATTCATGAGAAACACCAAGAGAGAGACAGAGGCAGAAGGAGAGGCAGAAGCAGGCTCCCTGTGGGGATTTGATGCAGAACTTGATCCCAGGACCCCAGGATCACGCCCTGAGTCAAAGGCAGATGCTCAACCACTGAGCCCCCCAGGTGCCCCTGTCTCTCTGATTCTATCTCTTCTGGATATTTCACATAAATGGAATCCTAAAATATGTGACCTCTCATGTCTGGCTTCTTTCCCTGGATTTCTATTTCTTGCAGTGGAATAACCACTAGGACAAGAAAAAATGGGGTTGGAGTCCCCACCTCTCACCTCATTGTCCCCCTCCATCCCGCTGCTCACACTGAGGAGGCTCCGGGTGCTGGATCGGTTACTTGTACTGCCTAAAGGGTACAAACAAAATTAGCTGGACTGTGGATTCTTTCAGGCTAAAATAAAATGCAGAACTCTATCCCTTACTTATTACTACTGATAGGAACAATATATAAGCTGTGAATATGGGATCTTCAAAATGCTGCCATCTTATTGTTTTACTTTTTTTCAGCATAAAATGAAACGGTTCACCTTTTTATTACAATTTTTTTTTTTGCTTTATAGCTATTATTTACTGAGGGCTTATCACACATTACATGCTTTAATAACATGACTGCACTTAATCCGTGAGAAAATCCTATCTGATATTAGTGCTCTGGTTTGACAGACAAGGAAGCAGAGATGCTCAATTTCTTGCTTGTTCAGTGGTATTTCTAAAATCTGCAAACATCTTGTTGAAATTTTTTACTTATTTAGAAATGATAGCAAGCATGTAATCACACACATATATATACACCTTCCAATAAGAAGCCAGTTTGATACAAAATACAAAGCACAAACTCCAAACTCCAAAGCATAATTTACGCTCCCGGTAGGAACCGTGATTGGATGAGTTTAGGTGCTCCAGTCTTTTGAACTGAGAATCTATCACTTTCCTATCTTGTTAGAACAGCCCTATCCAATAGAACTTTCTAGAAATGTCCTATAGTATACCAATATGGTAGCTAGAGCATACCGAGAACTGAGGAACTAAATTTAAATTTTATTTAGTTTAACATATGGCTAGTGGCTACCATATGGGACAACACAGATTTAGAACAAGCTGAAATAGGTGATGATCCAGGAGCCAAAAAAAAAAAAAAAAAGTCCATCAACTAAAACAAAATAAATTGACTTTAATTTACCACTATTGCCACTAGTAATACTGCCAGATCTTAGGTTTACTGAATTGTCACTTAACACAGCTCATCATATTAGTTTATAAGTAAATATTCTTAGTTTCAATTTCATTATGGTATCAACTTTGGCCTAATTAATTTAGATGTGAGCTTAAATCGAGCAGGTTAAGATTACAATTTTGGATTATTTTGGGGGAGTAGATTTTTAAATTTAAAAGAATATGTCAAAATACTTATGTAAGCCAGGGGATTCAGAGTTTGCTTATTAAGGAGCATGTGATCCTTTTCCTTTCCATTCAGTTATCCATACATAACAACTTCCACTTGGCCAGAATGTCCCCATCCCACCCTTATCTACAAGGCTAAAACCTCAGGTGCCAATGCTCAGGAATTTCCAGAATCCCCTAGTGGAAGTAACTCCTCCAGCCCATGGATCCCAGGCCTACGAAGTCAAGCCTCCTGTCATTTACCATTCTTCATCCCACTCCCTCCTAATGAACCAGCCTCCTTCCAAAGGTTATCTGCTGGGAGAGACCAAAGAGCTGCCCAGGCACTGGCCCCAGAACCTTGGAAATGCATACTCATTGGCTCCCATTGTGACTTCCCTGGGTGTTCCTAAATCTTTAGCCCCCCAGTGTTTGTCTTTGAACCTTGGTTCCCTGGTTCATCTGCCCTGGCCCTCTCTCCTCTCCAGGACTTATTACCCACATCCCCACTAGACTGCATGGCTGGTAGGAGGCTCTGACCCCCATCATCACTTTTGCCAGTGGGGAGGAGGGCAGTGCCTACCTCTTCCAGGCCTCTGTCACCAGGAAGAAAGATCAAGCATCTAATTCATGCTAGTTTTGTATTTTCTCTACTCCATTACAAGTCTCCCAAAGATGGGCTCCATTTCTTTTTCGTCTTTATGTCTCTAGTGTATAGTCTCACTCATAATGCACAGAGCAGTCCTCAAATATTTGGTGGATAAATGAATAAGGGAAAGAAGTGACCAAATATAATATGACCCTCAAGAAACATGGACTCGACAGTCTACAAAAAGGTTAAAAGTCTTTCTGAAATGAAATTTGTGTTCTGTTAAATATAACATTAATATTCTTAACTAAAATTTAAGTATAACCAGATTTAACCTGCAACTGTTTTTCTGTGGTTCCCAAGAGATGACAGCTGCACCATAATAAAAATAGTGTTGTTTTCAGAGTGATCCTGGTGGGTAAAGGACAGTTGGTAGATCAGAGCTAGGCCATCTTCACTCTATCTCCCAGCCCTGAGGACTTATATATATTTGGAAGGCAGTATGTGCCAATGGTTACATGCACAGAAAGATCTGGATGTGAAACCCAGACTTTCGGCCTACTTGCCCAGCAACCAGGGACTAACCTCCCTAAATGTCCATTTCATGGTCTAGAACTCCCAGTATTGTTGCACAGAATGGATTAGGTCACATGGACACATGCTTGGCACAGGGCCTCCAAGAGGAAGCATCTGATTGATGGCAGCAGCTACCATCACTTCATCAATCTCAAGATCCATTAGTAACCCCCAGACCTTCACCTTCCAGTACCCATGCCTCTGAATAGCCCCTTCCTTCTTTCCTTCCAGGTTTAGCCACGTGGCTTGCCCTGATTAATACGACATTAGTGAGTATGATGCAAGACAAAGCATGATAGGCACTTGCACATTGGGGCCTATCCTCCTGGAATTTCCCTTTCTGGATTTTGTTAGCATATAAGAAGTTCAGGCTACTGATTTAGAGGCCACATACAGAGAGGCCCCCAAAAATGAGAGACCATCTAGAATGTTCCCACCCATGATGAGCTTACAGCTGAGGACAATGCACAGGAATGACCCCCAACTAACCCATGTGGAGGGCAGATGAAGCATCTCCACTGAGTCTTGCCCAAGTTTAGAATCCGGTATAAACAAATGGTTGTTTCAAGCCACTGTGTTTGGGGTGGTTTGTTATACAGCAATAGATAAGTAAAACTGTAGAGATGGGACTGGATTCAGGCAACAGCCACAGAGTAAAAACCATTGGTCTGTCATTTAATACCCTTCTCTAGACAGATGACCCAGCCACTCCTAAACAATAAACCACCGTATAAAGTAAGAAGCACAGTTTATGTTTTCTGTTCTGTTTTCACCTCCAAGTAAAACATACACATAAAATCATTTAAATTAACCTGAGCCTGAAACAAGTACTTTACATCTGTCTTGTTAAATTTCCCCTCCTCCCCACCCCAGAATGCCCTGCCCTCACCCTGAGAGGATCTATACCGCTTTCCTCCTCAACCACGCATCTGAGAGACGGGCCACCTGCCTCATGCTTTGTCAGCCACCTGGGATCACTGGGAAAATCTCTCCCATTTTTGAACTTGTCAGAATTCTCTAAATTGCTTCAAGGGTTTCGGCTACACATTACCACCCTCGTTACATTAGAAGTTTTCTCCTCTGCCCCATCTAGGCTTCCCTGTGGCCATAATGGGCTTTGGGTCTGTTTCAACAGATAGTAGTAGTAGGAATGTTAACCTGAGAGAAGATCTGGGTCAGCTTCCACCTTTGCTTCATTAGCTGTGTGACCTTGCACACAACTCTTTCCTTCTTTGGATTATAAATAACCCATCTATAAAGTTAGAAGGGAGACTAATGCAGGGGTTCTTGATCTAAGCCCACAGATGGGTAATACTGTGTGTATATGTATGGACACATATCCATGCAATTTTCTGGGAAGCATATCCAGAGTATAGATCAGATTCTCAAAAGGGGTTTGTGATGCAGAAAAGATTAAGAACCCCCAGGGTTCAATGACCTTCCTGTCCAAATATCCTTTTGGGGGTTCTGTGCCTGACATTTAATGAGCTACGAGTCCTCAAATTCAGTCCTGAGTCTCTTACTCTTCCATTGTTCTCCTAGCTGTTTTGATAACACAAAGCTGTTTCAAAAAAGCGAAACCCAATCTATGCTGTTGGTGAGGCCCGTGTGTCTGAAGTCAGCTGACACCAACCTGGATACAGAAACAAAGCCCCTGCCTCCCGTGTGGCCATCAGCAGGTGTTGTCTGTTGCAGACTCTATCAAGCTTTCAAGCCAAAATGTCTTCCACATTTCCTAATTGGATCCTCAACTCATCCATAAAGTTGAAATTCTCAAATGTGAGTCCCTTGTTTTCTAATGTTTCTGACTTTGTGCCCTTTCCTTCCCCTTATCAGGTTGAGGAAGCAGAAAGGAGAGTGGTTGAGAGTCTGGGCCCTGGATCTGGGCTGCCTGAGTTCAAATGCTGACATCACTGCTTACTAGTTGTTTAACATAGGGCGAGGCACCAACACTCCAGTTTCTTCCTCCATACTGGGGATACTGCCTATCGGACAGACTTAGTGTGAGAATTAAATCAGAGACTCTATAGAAAAGGCTTAGCATAGAGTAAACACTCAACAAATGTTAATTGGTATCATTACTAGGTTTTTCTGTCTACAGAAGGAATGGTGAAATCAATTATTATGCAATCGGCTTCAGGGGATATTGATGTAAAGGATCTCTGGCCCTCTGAAGAAAGGCAAACTCAGGCTAAACGTCCCCCATTTCTTATACCCCCTTAAATACAGATCAGGCTCCAATGGAGGATCTGCTGGGCTCTCAGTATGAAATTGTTGGCAAAGCCCACAGGCGCCAGCTGGAATGCAGATGTAGAGGCACGCTCCTCCCCTGCTCACTTGCTGTGCTGGAGGTACTATCGCTTTTCCAGTCTCCTCGCCTCAACTCTGTTCTCGGGGGGAAGACGCTTTTCCTGGGGCCGCTTTCATAGACTCCAAACTCCACCTTCCCGGGCGGGTGCTGTGAGTGCCGAATTGGGACCGTGATCTCCAAATCTGGAATTAGAGGAAAGAGAGATAAACGTCAAGGCACCAGACTGCCCAGCTGCTCAATCTCCACCTGCCTCCCTGGGCTGAATCTGGAGGGTGCCTGGCAGGGAGGGGAGGGGAGAGGAGAGGAGGGGATGGGAGGGGAGGGGAGGGGAGGGGAGAGGAGAAGAGGGTGGGGAGAGGGTGGGGTCCTGCCCAATTCAACACTGAAACTCCACAGACTCCTGTGTGGCCATCGCTGTGTGAGAGAGGAGGGAGGTCAAGGCATGTGAGAAAGCCAGACAAATGCTTCCATTCCAGGCGAGCCCACACTTAGGGAAAGGTCTGGGGCCACAGCTCTGCCACTCCGCAGCTATGGGACATGAATTACTTCCCTTCCAGAGTGGTACTCAGGAACACTGTTGATCTGAATAACTGCTCATCCTGTGTACCAGGCAGAGTTCCGTGAGCTTCCCCACACCCATGAAATAAATACCATTATCATCATTCCCAAGAAAAACTTATGACGAAGAAGTAGCACACAGCTGGTACGTGGAACAGCTGAGATTTGAACCCAGGCTCCAGAGGCCAGGCTCCTAACCACTATTTATACTACCTCTGCATCCCTCAACAAATGTGGTCTGGGGGCGTGGTCTGCAACCGGCAGCAACAACCCAGAAACTAATGAAAGGAGGTCCATCAGCCCCATAAAAGATTTTGAGACTTGCAAGGCTGCTCAGTGGCTTCGGACCTGGCAGACTTAGAAACAAATTATTTCTTTGTTTTGCACAGCATTAAACTGGTCTCTTTACTGACTTAGTCCTGCCCACTAGTTGGTCTTTCGTCCTCCCTAGATCTCCACCCCTGGGTTCTCTGAGCAGAAAACAATTCTTGCTGATGAACAGAACAAAGTATCTGTGGGTTCCCATGCCCACTCTCTCCCAGAGGGAAGTGTGAACACCAGGTGGGCTCGTGTCACGGGGCTCCCTTGGTGCCCTGAACATGCCCAAGTCCTGGGGCAGGGCCTTTGGGAGAGGTGCAAGCTCCGTGTACTTTTGGGTGGCATGTTCTTATCTTAATGGTACTACTTCCTCCTCCGCCTCTCCTCTTCTGTGGGATGGGTATGGCCAGAAGTTCAGGGAGTCCAGGAGCAGAGGTAGCTCTGCTGGCAAAGCCAGAGGTGAAGGCAAATGGGTGAACAGCTATAGGAGAGAGGAAGTTTGAGCACAGGGTGGACAGAGCCTATGGGAAATACTCCACACAGAGGAGGTTACAAAGTTGGACTGTGGTTTACATGGACCTCACACGTACCTCACCCTGGAGGCAGGTTCCAAGAGCAGTGTTTGGCTCTAGGATTAAACCAGCTTTCTAGGTCTCTGTGTGACACGGATCTCTCTCACATTCTCACGCTCTCCTTGCTTCAACTGAGCAGTGCAATTGCCACCTGAGCCTAGAACTACTTGGGCAGAGACCAGCCAGCCATACCTGCATGTGGGTACAGGCCCAGAGTATCTTAGAGCCCAAGCAGGTGGCATCCTTTTTTTCCCCCTCAGTTTTGACCACCCCCCCTTTTTTTTTTTAACAACACACTCTTAAAGGGAGGTTCCTATCTGCTTAATTCACTTTAATGTGGCAATTTTCTACCCTCAACCAGTTCTATGAGGAAGGAAAGTAAAATACATAGGAAAAAAATTTGAGAGTCAGAAGTTCAAAAAAATCAAGTAGAGCCAGTCTAAATGTCTACAAAATCCTGATATTCCTGGAAGAAAGAAACAATGCCAGGAATGGTGATCAGCATTATATTGCATGGTACATTTCCCAGAGCGTGTCCCCATGGGTCATCATACCTCCTCTGAACTTCACTTCTTCCCCATGCAGTTGGTAAATCAGGTGTAACCATGGATGAGGAAACTGAGGCACAGAGTGGTTAAGGGGACTGTCCTGGACCGTAAAGTGACTCTGATTGGATTGGAGGGATTGGAGCCCAGGCTGCCTGGGACCCAGCCTGCTCCTCCCTGTCCTGCCCCAGACGAGCCCCAGACATGCCCCAGACACACTCAGAACACAAATATGGACTGTCTTCCTTGGGGGTGTCTAACAAGTTATGGGCCATGACAGGCCCTCTGATGTCCTTCAGAACCATCAGCGTTCTGTACCAGCAGGACAAAATAATTCCCCAAGACTGAAGAAAGACTAGCAAGTTATTATGAACAGAATCTTACTTATTACTTATCCTTGGTGTTCTAACCCAAATTAAAGAAAAATAGTCATCATTTTTCTTTTCTAACACAAATGAGCTTTCTAAATAAACAGAGTCAGCCCTTACGTTTAGAATGGGCTCTGTTCCTAGAAAAGGTCCTCTATGCAGAAATGCCATTTGTCAACCCTAATGTTCCTACAGATTAATGTTACCTTGTGTCAATGGTTTCTAAATGCTTTTCTTTTCTGTTTTTTGTTTGTTTGTTTGTTTTTTGTTTTTGTGGGGGTGAGGGGGAAGCAGAGTTATTTCCTCTGGTAAAAACAGAAATTCAATGTGGAAAATATATTTTTCTTCTTTTTTTTTTGAAGGAGCTGCAATGGTCAAAGCAGAGTAGGTTGCCTTAAACCCTGACACAATCCTAATCTCTTCCCCTGCTCTCCCCTACCCCATGCCCAGTGCCTACTCTTTACTCCCCATAAGCACACAGAAGCACCACTGAAGCTTACTCAGTGTGAAACAGACAATCACACGTTAGTATGTCACTAAATATACAATTGAGTGAGGCCCAATGATAAATTTTATGTTATTTATTTACCACAATAAATAACAAAAATGAGGGGCGTCTGGGTGGCAGTCAGTTAAGCATTCGACTCTTGGTTTCAGCTCAGGTCTGACCTTAGGGTTGTGAGATTGAGCCCTGTATCAGGCTTCGTGTTGACCACAGAGTCTGCTTGGGACTCTTTCTACCTCTCCCTGTGCCTCTTGCCCCTGCATTCTCTCTCTCTAAAATAAATAAATAAATCTTTTTTTCTTTCTTTTTATTTTTCTTTTTTCTTTTTCTTTTTCTTTTTTTATGAAAATGAAAGGAAACTCTTGGGGCTGATGGGTGGATTGCCTGTTGTCCCCTTGTTTAGTGTCAAATTAGATATGGCTGGGGCAGCCCCGGTGGCTCAGCGGTTTAGCGCCACCTTCAGCCCAGGGCCTGATCCTGGAGACCTAGGATCGAGTCCCACATCGGGCTCCCTGCATGGAGCCTGCTTCTCCCCCTCTGCTTATGTCTCTGCCTCTCTCTCTCTACCTCTCTGTATCTCTCATGAATAAATAAATAAAATCTCAAAAAAAATTAGATATGGCTTAATCATCTAATAGTTATGACATTAATTAAGACCCCTAATGTAAAAAGTAAAAATACTTAACACCTCCCCCATAAAATTCCTAGTCAGGGGGTCTTCTTGAAGAGGAGAGGGGAAGGGAATCAAGGGCATTTAACCAATGTTCCTTTGAAAAAAATGTAGACATGACCATTGTCATGTAGAGTACAGATACAGGGGAGTATCACTTATTCAGAGCCTGACTAGCTTTGGGCGAACTCTGTATAATGTTACAAAATCCAGCATTCTAGGGCTGGACCTGGGATGGAAAGTTCCAGCCCAAGTGCACACACCGTGGGAAGCCCTGCCTGAGAGGACACCAGCTTCTATACAGGTGGTTTTTAGAGTGCTTCCATGTGCCAGGCACTGCGCAAGGCCCCAGGTATACCCTAACTTGTTCAGTCCTCATAGAAACCCTAATGAGGTAGGCACTTTTATTTGTGCCCCTTTGCAGATGAGGACTGTGGTTGGGGGATTTATCTTGTCCATGGTTCCTCACTAGTTAGGAGTGAGCAGTGGCTAGGAACTTGACCCAACCCCGATGGCCCCGGACCCATGCCTATTCCCCTTTACTCCTTGGCCTGTGTGTGTGTGCCTTGCTTCAACATCTGATTGGGTGGTAAAGGTGTGATGACACCCAGTGGGCTCAGTTCTGGAGTGCCAGCTGCCCAGAACTCATGATTCCAACATTATAACACTCTGGCCCTCAAACACCTCACACACCAACAAATCACAGCTTTTTCGAGGCTGCCTGTGTGTAAAAGCGTGAAATGTTTCATTCAGTCAAGGCCTTTATCTTTGGGTTCATGTGTTCTAATTTTTAAAAGCACCTCATCCCTTTTCTCACCTAGAACCTATTGTCTGACCCTAAGATCACTACTTAGATCTTGAATCAGATTTTCTGCCTTCTCTTGTTTCTCCTCTCTTCAGCCAGGAGGGCAAACAAGTGTGAGCTTGAGTAGTGGAAGCATACATTTAAAAACTAGTAACTCAAGCAGACATCTTAGAATGACCTTTCTGACCTTCTGCCATGGTTATAACCTCTGTACGCCTCTTTTCCCAAAAGGTCAAAATCATTGACATTCACCAGGCTAGTACCATCTGCAAAATACTGTGCTAGGCATTGTGGAGCAGACTCTAGCTGGGAAAATTCAGACCTACACAAATAAAAGACTAACTCATAAACTACCCAGTGGTGAAGATCATGCCTTATGGGTCTCTATCCCTGACAGAGAGTCTGATACTCAGTTAAGTGTTTATAGAATGAATGAATGGTGTTACCAAACATTTTATTCCAATAGAGATTTCTTGAGCCCAATCAATGTACTGTCCTACATGCTGGGGATTCAGCAGAACCCAGAACAGACAAGCTCTGCCCTCATGGAGTTTATGGCAGTGACAGTGAGGGAATGGGCCAGAAGATAATCATGAGAACAGGCACATGAGATGCTTCCAGTCTGTGATATGTGAAAAGAGGGTGAGCAAAGGCACAGTGAGTGCTGGAGGGCTGCTCTGGAGAGAATGTAGAGAAGGCCTCTCTGAGGAGAACTTAGAGCCAAACTCTGAAAAACAGCCAGTCAGTGAAGATGTGGGAAAAGTGGAGGGTGGACAAGTGCAAAGTGCCTGGGGAGGGCTGCTCTTGACTTGTTAGAGCAACAAAAAAGGAGTCCTTTGGAACTAGAGCATGGGGTTAAAGGGGAAAGTAGAAGTGGGCTCAGGGGTGAGATCGCATAGGACTCTCAGGCCACAGTGGAGAGTGTGACTCTACTCTGGGTGGAACAAGAGCGCCTGGAGGGTTTTGAGCAAGGGACTAGCAGGATCTGATTTTTTATTTTTAAAATTTTTTAAAAGATTTATTTATTTATTTATTTATTTATTTATTTATTTATTTATTTATTTATTTAGACACAGAGAGAGAGAGAGGCAGAGACACAGGCAGAGGGAGAAGCAGGCTCCATGCAGGGAGCCTGACGTGGGACTCGATCCCGGGTCTCCAGGATCACACCCCAGGCTGCAGGTGGTGCTAAACCGCTGCACCACGGGGCTGCCCCTGATTTTTTATTTTTAAAAGGTCATTGGCTACAGTTTGGAGGATTTTAAAAAATTTTTTTTTAATTTTTATTTATGATAGTCACACACACACACACACAGAGAGAGAGAGAGAAGCGGAGACATAGGCAGAGGGAGAAGCAGGCTCCATGCACTGGGAGCCCGACGTGGGATTCGATCCCGGGTCTCCAGGATCGCACCCTGGGCCAAAGTCAGGTGCCAAACCGCTGCGCCACCCAGGGATCCCCAGTTTGGAGGATTAACTGTAGAAAAGTGAGAGTAAACACGGGGAAATGATTGAAGAGGCTCTTCATTCATCCAGGAAGAGATGATGGCAGCTTACCTGCAGCTGTGGCATGAAGAGAGTCAGAAACGATCATATTTAAAATGCATTTTGGAGGCAGAACCTCTGGGAATTGGGAATTTCTGATGGTTTGAATACAGGATTGAAATGATAGCAATCAGAGGTAGCAAAAGAGAAGTGCCAGATGAATGGAAGGGACAGTAGGTCTTATAAATGCTCAAGTGGGGAAAGGGTACAGTGGCCTAGAGTGGCCCAGGATGGCCTCACCAAGCAGGGGCTACAGAGCTGGGTTTTGCAGCCCAGGAGTTTTCATATAGGTGAGAAAGAAAAGGTATGAGCAAGGGGCCTGTGGCAGGAATATGTCATTTTCAAAGACTGGGGTGTTACCTGCCTGGCCAGGGTCATGAGAAGTCAGGTTATTGATAGCAGCTGGAGATAGACTGTGGAAGTTATACACATTCTTAGTCCTTTATTTAATAGGGCTCTACTCAAGCTCTGAGAGCTTCTGAAAGCCTTTTATTGCCAGCTCTACTTGGTATAGACTAGCCAAAATAAATCACTGAGACTCACCATTCCAGAGGCTCTCAGTAAGAATATGCAATATAGGCAAATGCCCATCACTGCTCTGGGGTAGTGGTGTCGAGAAGCCTGGTCTTCAGTGTACACAATCAGAATGCATGGCCCTGCTACTGGACCCCTACTACACATGGCAAGGGCCCTGCTACACCTGAGGCCTGCCTTCTGAGGCACTGTATGGTGTGGACACCAATGATGCAATTCCCTGCTTCAATCAGAAACAGATACTATGTGAATGAGGGGTTTTTTTCCTTTCTCTCTTCAAAAAACATGTCTTCCTAAATGCCAAGGGAAGGGTCAGGTACCTGGGGGAAAAGTTTTGTCATTCTCTGTGCGTGAGAGGATGGGGGGAATGCAGAAATCAATCCATTTATTCATTTGTTGGCATGTCTTATGTGGCAGGTACTGGAGACACAGAATAAACAAGACAAGGGCACCTGGGTGGCTCAGCTGGTTAAGCATCTGACTCTTGGTTTCGGCTCAGGTCATGATCTTAGTTGTAAGATCAAGCTCCCCACCGGGCTCTGCATTAAGCATGGAGCCTGCTTAGAATTGTCTCTCCCTCTCCCTATTGGGCCCCCCACCCCCTGCATATGCTGTCTCTCTTTCTCAAAAAAAAAAAAAAAAAATAGACAAGACAAAGCCATTGCCCAAAAGAACATCATAGTACAGTGGGGTACTCAGATCTGTAAACAGGGTGACAGGCACCAGGCAAGCACTCTGCCCACTCAGGCCACTGCAGAAAGAAGAGTTAGGGACAACAAATCATGGCAGTCCCCCACAATGCAGCACCCCCAAGAAGCTACATACCTGCCTGCTTTCCTGATTTTTGCTTCTCTCTCTGTCTTCGGGTAATGCTGTCTCTTAGCCGTTTAAGATTTTCCTGGAAAAAAATTTAGTTAATTTTAAAAGTATATACCAGAAATATACCCTCTGGGCAATAGAGTTTCTTCCTGATTTTATGCTGTCTGCAAGATACATGTCATTGTAATAACATCTCCAGCATGCAAATGAGGCTGAATGCATTCACAATCAGTCCCCAGAGACATTCAAGTACTCTTAGAAGTTGTACCTGAAGAGAAGACACCCTTTCTACAACAAAGAGTCTCCCCTCCTCTCTGGCTCCTAGCTCCACGCTCTTCCCAGCCTTGGCACCACCACCCTCCTCCTTATAGACTCCTTTAGCCAAGCCAGTCCCTTCCATGCTCACACACACTCCATGGACAGGATCTGCCTCTGAGACTCTGTTTTCATACCATTCTTCCAACCGTGAGAGGCAACGATTCCTCTCCATGAGTCTGTTCCAGGTCTGGGTCCAGATCCAACTTCCCTCTTAAACCTCTCCAGCCTGCTCCAGTCCTTAGTGACTACACCTGCCATCTGGCATGAGCTATGCAGCATTGCCCAGTGCATCTGTGCAGCTGTGTGGCTTTGGGTGTATGTGTCTTGTCTCTCCAGAGAGACTGTGCACTCTCAAGAGGCAATACAGCAGGCCTTCTACTTTTCTGAAACCGTGCAGTTGGGCCTATTACAGTCATTCAACAAATGTTGAAATTTGTTCCTATTTTAGTCAGTAACAACTACCTCAAAGTGTTTGAACATCCTAGAGAAAATGCCCCAGGGACTAAGGTCTAGACAATGAGAAGGGTCCCATGAGAGAGTCATGGGAGGCCAGACTGGGAGGGGTGTCTGAGCCGTGACTAGAGCTGAGGCTGAGCTGGGTCCAGGACGAAGCAGGGAAACACTGGAAGGCGTGGGCCAGACATAGCTTTCAAGTCTGACAGTGTGGAGGCGACAGGAGCTGGCAGCAAAGAGATCTACCTAGAGACTTTGTGGGAGGCCAGATGAGAGGCACAGAAGTTGGCATTGGGGCAATGGAAAGGAAGGAGCAGATGCAAGAGGAAGAGTGTCACAGACCAGGACCAGGCAAGACAGCAGCTGACTGGATACAGGGTTGTGAAGGAGAAGAGCCCAAGGGAGGTAAAGTCTGAACCTCGGTGTCCAGAAGATAACAGTGTATAGAAATAGGGAGCCGGGAAAGGGAAGCAGCCTCTAGATATGGATTGTTGCTGAACTTGCTGGGGGTCGTGGGCATCTCAGCAGGACACACCTAGCTGGTGGCTGCAAAGGTGGAATGGGAAAGGGAACATGGACTCAAGAGTCACCTGCACCCTTGGGCGCCTGGGTGGCTCAGTCTGTTAAGCATCTGCCTTTGGTTCAGGGTCCTGGGATTGAGCACCATGTGGGGCTCCCTATTCAGTGGGGAGTCTGCTTCTCCCTCTACCTCTGCCTGCCACTCCCCCTGCTTGTTCTCTCTCTCTCTCTGTCAAATAAATAAATAAAATCTTAAAAAAAAAAAAAAAAGTCACCTGCCCAGAGGACCTGAAGGGAGCCTGGGTGGTGCCCATTCACAGGAGGGGAGGTAAAAGAGGCAGGGAAGTGGACAGAGGCATGGAAGATAGGGCAGCCCAGGGAACGGTCTTCACACCCACCGGTCTCTGGGTGGGGGATGCTCTAGAAATGCCAAGAGGCTCTCCCGGCACATAGTGGCATCAGCTCTCCTAGGCTGGAATTCTCTACCCTGTCAAATATGAACCCCATTTGTCTGCCATACCCAAGAGTTCTGGACCACAGGAGAAGCCTCTTGGATACAGATAGAGATGGACAGCTGACATTTGTTATACGTTTACCAGGTGCCAGGCATGCCAACTCCTTTACAGGGTTGACACTGTCCAGTGTTCTCCCTTCACATTTGAGATGGGACACAGACAGACAGGGAGGCCCAGGTCATCCAGCCCCAAGTGACAGAACAAGGATGTAACTTGGGCTGCCTGCCCCGGAGCCCTGGCACTCTTCACTACCATGCTACGTGGGCGTGTGACCTGGCCAGGAGAAACAAAACTGTTGTTTGCCCAGAATCAGGCTGTCCCAGCAGGACTGCAGCTTCCCTGCATCTCCTGAATGAGGAGGACCCTACAGAGTGCCATCCCACCCATCAGACGATCCCCAGGAGGGAGGAGGCAGGCCAGCAGAGTGGGGGACCATTTTAGAAAGCACTAAGAAGGCAGAAAGGGTCATGAAGGGAGCACAGGCTCTGGCGTGAGAAAAGGCTCATCTGAATCCTGACTCTGCCTCTCTACCTCTCTCCAAGCCTCATTATTCTGTAAAATGGGAACAAGGGTACTTGTCTTGCATGCCTGCTGTGAGCAGCAGAAGAAATCAGGTCCATTCAACACAGGGCATTGTCAGTAGACTGCGGGCCCAGCTGGACAAATGGTGCCTGATGACTCACTTCCCCACTTGTCACACCTATTCCCACTCTAGGGAGACAAGATTCCCATCTCAGCGGTAGGTAGGTGCTGCTCCCGCTGCCTCCACCCTCAAGAGCATGTATGCCAGGTCCTCTGAGAGCAGAGGTTAGAATACATACCTTCTAGGAAATACCATGGGGAAGTGGAGAGAAAAAAGCAACCATTCTGGTCCTGCCTTTCTTTCCACTTACTAGATAAGTGGTCTTAGACACATCTCCTAATACCCTAGGCACAACTTCTTTCTAATATAAAGAAGTTGGACCAGGAATACACTTCCTAAGGTCAAGTTTGAGTTCTTTGGGTTGCTTTAAATTACACATGGACTACACGTATGGAGTTATAGATTCTTACAAAAATAACAGAAGTCTTGGGTACTCAGGTGGTTCAGTTAAGTGTCTGCCTCCAGCTCAGCTCGTGGTCCCAGGGTCCTGGGATGGAGCCTCATGTCAGGCTCCCTGCTCAGTGGAGCCTGCTTCTCCCTCTGCCTTTGTCCCTCCCCCAGGTCATGCTCTCTCTCTCTCTCTCTCTCTCTCTCTCTCTCAAATAAATAAAAATCTTTAAAACAAAACAAAGGATGCCTGGGTGGCTCAGTGTTTGAGTGTCTGTCTTTGGCTCAAGGCATGATCCCAGGGTCCTGGGATCGAGTCCTGCATTAGGCTTCCCACAGGGAGCCTGCTTCTCCCTCTGCCCATGTCTCTACCTCTCTTTGTGTGTCTCTCATGAATAAATAAATAAAATCTTAAAACAATACAAAACAAGAGTCTCCTCTAGGAGTACCATCTGCCCATGCCAGTCTTCTGAGTGGCCACCCTTGGGATGGCCATGAGGCGGCCTCTCCTGACCTTTGCCTTTGTGTCTGTATTCATGCCTATAGAAATGCAGTTTGTGTGAGAGTTATGCTCTAACTTGGGTGGTTTTATGTCTGTGACTTGTTCTGCTGTCTTAATCATATTTCTTGGGAACAGTCCAAGTCCTGTGAGTTCAAAGGTGTGATAGTTCTGTGGGAGTGTTGGCACTAGGATTAGAGAGAATGGCTCTGAAAAGAAAAAAGCTGGGAAGCAAAAGTATAGGGCCACATGCAGAGGGAAGTGGCAGTAGAAAAATCAGGATTGACAGTTGAGTCTTTGTTCCTGATCTCTAGCCTCACAACAGCCAGCATAGCCATCCTGCTCTCAGCCAGGGTCTGTATGGTTGGTTACAGACTACAGGTGACAGACACACACACTGGTTCACAATGACACTCAAAACCCAGTCACAGGCTGGCCATACGCACTCAGCTACAGCAGCACACAAGCTAGCACGGACCCAGCCCTCCACTCTGCCCAGTGCAGAAATGGACATGAAACAAACCATACAGAGCGGGTTACCTGCTGGAAGCGAAAGGACTCAGACCGCTTCTTCTGGTTGAGCTGCCACTCTTTGAAGTGGAGCACAGCCTCGTCTACATTAACGATGCCCAACTTCACCTGCTCCTGGAGGGTAATCAGCTGCCGCTGGCCAGGCGTTTTCATTCCAGCGAAAGGGTCATATATACTCGACTGGGGCCTGTCCCTCCAAGGTCTGACGAGAGGCTCTGGAAAGGATGGCAAAACTCAGTGTGACAGCACCCCAACTGGGGAGGGCAGGCAGATGAGTGGGGTTAATGAGGCTGGTCATGGATTCAAGAGAACATGCCTCAGAAGAACAATTACATGCAGAACTGAGAATGGGGACGTATGACATCAAATCAGAGAGGGAAGCAGCGAATCATTTCAAAGCCTGTTACATTAAAGTAGACAAGGCCGCAACATTTTAGGAGGCATGAACAGCATCCACTGAACAAGTTAACAGAATCCCCCAAACCTGAATTATTGAGAAGCCATGAGACTAGCATTTCTCAACTTAGACACTATTGACACCTTGGACTGGAGAGTTCTCTGTTGTTGGAGGGCTATCTTGTATACTGTAGGATGTGTCGCCTCATCCCTGGCCTCTACCCACTAGATGCCAACAGCATCCCCTACCTCAGCTGCAACATCCAAAAACATCCCAGACGTTGCCAAGTATCCTCTGGGAGGCAATGAAGGGAGAGGAGAAATCACCTCCAACTAAGAACTACTGCTTTAGATTAAAATCTACTCCCAGGAAAGAAAATACAGGAAATTCTAGGTAGGATGCTTTTCCCAACATACTCCAGCCCTCACTATCCTCCCTGCCTCCGAGCAGCATGGGCACAATGACTATGGACCCATGGACATGAAATGCTTGAGAAGACTGGGATGTCAATGGAACCTGATCTATCTCCAATGTCACCAGGTATAAATTAGGTGCTATGTCCCAAGTAGCTCTCCTTGGGTTGTTCCTCTGCCAACCTTTCCTCCACACTACAAATTCATGGTTCTCTGCTTTGGAGATTCTAAGGAAATATGAAGGCAACCCCTCTTTCTCCAGGCTGTGACTCCACTAGGTTCTGTGAAGAATGAGCTACTTGCAGATGTGATGGGGCCACCGGGGCTTATGAGGACAACTCAACATTTTATTGCTCATTTCATATAGGACTATCTTTAAATTTCTCTAGCAGGACCCCATCTGGACATTGTGATTCAGGGGGAGAGCAAGAAGGAAAAAGAGAGATGACTTCAAAGAAGTTCATCTGTCATTCTTCCCAACCACTCACTCATCTGTCTATACACACCCACAAACCTTTCTCCCAGGTTTGCCCTCCTCAAGGCTGTCTTTAATTGTGCTGGAAGATGGGGTGTGGGGAGAAAACAAAATGCATTAAGCCAATCAATTCCACTCTTACAACCTAAGTCCTTCAAAAAGCTTAGATGGTGTCATTTCTCCTTTTCAAAAGAATCAACAGAATAATACTGAATGCCTCTGTTTAACACAAGGAAGTTGACCAAGAAAAAAGGAGTACTTATCGCCTCATACTTCCTCAAAAAGTCTTTTGAGGAGGAAAAAAAAAAGAAGAAAAATGCAAGCAAAATGTCTCTTAAATAAAAGCTGAATGAAAGTGTAGTTTAGCTGGTACAGATAGGGTAGGTAAATAGCAAGATAGGGCTGTATCCTTAGGTAAAGCCTTGGTGCCAGGCTGCCCACTTTCATCCTGTTGGCACCAATCTCACTATTTACACTGTGCTTTTGTGTGCTCTCACAGACACATTCTAGTGTGTTCACATTCTCAGTATGATTAATTTGTACACTATTCTAGGGCACCCCAATCTTTTCTCCTCCACCTTTACCATCATTACAGCACCACCTATGGTATCCCCTGGATCTCTCTGTATTTCAATGCTAAGAGGTTGTTACACCGGAAAATCACTGAAGCAGGGGTGCCTGGATGGCTCAGTTGGTTAAGCGTCTGCCTTTGGCTCAGGTCATGATCCTGGAGTCTCAGGGTTGAGTCCCACAGCTGGCTCCCTGTTCTGTAGGGAGTCTGCTTCTCCCCCTGCCCAACTCCCGATTCATGCATGCACTCTCTCTGTCTCTCAAATAAATAAATAAATAAAATATTTAAAAAGATAGAAAGAAAATCATGAAAATCACTGAAGCAGGAACACTTCTACCACCCAGAAGTTCAGGTCAAACAAAAGAAAGCTGAGGATGTGTGGCTTACCTTTTTTCCTGATGCTCTCTGAGGAAACATAAAAATTCCCAGGCCGCTCTTGACTTTTTTCTGCAAAAACTATGAGATAAAGAATATTATAGGTAAAAGCCAAATCAGATTTCTTTCTAAAGGGCTTTATAATGTTTTATATATTTACTGAAAAAATTGCCAAAATTGTATATAAAAATGGAAATGATGGATCACATTTTGGACCACCATATTCAGGTCTGTAAATCAAAACTCCAGTCAGAGGCAACTAAGGTGCCAAAGCTAGAGGGATCATGGAAGAAAAACAGCCCAAACAGACTAGGTCTCAAAGCCAGAAAGCCAAAGCCAGCCAGAGGACATGATGAATCATTAAAGAAAAGAGTAATGTGAACGAGGATGCGAGCTGGACCCTGGAATACCCTAAACTGGCTATGGAACACCCCGAAGCTTGAGAATAAAAGGAAGTGCCACTTAACATGTCAACAAGACAAAACACGGAGCAGTGGAGCAGATAGAATGCGTGCACGGCTCTATAGGGACTTAGATGAAGTCAGTCAGTGAGCAACAGACCCACAAAAGCTAAAAAGAAAAATGGAGACATGACAAATGTTCCCTTGGTGGTAGGAAAGCATAGTGATTAAGGCTCCCTGGATTCATATCCTGGCTTTGCCACTTAGGCACCATGTGATCTTGGATAAGAGTCTTGGCCTGTCTTGGTCTCAGTTTTCTTATCTATAGAATGGTGATGATAACAGCACCTTCCTCAATGGTTGTTGTGATGATTACATGAGTTAATATGTGGAAAGTGTTTGGAATAGTATCTGGCACAAACAAGCTCTCAATGTTAGCCAAACCTTGAGATGGATGCCAATAGCACAGTAGTACTTTGACATGCTAGTTAACATGAGCAATACCTGCGTGGTGCTCTACAGTTTATAAATGTATCCTCCCATCTGATCCTCACAATCAGGCTCTGACCCAGTATATTAGGTAGGATTATGATAGATGCATAGATGTCTACATGTATCACTATTGTACCCATTTTACAGATGAGGAAAGGAAAGCTAAAGAGTACGAAATGACTGACCTCATGTCCCAGGCTGTACGGCTGGGAAGTACAAAGGCTAGGGCACAAACCCAGGGGTTCTGGCCTCCAACCACTGCCTCTCTTTCCTTTGCTTCCCTAGCTGCCTAGTCCTTCAGGGAGCATTAAGAATCACCTGTGCCCCTGTCCCAGCTCCCACAATGAGCCATACCAGTAACACTCTCTCCTCCCCTCATACCGTTTAGGAATTATCAATATATATTCACATGCTTCTTCTTTTGGGTTCACTTAGAAGCAGACCTGAGGACAAGGATCCAGGTGCAAAGAGTCGATGTGGGGAGTGATGGAGGTGAGACAGGGAAGTGGATAAAACAATACAGGGTGGGTATCCAGGAAGTTACCAGGATGGGCAAGCTAGGGAACTCTGGAAAGCAATGTAGAACACACACCTCAGAGTTCTCCCAGCAGAAGGGCAAGGATGCTGGGGTACTCAGCCACCAATCTATCAGTCACTAGATTCCAGGGCTCAGGGGTGTTAATCCCCTCAACTCTTCCAGCCTGACTTGCTAAGGCAGATGGGGCTCCAGCTACCAGAGAAAGCAGTCAGACTAAGACACACATGTCCTGATAGGCATAATCCAACCAGGAGGCACAGAAATATAAAGAGCTAGGGGGATGTAGGGAGAGCACCAATAGTGACTGCTGCACATGCCAAAGGAGATGTTACCCAAGGGAATGGCAAACTGCAATCACGGAGAACACCTGGCTACAAAATGTCCCTCAACTGTATTTCTACCCAGTTTAGGGTTGCCAGGTTTAACAAACCAAAACCAAAATTGTAAAAAAAAAAAAAAAAAAAAAAAATGCAGGGATCCCTGGGCGGCTCAGCGATTTGGTGCCTGCCTTCGGTCCAGGGCGTGATCCTGGAGTTCCAGGATTAAGTCCCACATCGGGCTCCCTGCAAGGAGCCTGCTTCTCCCTCTGCCTGTGGCTCTGCCTCTCTCTCTCTGTATGTCCCTCATGGATAAATAAATAAAATCTTTTTTTAAAATGGTATTTGGAACAGAAATTACTTGCCATTGGTCTGAAATTCATATTTAACTGGTCGCCCTGTACCTGGGATTCTGGTTGAGGGCTATCTTCCCCAATTTGTGATCTCCTTTTGTCATACCTTCCACACCTTTTTATACTATTAAAAATGGAATGGAGGTCAGATGCACAGATCTGGCAATTCTTAGCTCTTATAGTACTTGGAATCCTATTAATACAATCAAGTCCTAAAAGAGCGAAACTGACAACGCATCAGTATCTACTTGATTTTCCAGGGATCCCTGTGAAGAAGTCAAACCCAACTCTCACCAATTTGTATTAGTGTAGGTAGGCAGACATCCTAACATAGTGGTAGAAAGCTGGGACTGTGGAGTTGGGCACCCTGAGTTCAAATCCTGACTCTGCTACGTGGTAATAGTGACCTCTGTAAGTCTCGGTTTTCTTCATCTGTACATTGGGGAGGATAACAGCCCTTACCTAAAACATTAATGTAAATATTAAATGACACGTTCCAAATAGAGTACTCTTGGTAGATTTCAATAAATGTTAGCTATTAAAAAATCAATAATAACAATAGTTTAAGGAGATAAAAATTTATGAGGGTTTTTGCCATTTGGAGTAGAGGTAAACCTTGTTTACCTCCCTGTCTTCAGAATGCTTTCATAGCATCCAGGAAAGCCAGAACTGAATTCTGATCATGGCCTGTGAGCCAGCTCCAAAATCTGCCCTGAGCTCTAACACCATCTCCTGGGGCTGGTTAGAGACCATTCAGAAGGGGATAGTCTCTGAGCAATGGTTCAGAAGTTAAGAGAATCCAGGGACTTCTGGCTGAGAAGCCTGAAGACCTCGCTGAGCATCACTCCCTGCCATACTTGCCTTTAGAAATGTATGGTTCATTGTCAGACAGGTGATGAGTACCAGAAGCATTGGCCTCTGGCCTAGGCACGGGGACGGGGGGCCTGTTGGCCAGGTCCACAGGAAAGGCCTCATCATCATCCACCGTGTGATACACATCTTCCTCCTGACCACTGTGGTGCAGCTCCCTCTCCAAACTGGCCATTCCCATGCTGTTACCTAGAAACACAGAGACAGGTGCCTGAAAGCAGTGGCTAAACAAACTCAGTGACTGACAGTCATAAGAGCAGAGAGAGTGGACCATAACTTATTTGTACAGTACTGTCTTTTGGCAAAGATCTTCTCCTATATTGTCCCCTGTATGATCTACTGAGAACCCCATGCGAAGCAACTGAGAAAACACTGATGCAACCTTCATTTGCCTGCCCATCAATGCAGCAAAAGGGAATGAGCACTAGGCTCATCTTAGTTGTATTGCTAGGATTCAGTTATTCATCCCAGTGGAACTATAGAAAAGAGAGCATAGCCCCCAAAGACAAAGGACACTTGGAACCACCCCCAGGTTCCCAGGCAGCAGCGTGAGGGTGGCCAGAGACCTCACCACCAAAGGTTCCAGCATCCTCATCTTCAGCATCAAAATGACTTTGTTGCAAGTGCTATTCCAAGCATATTACCTGAGTTACCTCCTTTGATTATATAATGACATTGTGGAATAACTACAATCATTATTATCATTTTGCAAATGAAGAAACTGGGCCCTTTGGGATTTAAATAACTTGCCCAAAGTTACTTAGAGCCAGACTGGCATCCAGGAAAGCTGACTCCAGAATTTGTGCTATTAACCTCCATGCTCTACTACTCTTTTGCAACCTTTGCCCCCACTCTGCTCTCCATCAACGAGAAAGATTTATGACAGAAGCATATCAACTCCTCATCTGTCCTTGGGGTCCCACAGCCATAAGGTTTTCACTGCCTCTTTCCTGGTGACAGGCTGCAATATTCTGTGCCGGGACCTGAGTGTTGTATCCCCTTGGCTTTGAGAATCTCAGCAGACCTGACTTTGTATGCCATTGCTCCTCATACACGTGAACTGTGGTGACCCTGGGCACATTATATAACCTCTCTGAGCCTGATTTCTCTCTGAGACCTATTCACAGGAGTATTGTGAAGACAAAATGAGATGGTAAAGGAAATGCAGCCAGTGCCTACACATAGTAGGTGTTCTCCTCTAACTTCTTTCTTCTCCCCAGCACCATGCAGTCAACAAATCTTTATTAAATACCTGTTTGAGATACAGGAATGAATAATGCTTGGGCCTTCTTCCTATGGGATTTCCAATCCAGTGATTTATTGGAAGATTTTTAGTTGCATCTTTTCTGAGCTGCAGGGAGACTGCTCTTGGCTTCTCTGTATCCTGAGTCCAGAGGACTGACCAACCAGGGGGCCCCAACTCATCCCAGGGCTCTAAGTTCTGAGGCTCTGCCTTCAGGAAAGTTTCCAACTAGTGAAGAAGCTCCCACCTGTTTACCTTTGAACATCTTGTACAAGGGCATGAGTAGTTCTGGAGAAGCTTGTCTGATGTCAACAAAATGAGTTGTCCTGGGTAAACAGCTGGCTACCCTACCAGTGACAGTGATTCCCAAGGTGCCTACCCCCATGCACACAAGAACTTAATTCTGCTTTTACAGTGTGGAAGCAGCCATAGACAATACTAAATGAATGGATACAAAATGTTCCAAGAAAACTTCATTTACAAAAACAGGCAGCTAGCCAGGCTATGGTTTATCTACCACTACTTAGAACTTTTCTTTCCTCTTCACTGTCAGAACTACTTCTTCCATCCTGAATTCCATCCTCTTAGCACCTGCTTTCTATGCCTACTTCATCAACAGGCAGGCCCCCATTAATTATAAATGATTGGACGGAGTTAAGGAATTAGCCACACAATTTAACACCCTCCTTCTCTGACCTTCAATGATAATAATAATGAGAAGAATGACAACAATCATAAGCCTTCATTGCTTGCTCTATGCCCAGCCCTGCTCTGAGGCCCACTGGACAATAATTCATTTAATTCTCACAACATTCACCTGAGGACACTGAGGCCCAGAGGAGTTAAGAATTTGTCCAAGGTTTTCCAACCAACTGAAGGGGGAACTACAGATCAGTGTTTGTGTTCTTAACCATGACACAGCACAGGCTCAATTTAACAATGTTTGTGTATATTTCCCTATGTTCTCCACCCTCACCAGGGCCCTGATCACATCTTATTTTCCTCTGTGTCCTTCAGCCCAACATCCAGAGTAGTACTTTGCTTAGTCAGTACTCAATAAATTTTAGTCAAAAGAAACATACGCATTTTAAAACAGGTCTTGTCGAAGGCAGCTTGTTATCCAGATGAGTGGCTCCAGTGGTGGGAACTCCTGGCCTACTTTTACAGGCCAATGGGGGAGCTCACGGGGATGGAGTGTGTTCAATCATGCTATCTGCCAGGTATGTGGCAGTCCATTCCTTTAATGGAGTAACCATCATATGGAAACAGGCAATGTCTTACATTTGTTTCTCTTTCCCTCTTTTTGCCTTCCTGTTCACAGTTGCAAATTACCTTCTAAAAACTTGCGAATCATGGAGTCCTTACTGGTCCGAGAGAAACCATCTCCAGGGATTGGATTAGATGCACTGGCCTGAAGCATTTCGACATCTAGAAGAAAAGGAGACTAAGAGTTTATATGTTGTTATTCCACATAGGCAAGGAGATTATACAGATGGATATACAAGGTTTGACAAATCAAAAGGACCAAGAAATTCAATAATTAATTAATCTATCCATCTTCCTTTGCATTCATCCATCCATCCATCCATCCAACAACTATCTATTACTTAATAAGGACTCCCTGTAAGTGTGAGGTATAAAGAAGAGTAACATTCATGACCCTCAGGCCCTTTCCTAGACCACAGGTCTCAACAGGTAGATATGCTCATCTGCATTTGAAACAATGGGCTTAATTTTTAAGTGTATAACTATAGCATTGTTTATAACAACCAAAAAACAACTGGAAGCAAAAATAACAAAGAATAGGTATACTGCGGCTTACTCAAACAATGGAACAGTATGCAACAGTTAAAAAGAACATGTTGGAGCCACTTCAATCAATATAGTGCCATCTCAACCAACATAGCAACAAGAACTCTATTTCTAGGTCACCCATGGACTTGATTATTTATAAGGAGGAAGCATATTGACTTGGTTTTCACTATTAAACATAAACCCACAAAGACCCAAACCATGTATGAAAACCATTCAGTTAGCACAGTACCTTCTACTCTAACCTGAGTAACCAACAGTACCCTATTACTTTATGATTCTGAAGTATGCTTTTTGGGAGCAATATTTCAACCCTGCATTAAAAGTAGACCTTTGATATTATCAAAGATTGCATTCTCTATGTCATATCACATAATTACTGAGGATTTATTTGCTTAGGCAAAATAGTTTGAAGTTGAATAGTATACTTTGAGAAAAAATCGTTTGAATGTAATCAATATACATAGATTTGCCATTTCCTAATCACTTTGATCTTTGGGAACCAGCTAAATAAAATCTGGTGGATTTGTATGAAGATTTCTCTGTAACTATGTCACATTTCCCAAGAATAGTCACTGAAAAGAGGTCATGGTCATGAAGTAGTATTAAGGATAATAAACTTCATGTGATATAATCCTAGTTTTGAAACAAAATATTTGTATATACATAGAAAAAACTAGAGAGAAATATGTCAAAATGCATATAGTAGCTATTTCTGAAGTAGGGTAGAATATGGACATTTTATTTTCTATTTTATATATTTCTTTGTCTTCCATATTACCCACAGTGGCTTCTTTGGCTTTCATAAATGAGAAAAACCTTATTAACACTTTTCTTAAAGATCCAGGTAATTATGATCAAATATGTACAATTAGATTTTCAAAGCAAAAATAATTTCAGGATATTAAAAAAATAAATTGTGGCTCACTTGTCAATTATCAGGTTAATTGATTTTTTTAATTATAAAAAAAATGACTGATTTTAAACTTCCCAGGGACCAGATATTACATTATTACATAGCAGAGCTCTTACTGGACCTTGTTTCAAACTTCCATATTCCTGTGATAATTAAATACAAATTTTATGACCATAAAATAAAAATCATTGAATGAAGAATATTGAATGAAAAAGTTACAGACTGATGTTTTTCAGTATGATATGGTTTATATAAAGTTTTAAGGCTTATAAAATATTACAAGCTGGGAGGGATAAATGTTGAATTCATGGTAATGGTTGCCTCTGGAGAGGGAAAGGGGGACAACTGGATTCCAGAGGGGATTCATAGGGGGCTATAATACATACTTTAAAAAAAATCTGAGACAATAACAATGAAAGGAAAAAGAAATACATATTTTTGATTAATCAGAATCTTTAACAAATATATTTTAGAAAAATCAATATAGTACCTATTGCCCCCAAGAAGGGGAGAATAAGATTCTATATTTGTATTTGATTATATATACAAAAAGAAGCCCTGGAAGTAGATGTAAGAAATTAAGATCAGCAGTTTCCTAGCACGAAAAAGATAAGGGACAAGGACTAGAGAAAGACTTTTCACCATTCACCTTTTTATACTTTAGATTTTTAATCTACTGAAAAAAATATATAAAGAAATACAGGGCTCAGATCATGTTTGTGTTACCTGAAGTATCACCTGAAAAAGAAGAAAAATCCATTCCTTTTTTCTACCTTTTCAGTTTATTGTGGAGACATTACATTGACTATAGTCAATAGTCCAAAGCTTGATACTCTCTAGTCCAAAGCTCTGTGATTCCAAATGAGGAACCTCTTCTGTCACCACTGAATTCTATAATGTAAACTGTAGAGAGATAAGGGAACTGATTCTGAAACATACCCACAGTTGTTTTCATTTTAAAAAATAAATCAGGATCCCTTGATACAACACACTGAGGAGATCACAGCACCATTTCTACGGTATTCTTGCCAAAAATTCACAACCTCAGTCCAACCACAGAAACCATATAACAAACACAAATTGAGGGGCATTCTAGAAAATAGGTGATCAGCACTCAAGACAAGGAACGACTGGGGGACTTTTGCAAATTGGAGGAGAAATAACCACATGCGCTGTGGAGTCCTCTGTAGGCTCAGTATCTAAGATCCCATCAGCATCTAGCATCCCACCTACAGAGGTAGGGAAAACTAGGACATCAGGAGCAAGGCCTAGAGGTCAGGTGTTGGTACTACACCAATGTTAATTCGGCTTTACTAATTATGCTGTGGTTGTAGAAGACGCTAGTACCAGGGAAACCTGGATGAACAGTATACAGGAACACTAGCATTTCTGCAACTTTCCTCTCATCTAAAAGCAGTTCAAAATAAAGGTTTTGTTTCTTTTTGAAAAAGGAGGGGGGAACTGGAGGATGTGGGGAGATTTGAAAAGCAGAGAAGAAAATGCAATGGGAAAACTAAAGAAGCACAGTCCCCAGGGATGACCTACCTCCCCTGTCCACCTATGTACCAAGTCACCTTCCAGTGACACTTGTGAGCCATGCACATTGGGTACTATGACCAAGGTGGGGCAAAATGACCTACCTGTGACAAACAGATCTTTCTATATTGTAATCATACACACCTTAACTAGATCTGCTAAATATCAGTCCTGGGACCTTAGTAGAGTTATTTCTCCTCCTTGAGCTTGGAAGGGTGAAGAGAGGCTTGGGACTAGGATCAATTTTGATTCTTCCACTCCTGGCTGGAGGATCTCAACACCCATCAGTCTGACACCAAGCAGATTGTATTAGATCCACCTGATCATGCAGGCTCACAAGATGACTGAGGGCACCAGTCTACTCAGGAGGACGCAGGACACAGGCCAGCAGGACAGGGCCCAGGAGCATTCCTCCTTGAGGGCAGTCTTTGTGCCAAGTCCAGCAGCTTACATGCAGGGAGATGAGATCTGTGTCAGGCAGATGGAAGGAGCCACTCTAGTGAAAAGGCCATCCTCATGGCCCACAAGAGTAGCACTCTCATGGCAACTCCTCAGGCACACTTCCAGAGTCCTCCAAGCATGACAGTCACTGTTCTCAGGAAAGCCCAAAGTGTGCTGTCCCTTTCAGGTACTTAGAGTCCACATATAGCTCCTCCCAGTTCCAGATGCAATTTACCAACCAATTAGGGGTCATTTTTATCATAGACAATGTTGCCTAGAAACATAGTTGACATTCGGACTCTTATCAGGTTACCAGGGTAACAGAGCTGGAAAGGCAACCGAAGGTCAAATTCTCAAGCAGAAGGGGAAATGATAGCTGTTACATTTAACTCTTTGCCCATGATTATCTTGGGTCAAGTTGTTTAAATCCTCTCAGCTTCTCTTTTCCTGTCTGTAAAATGGTGATAAGAGTAGTATATATATCTCAGAGGTTTGCCATGCGTATTAAATGAGAAGCTGGCCACATGCCTAGCACGGTGCCTAGCCCAGAGAAAGTGCTAAAAATGCTAGCTGCTACTACTATTATTCCTATTGTCTTTATTATTAAATTATATACCTAAGCTAATGTCCTAAGCAGAGAACAGTTTTTTTTAAAAAAGGACTCAATTCATACTTAATCATTTTTTTTTCTTTTAAGATTTATTTCTTTATTTTAGAGAGAGTGGAGGAACAGAGGGAGAGGAAGACAAAGTCTTAATCAGACTCCCCACTGAGCAGAGTCCCAATGCAGGGCTTAATCTCATAACCCTGGGATCATGACCTGAGTCAAAACCAAGGGTTGGATGCTTAACTAACTGTGCCAACCAGATGGCCCCTCCCTATTCTTTTTTTTTTTTTATTTTTAAGATTGTACTGATTCAAGAGAGACAGAGACAGAGATAGTGAGAGAGAACACAAGCAAGCAGGGGAGGAAAGAGAGAAGCAGGCTCCCCGCTGAGCAGGGAGCAGAGTGCATGGCTTGATACCAGGACTCTGGGATCATGACCTGAGCCAAAGGCAGACACCCAAGTGACTGAGCCACCCAGGTGCCCCGCCTTTACTTATTCTTTTTTTTTTTTGCCTTTACTTATTCTTAACAATAACTTTGTTTGAAGTCAAATCTCCTTCAGAGTAACAAATGCTTATGAGTTCATTCTAATATCTGAATTTTGACACATATTCTCAAATATCACACGTACTACATTTCCTAGTAAAAAACTATGCCCATTTAACATTTTTATATTTGAATATACTTGAAGCATAGGAGAATTCTTTTTTTTTTTTTAAGATTTTATTTATTTATTCATGAGAGACACAGAGAGAGAGAGAGGCACAGGCAGAGGGAGAAGCAGGCTCCATGCAGGAAGCCCGACGTGGGACTAGATCCTGGGTCTCCAGGATCACGCCCTGGGCTGAAGGCGGCGCTAAACCGCCGAGCCACCAGGGCTGCCCCGCATAGGAGAATTCTTAAGATAACAAATGCCAATGCTTTATAATAGAATTATGTGTGGAAATCTGACTCACAGACAAGGTTTGCCAGGCATTTTCTGGATCGTGGCTCTTAAACACCAAGTCCCAGACAGACAGAGCTGCAGGCTTCTCTCCTCCTTTGCCAAGGCTCTACTGATGCAGTTCAGACCTGAGTTGGAGGCCCCATGCCTGTTTACCCTGTGCTTTTCTGAGGTCTATCACGTTCTTTATTCGTGGGCTCAGCAATGAACACCGAGGGGAAATTCTAGCAGCTCTTCAATGCCTTCTGGCCCCATCCTGTGCTGCCAGGATTATATAGGTAGAGGCTGACCTTAAAGACAGAGGCTAAATCCAGAACATGTGAGGCATGGCTGGAAGAGCATGATGTGCACAGGGTGCAGAAAAGGGAAGGAAGGTGATCTGCAGACACAGGAGAAAGCCTGGGGATCAGCAGTAAAGACTCTAACAAGGGCCAGAGCCAAGTGAATCCTCTGCATTCAGGGGGAAATCAAGTTAGAGAAAGGCAGCAACTGAAGCCAGGTGAGCAACAGAGATGAAGACACTGGCCACTGACTGAATGACTAGTGCAGGTCAACATCAGGGCCAGAGGTAGGGGGTACCTGCATGGACTCTGGCATCCTGGAGAACTGGGTTCAAACCCCGGCTCTGACTCTTACTAGCTCTATATCCTTGGGCAAGATATTTGATATCACTCACTTGTGTATCTCCATCTGTTAAGTGGGGATAAATAGTACCTACCACACAGGAAAATGGTAGGGGCCAATGGAGACAATGCTTGTAAAATATTTAGCAACAGTGTGAGGCACTAAATATTAATGGATACCATTATTATATTGAGGCAACCTAGATAGTGTATTAGTTTTCTACTGTTGCCATAAAAAAAATTACCGCGAGCATAGTGGCTGAAAACAACGTAAGTTTATTACCTTACCATTCTGTAGTTCACAACTCTAAAATGAGTCTCACTAGGCTGAAATCAAAGTTTTGAGAGGACTGCCTTCCTTTCTGGGAGCTCTAGGGAAAACAGATCTCCTTGCCCCTTCCAGCTTCCAGAGGCCACCTGTACTCCTTGGCACCAGGAGCTCTTTCTCCCTCTTTCAGACCAGCAATGCCAGGCACCAAACTTAGCTGGACTGAGTCCTTCTCACAGAGTCATCTCTGGTCTGTTTTCCGATTCCTTCTTCTACTTCTAAGGATCTTTGTGATTATACCTGTATTATATATAGGGTCTATCCCTGTAATCCAGGACATTTCCCCTTAACTTCAGGCCAGGGGAGTAGCTACTTGAATTCCATCTGCAACTCTCCTTCTCCTTTGCCAGGTCATCTAGCCCATTCACAGATTAAGGGGCTCTACTCTGCCTACCACAGATGGAAACAAGTACCAGTACAGTTAGCCTGCCACAAATTTCCTTCCTACACGGGGCTAGCAAGGGCAATACGACACAGGGATTAGGGCACACTCAACTCAAGTAAGTCCATCGTGACCACACATGGCCTCAGCAGCCCTGGCCTGGTGTAGGCATTGCACACTGCCTTAAATGAAGTTACCTAAAAATGACTTTCTTTCCACTTATATTTTAAATAAAATGACTCTTTTCATACTGAATTGAACATAAATATCTTTGAGTTAGACCAAAGACAGCAAATACATACGTTGACCTCTGAGTCTCTATTCTGTATACTCAAGGCAGACACTCACCAGTCATAGCATTCTTTCTGGACTCAGAATCTTTAGCACAGCTCCTCAGGCTCTCAATACCAACTAACCTACCCTGGCACATGAAATTATTTTTCAAACACTATTTGCCATATCTATGGTAGGTAGTAAGTCCTAGGAATAACAGACACTACCTTTGTAATAATAAATGAAGAGTCAGGTTTTTTAGAGTTCATGCATAATAAGACTCTCTCAAATTCCAAATGTGATAACCCCATGCGCACATACAAATCAGGCACATAGTGAGTATCATCTCAGTGAACTGTAATACACAGGAAATTCTGGAGGTGAAGGCAGTCTGCTTCCAAACAAGGACATTTTGTAAAGGAAAACAGAACAACAAATCCCTACATTCCTGGATGCTCAGGGTTTATACATCAGATTCCAAGCACTTAACCTTCCCCACTTGTCAGTTAACAATAAACTCAAAAGCCCAGAAACCTGCTGGTCTAGGAGAAAGTGCAAAGTTCTTTGACTTCAGTAGACATAGAAAGAAGAAAATATGTAATAAGGAGACCCAGGTGCCATGGCCTTCAGGGAAGAGCCAGCTACAGAGTTACACTGTACTTCATTTAGGGAGTCAATCAGAAAGAACCCATCCCTGGAATGAAAGAAGCTTGAACAGATGAGAGAAAGCCTAGGCAGGCACTTAATTAAGGAATGAGTCAAGAGCAATAATGAATTTTCAAAGAAACCCATATGATACTCCTCAGGGGACATAAATCTAGATCACTTAGCTGCAGTAGAAACTCAATCCAGATTATGTGTTGTTAATTTAATATAAAACCTAATCTGAGTATCTAATATGGTAAAATGTCAGATGCCGAGAGGCTATTCTGGAAAGGCTCTCAAACTCTGAAAGCAGGCCAAAAGATTTTTCTTCTTAGCAAGGATTTTTGTAGCCAAAAAAAAAAAAAAAAAAAAGAGTCTTAGAGCAAAGAACAGCATGGGAAAGCATTTGACAATGACCTGAAACCTGACTGGGGCCATATGCACTCAGGTGGAATACAGTGCTTTCATCACCCATGTCGGCAAGGTAGTCCACCCTCCCCACATCCTAATGGAGAAGGGATGAGAGGGAGAGAGGCAGAGAGAGGGAGTGATGGTCACACACTGGGGAGAGACAGAGAAACAGAGACAAAGAGAAGGGAAACAGCAATCTGAAATTACAAGGGGTAAGGGGCGCTGAGCAATGAAGCAGGAAAGGCTAAGCATGAACAGGCTAGGAGAAGCAACAAGTCTCAGGGATCTCATGCAGACCAGTGCCTCGATACAGCACCCCGGGCAAGCACACAGACTCTCTGCTGGGCAGGACTCCATCCACAAAATGGAGTTCAAGGTGGGGTGCAGGGGACACCATGACTTGCTAAGTCGCACACCCTCTTCCCCTCATTCTCCACGTCCACAGCTGTCCCCTTGGTGCACAGTGACATCTTCCTTCACAGCACTGTCACAGTTTGTAGTTCTCTATTTAGTTATGTGTTATTTCTATTTAATATCCAGCTCTCCTGCCAGAAGGAGAGCTCTGGGAGGCAGGGATCTGCCCTCTTATCTACTGACTCCCTGTCGCCTGGCACAGTGATTGAAACACACGAGAGGTTGGAATCAATACTGCTGAATGAATGAATGAATGTTTGAATGCACAAATTAGCGAGGAATAAACACATGAATATGGACATGGAAGTGTCTGGGTTTTGTGAAGGACTCTGAGCATTTTCCAAGCTGAGAAAAGAGGCAATCCAGGCAGCAGGAACAGCATGGAAGAGACAGGAAAGAAAAGGCAGCCAGGAGCGCTGGAAGGGCCATTACTCCCCCACCTCACCCCGAGAAATCCTGTGCTCAGGGCTGTCTATCAGATGACTCACCACCACCTATCAGGAAAGTCCTTGCGCTGGAATGTCAACGAACTATTCCACCCCACAAAATCCAGGACGACTTTCTATTTTCTGGTACTTTCAAATTCAAAAAATAGTTGAGCACCTGTTGTACATCCACCTATCGTGGATGATCCAGGCTTCGTGAGATGGGTGTGTAACCAGAGAAACATGAACATAACCAGAGTGCAAAGTGATTTGCTTGCAGGGCCCCCAGGAGAGCCTGACCCATGACTATACAGGTACAGAGGGGAGCATGGTCACTGCTGGTGGTGGGGATTTTATCTTATTAGCTTTTAAAACACTTAATTTAGGGGCACCTGGCTGGCTCAGTAGGTTAAGCGTCTGCCTTCAGCTCAGGTCATAATCCCTGGGTCCTGAGATCAAGCCCTATGTCAGGCTCCCTGCTCAGTGGACAGTCTGCTTCTCTCTCTCCCCCTGCCTCACTCCTTTCCCCAACTCATTCTCTCTTTTTTTTTTCTTCTCTCTCTAAAATGAAATTTTTAAAAATCTTTAAAAAATAAATAAAACACTTAATCCAGCATGCTTTCACTAAGTGCATACATCTCCCACACAGGTCCTGTACACCTGGGGAAACATGGAGCAATGGGAGTCAGGAAGTGCCTTGAGCCTCCCTTTGCCCCACTGGGTCAGTTTCAACCCTGGACAGCCTGAATTTCTATTTAGTGTTTGCATAAGCTTATCCTTAATAAAGATTATTTATTTATTTATTTATTTATTTATTTATTTATTTAAAGATTTTATTTATTTATTCATGAGAGACAGAGAGAGAGAGGCAGAGGGAGAAGCAGGCTCCATGTAGGGAGCCCAACGTGGGACTTGATCCTGGGACTCCAACTGCTGAGCCACCCGGGGATCCCAAGATACTTATTTCTTAATATATAGTAAAGTTAGGAAATTGATGGTTTAAATCTGTCTTTAACAAAAAATTCTCAAAAGAATGGGGAACAGTTGAAGGTCTAATAACAAAGGCATGTAGTTACCACCTGGTGGCAGCATAGCTAAACTAAAGACCATGAGTGTGATGGGTGTGAGTGACTGTGTGCATGTACGTGTGTGTACACCTACCCAAGTTCAGGGGAAGGAGAGCCCAGAGTGGAATGATAACATCTCAGGGTCAGAAGCCAACATCACTCCCCTGCCAACTTTACTCATCATGGGCAGTTTCCCCCATAACCTTTCTACCTAGTGGCTGTTTGGATTCCCTTTGGAGAAGGAGACCTTACTACTCTTCCTTTTCCAAAATTCAAGTCAGAAACAGGCAGATTTGTCCCAATACATTTGAGTGACCCCCAAAGAAGTAGTAAAGAGCTGGTCTAAAGCCTACACTCCATAATGCTCATCCTGTGAACAAATGTAGGAATAAACATAACTTGCTTTCCTTAATACATTTACTTTCAGCCTCGAGGACTGAATGGTAACAAAGGTAGGGCACTGAGAAACCTGGCTCTTGAGACATCTGGAAAGAGCTCCTAAGTGTCCATCCCAAGGTTGGCAAATGCAGATCCTAGATGGACAGGCCAGGAGAGTCCTCTGTCCCAGTGGTACAGCAGACAGACTTGCCTCTGGGAATATGCAGACCCAGATTCCTGACCCAGTTCTCCCTCATTGGGACTCAAATAAGCTAGTAAAATCTGAGCCTTAGTGTTCTCCCCTGTGAAATGGAGATAATTCTATCCACCTAGCCCAAGAATGATAGGACAAAATAACAGATGAGATCAAAGTGGTCCACTTACTTGAAAGGGCTGGCGGACACTGCAAGTTATTACTGTGCCAGTTGGTGTTGCAAATACATATCTTAGATTTATCAGTTTTTCCTGCTTATTTATGAACTAAACTCTTTCTCTCCTAGAGAATCACTGGTGATAAAATGAATAGTTCCTCCCCAGGTACAAGTTGCTGCTCCTTCTGGGCCAGTAAGATAGTCCTTCTTAAGATTAAACCACAGAGACAGAAACACAAAACAAATCATATCTAGAATCAGAAAATGCAGTTTATATGATCCGGCAAATGAAAAATGCAGTGAGTTTCCTTTCTCTATCCACAGAGCAGTCAAATTCTTACAGCATATCTATTAAGTGGCCTCCTTCTAGCTCCAGGGCAACCAGAATCCCCCTGACCCCATATAACTCTACAAGTCACCAACAGCCACAAACTAGGCCAGCTCCATAGCACTCCACTGCCTTGGGAAGTGCTGGAAAAGTTCATTGTTCCTCCTGTGACTGCCTTTAGCATAACCTGCAGCTTTCCACTGGTATGATGAGGAGATTTCTTGTGTTGGAGCATCCAGGTGTGTGAAGGCACTCTGTCAATACAGAACAGCTAGGGAAGCAGGGGATTCTTTAACCGTTCAACTACCCTGTAGTTAGGACACAAGGCAGAAATGTGGATACACAGTCTCTGGCTTTCCAAGTAGGTACCAGTTATCCTCCAAATGTTCTTTTGTGAATGGGTCTCTGTTCCAGATTGGAAAGGACTGTGTATTGGCCCCTCCTGTCTCCCCGACACCCAGAAGAGGCAAGCAGCTAAAACACATTAGATGCTCCAGAAACACTTGTTGGGTCCATAGAGAGATAAATGGAAGTGCAAGTGCAGAGGGTGCCAGGGGCTTCTTGGTGAGCTAACATTGGGGCCATGGCTGTAGCTGCTAGATGGCTTCTTTAGAAGAAACTACAACTAAAACTTATGGCAGTAGCTGGAGATTTCTGGCAGGAAATAAGGAATACTGTCCTAGAGACAGAGACCTCAAATGTGAGCTCTATCACTTATTAGCTGGGAGACTTTGAGAAAGTTGTTCAACTTCAGTTTTCTCAAGTGTAAAGTGCAGGTTAATCAAAGCATCTTTATGTGGCTTGAAGGATTCAGTGAGATAGAGGATGTGGATACAGGGATGATGCCTTCTCTCCTCACCCCCCTGCTAGGTCATGGCTCGTTCGAGAAGAGCTTCTTCCAGCACTTCTAGTTCTCCCTGTCAGGTGCAGGAAGGTAGCATCTACTGAGCTTTCCCTCATTCTTCCCGCTTCCCAAGAGGGGCAGCCACTTTATCTAGCAAACACCTACCAATGACTGGACCACAGCTTCCAGGTGCTGGGGTTACCATGTCAAAGGCCCTGCTGGTGTCAGAGTCTGCCTTCGGCCCCTGAGCTGTCCACACCCTCTACTCCAAGGCACCTTCTTGGTGCCTGCTTTTCCCTTCCTGGGTGGGAGACTCAAGCTCATCCCCCTGCCTCATGTGCCCAAAGTCCCTCTGTCTTCTTCTTAGCCTGAAGGTTGGCAATATTCAATCTTGCCCATTCCAGAAAGCCCTCTGTCAATAAAGCTGATGTGTTGATGGGTATTTGTCTTGCCTTTCTTGAGTCTATTGAATAGTCCAGAGGGAAGAAAGGCTAAATTTTAGGAAGTGTTTCAGAGTGCTTAGCATTTCATAGCTATTGGTAGTGACATATTTAGAAGGCTGTTTGAGGGCCTGTAGTAGGTCCTCCTGCTCCAACTGTGCATCGAAGTCCAACATTATTTAGACCAGTGGTTCTTAAAGGCAGCAGTACCGCCCTCTAGGGGAAGCTTTGAAAATCTAAGAGGGGGGTTTTAGGTTGTCACCAGGATGGAGGGAAATGACAGTAATTCCCCTTATCCTTGGGCGACATATGCCAAGACCCCTAGTGGATGCCTGAAGCCACAGATAGTACCAAACCCTAAATATACTATATTTTTCCCTGTATAAACATATCTATGATAAAGTTCCATTTATAAATTAGGCACAGTAGAAAATTAACAATAATAACTAATAATAAAAGAGAACTGAACCAATATACTGTAACAAAAGTTATGTGAACATGGTTTATTTCATTCTCAAATATTTTACTGTACTTACCCTTCTTGTGATGACAGATGATAAAACACTTACGTGATGAGATAAATGATGTAGGCATTGTGACGTAGCATTAGGCTACCACTGACCTTCTAAAGATAGGTCAGAGGGAGTATCCACTGCTTCTGGGCCATAGCTAACCACAGGAAAGTGAGACCTCAGATAAGGGGTCTCGAGACTACTGCAGTGGTATTTAGCAGGGAAAGATATAGATACTCTGCAATGTGCAGGGCTGTCCTGGACAATGAAGTGTTTTATGCCCTTCATGACTTCTAAATATTTCATTAGTCATATATATAGGTTAAGAAAACTGCTTATGATATATATTTGCACTTATATGTGCATATGTACATATCTATGCATATGAACATGTGTATATTTCTTAATTTAATATCAACAGGCACAAAGAAAAATATGGACAAATACCCCACCAAACTATTAGGAGTGCCTCATTGCTTGGTTTTGGGTAGAGTCATACAGACTTTTAGTAACTCAGTTATGCATTTCTATTTTGTTTCAAGTTTTTATAAGAATGTATTACTTTCACTATTGAAAAAAAACAATTAAGTTAACCACCAAAAAAATGGGCAAAATTTGTTAAACAATTTACAAGAAAAATGCTGTCCTAAAGATATGATATTTTAGAAATAAGTTTATTATATATTAATCCATTAAAGTTAGGCTACCCAAAAAAAATCTGCCTATAAATTTCTGAGCCTAAAAACTAAACAGCTTCATATATAAATACAATTTGTATTTCTGCATGGTTTTAAAATGCATGAAATCTTCAGGGATTCAGTTAGTATGAACATGGAAAGGAGACTGTGAAGAAATATTTACCACTCAGGAAAATCCAGGCCCTGATACCAATATTGCTGATGGTAGTCGAGTCACTGATACAACAGACATACATTGGTTGTTCAGCATTTGAGGCTGTGATGTCAGGGATTCTGAGTGAAGATGCCTGTAGCTGACTTTCTCATTATGTCCTCATGCAGAGCCATACTGAATCCTTCCTCTCCTTTAACGTCTCTATTTCAATCAGGGCGTATATGTGATTTCTAAATTTTCACACATAGGTAGTCTATATTATATATAAATGGCACGTCAGGGTACAAAAGGGGGCATTATGAAATGTTTGCTACAGAAAGGGCCTATTAGGACTGACAAGGCTGAGAGCCACAGATTTGGCCCCTCAGATCACAAAGCAATGCCTCCATCAACTCTGACCTCCAGGCTTTTGCCTACACTTTCCAGTCACTCAGCAGTCACAGCAGAGGAAGTTTGGAGAAGGATTATGCTTGTCACAGCACATGATGACAGTTCTAACTCTGTGTAAAACAGGATCTTCGTCTCTCTGGGGTGGGGCAGTGGTAAGCCAGGGACTTCCCCCCACCCTCCACAACTGCACACAAGAATGAAGAAAGTCATGTGTCAGCAATGGATGGAAGTGGAACAGGGCTGTGCTACTTACAGAGATCTTCGGTGGCAGCTGGGACAAAGGCAGCCATGGACTCATACAGCTCTTCATCACAGCCGGGGTTGAGGGAGCACTTCATGAGCAGGTCTGTGGAGAGGTGGGCCATGGACTCATACACAGCGTCAGCCTCCTCCCCTTGCATCAGTTCCTCTTTGATGTGACTCTTTAGCATGTCCACAGTTTCCTGAAAGAGAAGATAGGACTCACAGGCACTTGGAGACACTCTGGCCTTCTAGGTAGAGTGAGGCCTTCAGTGGGCTTGGGACAGGCAAAGGTTCACACAGGTCAGCATTCAGCTGTCCCACCAGCCTGAAAGCTCCCAAAGGCTAGGTTCCACGTCTTTCTCTGATTGTTTTGTCTTTTGTTTTAATCTTTGTATCTTCTCCCAACACTAAGCACGCAGTCATGCACACAAGAGATGATCATTAAATGTCAGATGACCAGAGGATATAAATTAAAAACTTTTTAATAAGCACCTATTGTGGGTCACGCACATATATCACCTTATGTCATCCTTTCCAAAGCTGCTCAAGAAAGTTGCAATATTCCCTAGTTCACACATGAGTAAAACACAACTCAGAAAAACCTAGTGCCTTATTCAAGGGTGTGCAGTCCTGCCTTCTGACCTTTCTACTGTACCCTGGTTCCTCCACAAGAAACAAATGACACTCACGACTGTAACCCTTACTGACCAACCAGATGGAAATCCAAATGGGCTAAACAGGGCTGCAGCTAAAATGTTTTTGCACTGATGTGTAGGCAGATGTCCCTCAGAAGCACACTGCCGAGTCCCTGTTCCTTCTAGGAGGCTGCTCTGAAGTGTTTGGTTTCATACACTGTGTGCCCAGAGGAGAGACAGTCTTGGCTGAAGCGCCCTGCAGTCAGACAGGCTGCCCTCTATCCTTCTGCCTCCCTGTGGAGGTGAAGACAGAAAGCTGGCTTCTCTGAAACCTCTGTACAACTTTTCCTGGTAAGAAACTTTAGTGTTTCACAATCCTTATTTCAGCACCAACCCACAAAAATCCTCATTTTCATCATCACTACCCCAAAAGAGCTAATCTGCTATTCACACAATGTGTTGGTTTCCTAATGAGACCTAAGGACTGGCCCAGGTGACAGCTGTGAAGTGCTGGGAGACTCAAGGTCTGGCATTTGGTTACGATGTGGTAGATAGAGGAAATGGGACAGTTCTTAGAGGTCATAAAAACATGCAGGGACCTTCTGGAAGCAATGCTAAAGATGATTATGGTTGGAGAGCAAAGAAGATATGAGAAATGTGAACCGGATTAATTTTGGTGCCAACTGAAAAGGCATTGTTAAACTTCCCTGTTCCCTACAGTAGAATAACAAGTCTCAGCACCGGCATCAAATTAGGTTTGCATCCTATCTCCACCCTTGCTGGCACAATTATTCTGCCTTTCTAAGCCCTTCTCCTTGTTTGTTACACAGATAACAATACCGTCAACTTCCAAGGATTGTGGTGAGCATGAAGTGAAACACGGCATTTGCCAATCAAATAAATTCAATAAATACTGATCATAACTGTGAACATACAGTATGTCCCTAAGAAAAACTATTGACGTGGAAATGATATGCTGCATTTTATACATTTCTGACTTCAAAGTAAAGCTGAGTAAATACTCCTAGGCTGTGAGCACCTTTTAGCCTCATTTATGTCAATGATGCCCAAAACAGGCACTCATGCTATTGCACTCGTTTGACACAATCACTCCCAAACTGTGAGGGGCCCCCTTCCATGCTTCAGTGAATTGCTGCCTTGCAGACTGTCAAATATAGACCACAGAGTTAAGTTTCTGGGGAGGTGTAAGCTCACTCCCATATGGAGGTAGAGAGCAAGACTAGACTCTTTATTGTTCCTTTTGAGGTCTCAGCCCCTCCATGAGAGGCTGAGAGTCTTCACTGTGACTCGTGACGATGAAGGAAAATCAGGAAAGAATGGAGTCGGAAAGGACAGGTCTCCAAGACAAGAGAAGCGACATTGGGGCATGGAATAAAGCCTAGGCACGGGATGAAATGACACTCAAAGAAATTCTCAGAAGTCAATGATCAAGGAGGACCTGGGGGTCCAAAATCAGATGAGCAAATAAATTGGGCATATCTCTCATGAGATAGGCAGAGACTCAGGAAGAGAGATAGGCCATTAGCATAAGGGGGAGCCTCACAGTTGGCCTCCTGAAGCAGAGCTTTCCTGTGCAGACCTCTCCTGCAGTCTCTGCTAAGGACAGAACCAATCCTAACAGTTCACCCAGATATGAGAATGGGCGTGGCAGCTGGGAGCATCCCACCAAAGTACCTTGGAGATGGTATTCGGGTGGGGAAGAGGGACCCACATCAACGTTCAGCAGATTTACTCTTTATTCTTTCAGGGTGGACCTCAGTGCTTTATATACATTATTTCCTTTTATCCTGAAAACAATCTTATGAGCAGAACTAGCATTACCTTCCTTCTGTACATCAGGAAACTAAAAGAGAGCAGGTACCTGATTTGTCCAAAGTCACATGGCTGACAAGTTTTGGCACAGGAATGTGGACCCATGTGACTCCAGGGCTCAATTCTTAAGCCCACACATACTTGCCCTGCCAGAGATGAGGCACATGAGCACATGCTAGATAGAGATGAAATCCAACCATGTCTCTAGTGAAAAGGTAGCCCTAGGACCACATAGTACATTTCTATTCCTAGGGCCTCTCCCACCTTGACCTTACCACATACTCATCGATGAACTGCCGCAGGTCCCTGAAGCCATGTTTCTCAGCAATTGTGTTGGGATAGTGGCCATGCTTGTTGGCCACACTATATGCCTGCAGGGCTCCTGGGCAGGTGAGCAACAAGGCAGTGAGGTTCTTCAGTCCGTATTTTGCAGCAAAATGCAACAGGGTGGGCAACTCTTCATTCCTTTGATCTGAAAAAGTGTTAAGGAAAACAATGGACAAATAAAAATGAAGGCACAGGCACCCTTGTTCATGGAGACAAAGCTGGCAAGCCTACCACGGCAGCCAGCAGGCACTCGATTATTACTTCTTGGTTGACTGACCTAATATCTGACAGCTTCCTTTGAGGCACAACTGAAGATTATGCCCTCAGATGACAGAAGAAATGATATGCTCATTAATTAGCAAATCTAATAATTAATATCCCACTTTCTTTCTCTAAAAGTATCAAAGAGAGGATCCCTGGGTGGCTCAGAGGTTGAGTGCCTGCCTTCAGCCCAGGGTGTGATCCTGGAGTCTGGGGATTGAGTCCCACTTCAGCCTCCCTGCATGGAGCCTGCTTCTCCCTCTGCCTGTGTCTCTGTGTCTCTCATGAATAAATAAATCTTTAAAAAAGAATAAATAAATAAAAGTATCAAAGAATCCTGAAAAATACTAATTCAAAATATGCTGATTTTCTGAAGGCTTAAGTAGCAGCCACAAAGTATAACAGGAGTCATGTTTTGACCTTCTCTGCATATTTCGTAACACTTTAAAACAATTGCTTTGTGCTGATTAAAAAAAAAGAAGTCCATCTTCTTAGCTCTTATTCCAAATTTCAAAAAGTATGCCAAATAATCCTAGGTATGTTAATTAGCCTTTCTGTGGCCCTCAGTTTTGAACTAGAAGATATTTCCAAACTATCTCAAAAGGGCTGGGAGGATTAATAAGATGGTATTCAGTGAGTTCTTTGTTTAAGGTTTTGAATGTTGGTATTAATACACCTGAACTGCAGCATGTCTATTAACCCTCTAATTCATGGGAAACAAAGTGTTCCCATGGCTTAGGGTTCCTGGATCCCTGTAACCCCTTCCATCTACTAATATCTGGATACAGCAAGCCTATCAAGAAAATAGACATGTATGTGTTATAGAGTTGGGGACAAATCTTTCTTTTGTTTGTTTTCATAAAAATTGATTTCTAAACTCAACAGCGATAGAGACATATACTTTTACGTACACACACATATACACATACAGATTTTTTTTTTAAGATTTTATTTATTCATGAGAGACACAGAGCGAGAGAGAGAGAGAGGCAGAGACACAGGCAGAGGGAGAAGCAGGCTCCATGCAGGGAGCCCGACGTGGGACTCGATCCCAGGTCTCCAGGATCACAACCTGGGCCAAAGGTGGCGCTAAACCACTGAGCCACCCGGCTGCCCCCACCCCCCACCTTTTTTTAATAAAACAAACCAAGCTTCCTATTCATCTGGGGATTAAGGGTCTGAAAAAGTCCCTAGGACCCCACATTGGCAGGCTATGAGATACTCCTTCCTGGGCCCCAAATTTAAGAACAGAGAATACTAACACTGCTGAAAGTAATGCAAGAACATTCCACAGTAGAAAAATGGGGAGAGGTAACAAGAGAATGCCCCCGGGAGAAAGACTTGAGAGTAATATAACCCCATCCTTCTGGATCTCTTGGCTATGAAAGGATGGGACATAGGCAGAGGGCAACCTGGTTTCATGCAATGTGAAGGAGGTGTCCACAAAAGCACCCTAACAGGCATTCTGTCCAGCCCACCAGGCACCATCCTCACAGAAGACGTTATCCCAGCTCTCAGCATGTCACATGTACACACAAGACTACTTGTCCCTCATTGAACAAATGTTCAATTAGCCTACATTTAGCCACCTGAGCTGGTAGTCTAGCAGAGCAGACAGACAAGCTGAGGAGAACTAGCACAGAGGGCACCTGGCATGCTAGAGGAGCCCACAGCACGTAGACAGAACCTAGAACCTACCAGAGGTTCAGAAAGGTCTTCCTGAGGAAGTGCTACCTAAGCCACTGTAGGGAGGTGGAGAGCAGTTAGCCAGGTGCATAGCAACCAAGAAGGACAGGAGGAAACTGCATTCCCATGAGTTCAGGTAGCAAGAGGCAGGCAGAATTTTCATCAGGTGAAAGAAGTTAATACTTCCTGTAGAGCAGAGCCCAGGGATAGAGGAGAGAGAGAGAGAGATGAGGGCAGAAATCCAGCAGAAACCCCTTGGGAAGGGCTTAGACACATGTTATGAGTTTGGACTTTATCTAGAAGGCAAATGGGAACCACAAAGGATGTTTATGTTTAGCACAGGGTCGGGGTCGAGGTATGCAGATTTCCAACTGAGAAGACTCTCTAGCTAGCCAGGAAGGAATTGTTCTCCAAGAATAAGCTACAGGGAAGGAATGAGCAAAGTACAAACACAGGGTGACTGGACACTGAAGCCAACAAACTACAATCAACCCATGGCTGCTTTCCTGCACTTTGGCTTTTTTTTTTTTTTTTTAAGATTTTATTTATTTATTCATGAGAGACACAGAGAGAGGCAGAGCATAGGCAGAGGGAGAAGCAAGCTCCCTGTGGGGAGCCTGATGCTGGGACTCTATCCCCAGACCCCGGAATCATGACCTGAGCCAAAGGCAGATGCTCAACCACTCAGCCACCCAGGTGCCCCCTGAGCTTTGACTTTTGACTTACTTGTCATCATATCCTCTTCTTCCAGCTGGTTAATTCCAAAGAGGTGTAGTCCACTCGCGGGGATGTTGTTCTTCAGAGACTCCGTCAGCAGTTTATCGAGGGTCTCTGTGTTGTAGGGCACAATTTTAAAGGCCTAAATACAAAAGTGAAGAATTTTTAATCCAGCAGATTCAAGGCTGAAAAACCATGAGCAGAAACTACATGTCCAGGGATCCCTGGGTGGCGCAGCGGTTTGGCGCCTGCCTTTGGCCCAGGGCAGGCGCAATCCTGGAGACCCGGGATCGAATCCCACGTCGGGCTCCCGGTGCATGGAGCCTGCTTCTCCTTCTGCCTATGTCTCTGCCTCTCTCTCTCTCTCTCTCTCTGTGACTATCATAAATAAATAAAAATTAAAAAAAAAAAAAAGAGAAACTACATGTTCAGAAAATTGAGCTTTCCTTTCACCATCCCTACCTGACACATGAACTCCACAGGATTGGCAGCATTGGACAATAAATTCCCAATTTCTTCCATGTCAGTATAATAGCTGATAACAGTTTCACACACCACTAAATCCCCGGAATAGATCTTCAAGGAAACATTCCCAGATGAAAAGCCTAAACAGAAGAAAAAAAAAATACCATGAATGTGCCCAGGAAAAACAAGGGTCCAGGAGAAAGTGTTCACGGATTCACCTTAACGGTTAAGAAATTAACCAGGGGATGGAAGGAAGATTTGGGAGGTAGGTAAGGGATAGAGAAGTGAGGGGAAGGGTAAAAGTGACAAGTGAGCCAACTAGCACAGGAGAGGCCTCTGAGTCTGAGGAATTGTCCTCACCAGGTCCACAGTTTAATATTTGGAAGATTTTCATCAGTTTTGTTCGCTAGAGTAGGCCCAGGACCATGATAAACAGGAAGAAGAGTTGAGTTTAAAGCACAAAGGTCAGCAGTTGCCACAAGGTGGGGAAAGATCCTGGCAGGTGGAACACAGTGCTTCCACAACATGGGACTTGGGAGAATTGATTCACTGGCTCTGTTGCTGTCATTATTATGTGCTCTTTCTCTTTTCTACCACAGGAAGGGGTTTTGAGGGGGAAAGAAAAAATTAAAAATACACCAACCACAAAGATTCGATTCACAAAAGAGGAAATGCAACAAGTAGAGAACATGGAAAAATATTCAGCCTTGCTAGTAATCAAAGAAATGCAAATTAAAACAATGGGCTACTCTTTAAAAAGACATCAAATTAGCAAAGATAACTTTAAATGACAATGCCTAGAGTTGGTAATGACACAGCAAACTTGATAGGAGTAATATTTCAGGAAGCAAGTAAGCCTTGCTTATTTTCCAGGATCCTTAAAAATGCCTATCGTTTCAGGGATTCCATCTTGAAGAAATGCTCCTAAATACATGCATGCATAAAGATGCTTGATATATTATAACTTAAAATAAGACAGTAAGAAATCAAAATCATATAAATATGTAACAATGAGATGAAAAATTAAAAGATGATACTTCTTTTCAATGGAATATAATGCAGCTTTAAACAATATGATTTATAGAAGATACAAGTCCAACACAAGGAACTGGTTTTATAAATTATGATACAATGGATTACCTTGCAACCATTAAGCATTATGTTGTAAAAGAATATTTATTAACATGGGAAAATACTCATAGGTATCTTCTAGATAATGAAAGTGGCCTATAAGACTATACAAAGCTATGTACATAGATGCAAAAAAATACAGAAATCACTGATTTCCTTTGAGGCATATGGGCAATTTTCTATTCACTTTTCTTTACCTTGGCTGTATTCTTCAACTTTTCAGTATTAAGCACATATACTTTTATAACAGAAAAAAATATGTTATAAAATGGAAAGTTACAAAGTCCATGGGGTAAAGGGACTCTGAGAGAATAAATATAAGATTATATCAAGAAAAACAGAATATTGAGAACTCTGTTTTTAAAATTGTGAACAAAGGCCAAAAGACAGAGTAGTAGCCTGGTGACTCTATTTCTACTTTCCTCTAATTTCAAAAAATTTTAATATGTTAATTTCATAAGGATAAAAATTTTACTATATCCATTTTTTCCCCACCACACATGTATGTTTCTGCAACTTCCTTTTCCCTTAAATAGAACATGACAACCAAATCCAAATCTTGGCTGTCACTTTTCTCAGTTGCTGAATAAAGACAGGACAAGTAAAAGAAAGCAAGACTGGGCCTCTTTCTAAACCGGATTGCCTGATTTCTGGAGGTAAATGGGGCTACTCACTGGGGGCCTTCACGGAAACGGTGTATTCATTCTCCAGCTTGGCTTCCACCCTTACTGAGGGAGAATCCTCAGGAGAAAATTCTGCTTCTGTTGACACCCTCTCATCCAACTTACATCTCACGATGACGTAGACTGTGGTTTCCGCCTAGAATGGGAAAGCAGTAAGTGTCCCCTCTCCCTCCTGGGTGCCCTATCAGGGTGCTGGGTGGAGGGTCTCCCGGCTCCCTGAGCCCCAGCTCTATCTAGTGAAGCTATCCAGAGAAGGGTGGGGTTTGCTGTCCAACACTGGGCACAACTGCCATGGGTCCCAAAGAAACAAGTTACAAAGACCAAGAGTGAACATTTACAAACCTGTATAGCAATTTGAAGGAAGCAATTTTATGTCTGTTGAATCTAATATAATAATTTAAAATCCTTGGGCTTGTATTTCATATACCTTTTTAATTTCATTTTTATAGCATTTCTTTTTTATTGCATTCGATTAAAGCATTGGTCCATGACATATTGGAAAATTTCAGAAACAAAATAAAAGAGGTCTTCATAGATGGTTTGAGAAGCACTATTCTGACAGTAGCCTGGCTACTCAACATGAAGTCAACGGACAGCACTGGGAGCTGATTTGAAATGCAAAATCTCAGGCCCCGCCTGGACCCACTGCACCATCAGTCTTTATTTTACCAAGACCCCCAGGTGACTCACATGCACCTTACCATGTGGGAGGAACCAGCCTAGAGAGGCTGACTCGGGTTCTGCTTCCCATGCTGTTTTAGAATGGGCAAAATACCTTATTGGAGGACTGATTTTGCCCAGGCATGAATAATCTGAATAGCTATTTCACCTGGCTTTAAGATTTTTTGCCAGGTCTGCCACATACAATTATCTTATTTTATTGTGCTGGTTAAGTAGAAGATGAGCCTCTTAAGACTTGAACAGGTAATGACAGGTTGTCCAAAGAGCAGCCCTTCTGGTCAGTGCTAATCCCCAAATGTTCATCCTATAATTCTTTTATAAAGACCTCATAGTAGGCCTTCACGACAAGGGCCACCATTTCACAACAGGTGAGGAAGATGTTAAATGTGAATGTGTATTTGGCTGACCTGACTCCGGCTGCAGGCCCGGGCCTGTCGCACCTGCTCCTTCTCACAGGCAGCATGGGGAGTCAGAGAGAATGAATGTGTCCTCTCTATTGACAATAGGACCCAACCCCAGTCTGGCTGCCCCAGGATCCAGAGACCTAGAGAAGGCCACAGGGAGAATCTGGAAGCCAGGACAGGAGAAAGAATGAAAGTCTGGAGAATCAGAAAGGCAATGTTAAAAGTACTATTCTTCGTTTCCAAATGCCCCTACCCACCGGTGCCCACCAGTCTGGTCTTAGGATGAGAGGAATGTGGGGAAGACAGGAAGGCATATGGAGAGACTGGAAACTAAAATGCCCACAAAGGCCTAACCAATGAAGAGAGGGCATGAAGTGGGCTGAAAATAAGAACAGGGAGTGATGGGAGCAATGAACTAGGGAATTCATGTCCCATCTAATGGGTTGCTAGGCCCAGCCACTCACCTCAGGCCTGGTATTATCAGATTCTGATTCAAGGGAAACTGGGATGGGACCCCTGGGTGGTTCAGCGGCTTAGTGCCTGCCTTCAGCCCAGGGCATGATCCTGGAGTCCTGGGATCAAGTCCCACATCAGGCTCCCTGCATGGAGCCTACTTCTCCCTCTGCCTGTGTCTCTGCCTCTGTGTGTGTGTGTGTGTGTGTGTGTGTCTGTGTCTGTGTCTCTCATGAATAAATAAACACAATCTTTAAAAAAAACAAAAACAAAAACGAAGATGGGAATAGATTTTCATGCCTAATTTTTAAAACACTGTACAATCTAAACCAACCATATCTATGAGCTCGATCTATCCCAAAGCAGCTGTCTGCAATCCCCATGGAGGGAGTCCTTGCCCAATGCCTTGTGGCCTCAGGCTGCATGTGAAACCACGCACAGGTGCAAGGTACTAGTACTTCCCATTGCCAAGGCTCCCATACCCCTTGTCTCACAGACACCAAAGGGGCAAACAGCATAGGGCTTGTATCCACAGGGAAGGGTTTTGCTGTTCTGAACTAATATCACACATTTTTTTTCATCAGGAAAGGAAAGATAATGAAAATCTACCAATTCTATGGTAGGATTTAAATGATGGTGGCCCATCAATTGGGCCATCACATTCAAGTCACCTGTTAACATAGGTCTCATCCTGAAAATGTTAGTCACATTATGCTTTGGCTTTTAACTTTAAAATTATCTAAAATTGGGATCCCTGGGTGGCGCAGCGGTTTGGCGCCTGCCTTTGGCCCAGGGCGCGATCCTGGAGACCCGGGATCGATTCCCACGTCGGGCTCCTGGTGCATGGAGCCTGCTTCTCTCTGCCTGTGTCTCTGCCTCTCTTTCTCTCTCTGTGACTATCATAAATAAATAAAAATTAAAAAAAAAATATTTAAAATTATCTAAAATTAACAACCAATATTGGTGAGTTTCAGCCAGCAAACTTCAAGGCATTCATTTGAGGTACAGCAGTGGTCAACTGATGGAGAAGCAAGCTCTCAAAATGCCCCTCTATCTACTTCCTCTCAGCACTAGGCTGGCAGGAACAGACCCAGGCCTCTACCTCCAGGGTTGGTAATGCTCATGTTTGCCACATGCTCTGTTTCTGATCTATGAACTTAAAATCTTAGATAGGGGGCACCTGGGTGGCTCAGTTGGTTAAGCATATGCCTTAAGCTCAGGTCATAATCTCAGGGTCCTGGAATCAAGCCCCATGTTGGGCTCTCCACTCAGTAAGGGGTCTGCTTTTCCCTCTCCATCTGCCCCTCCTACCCTACCCGTGTTCTCACTCACTCTACTCTCTCTCTTTCTCTCTCTCTCTCATAAATAAATTAATAATCTTTAAAAAACAAAGATGGGGATTCCTGGGTGGTGCAGCGGTTTGGCGCCTGCCTTTGGCCCAGGGCGCGATCCTGGAGACCCGGGATTGGGTCCCACGTCGGGCTCCAGGTGCATGGAGCCTGCTTCTCCCTCTGCCTATGTCTCTGCCTCTCTCTCTCCCTCTATATGACTATCATAAATAAATTTAAAAAAATAAAAATAAAAATAAAAAATAAAAAAATAAAAAACAAAGATGAAGTCTTAAATGGATGACACATACTTTCCTGAGCTCGCTTCTCTCTTACCTAAAGGAGTGAGGTGTGCTCAAGGCTCAGGTACTGGGATTCCCAGAGCAGCTAATCGACAATGAAATCCCCAAGGGAAGGCTGAGATTACACCCCTTTACTGCAACAAATGCATCCATTGAAAAGGCCGTGTTCTGACACTGATCCACCAGCCCCAGGAGTGCCTACCCCACAGCGAATGCGGTCTGGCTGCACCACCATCAGGTTCCCAGGTGAAGTCTGCAGTGGCAGGCTCTGCTGCTTCAAGCAGGAAGGGGCCTTCTCGTCCTCGGTCTCTGTGTCAGTGACTGAGTCACAGCCAGAATCTATGGGACAAAGGACATCACTGAATAAAAACACAAGGAAGGAGAACTGATGGGCATGTTCCACCCCATGAAAGCCCCAAACATTACCAAATAGGAAATGGCTCTGAATGTCAAATAAATAGAAGCTGAAGAGAGTGACTCAGGAAATCATGAAAGACGACCTGCCGGGAAAAAGTCAATTACCCGGTAGGCAGCAAGGGTAGGATGCCAACAAGAGGACTGTGGAGAAGAAGAACAAAAAGTCTGAGACAGGATGTTGCCCAAGGCTGGGAAGTCTACTCTTAACCAGTAGATTTCTGGAAGATTTGCCTCCAGACTTCCTGCACTGCTGGCTTTGGTGGCTGCGAGGAAAGGAGGCCCCCTCTCCTCAGGTGGGGTCAAGCATGGGCTGTCCACTTAATGGTCATCTTTTGAACACCAAGTAAGACCTGTGCTGTCCAGGAAGCCATTAATCCTCAGGGTCATGGCTATCCAATGGAAACACTCTGGAACAACAATGAAAAGCAATCATTTCCCACAAATCTTGGATCAATATAACTAGGTCACAGATTGGTACCATAGCTAATACCTATACTGTGCACAGGCTCAGAGCAGGTGAGGAGGAGTGTGCAAATGTGTGGGGCATGGCATGGAATGAGATGATGCTGAGATGGTGTAAGTAGAACCTACCAGACCTCTAAGGCAGAGGCTCTTAACTAGGGCCCATCAATTGATACCCTGTGCAAGATTCTGTCTGTGTGTTTGTGTGTGTGTATGTGTGCATACTTGCCTATACTTCTCTAGAGATAGTCCAAAGCTTTCATCAGATCCTCAAAGAGGAACAAAATGGCTAAGAATGGTTAAGAGATGGAAGGTTCATCCAGTTCCTTTCTTGGGCTTGCTCTTCTTTACTCCTAAACCACTTACAGAGCCAGGCAAACATGTCAGGCACTTGACATGAAAATTAATGAGACATCAATCCTGACTTTGGAGAGCCCACAATCTAAAAGGGCAAGTCCCGTAAGAGATAAGACTTATCTTGGCTCATTCCTGCAGGCTGGCCTCCTGGGGAAGGAGGTGGCCTCTGGCAGAGCTCAGAACAGTAAGCCCTAGTAGAATGCTGGGGTGGTGCGTTGAGCCACTGATGTATTCCACAGAGAGCTGCACCCATAGGCTTGGCCATTAGACCTCAGGTCACACCAGGGGAACAGGCTGTGCTCCCATGACCATGAAGGCTGAGGTTGGGGAGCTGGTCTAAGGGGCAAGGCACCATCACGTCCTACTGCTGTAGCTGTGAGGCAAGGACCTCCAGGATCTGCTCAGGCTGGGGAAAGGGCTGAGGATTCCCAGATATGCAGCTTAAAAACTCTGCAGCCTCAGACAGTGGTCTTATCCTATAGCCTATGTCTGCACTGCCAGATGCCTCTGCACAGCCCCCAGACTGTGATGGGCAATGAGGCATACTCCTATTGTTCTTCCCCTCTCTGGGATTTCCCCCAAGACTCACTATTCCACAAGGCCTGGCAGAGGCAGCCAGGTCTCTGATCCTGCTTGCACAATAGGAATCCCAGCAGAATTTAGTGTTAAGAGACAAGGCAAAGTGTCCTGGAAGTTCCAAGGAGGGTTGATACTGGTTTTCACTAGCCATCAGAGGCATCAATCTCCTATTGCTCTCCTTTCCTTTCCAATCCTAACTCCTTTAACAATGCCAGTTATCCCCCTCAAAGGCTAAGTGCAATAGCCTCCCTGGCTCCCTGCTCTCCAGCCACATCAATGGAGGCTGTCACTTTCTCTGCTGGATCTGTCCTTCCCTGCTACCTTCTCTTCTTGATGGATTACTTCTATAACAGTCAGGATGGTTACCTCTACAGACAGAGCCGTACACACCACACACTCCCACCCACCAAGGGAGCCTGTTTAGGAAAGAGCCAAAAAGATCAGGGATAATTAATATTTTTTCTTCTGAACAATTATATAGTATCGTATCAAGCTTTAATATTTTATTATTTGATGCCTAGACTATCCCATTTTTTCCATTTCTGAGATTCTTCCTGAATAAGAAAAAAACCTCATTGACTTAAACACCTAATCAGTTACTTAAAACTGCAAGAACTTCCCCAGAATTCCTCCAGATTTGTTTAGACACTACCCTGAGCAGCCCAGTGCCAGGCACCAACTTTTGCCAATTCCTTGTTCTAAGTGATTTTACAGGTATAAGCTCCTTGGGACAGACCCAATGTATAGTCTACCATTGCTTCAAAAAAGAAAAACTCTTCATTTCTCCCAAATTACGAATCTGTTATTAGTCAGCTGGCCAAAGAGTCAAAGCTCTAGTAAATATATTAAGGAAAGAACAGAGAAAATATAAGTAAGCCATTGAGAAAGACAGGATAATGACAGATATGGAAAAGAATTTTAGAAACATACTGATGTGAAAACTCTACACAAAGAATTTTTTAAATTTCAACACAATTTTTACAGAAAAATATTAATTACCATAATTGTCTCAGAACAAGTAGAAAATCTGACAAAATCAATACTTATGGGAAAAAATTCCTTTAGTTTTCAAATAAAATTCAGAGTACAAGTCATATACCCCTCTTCTTGCATTGAATTTTAAATTACAGTTACAACAATGTTCTTTATAATATCCAATTTTCCTATCTAGGAAAATTCCATTTATATAGGTTTATGCCTCTTACCAAAATTTAAGAAACAATAAAGTGTAGTCCTGTTTTGTATTACATTTATAAAAAATTAAACAGCAATTAAATACAATGGATAACCCCAAAATCAAGCTTCATTCTCATAAAAACTTAATATGTCATCAAGAAAACATTAAAAATCGGTATAGAATAAACAAAATGGTTGGCAAGAAGAATGGCTCAGCAGATGGGGCGGAAATTTTAGCTATTTGGGGTAGGGGTGATGGGACAGAGGGACTATTTAGATGCTTCCTAAATCTCATATACCCCCAAATAAAGTTTTGATGAATTATAGACTGAAGTGAAAAATAAAACAGATTTTAAAAATCAAAAAGATGAGGGGCATCTGGGTGGCTCAGTCAGTCAAGCAGCTGCCTTTGACTCAGGTCATGATCCCAGGGTCCTAGGATCAAGCCCCACATCGGGCTCCCTGCTCAGCGGGGAATCTGCTTCTCCCTCTCCCTCTGTTACTTCTCCTGCTTGTGCTTTCTCTCTCTCTCTCTCTCTCTCTCTCTCAAATAAATAAAATCTTTTTAAAAAAATTAAAAAGATGGAAATATGGGTGAAAATTTTATCATTGGTTTGGGAAAAGCTTGTTCATCTTAAACAACTAAAGAAATATAATCTAGACAAGCAATAGAGTTGGTATGAATTTAAAACTTTAGTAAACAAAGTTTGAAAAATCTAAAATCTAAATTATATTGCTTTGGTGGCATAGTCATATTGGCCAAGGGTAGAAACAACCCAAATGTCCCTCAACTGATGAATGGATAGACAAAACATGGTATATTATTCAGTCATAAAAAGGAACAAAATATGGAACATTGAAAACATGATGCTGAGTGAAAGAAGCCAGCCACAAAAGACCACATATTCTATGATTCCAAATATGTGATATGTCCATAGGAGGCAAATCTATAGAAACAGGGACGCCTGGGTGGCTCAGTGGTTGAGCATTTGCCATTGGTTCAGGGTGTAATCCCAGTGTCCCAGGATCAAGTCCAGCAGGGAGCCTGCTTCTCCCTCTGCCTATGTCTCTGCCTCTCTCTCTTTATCTCTCATGAGTAAATAAATAAAATCTTTAAAAAAAAAACATACAAGTGACTCATTTTTTTCAAAATGTTTTAAATTGTATTAATTAACATATAGTGTATTATTAGTTTCAGGGGTAAAGTTGAGTGATTCATCAGTTGCATATCACACCCAGTGCTCATTACATCAAACAAGTTACCCATTTAAACTGTACAATTCAGTGGTATTTTTTTTAATATTCATAGTCTTGTGCAACTATTACCACAGTTAATTCTAGAATATTTTCATCCCCTCAAAAGAGAAACTGCATACGCTTTAGCTATCATCTCTCAAAGCCCTCTACCCGACTAAGTCCCCCAGCCCTCTACCCAGACACACAGAGAGAGAGGTAGAGACACAGGCAGGGGGAGAAGCAGCCTCCATGCAGGGAGTCCAAGGTGGGACTCAATCCCGGGTCTCCAGGATCACACTCTGGGCCGAAAGCGGTGCCATACCACTGGGCCACTGAGGCTGCCCGAATCACTTTTATATTATGTGAATTATATATCAATAAAGTTGTTATTAAAATATCCAATGACCAATCACAAACTGATTTAAAATTTGAAATAAATATGCCACAGGGCTAATCTCCTTAATATATGAAGGAATCATAGAAATCTCTTTAAAAACACCTAACAAGGGACACCTGGGTGGCTCAGTGATTGAGTGTCTGTCTACCTTTGGCTCCAGTCGTGATCCTGGGGTCCTGGGATCGAGTCCCACATGGGGCTCCTCGGGGGAGCCTGCTTCCCCCTCTGCCTGTGTTTCTGCCTCTCTCTCTGTGTCTCTCATGAATAAATAAATGAAATCTTTAAAACAAAACAAAACACCCAAAAAGTAGATAATTCGCAAAGGAAGAAATACGAATTACCTCCCCATCTAAAAACAAAAAACAAAAAAAAACCATCCACTTCCACTAATTATCATGGAAATAAGAATAAAAACAACACTGCTACTCTACCTTTTCAAATTAGGAAATGTTTTAAGATGAGGGAAGACAGATATCTACTCTCATTTGATGCTAAGGGAAGTATAAACTGGTAAGACCTTTCTGCAAAGCCACGTGTCCACATACAGGGAAAGAGAAAGTCTAAAATGGTCATATCTTTTGGCACATAATTCTACTACAAATTTCTCTTTGAGAGGAAAATAAATGTCCAAAACATAGACAAAGATAATGAACCAAGATGTCTGCTAAATCATTCTTTGCACCAGTAAAAAGTGGAAAACAACTGTCCATGGAAAGGATACATAAAAATATTATTTTCAAAGAGTTTTAAGTGGAAGCTTATAACATTACAATAAGCAACAAAGCAGGATATAAAATCACGTATCTTATGTGTAGAGTATCAACTATATGAAGAGACATGCATTTAAAAGGTCAGAACAAAATCTGGGCTTGGCTTGTGAGTGGCCCTTCTTCCCTCCCTCCCTCTTCTTTCCTTTCTACCTTCCAACCTTTCCTGTGTTTTCTGAGTTTACACAATGAGAAAGCACTTGGATAGGGGGTTGGGTAAAGAGAAAGCAATTGCCGAATCCTTTGGTGAATTGTGTCACTAGCTTGGCACAAACGAGATTGACCCTTAGTACTGTAGCACTTGGCAGATAATCCCCAGCATTCAGATGGGCCATGTCCACAGTTCCTTCCAGTCACTCGAAATGAATTCACTCATGGCAGCAGTGGCAGCTAATTCACTTCAGGAAGTCAGGCAGGATGCCATTCATCCTGAGGCTGATTCTGGAGGCCCTGACATCACCACCACTTAGGTTTCTTCCAGCCATAGCTACCTCTTCCAGGGCATGCTACAGACTGGGCCAGGGCCCGCTTGCCTCAGCCAACCCAAGGTTTCCTTGAAGGAAATGCCCACCCAGATGGAAGCACCACTGAAACCCACCTGACAGAATGAGCCAGTGCCAAGCTTTGCCACCTATGTATGCAGATCCCTCATGACCCTCCCCACCTTGAAGATAAGGCGCTGCCCTGAGACTCACATACATAATAAATGTCTGAGTGAGGGCACCTGAAAACCCTGAGGACACTCCCCCACCATGTAAAGTATCATTAGGATACCAATAGTATCCTCCTCACCGCTTTAAAACTGAACAATATTCTCTCAGCTTTTATGAGGTCCACAGGAACTCGAGAAATTATACACAAAGACTTCCTGGGTCATCTGGCTCACCAGAGTCTCATGTATAAAGGATCCATGTGGCAAATACTCCTCGGATTCAGAGGCAGGAAAAGCTTGTCTCTTCAGAGAACTTGCCTGTTTTCTCCTATTAGACAATAAGAACAGGCTAATGTGGTGCGTTTCACTTTTTGCCCTTGCTGCCAGATAATTCAGTGACAGTTTGGTCACTTGTAACTGCTGTTACACTCTCACCCAGGGCCATGGTCTTGTCTATTTGTCTTTTCTCACATTTCGTTTAATTTTGGGGGCTGCTCCAAATACTTTGAGGATTTAGGCCAGATGTGACACCATGTTTCTCAAACTGGCAGCTACCAAAGGCCTCAGATATACAGTCCTTATGGGAATATGTGCTTGGCCTTTTCATTTAGATGATAGTGCCTCTAAAATGAGATGCAAAGTCATTCCAGATGATCTGTATGACCATGTTATAATTGGGTCCTGCCATAGGTTTGTGATGTCTCTGTGTATGTGTGTGTGAGTGTGTTTGCAATCATTTTGCAGCTGGATTGTGCTACACTGGATGTTAGGGGGGCCAGTGAAGAAAGAAGAGAGGAGGCAGTGCAATATGTAAAGGACGTGTTTGTGTCACATGAACACCAGAAGGTTACCCTGTATACTACTTCATATAGAAAAATGCGGTGGGAGATCTAAGTCCCAGAATAACACAGGGGAGTGGCAGCAAGCCCCCCTCAATGGAATGGACGAGCACCACAGCCTCGTGCCATGTTCATGATGCTGCTTCAACAAACCAGCATCATCTGACAAAATGAATACATTCCTTAGCCTTTTATTTATTTCATACCTATATTGGTATCTTGCTCATATTGGTATGTTTTGCTTTCAGATTTGGGAAAAACATCAAACAAAAGGAGTTGAATGTGTTTATAGATATTTAAAAACATCAGAATAATTTGCCAACACTAAAGAGTCCTAATTTTTTTTCCTTTATGAGGCAGTCTCTACATTATTTGGGTGTATAAACTCTATGAATTTTGATTGAAATGTGTGTATGTATGCAACTGTATCCCCAACGACACCACACGGAGCAGCTCCTGCTAGGTGAGAGGGGTGGTGACAGACTCCTTCCTACCAAAAATAATAGAAGTTACTCTTTATTGAATATTACGGTGACTGCTTAACAGTCTTAATCTCATTTAATACAGGACAATGCTGGGAGAGAGAAATCAATATCCTGTTCTCAGTTTATAGATAGAAACCCTGTGCCTGAAAGATGGAAGTAAGCAAGCAAGTGGGAGTTTGCCCTCCAGGGGTCTGTGCCTTGCCTGGTTTGTGGATGGGTCCAGGGCAGGAAGCAGCTGTCACTTGCTATTCTGTTATGGGGTTGTGGCTGCAGCTCAGAAGACACGATGTAATCTTTTTGCTCACCAATGCCTAGTGGTGCTGCCCTGTTTTGAGCCATGATACCTTGGGTTAGATATGCTGCGACCTGCCACCAGGGCCAACAGGCACATCCCGAGGATGGCGTTTAAATCAAGAGACACTGAACGCCAATGAAACCAGCCAGAATCCCGCAAGCTCAAGGGGCCCCTGACCCAAGGCTGCACTCTCTTACTTTACAAATAAGTTTTCAGACTAGCAAATTTGCTGTCTTTTCCCTGCACATTACCTGGCACTCAGTCAGGACTACAGCTTTTTGATAGCTTGCATGAGGGCCAGAGAATGGTGTTTGCAGATCTTGGAGAGTTTTTTCAGAATCCACAAGCTAACTTCTCTTGAAAAGTAATGCTAAGCTTTGAGAACGTTATAAACAAGGATCATTCATTAGAACAACCACGTTTGGCATACCTGGGCGGCTCAGTGATTGAGCATCAATCTGCCTTTGGCTAAGGGCGTGATCCTGGGATTAAGTCCCACATCGGGTTCCCTGCAAGGAGCCTGCTTCTCCCTCTGCCTGTGTCTTTGCCTCTCTCTGTCTCTCATAAATAAATAAAATCTTAAAAATAAAAAAATAAAAAAACATGTTTGTTGAGCATGTACTATATGCCAAAAACCAGGCAAAACCCTTAACATATATGATTCCATTTTATCACAACTAAGGGATTGATATGACTCTGCCCATTTCACAGATGAGAAAACTAGGGCACAGAAATTTAAGTAAGTTGTCCAAATCACATAAGTACTTACTGTATGAAAATGTAACCCCCAAGTCCATGCTCTCATGAACTCTGATAGTGTATTTCACATTGTGAACCATGTAACCTGTTGAATAGGAGATGATTCCAAAGTGTACAGCAAATATTCAGTGATACTAAACCACATGGTAGAAAGCAATCCTCTTTCAATTCTTCCAATACCATTTATATTAAGAAGAAGGCTTGGTAAGCTAAGAGGATGCCTTGAGTACCCCTCTCACATGCTTTTCTTTTTCTCCCTTTGTACAATGGTGAGAACAAGGCCTTAGGCCCACAGGCTTCTTTCTGTAGGCATGAGTATCCAGTAGAACTTAATACCACTGTTTGATTTTTATTGTCTTTATTTTTGAAGTTACTTTCTTTTCATATTAAGAGATACTGGTTTTTCCATTATACTGGCAAAGTTTCCTTTTAAACGAAATTTACTTAGGGACACCAGGGTGGCTCAGTGTTTGAGTCTCTGCCTTCAGCTCAGGGCATGATCCCAGGTCCTGGGATCAAGTCCCCCATCAAGTTCCTTGTGAGGACCCACCTTCTCCCTCTGTCTATGTCTCTGCCTCTCTCTCTCTTTGTCTCTAATGAATAAATAAATAAAATATTTTTTTAAAAAATTAAAATAAATTTACCTAAGTAAAAAACCATGAAATGACTCAAAGAAAATATTGTTGCTAATACAATGGACATAGACTGTGGCAATGGCTACATGACGCTGTGAATGTAATTAATGTCACTGAATTGTATAGCTATAATTGGTTAAAATGACAAATATTATGTTATATATATTTTGCCACATTTTAAAAATTGGTTATGTAATATACCAAAAAAACAAATTTTATACTTTAAATGGGAGAATTGCATGGCATATGAATTATATCTCAATAAAACTGTTAAAAAATGAAAAATATAAATAAGTAAATAAATAAATAAATAAATAAATCTGTTGTTTTTTTTAAGATAAACCAAAATCCATGTTGATGATTCTCAAATGACCAAAGTTTCAGAAACTTTCTTTCTGAAAAAAGAAAGTTTCTCAAATGACCAAAGTTTCAGAAAAGCTGAATTATATTATACTGTTTCTCTTATGTTAAACTAAATGTATTAGTGATTCTTAAAATAAAAGTGAAGGGAGGAATGGAGAAAGAAGGCCTGTAGCATAAACATGTTGAATTATTTCCCCCAAGTTTTAGATGAAAAGGAAAAGAAAGCAAACAAAGAAAGAAACTAAGGAGACACATTTCAGTTGAGAATGAAGGCTTTTCACCAACCTAGCCCCAAATGGAATGAAACAGAAATGATCATTAGGGCCAGTCCAATTGGGGTCATTGGGGAATGCGTGTCCGTGGGCTGGAATAAAATAGGAGGTGATTATCAATTGTGTCCAAGATTTCTAGTGCAGTTGATCAAGGAAAGAGTGAAGAAAAGTCAAAGATTTCTTGGAAGAATACAGAAATGAATAGCCACACAATGTAGGTGGCAGTGTCCATGAAAGAAAGGGGCCATGTTCCCTCTTCATTTGCATCCTGGGTCAGGGACCCAAATTTAACCATCACACAGATGAGGCTGGAACATAGAGAATTGCCTGAAGTCTGAAGAAACGTCCAGTGGCTTTCCCACTCAAGATGAAACTTCTCAACTATTACAATTCTCACCTATCCTTCCCAAGCCACCATGATGAAACTGTAAAACAAAACAATGTCTGAAAGCCCGACATAAAATGTTCTGAAGCCTGAGCTTCCATATCACCTAGCAGATATCTACTGATCGTGTCTGACATGGGACCCACCAGGGAGTACCAAAAGTGTGTCCTCTGTAGTCTGGGCCTTAAGAAGTTTACAGCTGAAATGGAAAGAGGAGGCTCCATGTGGAAAACCTGAGAGAACTATGGAAGCCCTTACCAGCAAGCACCAGCCTGTGTGGTAAGACTGTAGCTACAACTAAATCAAGTTAAGTTTCTAAGTGTTTAAAAAGTGCTGGCACAGGAAAAATTGAACAGAAGTCCAGAGAGTTGAGACAAACTTCCTGAAAGATGAAGGAAGCAAGCTGACTCACTTTAACAGAGTCAAATAGCATCTGGATGCTAAGATTACCCTTCGGTGAAAAAGGTACATTTCCATTTAAATTAATAAATAATTAATAATTCATTCCTTTATTCCTTCAATATACATTCATTGCTTATCGATGAATAACATATTCAAAGCCTATCCTAAGACCCCCCCCCAAGTAATGTAGGGGTGAGAATATTTCTGTCTTCCCTTACAATGGAGAGACCACACAGGTGAGAAACACAGGACAGTGTCTTTCAACTTCCAGAGACAAAGGAGAACAAGAATAACTTCAAAAAAAGCAATTATGAGGGATAAGTAGGAATTTATAAATAAAACACAGTTTATGCCCCCCAGAGGATCAAAGTAGGAAGGACATCCCCAAAGAAATGACAAGTAAGGCCTTGAAAGGCACAGAAAATGCTGACATGGGGGTCAGAACGACTTTCCTGGCAGAGGTAAAGGCATGATTAAGGGCACAAAGGCTTGACAGCAAATGATGAGTCTGAGCTACAGGAAGCAATGCAGGGGCACTTTCTATATGGGGTGAGAGGGGAAAGGGAACCTAAGGGTCAGAGAGAACCCTGAATGCTGCCATTCAAGGACTTTGGTTGTATATCAAAGACCTGTCAGCAAACACCATTCATGAGAAAAAAAAAAGCCTTTAAAACAGAGATTGAAAATAGAGCTTTATTTTTCTAAAAGTGGAACAACTTTGCTTGTTTTTTTTTTTTTTTAATAATTCCAGGGACACAAGCAGAATATGTCAGTTCTTTTGTCAATCTTGGTCAGAATCGAGAAGGGGAGTGGCTGACCACTCATCACACCCTGAGCAGCAGTGCCTCCAAATGTATAAAATAACATAAACTAGTGGCTAACAAGCTGTTACCAAGCCAACATCCTGCTCTATCTGCTCTCATGAGCAAATGAGATGCTATAATTAACCTTATGTCTGAAAGTATATCACAAGCATGGTTCACAAAATGCTTAGAAAAATGATTTGTAAGTAGACTAAACATTTCTCCTACCATGTATCTTGTTTCTAAGCTATTAGCTTTGAAAATCAGTGTCACAGTTATTATCATGTCCTTAGAAAGCACAAAGGGAGACCTCAAGGCTGGCTTCATCCTGAAATTCCGAAGGTGTGGATCCAAATGAAGGAGCTTTTGCTCCCTGCAAGAGCATATGGGTTCTGGGGTGAGGTGAGAGGCCTGTAATGGTGGGACTCAGGTTTTGAGTTTCAATAACCTCCCCCTAGCTTCCTGGCAAACATCAAGACTGCTTATTCATTTTAGTTATCACCCACGGGTCTTTCTTCCCCCTTGTTCATCCACCTTGGTTATGGGTATTGAATTTCCTGTCCGATGAACCCCTCTCACTTAAAAAAACTCCCAACACAATGACAAGTATACCCAACCTGAAGGTTACCAACTCCTGGCAAAGTCACATAGTCATCAGTTAGAATAATGGTAGCAGAGTCAGAGCCACCACATATCTTACTGGCATTAAAGTCAGAGGTGGGGGAAGTGACGATTATTTAGTGATATTTAGTGTGAGTTCATTGTCCTTGTCACCTTCATCATCCTCCCCCTCTTCCTCGTGATGCCAAAAAGGTAAGGAGGGCAGAGTCCTATCAGCATAGCCCTAACTCAGACTTTAAAGAAACCCATGGCGGCCACTCTGCCTCCCTGGAAACAAGGAGAAAGGAACAGAAAGGAAGAGCAAGAATCAGTCCACTCTCCCACAAGCCCATGCTGACTTCCTGAGCTTCCCAACACTCGCCAGCTCACCTGTCACAACCAACCTGCTTTGCCATCCAGATGTTCTGTGTCAGTTGCAGATTCCTGAGGCTGACCGGTTTCATTACACATCAGTGGATCTGCTGCACTAGATAGAGGGTTCTGGATCAGGACTCTACTTGTACATCAATGCCAATCTTTCCCAGCTCACATAGACAAGGAATCCTTTATCCTTCCTTCACCAGATAATTCCCCTGGTCCTCCTCAAGGTAATGAGCTAGGCAGGAGGAAGGGAGACCTCAGGTCTCTCAGATCTCTATCCAGCCCCCACCTAGTAGCTCTAAGTGAACTATTCAAAGTGTTAGTTTTGTTTTGCTTTAAAGCAAAAGATGACTGGCTCTTCCCTTCCCCTCCCCAACAGCACCCTACCTGCTCTTCAGCTTGAATAAAAATAGCCCCATAGCTGAAGCTGCCATGACAACCAGAGAGACCTTGACAACAGCACTCCTGCCCCCCAGCCTTACTGGGCCTCTCCAACCCTCTTCCAAGCTCAACCTTCAGGAAACTTCCCTGAGTACTCAAGCCAAACTACTCCATTCTCATCTGAGAAGCCAGGGGTTATCTGGAGTTCTCATACCACTCCGAGCCTCAGAAGTTTTAATGTGTTCTCACTTTGTCCTTTCAGTGTCCTCAGGAAGCTGTGAAAGAGGTCAGTATCTCCCACTTTGCAGCTGGAAAATGGAGCGCACAAGGACGTGAACTGACTCGTCCTAGGTCATCAGCAGCGGGTTTAATGGTAGAACGACATTTGAAAACTCAAAGATTCACATCTCCTAACCAGCTCCCTGTCTGAAGGAATGGTTGATCTCAAGAAAGCTAACCCCAGTGGAGAAATAATTCCTCCAGGGGAGCTGCTTCTGGCCACAGACAGAAGTCTTCTCAACCAGTCTCTGAGATAAATCTGGAAGTTACAGAAAGCCACCTCTACCATGGATCTGGCATCTCTGGGGATGGCCCAACCACAGCTTTCATGGGCCAAGTTTATCAAGATCCTTAAAAGCCCTGTTCATACCGGCATTCCAAAAGCTGTCACTGGGGAGAAGGGTCTCCACCAGGACTCTCAGAGCGGGAGGCTTGAAGGCCCCTGTTTCATCTTTCAGGAAACCCCAGTGTTGCTAACCAAGCAGGAGGTACCACAGCCCCCATGAAGGTTTCCTCTTTCTTCATCTCTTTCCGATACTTATAAATGTGCTTCCTCTCTCTATGTAAATTTCGTTCAAATGGCAGGACACAGGCTTGTAAGGAGGCCATTAATAACCACCCTTTAAACAGCCTCTTCTGAGTTTCCTGGTTCAGGAATCAATTCTAATCTAAACAGACATTGATGTCTGGATTTACTGGTGTGAGGACAGACAGATGGGCTTTGTCTGGGGCAGGCCACAAAAATGCAATTTATTTTCACCCAGCCAAGAACTGAGAGGCGAGAAGCAACTCTTTTTTTTTTTTTTTTCTTAAGATTTTATTTATTTGAGATAAAGAAAAAGAGAGAGAGAGAGAGCATGTACCAGTGAGGGGGAAGGGCAAAAGGAGAAGCAGACTGCTGAGCAGGGAGCCTGATGTGGTGTGTGATCCCAGGACCCTGAGGTCCTGACCTGAGCCAAAGGTAGACACTTAACCAACTGAGCCACCCAGGCATCCCTTGATAATAGACATGAGCTTAGGAAATTATGAAGAAAACTTCTTTCATTTTTCTTCTCTACCACCCCACTTGTCACACTTATAGGAAAGGCTGAGGTGAGGTTGACTTGTTCCCACTGTTGCTGACCACTAACATTCTACCCAGCTAGAACCAGGAAATTGGACTGGTCAGTTTCACTTTCCATTTTCAGGAGGGGTAACTTTCCTTCCTCACCCTGAAACACTGCATCTGGACTCACAGTAGGGTCAAGTTGGGGTAGGGGGCATGCTTCTCCTCAGCAATCGCCTTTAAGAAAGTACAAAACAACAAGATAGCACTCCAAATTCTGCTTAAATAATTATGGGCCAAAATAGAAACTCCTTTAACCCAGAGTCTGCTGACTGCCTCCCACCCTAGTAATTAGCCATTTCCTAGCAACATAAATGTAGCTGCTGGTGGGGTTCTGGAAGAGCACAGTCAGCAAAACCATAGGGGCCTAGATTCAACTCCCTCCACAACCATGGACTGGGTAATCATGACTCTTCTAAGCTTCAAATTTTCCTCTCCTTTAAAATGAGAATATTTATACTCCTGGCCTGCCACACAGGCTTGTTGGGATTAAGCGACAAAAGCAGAAGCCTTCGAAAAGCCAAAAAGTACCAAAGTTAAGTATTTGTTATTTTTGTTATTACTCATTTACTGAATGAGAGTTCTGCAAGATGAGTGCCCACGTAGAAATGGGCGGGAGCATACTTCTGCATCTGCCCAGAGCCGGCCCGGGAAGTGAGTGTTAGACGGCCCAGGGATGCTCCGGTAGCCAGAGACCTGCAGCAACAGGGAGCCAGCTACTCCCAGGCACGGGCAAAAGAGGCGTGCTGGGCCCACCAGCTCATCCAGTGAGGTCGTTCTCACCGGCAGCCGATGGCACTTTTTGTCAGCATGGAAGCCTGCATCCCCAGGCAGGTTAGACTCTGTGAGAACAGGCAGCGCGCTCGGGGCAGGGTGGCGGCGCAGTACGGCAGGGCACTCAGACCCCAACTCTGTCACTTCCCATCTGCCACTTCGCTCTCTGCCTCAGCTGCCCCCTGTGCACACGGAAACAGTCACACCACCTACCTCACACAATAGTTGTAAATGTATAATGAGCTGATTCACACAAAACGCCTCAAGAATACCTGACAGAGAGTAAGCGCTGAAGAGTTATTAGCAATTAGTATTGTTTATCTGTTGACCAAATTGTTCTTCCACTGGACCGTGATTCCTTTGAGGGCAGATTCCCTGACATTCATCTTTTAATCCCCAGAGCCTAGAACATAGTGAAAATCAATAAATGTTTCCTACGTGAAAGGCAAGACTGATCACCTAAGGAACTACCAGGGGGTAAATACAACAGGGAGGACCAACACTGGGCTCTGTGCCATAGGGCTTTTAGTGTGGGGTCTGGAGAGAAAGAGGAAATTGTCTGACACCCCGTCTCCCTCCCAGTTTATGCCAGCAGGCTGAGCCAAGCTGCCCTGGAAATTCCACATGGTACACGCACTGTGTTAGTCCAGGTCTTCTGAAAAGCAAACACTGAAATGGAGTTAAACATGCAAGGATCATATCAGTGAGAGTACCTGTGGCAGAAAAAGGGGAGGAAAGGTGGGAAACCCATAACATGGTCTGAGCCCAGATAAAGAAGAGGGGGAAGGAAGGATGGGTATAGGCGTCCTAGACCACTGAGCAGTCTAAGGAAACTTCTGCAACCTCTCGAAGAGTTCTCAAGCTGAAGGAGGCCACTGGAGGAGTCCCATGTCTGGGGGGGAGCGGGGGGGGGGGGGAGGCCACCTGTTACAGTATCCCTGCCGGCTGGGTTGCTGGCTGGGCGGGGAGCAGGGGGAGGAGGAGAGTGCTGCCAGAGCCTTGGGCAAATACCGGTTTGGGTTCAGAGCATAGGCCCTGGGGCCTCTGGTCAATTCTACTCAGGGGGAGGTCTGCCAGGTGCATTCTCACCATAGTCCTTAAGAGCATTGGATTTAGGGTCCAGACAAGCTATGTTGAATCCCAGCTCTTGCCAGCTGGTTACCTTAGGCAAGTTATTCAACCTCTCAAAGCCTCACTTTCCTTATTTGCCAAGTGGAAATTACAATTCTAACTTCTCAGGATTGTTACTGTTGTACATGGGGCCTGACATACAGTAGGTGCTTAATAAGAGGCAGCCGCCATTTCTCTATATTTACTACTAATAATGAAGTACTTCTATTAGCATTTAGGACACGAAAACAGCCCCCACTGTTGCATACTTGTATTTGAGTCTTGTGAGTCTACTATAGGGACAAGGGACATAAGCCTAGAACCATGGTTAGTACAAATTTAAACAACCAAACCAGTTTGTCTACAAATGAAAGGTCACAGGGACTTCCCTATTTGGTTATTTCCTGGAGGGGAGGCCAAGGTGGGTCATAGAGTGCCAGAAGCCACCTAGAGCCATTCATACCTCCTCTTCTCTTCCATTTGGTCTGCACTGTTGTCAGCCTGCCCCCCACCCCCACCCCCAGCTGTCTGCCTCCCAAGGAAAAGTGTGGTCAGCACACCTTTCTCCTCCAAGAACAGGACCATCTCTGAGCTCTGAGACACAGGACTCTGTAGTGCCACATACATTCTTAGCATCTGTTTGGGGACTCTTTGCTTGCCTTTGACCTTAATTGTTTTCCTAAAACCTTGGCCAACTTTCTGGTCATGTCATCGCCTGGCTTCTGCTGGCTTCTGGCCCCTACATCTGACTGGGGTCACGGAATGTCTGCTTGTGGGCCGGCTGCAACCCGAAGCACTTAACAGCTCTTTCAGCGCCCAGTCAGCCACCTTGAGGCTCTCCTAGCTTTGCGGACCCTCATGCCTCAGTGGCAGTAACAGCTAAGAGCCAATAAGGAAGAGAGCCCCCAGACAAACAGGAAAACACACTCTTACCTCTTCCACTGCCATTTCAGTGGCCTTTTTGCCGGCCTCCATTTCCCAGATGGTCACCAAAAACACACACTGGGATTTTGGTGGGGGAGCATGTCTTTAAAGGTATGACCTTCAGTTTTTCTCACTGAGAAGACTCAAAATTAAACTAAAAATATTAAAAAAAATAAAAATAAAAAATAAAAATAAAAAAATAAACTAAAAATATTGATTTTGTTTAATAATTAACAGCTTGACAGAACTGCTCACACAGTATCTCCCAGAATGATAAGTTTCCATTATACCGGGACTTTTTCAGGAAATTTTAACTTTCCTATTGGAGCTGGACTCTGACACAAACTGCCTTGTTTCAGGCAGAGGCTGGAAAGCCAAGGGCATAAAATAAAGGAACTGGCTGAACCTTCCCAGTGGAGCCGAACTGGGCCTTCCCACCTGAGGAAGGGGAAGGTCACTCTTTGGAGTGGAAGCAAAGAAAGCCACCCAGCAGCGAACGGACTGGCCTCTTGCTCACGTGGCCTCTTGTGTGAACACAGCCCAGCCCCGAATGCAGCTTCTTTCTCTCCTCTGGTTCCCCAGCCACAGCTAGGAAAGCGCGAGGCCAGCTTGACACAAGAGAGAGCCCATGTCCAGGACAGAGGATTCCTGTCACCAGGGAAAAATGCTGGCTGGGCCATCTTCTGCCCCCAGTACACACACAAATATTTACAAGCTTAGTAATTAGCTCCTCCACATCATCTTTGTCTCTTGCATTACATCAATTGCCTTTGCATTGATCCCTCTCATCAACTGAAAAATCAATCAGATTTGGTTTTCTTGCAAATCGAAATGCTTGAAAAATGATATCCTGAAGTAAAACCTGGGCATTCTCATACTTTGACTCTCAGGTCAACAACGATCCATTTAACCACCTGGCCCTGGTGAGTCATGTTCCCACTCCCAATTGTCCTCCTCGGTGTTAAGACAAAGTGGACAACACGACTTGATTTCAGGGGCCTGGTTCATCCCCAACACTCAGTGACGTCCCACCTGCCATGTGACCCTCTGAACTTCTGGGAACATTTCTCCCCAACAAGCCCTGTCTGGGTGAAGTGCAGGACAAGATATATAGCAGGAGAGCACACTTTCTGGTTCAGAATCACAGGTATGAGACCAACCTCCAGTTTTCACTGGTATTTTATATTTAATTATAGGAACCATCAGAAATTTAATCAACATTGGGATCAGAATCAAGAGTATAGGGATCCCTGGGTGGCTCAGCGGTTTGACCCCTGTCTTTGGTCCAGGGCGCGATCCTGGAGTCCCGGGATTGAGTCCCGCGTCGGGCTCCCGGCATGGAACCTGCCTCTCCTTCCTCCTGTGTCTTTGCCTCTCTCTTTTTCTCTGTGTCTATCATAAATAAAAATAAATAAATCTTAAAAAAAAAAAAAAAGTATACCCAAGTGACTCACATCTCAGAGGGGAAACAGGAGTGTTTGCAAATATCCTGCCAGGATGATAAATTCAAATGGAGAGATTGTGTGGCTTTTAAAGCACAGTCAACATTTTATTACAATTTTATATTTTAAAATAATAAAACATTTTTAAAATGTTTTTAGAAAATTTTTAGAAAAAATTTTAGAGTAATTTTAGAAAAATTATTTTTAGAATATGAACTATGGAAGGTGGACATCAAAGGGGGTTACAAAGATAGAAAAATGCCTCCCTGTAATCCACGTACCCCTGTGTCCACCACTTGGCCTTGCCCCTGGGCCTCTAGGCCCCTCCCTCTGGCAGCTCTCAGGCCACAGCCTCTGCTCTTTTTCACTTTTCCTCTCCATGCTGTAGGCCCTCTATATGTTGTGCTTTGCAAATCCAGCAGTCACAATATGATTTATTTCCCCTTTGGTCAGGGTTCAACAATCTTCCAAAAGTGGGGGTGGCAGACACAGACCCCTGGAGGAGAAGAGAAGAATGCTCACTCATTTGAAGTGGGCAAGGAGCACCTGGAAGGTTGTCATGCATAAAAATCTCCCCCACCTCCACATTCTACTAATAAAAACTTCATCTGAGTTATCATGGTGGGGATAATGCAAATGTCCTGAGGAAAGGTTCAGCTTCATGGTCACTCACACCTTAGTGAGAATTATTTTTGGATCTTAGATCATCCACGTTTGAACCATGCTAAAGAATCATTTAGACCAAAATTCTACCCAATATAGGATTTTTAAAAATCAGAGTCGACCTCTCTTTGAATACTGACAGTGACAAAGGCTCCATTCTTGTCTGCTTCACTAATGGATATTTCAGATTACCTGGGAAAGCTCATCCTTACCTTCAGCCCAATCCTGCACAGTCTGTTAGGATGGTTTGTGGCAAAGTAAAGGAAATCCCAACTCAAAAGCTTTTAACAGGTAAGGACATTTATCTCTGAGTAGAAAACCCAACAGTGGGAGCAGATTTGAGTGTTCAGCGACACAAGGGTTCGGCGACATCATCAAGACCCCAGCTTCTTCCTATTTCTCTATCCTAACATCCTTCAGCATGAGACTCATCCTCAGGTGGGTGGCATGACCGCTATGGTATCTGCAGGTTCACTTCAGCGACAGCAAGGTCAAGGGAAAAGAGAGAAAGATTCCCCCAGCCATGGACTCTAAACTCTTCATTCACTCTGACCTTTCTGACCGCTGTCACATGCATAATGACGTCACCGGAGGAATGTCATCCACTCATGGGCTCCACCAATCATCCAGGGGGGAAAGAATGTCAGAAACTCCACCATAACGCCCATCGTTCCTGCCAGCCAGGAACTTCCACCTTGAACAGAGTTCTCCCTTGCCTGCAACTCAGAACACAGCTGCAACTTTCCTCACAAAATGGCTCATCCAGGGTTCCAAATTCCAGGCTTGTCCTTCACTGAACACACTCTAGTTGGCCAGTTTCCCCCTAAAAGGGTGGCACCCAGAGTGAAACACCATTCTTGGTAGAATATAGTGAAATTATAATATCCTAAGACTAGGGAATGGTATGAGTGCAGCTTAATATTGTAACAGCTTTTAGTGGCAACATCACACTGTTGCTTCCTCATCAATCAAGTCGTCAAATGTAACCAGCAGTTTATTTTCACAAGTTATTGCCAAGCTGGATTTCTGTCATGCTGCACTACTAGTTGAATTGCCTTTATGGGCTTAACAGCAGAACTTAGGAACATCCCTATTGAACTAGACCAAGATAATTTTGAATAATGCCTTTGCCACTCAGTGTAATAACTACCCAGACATCTATACATGTTATCTGTGTATAAATCTATATTAGTTGGTGTTTTGTGCTCATCTCAGCCTATCTATAGTAATTCTATCAGCTAGAAATGTCTGGAGGCACTCACCTGGGCCAGGAGAGCTTCCCACAGACCTCTCCATTTCCAAACCAATGTTACAACTGGATGAACCCTTGTGGTTTTTATTATAATTGCAAGATGCCCTTCAGCAATGGCCATCAGGAAACTTTGAAAAAATAAACATGTATTACTTACAAGACCTGGAAATTACATAGCACACCTGTGGCCACACAGTGAGGTCACGGAAGAGAAAGAAAGAGAGAGAGAGACGGCACAGGTCTGGGGTTCTGCTTTTACAGGGTTGAGGGCAGGGCCCTGGCATTTTGCAAGCTTACCCTTTAATGGTGAAGTTAAAACCTAAGAATGGTTAATTCAAAGCAAGAAGAGAAAAGACAAGTGGCCCAAATGGTCAATTATCAAAATCAACAAAGGTCCTTAAAACAAAGGAGCCTCAGTGTGGGGAGGTGGCTATTTATCTAGTCTTGTGACTGACAATGTGTTTATTCCATAGAGCCATCCTTGAAGCGGATGCCTCTTTGAAATGAATGCCTCTGCAGTCAAAGCTTAAATCAGGCACTTAAAAAATTGTCTACACCTTGCTAGGGCTGCCATAACAAAACACCACAGACCAAGGGGCTTAAACAACAGAAATCTATTTCCTCATAGTTTAAGATCAAGGTTAGAAGTTTAAGATCAAGAGGTCAGCAGGTCTGGCTTCTTCTGAGGTCTCTCTCCTTGGCTTGCAGATGGCCACCTTCTCGCTGTGTCCTCGCATGGTCTTTACTCTGTGCATGCACACATCTGCATCCTAATCTCCTCTTCTTATATGACACCGGTCATACTGGATTAGAACTCATCCTAATGGCTTACCTCCTAAAAGACCCTATCTCCAAACACAATCATATTCTGAGATACTAGAGGTTAGGATTTCAACAAATGAACTTGGAGGGGGGAGGGAGAAATAACTGAGCCCCTCATAAATTTGATGTCTGTATATGCTCTAGGTCAGAGAAAAATTAGACAGGAAATCTAAAACCAGAAGCTCTGAAAATCTGCTAGCCACTCCTCCAATGATGAACATTAAAGACTGGGGGCAGCCCGGGTGGCTCAGCAGTTTAGCGCAGCCTTCAGCCCAGGGTGTGATCCTGGAGACCCAGGATTGAGTCCCGCGTCAGGCTCCCTGTGTGGAGCCTGCTTCTCTCTCTGCCGGTGTCTCTGCCTCTCTCTCTCTCTCTTTAAAATGTATATTTTAAAATATAAAATTGTAACTCTGTGTGTGTGTGTCTCTCATGAATAGGTGAATAAAATCTTAAAAAAAAATAAAGACTAACCATTAATTCAGTTACCTTCTCATTTTGAAGAGACAACTTTGACAAGATTTAAAAGAATGTTGAAGAGAAAGAATGTTGAAGAATGTTGCTCTGAAAATGGAAGCATTTCTAGTTGAGCAAAAAGACAGATCTTCAGGGTATTTCCATGTCAGAATGGGTCACTCTGGATAAAAGGGGGTTGCTGAGCAGAGTAATAATGGAGCAGCTCGAAGGAAAAAGAACCAGAAGGTTATCAAAAGGCAAATTTGGTTATTTCCCAACTTTACTTAGGACATGCACAGCAGCAACTGCTATCAGTACACTGAAAATTATCCTGAATGCCCATAGCATAGATCAACTATGTCTGTCTTCATTATTTTGGTCTGCAATTAGTCAGGTGTGCAATGATAATTTGGCATTTTGCCCAGAGACTTGAAGACCCTGTTGCTATAGATGTGATGAATGGAAAACAACTGTATGCTTTCTCAATCTTATCCTCCTTAAAAAATATACACACACAATTATAAATAATAAATAAATATATGGAGGGGGTACTCTTAGAGAAACTACACATAAATACTAAAGAGTTAGGAGGTAGCACTAAAGAGTAAGAGAGAAACAAATGCTAGTTGATCAGCTTGGTTACTCACTGATCCATAACTATTCCTTCTTAGATTAAATTGCTTAATTTAAGAGGCAAAAAAGCCTGCTTTCCAGGTGGATTTACAATTCTTATGCCTGAAAGCTTTAGGGTAACATGATATGATTAATCTTTCTGTTTTGTTTTGTTTTTTTTTCCTGTCTTCTTGCTCCTATGTACAAGTACTCAAACATTGGAAACTGAGGCTAGAAGGTCTACTAAGGTCACTCAGCCTAGATCCTATCTGGTGTTTGAACCACCTTTCCCACAATCAAATACCTATGGAATCTCTGAGTGGCTCAACGGTTTAGTGCCTGCCTTCTGCCCAGGGCATGATTTTGGAGTCCTGGGATTGAGTCCCACATTGGGCTCCCTGCATGGGGCCCGCTTCTCCCTCTGCCTGTGTCTCTGCCTCTCTGCCTCTCTGCCTCTCTCTCTCTTTCTCTCTCTCTCTCTCGAATAAATAAATAAAATCTTTTAAAAAAAAATCAAATACCTATTTAAAACCAGTGAAACCGACACACAGAAGTACAACTTTACAAGAGCTGCCTCCGCTCCAAGGAAAGCTCTCCTCTGAGGAAGAAATTGTCAAGGGAGAAGAAAAGCATCATTTTTTGTTCCATGCTCCAATTTGTACTGCCTTAGTCACTATTATGAGATTAGTCTGTGATGACATGATACCTGGGTGGGGAAAGAGCTGTGTGATCCCATCTTTCCCTCCCCCCACTCATTAATGGATGCTTTTTAGCCACTTCACCAACTGACACCAAGCCTCACCTCAGGTCTCCAATCAAAACCTTAGCAGGGTTTTACATAAACTGAAATTTACATTCAATCATCACCATAGCAACCATCACACAGCATTAGATGCAACTTTTCCCCCTTCTGATATAATCTTTTTTTAAGAGCTGCTTTTCAGTTGCAAATTCAAGCTATTCAGAAAATAAACATTAAAAATCTATTTTGAAAAAGTATGTTTAAACAGACTGCAACAAGGTTCAAAGAACAGGCATTTGAAATGGTCTCTAGATACGAAGCACCATATGCTTTCTACCTCAACTGATGGCTACATATTGAAGTCTCAAAGATTCAGCCATAAGCGGAGAATTGTTAAAATCAAAACAAGGCTTCACTCATGTGGCAACCATTCCTTGAAAGATTTCCCAAGATAACAACCATGAACTTCAGCAGAAAATTCTGCTAATTTCCAAAGGTATGTGTGTATCATGTTTAAATAAAATGTTTGACTATTCAATGTGCAATTGGCAAATCTGAAATCTTTAGGATTCACATGTTGACTAAAGAAGAGAATGAACTTTTTTCTTTTTAACATTTTTTTTATATTAGTAATAAATGCAGTGGAAACAAAAAAAAAAAGAGGAGGCTTCTCAATTGGGGATGTGGTTCAAGGACACGTGAGAGCATGCAAAGGTACTAGAGAGTAAGCTAGAGATAACAAGATTTGTTACCACCAAAGAGGCCTATTTTTTTCTTATTCTAGAGTACAATGCCACCAGTGGCCCTGAATATTTGCAGATGTCAGATATATCTTTCACATTAGAAAACGCAAAATAAGAGACCTTCCTGAAATTTTACTAAGACAAAAAAAAAGTCTATTTATCACACTAGTCCCACTAACAAATTAGTGAGCATCCACCCACCAGTGCGATCCATCTTATTCTCTTACTACTTAAAGTCCCAGAAAGTGGGCAAATTGGATGTACTGATAAAATTAAGACAATAAAATTAAGTCATTTTCCAAAAACCAAATAATCTGATCTTATTTATTTAAAGCCAAACCATAATGTATGATACTCCAATCATTCACTGATTCATTCATCAAATATTTATTGAGCACTAAATGCCACCATATGCTGAGAGCTGCATCTCAAAAAGATGAGTGAGACTTTGTCTAAGACCTCAGGATCTTTACTTTTCTAATTCCTTTGTATGGCAGATGTTTTAAGCCAAAATGTCAAGGAAATCGTAACACATTTTCTGAAAATGAACATTCACGTCTGTATCTGTATATAGGAGGTGATGCCCATCCCATGGCTGTGCTACTCATTTTAATGACACCAGTCTGGATACCAGAAACTAGGCTGATGAGTAACCACTGATTTTTTTTTTTTTTTTATTACTAAGACATAGAACTTATCAAAGGACATTCATTTTAAGATTTCTGAAAATTCTGTGACTTTTATTGAATCTAGAAATGATGCAACTTTGACACTTAGGAGATATAGCTGAATTCTACCCCAAGTGATAAAGAAGATTCCCCCAAATGCTCCTAACAGTCAGGTGTGAGAGGCAAGGAAAGGTAGTTCTTAAAGATTCTGCCATTCTTTCTCACGAAAGGCCAATGGCATAGCTAGTTAGGCAAAAGGGAGAAAGGGAGTTAATTTTCAAATAGTTGTTACAATATTTTATATGCCTAGAAGTAAGAAATATTACATATTAAGTAAGATACAGTGTATGAGAAAAGTGCTAGAGCAGGAATGTGATGCTGGTTTCATCTCAAGTGTCAACTCCAGTGGAATGAGGATAGATGCCTAGAACCCTGATTAAGGCCAATGCCGAGTCCAATCCCAGCTCAGTGAGAAAAATCACCTTGATCCATTAATAGTCTGATCTGGGATCAGGCAGTCTGCGTGGTCTGATACGTCCCGCTATAGAGGGAGCCTAGGCCATGCTGGAGAGGGAATGAGGAGATATAATGTCACTGAGTTACCTGGGAAAATATATAGAAATAATAATCATTTAAAAATCCCAATGCCTTCAAAAGCCAACAAACCTGTGTCAGCAATCTTTTTAAAAACTTTTTTTTTAAGATTTGATTTATTTATTCATGAGAGACACAGAGAGAGAGAGGCAGAGACACAGGTAGAGGGAGAAGCAGGCTCCATGCAGCAAGCCTGACTCTATCCCAGGTCTCCAGGATCACACCCTGGGCTGAAGGCGGCACTAAACCACTGAGCCACCCAGGCTGCCCCTCTTTTTAAAAACTTTGATGCACAACTGGCATAATTTAAGACAGAAGGATACCTTCCAAATGGCTGGCAAAGAGCCAACCAAATATATGCCATATTTTTTTTAAAAAGGTGCCAAGGAACATAAAAAAAAGGAAAACCTGGGCAGCCCGGGTGGCTCAGCAGTTTAGCACCACCTTCAGCCCAGGGCGTGATCCGTAATCCCTCCACACAGGGAGCCTGCTTCTCCCTCTGCCTGTGTCTCTGCCTCTCTCTGTGTGTCTCTCATGAATAAATAAATAAAATCTTAAAAAAAAAAAAAAAGGAAAACCTAAATATGATTACAGAAATCAGAGATCAGAGCATTTGGGGTGACACCCTGTGATACACCTGCCATGTTGCCAAGTAACAAGACAAGCTGAGAATGAGGTAAAAATCCTTTAGTGAGAGTTAAAGAACTTAACCAATATATGCATTGCAACCAACACCGGAGTTCTTGGCTTTTCATTTGTTTTTGCTCTTCTGAAAGATCAGTAGGAAGATCACAATCTCCTCAACACAACCTCCTGGTAATGACGTCGACATGTGGCTTCTGTGGTCAAAAGAAGCAAAGAATGTCATTTCAAGTATCTTAGAGCTATAGACTTACTGCTTTTGAAAAGTATAAATAAATATTCCACAAAAGCCACAAATTCGGCTTGTAAGTTATTTATGTCTTGATTTTTTTTTTTAGAGTTTCTTAGATGACCAGCATCGAATCTAAAATGATCCTAATGTGGTTATCGAGTGGTCATTCAATGGTCATCAAACTCAAGATGCACAAATCTATCACTGGTATAAATTAAGCAAAGAAAAATAATAAATTAATTAATTAATTAATTAATTAATTAAGCAAAGAAAGAATAGCCCCAATCTTCCTCATTCTGTTTGGGTCCTTGCAATTTGGAGAAGCAGAGGCTGCCAGGTTGTAGTTCAGCAAGAAACAATGCTGACCGTCCTCACCTGCACACATGCTCTGGTGCCACTTCCCAAGCTAGACTGATGGCAAACGACAGGCCTCATATCCCCTGCAATGGAAGTAACTACATCTCCTCCTTGCTCCAACTGCAGATGGAATTGTCACACCCAACATGCATTCTAGGGATAAAAAGCTTATTGAGCATTCAGCGCCAGGTACTGAACTACATAGAGGAGACTATCTACCGGGATACATTTTGTTTTGCAGCTTGCTTTCTATCTTTGCTCATAAACACACTATCATCTACTTCCTCTGCTTGTTTCAAAGACTTCACAGTCTTTGGATCAGAGAGATGTAAACATAATAACAACTCCAGAACAAAGAAAAAAGGTCAGCAATAGGAGAATACTACATTCACCATGGAAAGGGACAGAAAAGCAACAAAACTGGCTCTCCAGGGACACCTGGGTGGCTCAGCAGTTTGGCACCTGCCTTTGGCCCAGGGCATGATCCTGGAGACCCAGGATCGAGTCCCGCATCGGGCTCCCTGAAAGGAGCCTGCTTCTCTCTCTCTCTGCCCATGTCTCTGCCTCTTTCTCTGTATCTCTCCTGAATAAATAAAATCTTTAAAAAAACAAAAACAAAAAAAAATTGGCTCTCCAGATTTCCGTGTCTGAAGAAGGGCATCTTTGAGTGGAATCATTCAAAACATGTAAACAAAGAAGAGTTAATAAGCGTACGAAATTCATTTCCCCTAGGAAAGAAAGTTAACAAAAAACTTCCAATAGTTTTGTTTAAGTATTGGGTTGCAGGCTCATAGTACATAAAGTGAAATTAAGAACGTCTGCATACATCTCTGACTTTTTAAGGCTGATATCTCAAGAAATACCAACATGCCTTGAGATAGAATGTGGAGCAGGCTAGAGAACAGGGCTTAAGGGACAGGGAACAGTGTCTGAGCAGGCTGGGATGTAGCCATATGGGTATACATCAACCCCAAGAGCCCCCCGTTTACCTGTTTAATACACTGAGGGTATACACAGGACTTTCCCAAAGGACAGAAAGCTTCTGCCACTAACAACAGCAAAAATTGAAAAAATACTCCAATAAAACTGTAAATCAGCTGGGGATAGATGGTAGAAAACTTTGAACTGTCATATTAAGAAGTGGGGACTTCATCTTATTGTCAAAGTTTCCCCCATTTACATTTTTTAAAAAACCATTCTGGCATCTTGGTGGAGAGGTATAGATGGAAACAAGAAGCCCAATTAGAAGACAGCTGTCTATGTATGAGCTAGGATAAGAGGCTAGCTGCAAAATAAAATGTACACAAGAAAAAAAAAAAATAAAATAAAATAAAATGTACACAAGAATCTATAAAAAAATTTCCATGAATGTATATGTTGTAAGTTCACAGAAAAGGATCAATTGATTGAAAAATCAGTTGGAGAAAAATACGTATACGATTCTACTTATAATTTTTAAAAGGCCTGTTTTATAAGTTTATAAAAATGTTCTAAAAAGATACATTACCAAGCTTCTTATGGCAGTTACCTATAGAAGTAAATGAAGTTTTGGGGAAGTAGACAGAAATTTTTGCTTTTTCCTCTGTAGACCTCTGTTACAAAAATGTTTTATAACAAGCATGCATGATCTTTATAATTTTTAAAAGATTTCTGAAACTTAAAAAATAAAAGATTACCATAAAATAAAAGAGAGAGTTTCTGTGACAAGAAATGATCAGGACTTAAGACACCTGGGTGGCTCAGTGGTTGAGTGTCTGCCTTTGGCTCAGGGAGTGATCCTGGGGTACTGCTTCTCCCTCTGCCTATGTCTCTGCCTCTCTCTGTGTCTTTCATGAATAAATAAATAAAATATTTTTTAAAAAGAAAAAAAAAAAAAAAAAAAGAAATGATCAGGACTTAAAACCAAAGCAGTAGCCATGAGAATAGAAAGCAAGGAACAAACCTGGCAGACAGATGCTGAGAACACAGCAGACATGAGCCTCGGTGAGGCAGGGTGGGGACTGGGGGCAGATGAGGCCATGTGTTTCCATTCATCCTCAGTTACATTTCCTGAAAGTCCCATGAGTTGGGCGTTTCCACCACATTTTACAAGTAACGAAACAGAGCCTCCAAGAGCCCAGAGAAACTAGAACTCCCATCCCCTGATGCTAACATGGATTTCCTTCATATCCACAGCCCTCTTAACCTCCTTTTCCGTTTGTTTTTTTTTTTTTAATTTTTTTAATTTATTTATGATAGTCACACAGAGAGAGAGAGAGAGAGAGGCAGAGACATAGGCAGAGGGAGAAGCAGGCTCCATGCACCAGGAGCCCGATGTGGGATTCGATCCCGGGTCTCCAGGATCGCACCCTGGGCCAAAGGCAGGCGCCAAACCGCTGCGCCACCCAGGGATCCCTTAACCTCCTTTTCTGAATGCAAGTCCTGATCTGATGCAGCAGTAAGGCACTAGGGAGCGAGTTCTGACGACACAGGGTAGGTCATGAAGAGACTGGCAAGGCTGAACTGTGCACCTATTCCTGTTGAATAGTAAATCCCAGGCATACTTGGGTGGCTCTGTCAGAAAAGCAAGTGACTCTTGATCTCAGGGTCATGAGTTCAGGCCCCACAATGGATGTGGAGCCTACTTTAAAAAATAAAATAAAAAGGAATAGTAAGTCCCAGACACCTAAATTGACCTTTAACAGACGAATGCCCACTGGCCACCTTAGCTCAGGAGGATTCTTGAGTACAGCACCTATGTTTTCTACAGATTCTGTAATGCCTCTCCAGCACAAGCCTTCACAAAATTCACTGAGTGTTAAATAAATATATATTGATGAAAGGGCAGCAGGATCACCTAAAGCAAATGTGAAACTGCATTTGAGTCCTTATTTAGATCATGAGTGCTCTGAAAGCATTTTTTCCCTCAACAATTCAGGATGTAGGCAGTCAATGCACATTTGTGACAACTAATAATTGTGACCCTAGTGAGAGAGTAATTTAATAACTGTCATAAAGTTCCATCAGCTAAAAAGAGACTATAATATCTGTTCTCCAAGACTTCAACCAACCAACCAACCAAGCAAATAGTACTTACTGAGATCTCTGTGTGCCCACAGGGTGCTAGGCACAATGGAAAGTCCCATGGAATGACAGTCATGGGCCTAACTCCTAAGGAATTTACACACTAGCTGCAGAAGCAAACTGAAATTCAAGAAGTGATTAGATACATAGCATTACTTATGGATGTCCAGCAAATGAGTTCCATAGGAGTCCAGAGAAAGGGGAAACCATGGATACTGGAATCTAAGGAAGAGGGACTTGTGCCAGAGGCAAAGAACAGAGATGAAAAAGACAGGGCTTCCCTCCAGCTTCCTAGGAACGGAATGGCATTCCACAGTATCCATTACCGTACCCATAGCTTTCAAGCTATTCACTCCCCAGAATGAAGTGGCTGCTGGCCTGGACTATTTCATACCCTGACCACCTCTCTGTATGTTTGTGTGACAGGGAGGTATTGCAAATTTAGAAACAGACCCATCCCACCCCACACCCCTTATTTGTTCAATAGCCAACACTGTACATATGGGTCTTTGCTCATTCCAGCCAGCCATTATTCCCACCCACACCAGAGATGAAGCCTTTTATAAACATACCACCTATGATCTCCAGGTGATATAACTACCTATATAGTAAAGGGGGGTTGGTGGTAAGAATCAAAGGACAAGATAAACTGTCAGAGGAAATTAGCGCTTGACTCCATCTCAATACAATACTCATAGAGCCTATGGAAATGTACTAATATTTCATCAGAAAATCAGGTTGTAATAGGGATTCCGTTTCTCCTTTAAGTAGTATCTATTTACATTGAGCTGTATGTCCAACTGACATGGGAAAAGGCTCAGAACCAGGGTTGGCTCTTAATGAAGGAATAAGCAAACAAAAAGCAGAAACAGACCTATAATAAATACAAAGCAAACTGAAGGCTGCCAGAGGGAAGGGGGTAGGAGGAAGGGCAAAATGTGTGAAGGGGAGTGCCTTCCAATTACGGAATGAGTAAGTCACAGGGATGAAAAGTGTATTATTGGGGCAGCCTGGGTGGCTCAAGCGGTTCAGTGCCGCCTTCAGCCCAGAGCCAGATCCTGGAGACCCAGTATCGAGTCCCGCGTCGGGCTCCCTGCATGGAGCCTGCTTCTCCCTCTGCCTGTGTCTCTGCCTCTCTTTCCCTCTCGGTGTGTCTGTCATGAATAAATAAAATCTTTAAAAAAAAAAAAAAAAGAAAAGAAAAGTGCATTATTGGAAGTAACATCAGTGGTACTCTAACAGCACGGTATGGTGACAGATGGGAGTTACCCTTGTGGTGAGCTCAGCATAACATACAGACTTGTCCAATCACTATGCTGTACAACTGAAACCAATGCTACATGGTGTGTCAATTGTACTTTAATTAAAAACAAAATACTAGGGTCAGTCCTTTAGTTGGGCTGAACAACCTCTCCGAATATCATTTTTTTCATATTGCTGCTCCAAGAACAAAGAGCTCTCTGAGACAAAAGGGGCAAGACTATATTGATGTCAAAACGCCTTATCCCACTGACTCAGGTTGATCTTTTTTTTTTTTTTTTTTTAAGATTTTACTTATTTATTTGAGACAGAGCATAAGTGAGAGAGAGCATGAGGGGGAGGAGAGGCAGAGAGAGAGAGAGAAACAGGCTCCCTACTGAGTAGGGAGCCCGATGTGGGACCTGATCCTAGGACTCCAGGATCATGACCTGAGCCAAAGTCAGACGCTTAACAGACTGAGCCACCCAAGCGTCCCTCAGGTTGGTCTTTATAATAATCCTTTTCCCCACTGTCACTCCCCAGCTACTTCTTAGCCCAAATTCAAACACATCCTGTGTTTTTGTACCCCTCTGCCTCACGCATACAGTTCCCTCATCCTGGGACTAATTCCCTCCTGTTCTCACAAATTCCTCCTAAAATCCAACCATCTATTTCAGTTCCATCTCTTCCATAAAGTTTTCAACTAATCACCTCCTAAAAGAGCTTTCTGACTTTGGAAAGTGTACACGCAGGCCTCCCTCATTCCCATGTACTGAATTCACATACCAGGCTACTTCCTCTACTTCTGCCCCACAATCAAGCACCATGTCCTTCTGGATCTGCCTGCTTTCCACCCCTCCCGATTGCCATTTCCTCTCCATTCCCACTGCCTCTACTCAGGTTAGGCCCACATCACCTCTCCCCTGGAAGATGCACTCACCTGCTGCCGAGTCTCCAGCCTCCAGCCCTGACTATGCAGCCACCAGACTGAACTCTCTAAAGATGAATTCCGATCATGTCAGACCCCAGCATTCAGCTCTTCGCTGTCTCCCCATGGCCTTCAAAGCAACGTCTCAGCTGCTTAGATAGATATGAGAGTTTTCAACATCTGATCTCCCCTCCAGCCTTCCCCTGAAAGCTCTTGACCAGTGGTTCTTAAACATTAGTACCCACCAGAATCATTTTGTTCCTACATATCTCCCAGTCCGTTCCACACAGATATTCTGGTTCATTGGGTAACAGGGAGGGCTGAGGTATGTGAATATTTACAGATCACGTAGGATTCAAATATATGGGAAACATGAAAATTTGTAAAAATACAAAGTTCAAAATATTTGGTTCTGGGCAGCCCGGGTGGCTCAGCAGTTTAGCTCTACCTTCAGCGCAGGGCGTGATCCTGGAGACCCGGAATCAAGTCCCATGTTGGGCTCCCTGCATGGAGCCTGCTTCTCCCTCTGCCTGTGCCTCTGCCCACCCCCCCTTCATGAACAAATAAATAAAATCTTTAAAAAATTTTTGGTTCTGCATCAAAACCAAGAACATATGGTTCTGATGCAGGATTTTGAGGCTTACACTTTAAGACCATCTGAAAGAGACATTGTGAAAACAGCACAAGACAAATAGTTTTTGAGAAGCCACTGAATGCAGTGGTCAAGACTAGAAGTTGGGGAGCAAACTTGAAGTTCCCATGGGTTGCTAGAAAAATAACAGTGCTTCCGGGGCTCATCTGCAGAATGACATATCAGCATCTCTCTTACGGGTGACAATTAAATGAGCCGATCACTGCAAAATGGTTGGCACAGCATTCAGCACTGTAAACATTCTATAACTGGTGGACGCTGGAGGAAAAGAGTAAAAAGCAGCATAGTCCAGGGCCCAGTTTATAGTGCCTCTGGTTTGGAATGGACTTTAGAGATTCCTTCTTCAGCATCCTTGGCAGATGTATGTCCAGCTTTAACCCAAAGGCTTCCAGTGACAGGCCTCTGTCCACCACCTCCTGGGGCAGCATGCTCCATTAGGCCAGGGTTAACCTACCTCCTGAAACCTAGCAGAATCCTGCTTGTCAGTCACTACTGTCCATGAATCCTGAACTACCTTTGGAGCATCATCAGACACCTTCTTATTTCCACATAACAGTCTCTCAGATGTTTGAAGGTAGTTATCATGGCTTGGTGTTTTCTTCTAAGACAATAAAGCACGGGGGATGGAACTCTGAGTTCAGTGCTACAGGCCTAGGCTTTCATCTCCAACTGGCTGGGTATCCTTGGGCAAGTTCTTTGACAGTGCTGGGCCTCAGGGCCACTCTCCCCCACCAACTCTGTGATTTGTCACTATATATCCCCTGCTCACTCCTACTCCTCAGGCACAGGCATGTTTCCAGCTGCCTCTGTGCTCCACAAGAACAGAACTGCATTTCCCTTTTGCAAGAATTCTTGACCTGTTCACTCTCACCCAGTGGTCTGAATGGAAGCTGCTAAGCTTTTAGGAACCCCACACCCCAGGCAATCCATATGGGCCATTCATGGTCCCTCCAATCCCCTGGCCACAGTTAACTGGCTTAGAGTTAGACACCTGACCCAAATTCAACTAATTAGACCCTACTGTGGGATTTTTAAGTTTTGGACTGGAAAGAACAAGTTATCAGTTCCTTTCCAGGAGGTGGGATTGGAAGGAGTGAGAAAGGACAGCTGCTAGGGGTTGGCATTCTCCTTGGAAAGGACTTATCAGAAAACAATACCCTTGGGGCACCTGGGTGGCTCAGTAGGCAAAGTGTCCAACTCTTGATTTCCACTTGGGTCCTGATCTCAGGATTGTCAGATTGAGTCCTGCATCAGGCTCCATGCTGGGAGTGGAACCTGCTTATGATTTTCTCTAGCCTCCCACTCTATGCATCCAAACTCTTTTTCTGGGGAAAAAAAAAAAAAAAAGAAAATGCTAACTATATGCAGAGTGACATGGGAAGGAGAGGTGAAAAGGTAATGTGGAGTTCAAGTCCTTGGTTCTAGGTTATCTCAGGACCAACTGCACTCCTGCCCTTCCTGTTTGCTAATTCCTCTTTTGTCCAAGTTGGGGTTCTTTCCTTATGAACAAACAAGTCCAGAGTAACATCACCTTTCTAAGTAGGCCTTAAATGAAGATGGCTCTGGGTTATCTGTTCTCCCTATACACACCTCCCGCTGCAGCTAACTTTCTACTCCCCTACCCTCTGCCAACAGTTACTCCAGATGTGTAACGAGAGTCTGTGTATAATACAAGAAGAGCTGTCACTTCTTCCAGTCTGGCCACTGTTCAAAAGGGCAGTTCAGGCGGTGCTTTCGGCGGCCTGCGGATCTGTCTCTTGCTTCAACAGTGTTTGGACGGAACAGACCCAGGGACGCCCCTTCTACCAGCCAACGGCCACCCTCCAACCTTTTTTCCAGTCGCAACCTTCGGGGCCATCTTCCTGGCCATCTTCTGCCACCGGCAGCGAACACCCAAGTTTGAATTTAATTCCTTGTCCAGGATCAACCATGAGCTCCCAGATTCGTCAGAATTCTTCTACCGAGGTGGAGGCCGCCGTCAACCGCCTGGCCGACATGCACCTGCGGGCCTCCTACACCTGCCTCTCTCTGGGCTTCTATCTCGACCGCGACGATGCGGCTCTGGGGGGTGGGGGCCACTTCTTCCGCGAGTTGGCTGAGGAGAAGCGCGAGGGCGAGGGCGCGGGGCGTTTCTTGAAGATGCAAAACCAGCGCGGCGGCCGCGCCCTCTTCCAGGACGTGCAGAAACCGGCCCAAGATGAGTGGGGGAAGACCCTGGACGCCACGGAAGCCGCCCTGCTTCTGGAGAAGAGCCGGAACCAGGCCCTTCTGGATCTGCATGCCCTGGGTTCTGCCCGCGCGGATCCCCATCTCTGTGACTTCCTGGACAACCACTTCCTAGATGAGGAGGTAAAACTCATCGAGAAGACGGGCGACCACCTGACTAACCTCCGCAGCTGGCCACCCCCGGGCTGGGCTGGGCGACTATCTTTTCGAAAGGCTCACTCTCAAGCACGACTAGGAGCCTCTGGAGACCAGCAGCCTTTGAGGGGCTCCTCTGGCAACCCCCCGGTGCCAGGACTTGTGCCTGAACCTTTTCCCATGCAGCCACGAGGCAGCTTTTTAACCATTCTGGAGCCCTTTCCCAAAACGTGGACCAAATGGAGACAATAAAGCTTTTTGCAGCAAAAACAAACAAACAAAAAAAAAAAAGGGCAGTTCAAGACTGCATCTTTTTTCTTTTTATTTTTTAAGATTTTATTTATTCATGAGAGACACACAGAGAGAGGCAAGGACATAGGCAGAGGGAGAAAGCAGGCTCCCCACAGGGACTAAGCAGTCACGCTGATGCAGGACTCGATCCCAGGACCCCGGGATCATGACCTGAGTCAAAGGCAGATTGCTCAACCACTGAGACTGGTGCCCCAAGACTGACTGTTTTTTTCTTTTTTCTTTTTTTTTTAAAGATTTTATTTATTCATTCATGAGAGACACAGAGAGAGTGAGAGGCAGAGACACAGGCAGAGGGAGAAGCAAGCTCCATGCAGGGAGCCTGATGCGGGACTTGATCCCTGGTCTCCAGGATCACACCCTGGGCTAAAGGCGGCGCTAAACTGCTGAGCCACGGGGGACTGCCCAAGACTGAATCATAAAGCAGTCATTCGCGACACCTTGCTGACTCACAAAGAGCATATTGTCACCACAGACCCCCAGCTCTTTTTCATGTAAACCAAGGAAGTCAGGACTTTTCCTCTGCCATGCTCCAACTGAATAATTCAGTTTGTTTTGTTATAGGAGTAGGGGGAATGGGGAGAGATGAGGTTTGGGACCTAATTGCATATAAACACTTAGCCTCCCTAAATGTCACACGTTGGCTTGGGACCAGCATTCAGGCCAGTGGAGAATGTTGTGACTCAACGTTCCATTGTCAATAGCAAAGCTCTCAACTAGTCTACCATATGGAATGGTTTACAAATGTGCCAGAATATTCATTCCCCCAGTTATCTGCTTGGTGGAACAAAGCTTAAAGCTCTGAACCTACCTTAGTGGCTTCCAACTCTGAAAGCCATATCATCTTCTGAGTACCCCTATTTCAAGTCTCCATAGTTATGGTAACATAGGAAATTAAACTTTCATAACAAAGAAGTATTTACTAACACAATGATCATTTACAAAATTGGTCTCCACTTAAACATCTCTGCTTACTTAATCATGCTATATATTTTCATTCATTAAGTCATGTTTTTACTGCTTGTTCTCATCCACATTTAGGATTTCTCTACAACAAACAATAAATGTGGGGCACCTGGGTGGTCCGTGGTTGGGCATCTGCCTTCAACTCAGGGCATGATTCCAGGAGTCCGGGATTGAGTCCTGCATCCGGCTCCCTGTGAGGAGCCTGCTTCTCTCTCTGCCTGTGTCTCTGCCTCTCTCTGTGTGTCTCTCATGAATAAATAATTAAAATCTTAAAACAAAACAAAACAAAAAAACCATAAATGCAATGTGATTTGGTTATATTTGGGTTATACTAGATTTTGCAAAAGATGCAGAAATTTTTGAGGTTGATGAAAGTAACGTTGGAAAACCAAACCACAAGTAAAGCCACTGTCCACTGGCCAAGTTACCAACTAAACAGGAGGAAGTCCAGAGAAATACTGCCTAATAATCAAAAGTGAATCATAAGAACCCATAATGATTGAGAGGAGGCTTTGAAAACTCTAAAAATCAATTATGTTTCAACACAACTGTTTTTAAAAAGTCAAATGTGAACTAAGGAATGTTATCTTGTGCTAGCATAAAACTGTCAGAAAAATATATTTAACCCCTACTGCATAAAACCCAGCAACAGTTGATTCAGTTTCTGTGTGGCTTAAGAATTAGCATATTGCTGAAATTATATTCAAAACTGTGTGATATGATCAAACTAACTTTCTTAATGTTTAGTTTTGCTTTTCAAAATAACCTCCCCCCTTTTTTTAGTATTTACTATGAAATTTTGACCCCTGCTTAAGAATATCCACTTTACCTGACCTTTTCCCAGGATCTCCTGTCTTTGAATTATGAACTAAACTTGTGTCATTGCCATCACTGCAACTTTCAGCTGTGGCTTCTTGCCTACTCCACCACAGAAACAGAAAAGTTTCACCCCTCTGCCTTCCCATGTGACAGGCCTTCAAAACTCAGAAGACAGTTTCCAGGGCTCCAGTGAAACTTCTTTTCTCCACAAACTTATCTTCTTTATTTTTTTTAAATTTTTTTTTATTTATTTATGATAGTCACACAGAGAGAGAGAAAGAGAGGCAGAGACACAGGCAGAGGGAGAAGCAGGCTCCATGCACCGGCAGCCCGACGTGGGATTCGATCCCGGGTCTCCAGGATCGCGCCCTGGGCCAAAGACAGGCGCTAACCCGTGCGCCACCCAGGGATCCCAACTTATCTTCTTTAAATGTTTATTATCTGACTATTTAAAATTCTCTCATTCACTCCATTCAGTCATTCAACAATTTCCTGAGAGCCTGCTATGTGAGAAACACTGCTGGAAGCACTGTATTTTACAGCAGCGAACAGAATCCCCACTCTCCCAGGGCTTACATTCTACTGAAGGGACAGTAAACAAAATGAGTGGATGGGTGGATGGATGGATGGATGGATGGATGGATGGATGGATGAATATCTCTACATGCCTCCCATTAAAAGAATTAACACCTCTCCAGGTAAGCTGACTAATGCAGAATAGAAGAGGACCCTCTTCTCTGACACCAATACTTCTGTTTATAAACCTTCAAGTGGCATTTATTGTTTTATCAAAGGTGATGGTGCTCGTTGACCATGTTTAGCTTGCCTCCAACTAAAACTACTAGATCTTCTTAAAATACTATCTTCTTACTAGATCTTCTTAAAATATTTATTCTATTCCTTCACTCTGTTTCATACAACTGTTCGGTTATTTTCTCAGACCCCGTACTGAATTTTCTTTGATCCTTATTAACTTCCAACTTATCTTTAGCCTACCCTTCTAATGAACACACATTTAGAGGAAGTAGACTGTGAAACTTTCAAATTGCGGGAACATGTTAATATATAAACCTAACATCACTGCTGTCTTTGAATTTAAGAAGCAGAATGTTCATTTTAAAATGGAGTGCTTGAATAAAGCTACTCTAAGATTTTAGACTGTCTTAAATACTACTCTGAGAAAAATGGCTAACCTGCCTAAAAGCCATGGTTAAATGGACTCTGTGTTACTATTAGGTAACCATATGCATAACTTTTTTTCTTTTTAGAGATGGGGTGGAGGTGGTGGGGGAGGAAGGGGTGGGTAGAAACAGAGAGAGGAAGAAATAATCTTAAGCAGGCCCCACACCCAGCACAGAGCCAGATGTGAGGCTCAATCTCAAGACCCTGAGATCGTGACCTGAGCTGAAATCAAAAATGCTTAACTGACTGAGCCACCCAAGTGTCCCACCATATGCATAACTTCTGCTATCACTAGAAGCCAAGGTGGATGCTCAAGAAGCTCATTCTTTCCTTAATGGATGCTATGAGGAACTATCAAAGGGGCCCTCAGGACATCTCAGGTCCTATTATTATTCGAAGGGAGTTCTCAGACTTCTGCCTCATAACACTGGACATACCTGGCATTAAGTAATTAATGGGACAAATGGTGGTTTAATGGCCCTCTCCTTCTAGGACACATAAACTTTGCAAAGGTAGGAATTATGTTCACTTTTTCATCAAGTCTTCTCAGGACCTTGCAGAGTGCACCCCTGTGATAGGCACTCCATAAGCTCAATAAATATTTGTTGAGTATAAACATAAACTAAGTCTCATCTCTAAAAAAAAGTCTCATCTCTGCCACTAACTCTGTAACATTGCTAAGTCCTCTAATTCCTCTGGGTCTCACTTTATTCATTTTAAAGTAAAGAGGTTGGGCCAGATAATCCCAAAGTTTTATTTTCTGATGTTAATATTCTGTGTTTCCATCCTGTGGACTCAATGGCTCCCTGTCTCTATTCTCCCATCAGAGACTCTAGGTTGTTTCCAGAATATGCACAAGTTGTAACACATGAACACACTGGACCATGGAAGGGACTGGGGTGAAACAATGCTGAATGAAGGGTTTCTACAAGCACTGAGACTCTGATTTCCAAGTGAATACAAAATAAAAATAAACATTTAGGCAGCCAAATGAGTGTACAATTCTTCCTGTGTTAACATTTTTCCTGAAAAATTTCTAACACAAAAATGCTTCACAATTACAGCCAGAGACCTCTGGCTACAAACCAAGGCCTTGAGAAGTGATATTCAGAAAACTTCTAGAAAATGAAAGGAGGAATCTGCTTCAGAACAAATAGGTTGACTCTTCAAGGAATGCTAAATCCGTATCCTGCAACAGATATGCTTCCCCACATTTTATATGCTCAAAAAAATGAGTTAGCAGTTAACACTAATATTCGTCTATCTGCTAGCTTTGATGGGTGTCTATCTTTCTGCAAGCCTTAACTACAACTATAGCCTCAAACATTAATGTACTTGTAAAAGGAAACTTATTTAGCCCAATTTTAAAATTAGAGCACTTTCATTTCATCATCAGCCTCCCTTCTATTTCCTGTGTTATCAGATGTTCAAGAGAGAGCCAACAGTCTGTTTGTGAAACTGGCAACTTGGCAGACAAAATATGTATGTTCAACCAGCATTCTTTTAAATAAGAACCTAGTATGTATCCAGCCTTGTAAGAGTGGTAGGGAAGATATACATATGCAGAAGACATAAACCCAGAAGAAAAAGTACCAAGGAATTTCCAAACTGACTAAGCCCATTTTAGAGGTCTTTCTTGCACTCTATAGATATCTTCACTTTAATGATCTCCTTTAAAGAGACACACCCAATTTAATCTCTGCTACAAATAGACCCACACATACCATACACCCCATACAGCAAACAATTCCAAATTGTTAGTTTCTAAAACAGCTTAGTGATTCTCCCCTACTCTGTGGGGCAGGATGTCATACCTGGTGGTTTTCTTTTTTTCTTTTTTTTTTTAAAGATTTTATTTATTTATTTTTTCATGATAGTCATGGGGGGGGGGAGGAGGCAGAGACACAGGCAGAGGGAGAAGCAGGCTCCATGCCAGGAACCCGATGCGGGACTCGATCCCAGGACTCCAGGATCACGCCCTGGGTCAAAGGCAGGCGCCAAACCGCTGAGCCACCCCAGGATCCCCTACCTGGTGGTTTTTAACTATGGACACAGTATAAAAAAGATGCACTCTATCAACCTTGTCTTGCTTTCAATTAGCTTAAAGTTTGTCTTTAGATACATCCTGACTGCATGATACAAGACAAACCTGCTCCATGGAAATGGTTGATGATCCAAATGACACTAGCAGCACATGCCCCGAAGAAGGATACTCAGGAGAGGGATATCTTCTCTCCAACAGAAGCACTCAAAATGGGACCAAGAGTAGGGAAAATGGGTAAGAATCCATGAATGCACCCACACATGCAGACATCCATCTAACCACCGTCTATTGGGCACATTGTAAGAGGGACAGGGAATTTGTATTCTATTTGTCATACATAAAACATCATCAGTTACGACCAGCATTTTCTTAAAAAACATAAATACAGTGAAAATAAAATAGCTTCCATGTGTTTCTTCCCCATGGAAAAGGCAATTTTATCAATTATTGATTTTGCTCACTTCTCAGTGTCTTGGAAAACCAATCAACCACTATTTACCTAGATTTTACCAAAATGGCCATTTTAGGAAGTCTTCCTCTCAAAAGTCTATATGACAAGTGTACTGTGGTTTCTCCAATGGGCAGATAAAGAGTCATGTACAGCATAAATCATCCTATTTCCTTGGCTGTCTCAGACACATTCTCAGTCATGTGAATGGCAGTGGAAACTAGATTGAAAAGCTGTCAAAACATCCTGTAATAATAGGGAAATTAACAGACCTATTTTGTCATGCATATTTGCCCCTATTTCCCCTACCTCATTATCTTCCTTTAGACCTACATTCATAAATCTACACACAGACCATAATAAACAGTATGTGTAAAATGTTAAATATGTGCATTCTTTCATTCCCACCCATATAATGGCCTCATGTTATATTCTCCTAAGACTGAATTTAGGGTAATGTCTATAAACAGAAAGTTATTATTATGTCATTCAAGGTCCTGTTTAAAATTCTATTGTGAAGGAGAACTTGTTAGCTGAAATAAAACTCTATATACCTTGATGGAATTTTGAAAATTATCAGATTAAGACCCAGCAATGCAATGGAAGCCATGTAAAACCACTTGGAATTTCATGGCTGTAAAGTCTCAGATGTCAACTTGTATTCCTCACAGCTTTTTAAAAAGGACAAGAACAGATACAGGGTGACTTGCCCAAGTGACTTGCCCAAGGGCGGCAAAAGCAGTGAAAAAGTCTGTGAAATATACACCCATATTCTCTTACTTCTTGTCACAAAGATTGTAGTACCCTAAGAAGACATGATCCAAATTTGATTTGACAAGAGTAAAAATATGACTCAATGATAAGTAGCCAGCATTAGCCCATACAGAGTGAGGTGCAGACATCACAGCAATAAACAAACCAATACCATATCGCCCCGCCTTAACCAGAAGATCAGTCCCATGAAGCTGAGAAAAAGGCCAAGGAGTTTATATAAAGGAATTGAACCTGAATTCAACCTACTCGGATTAGTTGGGTACAAGCCCAACTCCTTCCTCTAGATCCTTGAAATCTCCATGACTCCATCATTTTTCTCTTTTAAAATTCCTAACTGGAAGTAAAATATGAACACAGTAGAAAAATGGAAACATCAGAGAAATGTCTAAGACAAAAAGTCCTCCATCCACCCAAAAGCAACTACTATCAAAAATTTCTTGTCTATCCTTCCAGGTAAAAAAGCTCTCTATGCATATATTGGTATAAACATATTTTTTTTAATTATATATCTACAATTATCCTGGTTTGTCTTCACTTAGGTTGCCAGGAGCTCAGTCTCAATGGTCCAGATGATAACCTGGTCATTTCAAGGACAGAAATCCTGTTGTTAATCAAAGCTAATCTTAACTGACACTGAACTTCTAGAGCCTGGGAATACAGCAAAACAGCTAACAAAATACAGAAAGGGAAAAAGGAAATAAAAAGATAAACAGGTATCATATACAGCCCAGCACCTGGCAGACAGATGCTCACTTAATACTTTCTGAATGACTGACTGACCAAACATATGAATTAATGGAGAAACCAGGCGAGCCATATTGTTAACACATACAATATTCAACATATTAAAATATTAAGTGATAGTGCCCCAATTCTCCAAAAAGTAAGTACCCTTCTTGTTCTACACTGTCCAATATGGTGGCTACTGGCCACAGGCAGCTATTGAATATTTGCAATGTGTAAAATACATACCAGACTTTAAAGACCTGGTATTTTAAAAAGATATAAAACATCTCATTGATGATATGTATATCGATCATATGTTACAATAAAAATATTTTAGATATACTGGCTTAAGAAGACCAAATTATTAAAATTAACTCATTTGTTTCTTTTCTTTTTTTCTGCAGCTACAAGAAAACCTTAAATTCCACATGTGGCTCACAGTAGACATTTTCTGGATAGCACTGCTCTAGAACATAGGCACCATTACAGTAGTGACTGTGTCTGTCCTTCCCTGCTCTATCCTAGCACAGGGCATTGGAAATAGTAGATGCCCAATGAATATGTACCAGATGAAAAGCTGGTTGTGGTATGTAGATAAGGCCATGAGTAGGCAGGCCTTGGATTGCATAGCAGGAGGCCCTTGCCCTGATCCTTTTATGGACAAGGCTGTGTGACCTTGGGCAAGTCACCGAACCCACCTAGGCCTTGTTTTCCTCATATTTAAAATGGGCATAATAAAAAATAAATAAATAAATAAATAAATAAATAAATAAATAAATAAATAAAATGGACATAACGATAACATCTTCCTCACAGGAAAATTACATGGACCAAATGAAATCATGTCTCTAAAAAAGGGTAAAACATATGCCAGGTTCCTTCTGAATTCTAGTATTCTCTATGACCAACAGTCCCAGAAGTAAGAGGCAAAAAATACTGAAAGAACAGGGTAAAAAACTAACCAAGGAAATTCCTGTATCTAGTATTTCCATCCCAGCGCAGGATAGAAAATTGAGACAAAGACAGGTACAAACGAGATTCTCCCGGGAGTGGAAACTTGAACGTTCATCACTCCCTCTTCACTGCATCTCCCCAACCAACCACAGTTGACAGAGGGACGTTCAGATACCTTCCTCCAGGGGCCACAGAAAAGCTAGTGAACTAAGACGAGCTGGCCATCTCGGTGGCTGACGAAGCAGCAGGGGTGGCCAATTATACCAAGCCACCTGCGGCTCATAGCTCTGTGGGAAAATTCATAACCCTGGGGGCCTCAGAGGCCTGGGGGCGGGAGGGGGGTGCTAGTTCCACAGGCCCCAGTATCTTCCTTAATTGTTTCAGGCACAGCTAGGAGGGTGAACTTACCTTGTTCTACAAGGCAGTTTGGGCACCTAGCAAGGAAATCCAAAGGACCCTGGGACAGGCCATGGCTTTCTAATGAACACCAGGGTGGATTTTAGCTATCCCAGTCAGACACCTTCTTCCCCAAATTAAAGATTACTACAAAAAGTAAGAAGAGCTTAAGGAAGAAAGCCTCCATCAGCAGGGGGCATTTAAGGAACCTAGAGGAGCCAACTGCACAGTGCTTAACCCACAGCAGAGAAAGAGCAGATCCAAATACCCATGGCCTTGAGGTAGAAGAGCAGCAGAACAAAAATAGTCCATCTCAAGAGGCCAAAGGTCATATTCGCCCCTCAGCTCTGCAAGGAACCACAGAAGCCCCAGAAGTGAATGACTTACCATCGGTATGGCCACTGCACCAAGGAGAACAAGGAGGGCGCAGTGACTTCCCCTTTGTTAGGAGGGTCTGACTCTCCTCCCTTCTCTGCGGGCTGCTCCCTGTGACGTGGAAACAAGTCAGGCTGTGGCCGAGCTCCAAACCCCTGGGACCTCTGCCCCGTGACCTGTCTCATCACAGCCCATGGGGCCTGCAGCTGCCTGCTCCCCTAACCACAAAGCCAAGGGACAGGGCACCAGGTAAGAAGCAGAGCCTCCAGCATACAGCTGTGAGGCAGAACCAATAGCAGGGATTGTTGAGATTTCCATTCCTGGGACTCACCCCTCTGAGCTTCTGGTTCAACAGGCCTGGGGTGGGAGCCCAGGCACTTTTGCTGGCAATGGCGTGGTCTAGTGAACTCAGCAAAGCTTCCCTATCCCTGATCCTGTTTCTTCCATGAACTCTTGTCATCCCTGTTGTCTCCATGCAGAAAACAAGGGCAGTGAGATGAGACTCTGGGGAGAGCAAGGCAATGTGGAGGACATTCTAGAGTCTGAAGTTCCCTCAGTTCCAAAGAGAGCTGCTCCCATCTTTGTGTAAGTCACCTACACTCTCTGAACCTTAGTTTTCTCATCTGGGGAATGGTAATAAAACCATCTACCTAATCAGGATCATTGGGGGAAATAAATTACATAAAGTATCCACTGCATTACTCTTAATAACTCTCAAAAAAGCCTTTATGTTATTATTAGCGCTTTCTGTGAGGGGAAGGAAGGGTGCAGGGCAGTTCTCCACATGAGTATCTCTGCAAGAGAGACTGTGCATGTAAATAAGTGACTTAATCAGCCATAAAGGGAAAGAAAAAAATTAAATTACAACAACAAAAAACTGTAGTAAGAGGTGCCATGGATTCAGGTTATAGGGAGACTGCAAGAAGATACACAGAGTAGTCATGCCACCCTATTTCCAGGAGCCCTAAAGAGATAAGACTGGGAAATGGACAGATTCACAAAGATTTAGGCACAAAGTTGCAGGAAGCTATATTGCAACATTATTTTATTTGCAACATTATTTATAAAAAAGGGAAGATTGGCAATAACCTACAGGTATTTTTTTAAAATATTATGATAAACATATGTTACTTCATTTCAGAAAAAAATGTTCCTTTTTATTATTTTTTTTAAAGATTTTATTTATTCATAGAGACACAGAGAAAGAGAGAGAGAGAGGCAGAGAGAGAAGCAGGCTCCACGCAGAGAGCCCGACGACGTGGGACTCGATCCAGGGTCCCCAGCATCACACCCCGGGCTGCAGGCGGCGCTAAACCGCTGTGCCACCAGGGCTGCCCAAAAATGTTCCTTTTTAAATTTAGGAAAATATTTTGGAATCCATTTAATGAGCTGAAACCATTTTTAAACATCTAATTATCTTTCTTTTAAACTCTTTTAAACTCCAGTATGGTATTCAGATTAGAACATTCATATCAACAAAGACCAGATGTGGGCATATCCCTCCAAATGTTCCCCATGAGAACAAAGGGCAAAATATGTTATAATTTTGGGTATCAAAATTGTCAGACAGAACTTCTGACATACAAGGCACATGAGGAGGGATAGGGCGAGGCAAAGAGAAAACAATGCATATAAAGAAGCAGGTAAGGTCTCCAATATCATATTGAATAATATTAGAAGAATTAGGTTTAGTGCTTGCCTTCCTCCTGCACACACACACACACACACAGATGAGAACTCAGGAAATAAAACTCAGTATCACCTAGCAGCAAGTCCTTTTCCACACACACTAACAATCTATTTTTGTATTCCAGGGAGATTTGCAGCAAAGAATAGAGCGCCAGTAAAAAGAGGAAATAATTTCTATACTGTACCTGGGTTTTTCTCACTTCCTTATTTTAAAATAATCACCCAATTTAAAAAAAAATCCAGAACAATAGTACAGTGTTCTATGCACTGGGTACATATCACTGCAGATATTTTGGAACTAAACAGAATCAATTCAAGTGTTCTGAGTAATTTACCATCTCTTAGAAAACTTATAATGATACATTACAGTGCTGGGGGCTGGAAGAAACCTTCCAAATCATGTGGTCCAACCCCATCATTTTACAGATGAAGATCTTGGGAAACAAACTGCCTGCTCTAACACATGAAAGACTCTAATTAAAACAACTGCTCAATTTGAAGGTAGCTGACAAATTTGGAGAGAGGGTGAGAAACAAAATAAAACCTCCAAAACACTTTTTAGTGGAATAGTAATTATGATCAGGGGGTCTATTAAATGAATAAACAGTAAGGATCGCAATGGAAGTATGACCTTACTCCAATGTCAGGACCACTTACATCTGGAAAACTGAGATTAAAAGTTGCCAGAGCTCAACTTTGAATCTGTGAGTAGGAGCAGAGGAAGAGAACCCAAGAACTCAGCCTTGAAGTCTATTGGCCTAAGTACCAAACACTGGCCTAAGTTCACACCTACACTGACAGGTACCCCTGAGTCACTCTGATGTGATGAAGGTGCCTCTACCAAGTAGAGATTGGAGAAAATGGTCCATGCACCAAAGAGGGACATGACCACTGACCTGGCAAAGGAAGAGTGGCTTAGACCCTTGCTCACATACTCAGTAGACCCTTGACCAGCAGCATCAGCATCACCTGGGAACTTGTTAGAAATACCAAAGCTTGAGCCCCACCCAGACCTAGAGAGTCAGAATGTGCATACTGGCCAGATCCCCAGGGTCTTCCCGAACACATAAAAGTTTGAGAATCACTTATTTAGATAACATAACAGCAAAAGAAATATCATTGACTAACTATAACCCCATTTACTCTACGATTCTGGAATAATTATCTTATTACCAGCTCTGCTCTCTAAAGCTCTTGATCTTTAAGCTTTAAGTTTTTGGTTTTTTTTACGATTTTATCTATTTATTCATAGAGACACACAGAGAGAGAGAGAGAGAGAGAGAGAGAGGCAGAGACACAGGCAGAGGAAGAAGCAGGCTCCATGCAGGGAGCCTGACATGGGACTTGATCCCTGGTCTCCAGGATCACACCCCAGGCTGTAGGCAGCTCTAAACCCCTGCACCACAGGGGCTGCCCAAGCTTTAAGTTTTAAATGGTATAACATTTCGTCTAAATTTCAAATGCTCTCAGTGAATATCTCATCAAGTAGTCACTTTTTTTTCAAAAGGTACCTCAATGTTAAGAAAAAATATATATATGCATATATGCTGGGAGCTTTACCGTTTTTAAGGATTACATAGATTATAACTTGAGGTCTTTTTTTCCTGCTATTTTCTGCTGAGGTCAATGTAGGAACATGACCAAGATTTTCTCAGGGAAAGTTAGAAACCCCTGGGAGACTTGGGTAAAGGAGGAAGCAACGTGTTCACAACAGAAATGTGTTCCCAGAGCACCTGGGTGGCTCAGTCCATTAAGTGTTCGACTCTTGATTTCAGTTTAGGTCATGATATCAGGAGATGGAGCCCTGTGTTGGGCTCTGCACTCAGCTGGGAGTCCGCTTGGGATTTTCTCACTCCTTCTCTCTCTGCCCCTCCCCACTCTTCAAATAAATAAATAAATAAATAAATAAATAAATAAATAAATAAATAAAATCTTAAAAAAGCAAGAGGAGGGGGAGGAGGGGGAGGAGGAGGAGGAGGAGGAGGAGGAGGAGGAATGAGAAATGTATTCCTGGTGAAAATGAGGAATATCATGTAAAGGAATTTTATAGTCAAGAGGCTATGAAGGTCATATGGTCCAGCCAGCTCCAAAGCTGAATCCCTTTAGGCCACATCTACAGTCTCCACTCACATATTCCCAATGTTGTAAAACTCATCACCTCCAAAAGCAATCCATTCCACCTTTGCACTTTCTAATTGTTAGAAAGGTTTCCTGAAATTTGTCTCCCTATAGCTTTTAACAACCCTACAATCAGGAACACCATAATTATTGTCCCTACCATTAATTCACCCCCATTATCAATTTTCCATTACATTTCCCACTGAGATTTTCTTTCTTAACACAGAAAGTCAAAGATACAAGTTTCATGTGTTTATTTCTTTGAGAGTAGGGAATCTTATAGTAGTGGGGTGTACAAAATTTTTCTTTTTTGCTTTTATTTTGAGACACCTTGGGAAAATCTCATATGTACAAGAGAAATATTAAAGTAAACTATCACAAGCTATAGAGAATATGACTAAGGGCATAATTACATCAGCAACCTAGTTTGGATAGTGCTGTTCTTAAATATAGTTTTAACCCTAAGCTTCCTGGAAGTCAAAGCAGGTGTGAAATGGGATAAGAAGGTGATGCTTCAGAAATGTTTGAGACTCTCTGGCCTTGGGGAATCACAGATGATCAATCCTGGAAAGTGTCTTAGTTCAAGTTTTATTCTGCCTCTTACAGAGAAGGAAAGTGACACCCAAAGACAGTAAGTGACTTGCCCAATATTGGGCACCAAGTTAGCGCCATGGAGTGTCCCTATCTCTGGTCAATGCTCTGTTTGGCATACTATCAGATTCTGAGTCTTGAGTTTGTTAAAGATGCTTGCCTAGCATTAAAATCAGAGATATAGCATCACATTACTGGGCTGACCAAGGGCAATGGCTATTAGTACCTGAAAAACAAACCCAAGCCATTCTAGCACACACAGACTCCTCAAATCCCAAAGTCCACAAGTCTAACACCAGATAAGAAAGTTAAATTGGAGCCACAAGCCATATTTCTTCCTTCTCCTTCCTAGAACTCCTTTTGTCCCTACCTATCCATTGATTCTGAACTGCAGTTTCCACTAAGAAGCTTATTTTAATCTCCCATTAAAATAATCTCTTTCTGATGACAGGTTATTTGTTCTCAGAACAGAAACACCACAAAGAAACACTTTGTTCTTTCAGAAATACTTAAAGCTAAAGTCTCATACCATACTGAGCCAGAGTCATTAATAAAAAGTAAATGATTATAGGCGATCAATTTATCCAGGCATCTAAACATTGGACATTGAAACAATATTAAAAGAATCCTTCCCAACATTTTTTAAAAATAGCACCACTGGAATATTTTAAAGAACAATCTGTTAGATCATGCAGTGTGAGGTGCCAATACAGTGACAATACATCCATGGAGCCGTCAATGACTGGCAGGGGGGTAACAGTGGCCTGCCCACGAGATCATAATGGACCACAGCAGTGACATAAGCACATCTGCAGAAATAACTACTTGTGTTTCAGTTCTTTGTAAGTTTAGGCAGATCAAAACTCCCTCAAATCAATGAAGTGTAATCATGCAAGATTGAATTATGTGCTTTTTCTCTCACTGTGCTCTTCTGAAATAAAGGAAAGCAAACCCTAGAAGAATTTTTTATCCAAGTCCCAGGCATTTTAGGTGAGACATCTTTTATATTAACCCTAGTCATTTATATTACAATTAGCCAGAGTCACCATATGTTTAAGACATCTGGTCATATTTATTGGTTTAGAGCAGACTATTCCCAGATAAAAGTATCGAAGAGGTCATATAAGCTTCATAAGTTCACCAAGAATTAGTGAATTCTTGATTCAGTTAATCAGATAAGATGGGATGAATGAGACACATTAATGCCCAAGTCACAGCAGGGATAATTGAGCATAGCTAAATCAACCCATAATTGTCTAGGCTTCTTTGCTGGCATCGGATATAAGATATCAAAGGGCAAGAGAACAGAGATAAACACATAGCCCACTCATAGCCCACAGTGAGGCAAAAATAGAAAGCAAAAGAGGAAGAAGAGCTGTGACATGCCTCCATCCCAGAACGCGTCTTCCGCTACCGTTAATCAGACTGTATGTCACATTTCCTGGGGCCACTGAAGTCATTAGCCCTGGCAGAGAGGACCGGAATTTTCCCACTTTAAAAGGAGAAACAGGGCAAAAGACAGAAGCTAGGCTAGTGGGAAATAGAGAAGAAGGGTATTTCTCTGTAAACATGTTATCCAAAGTGATACATTTTCCACAAAAATCTTAAGGTCAATGATGATATAATGGAAGGGGTTCAAAAGCAGGGAAAGCTGTCTCACCTGAAATGCCTGGGGCCTGGATGACTCTTTTTTTTTTTTTTTTTTAAAGGCTTGTTTATCTTTTTTTTTTTAAGATTTTTATTTATTTATTCATGAGAGACACAGAGAAAGGCAGATAGAGAGAAGCAGGCTCCCTGAAGGGAGCCCAATGTGGGACTCCATCCCAGGACCCCAGGATCATGACCCAAGCCAAAGGCAGACGCTCAACCACTGAGCCACTCAGGTGTCCCAAGGGGTCACTATCTTTCCTTGAGAAGACACCCTTACCTTCTGAAATGGCCTTCTTCACAGCTGCCACATAGGTCTCAGGCTCATCATCACAGGTGAGCTCCTGCCAGTGCACCCAATCTGGAAAGTAGTCCAAGAACTCCTCACTGTCCGGCACCCCACAGAGCAGCCGCACCACGCGACGTGGAGGATGGAAGGCTCTCTGCAACAGGGGCAGGAGGGCCGGCTGGTAGAAGCACTGCACCAGCTCCGCAGACAGCAGCACTACAACGCAGCGCGAGCTGAGGAAGAAGTTCAGGTCCTTGGCTGAGAAGGAGGCCTCAGGGCTCAGCCTGTAAGTCAGCGTCTTCTGGCTACGGATCTGCCGACTGGACAGAAAGAGGTCCTGGAGGTACTGGCACCATTCCTCAGCATCTGGGCTGTAGACGATGAGGATGTCGCATCTTCCAACCACCCCTGAACAAGAATGAGGCACAGAAGCATGTTAACATACCTGCTCTCTCTAGGACTCCTGTGACCTGCAAGATAAACCATCCAGACAGGGGTCCTGGCACCCACAGTCTTTCACAGTCTGCCCCGAGGATAGCTGTCAAACCTCTTTCCCTACTTACAGTCTGCATTCCAGCCATACCAGTCTCCCTGTCTCCCTGTCTCTGCCTGAAGATACTATGCCATTTTAGAGCTTTACATCACTGTCACTTCTGCTGGCATGCTCTTCAACCCACAGCTGGCGCAGTATAAAATGGTAACGATGGCAATAAATTGACGACAATGATGATGACAGCAAGAGCAAGCACTTTATAGAGAGCTTACTATGTTACAGATGCTTTTCTATACATATTGCCTGGTAAACTCATTTATTCATCACAGTAACCTTATAAGGTACAGAATACTATTAGACCCATTTTAAAGGTGAGAAAATTGAGAGGTGGCAGGTTACATGAAACCCATGGTGACAGGGGCAGCCTGGGTGGCTCAGTGGTTTAGTGCCTGTCTTGAGCCCAGGATGTGATCCTGGAGACGCAGGATCGAGTCCCACGTCGGGTTCCCTGCATGGAGCCTGCTTCTCCCTCTGCCTGTGTCTCTGCCTCTCTCTCTCTCTCTCTCTCTCTGTCTGTCTCTCATAAATAAATAAATAAAATCTTTAAAAAAAAAAAATCCATGGTTGACAGAGTCAGAATTTGAACTCAGACAGTTTGGCCCCAGAACCCAGCTCTTTCCCAGATACAGTGGGTATAAGCATAGGTATGGTATCAAGTAGCTAGAGTTAGCATCTTAGCTCTGAGTTATCAGCTGTGTAACCTTGGAAAGCTACTTAAACATTCTGAACATCAGTTTACTCATTGGTAAATGGATTTATAATGGCAATACTTATCAGTGTTTTGTGAGAATTAAATTAGATTATTTCATATAAAGTGCTAAGCATAGTGCCTAGCTTGTGGTAAACCCTCATTAATTGGTAGCTGCTGTTATCGTCTCACATTAATAGAAACAATGCATGAATGTAAACAATAATTGCAGTTGAATTAATGCTTTGATCTACACAATACCATCGGTAAAGTGTCCCTCACCACACCTGGGCTGTGACATAGGCTTTCTTCTTCCTCTCCTAAAGCATAAATGCCAGAAACAGAGTCCAAAGCCTCAGAGAAGCAATGAGTTTAAAAGAGCTTTGCTGGATCAGTTAGCCCAAATTCCTCATTTACAGATAAAAGAGACATTTCATCTGGGAAGATGAAGGGACTCGCTTAAATGCACACTAAGCAAACTAATCACTAAGCCAGGACTGAACCTCTGGCTGTTCTGGTTCCCTGTCCAGTCTTCTCACGTCTCACCTGTTGCCTCCCATCAGGGATTTGGTCAAGATTCTTTTTTTTTTTTTTTTTTTAATTTTTTTTTTTTATTTATTTATGATAGTCACAGAGAGAGAGAGAGGCAGAGACATAGGCAGAGGGAGAAGCAGGCTCCATGCACCGGGAGCCTGATGTGGGATTCGATCCGGGGTCTCCAGGATCGTGCCCTGGGCCAAAGGCAGGCGCCAAACCGCTGCGCCACCCAGGGATCCCTCGGTCAAGATTCTTATGAGTAAGGGCACCTGGGTGGTTCAGTCGGTTAAGCATCTGCCTTCGGCTCAGGTCATGATCCCAGGATCTTAGGAACAAGACCCAAGTCAGGCTCCCTGCTCATCGAGGAGCCTGCTTCTCTCTCTGCCCTTGCACCTCCCCCTGCTTGTCCTTCCTCTCTCTCCCTCCCTCTCTCTGTCTCTTTCTGTCAAATGAATAAATCAAATCTTTTTTTTAAATTTTTAAAAAAAAATTTTTAAAGCCCAGTTAAAGAATCTTACAAGTCATAAAGCATATCTTCCAATTAACAAAGTTCAAAGAAGTTTGGCTCTTAACATACTGTTAGAGGAGGTCTCATCTTCCACTAACTCAACAAACTGTTCTCTGTGACTTGGAAGGGGTGAGCATAGAGGAGTCTCCACTCATTGGAACAATACAACAGGGATCCTTCCTCCCCATTCTGAGAAGGAAGGTGCTCAAGTCCGGTGAAGCTTCAGAATTATCTAAGTTGTGGATTATCACAATTAAATATCAGCCCTGGACCATTTTTCATTGAGTGGTTCCTGGCAAAAAGGTCAAAGGCAGACCTGGGGCAAGACATGAGGCTATAAAGTCTGAAAACATCATGGGAGCACTCCCCCTTCCTATCCCATTTTCCACCATATTCAAAGTATAAACAATGACATATAACATGTAAACCCAACACAGTTCTGACATCCCCAGGGATAATATTACCAAATTGTTAAAAATAGCAAGTAAGGAAAAAGTTTGGGGATTCTTTTTGGAGTCTCTGCTTTGCTGGAGCCCTAATCCAGTGCTAATATAAAATCCAACAGGCTCTCAGTAGGAGCACATTGGGAGTACTTTTGAAGGGGAGTTGTGCAAACTTTAAAAGAAGTCTGTTTAAGAAGGCAATATGGTGGTGGCGGGAGGGGTAGGAGGCAGTCAGCAATTCTGACAACACCATTGACCTTTGTGGCTCTGCAGAAAATTCAATTCTGAGTGTGGTCTAGTTTCTCAACCGTGAATTAAACAATCCATTTTAGGAATGCTTACACTGGTCCCAAAGTTTAAGCAGATTAAAGGCAAGATTTTAATATATGGAAGCCAGTGCTGCAGCCTTCTATAAAATAAAATCTTTGCTGATCTTTTTTTTCTCCCCTGTGAATCACAGTTCTTTGTACTTTAATGGAGAAATAATTTCAGAACCATGGAAGGAATAAAATTGGCAAAGCAACATAACTATGGAGCTCATACTGAGAAAAGTAGAGTAAAGGCATCAGAATACTTTTACCTTCTTTCTGCCCCTCTTTCCTACATGGTTGGTTTATCCTCAGAGGTAAATGCTGTTCTGAATGTAAAGTGTTAATACATATGGGTGTGCATAACACTTTGCATTGCATTATAATAGTAAGGGTGCAATGTTAGCAATCTGTGCTCAGAATTCAGTGAAAAGTGCAATGTAAAAAGCAGTAGCCACCAACACCCCCCACCTATACAGATAAATATATTAGCAAATGTCATGTCAACAATTTTTACAAATGGGCTAGAAGAAGAATAAGATCTCCAGGAGGGCCTTATACATTAGTGGCAAAGCCATTGGTGATGTCTTCAATAGATGGTAAAGAAATAAGGAAGAGAGAAAAGTATTTCTAAGAGTATATATAATTGGTACTCTTAAGAAGGCAATTCAGGGATCCCTGGGTGGCGCAGCGGTTTGGCGCCTGCCTTTGGCCCAGGGCGCGATCCTGGAGACCCGGGATCGAATCCCACATCGGGCTCCCCGTGCATGGAGCCTGTTTCTCTCTCTGCCTGTGTCTCTGCCTCTCTCTCTCTCTCTCTCTCTCTCTCTCTGTGTGACTATCATTAAAATAAAAAAATAGGGACGTGTAGGTGGCTCAGCAGTTAAGCATCTGCTTTCCGCTCGGGGAGTGATCCTGGAGTTCTGGGATCGAGTCCCACATCGGGCTCCCTGCATGGAGCCTGCTTCTCCCTCTGCCTATGTCTCTGCCTCTCTCTGTGTCTCTCATGAATAAATAAATAAAATCTTTAAAAAAAAAAAAAAAAAAGGCAATTCAGATTTAGAACAATAACTGACTTAGCAGAAAGTCAGCAACTTTAGAGGCTTCTGGGTGGCCTCTAAAGGCAGTGGTTGAGCATCTGCCTTCTGCCCAGGTCGGGATCCCGGGGTCCTCAGATGGAGTCCCACATCAGGTTCCCCCTGTGTAACACAAGTTACAGGGGGAAGCTGCTTCTCCCTCTACCTATGTCTCTGTCTCTCTCTCTCTCTCTCTCTCTCGGTCTCTCACAAATAAACAAACTATTTTAAAAAGAAAAGAAAAGAAAGAAAATTAGCAACTTTAGATTGCCTTGACCACATGGCCATGAGCAACGTACGCCACTTTTATGAGGAGACAGTGATCCTAAGCAAACCAATAATTTCAAATGACAAGTTCTGGGGTCACTGAGGGAGGGAGTATTCATTTCACCCTGGGTCCTGCCTCAACACGGCCTGCTTCTCTGTTAACAGCACAAGGCAATGTCTACTGGGTGTTAAAGACCTCTAGTCATCAAAAAAAGTGCAAATATTAATAACGAGGGAAACTGGGTGTGGAAGATATGAGAACTCTAATATTTCACAGTTTTTCAAGAAATCTAAAACTTCTAAAATAAAAATTTTTAAATACAATTTAAATTAAAAAACACTTCAGGGGATCCCTGGGTGGCACAGCGGTTTAGCGTCTGCCTTTGGCCCAGGGCGGGATCCTGGAAACCCGGGATCGAATCCCATATCGGGCTCCTGGTGCATGGAGCCTGCTTCTCTCTCTGCCTATGTCTCCGCCTCTCTCTCTCTCTCTCTGTGTGACTATCATAAATAAAAATTAAAAATAAATAAATAAATAAATAAATAAATAAATAAATAAATAAATAAATAAAATAAAAAACACTTCAGGGGTTAGCCTCTTCTGAATGGACAACATATTGAAAACGTCTCATTCCTGGGGTTCTGTAGCAAAATTTGACACCCACCCATTCCCAACTCCTTTCAGCAAAAGTAACGAGAATGAAGTGGTTCGTGCCTCAGACTCGTTAACTTCACAACCCACTTGGTCACCCACCTGCGGTGTGACTGGGGGCCAGTGTACTAAGTCTAAGCAAATTTTGCCTCAGCGTAAATGAGGACAATGAAATCTACCACCTTCTTGAATTTTGCTCCTCTGCTGAAACTGAAAGCTGGGGAAATTCTAAAAAAAGTTCCAAAGTGGAAGTTAAAGTTCCTCTGTGATGTGCTGGATAACAACACAAGACCAAACGCTTCGTCAGCAGCTCTTTCTTGCAAAGGGGACACCCCTTTTGTCAAGGATAATTCCCTGCCTGTAACTTTAGGTCATTTCCTCATATGTGCCAAATCAATTCTGTTTTGTTTGCTTATTAAGAAAAATGAAATCCACAGGAGCCTCTGAGCGGCTCAGTCCCATCCATTAAGTGTCTGCCTTCAGCTCAGTCATGTTCCCTGCTGTGGGGGAAGAGGGGACCTGCTCTCCCTCCCCCATTCCCATTCCTCCTCTTTGTGCATGTGCTCTCTCTCTCAAATTAAAAAACTCTTAAAAAAAAAAAAAAAAAAGAAAGAAAAGAAAAATGAAATCCCATGAACCAACAGGAGTCCATAAATCCTAAACAGAAATGGGGATGGGCCCTCGTCCTTGTAGAACTTGAACAGGTTTGGCTATAGGAGAAAGCCATGGGTAACAGCTGAGGTATCGATGGCTGGTGGCACCAGGGAATGACAGTAGTGGTTAAGAAAGACAGTGACTAAAAAAAAAAAAAAAAAAGGAAAGAAAGAAAGACAGTGACTGAAAGAGAGCTTCCTTAGAAAGATTCAGAATCCACCTAAGAAAAGAACAGGGAAGTGCCAGGCAGCTTTTCAAACTACCCAGCCCAGACCATTTCTTTAAATCTGTAGGTGACTCTGGCTCCATTCATCAGTCCTGAGCACCATACCAAAGAAGGATGTGTGCTATCAAAGGTGACCAGGATCCAGAAGGGTCTGGTGATGACTCACATGAAGAGCTTCAGGACTCTAAAGGTTTCAAGTTTAGAGACTTGACCAGAGTATTGAGGGACCTCAAGAATCAGATCAGAGTTAAGATCACAAAAAATTAAAGGTACCTTCAAACCCTATTATCCTATAAGTCTAGGGATGGTAGAAAAACCTGAAGATAAGAGAAGCCTTGGAGAAAAAGGATAGGAATAGGTATGCAAGCTTTCTTCAAAGATCTGAAGGCTGACATATGGAGGAAAAGATTCTGCTCTTCACCCAGCTACATTCTTGATCACTTGGGGAAGTCACTTAGGGCCTCTTTGTTCTCTCTCTCTCTCTCTGTCTCATATGTAAATGCAAGAGATGCCATCAGGAGCCTAGAGAACATTCCAGGGTAGGTTGATTCCATTTCATTTAATCCTGCTCCCCAAGCTCTTTCAAAAACAGGGAGCCAAGATTCTCCTTGATTTCGATAAGCAAAGATGTCTTTCAAAAAATAAAATACTGGAAAATAAATAAAATAAAATAAAAATAAAAATAAAAATAAAATAAAATAAAATAAAATAAAATAAAATAAAATAAAATAAAATACTGGGACACCTGAGTGGCTCAGTGGTTGAGCGTCTGCCTTTGGCTCAGGGCATGATCCCGGAGTCCTGGGATCGAGTCCCACATCGGGCTTCCTGCATGGAGCCTGCTTCTTCCGGTGCCTATGTTTCTGCCTCTCTCTCTCTGTCTCTCATGAATAAGTAAATAAAATATTTTAAAAAATAAAAATTAAGGGAACCCTGGGTGGCGCAGCGGTTTGGCGCCTGCCTTTGGCCCAGGGCGCAATCCTGGAGACCCGAGACCAAATCTCACTTCGGGCTCCCGGTGCATGGAGCCTGCTTCTCCCTCTGCCTCTCTCTCTCTGTGTGGCTATCATAAATGAATAAAAATTAAAAAATTATTTAAAAAATAAAAATAAAATAACATAAAATACAAATGCTTACCCTTCAGCAGAAGGAAATTTTAAAAGACTACACAGTTAGGCCTTAGAAAGGAATGTGACTCGTGCTACCACTTGGGTGAACCCTAAAAAACCCTAAAAAAACCCTTTCACTATGTTATGTGAAAGAAAACACAGAAGACTACATACATATGATCCCATTCATATGGAAGTCCTGAGCAGGGAAATCCGGAGACACACACATAAAACTTAGGGCCAGGCAGGAAGAAGGAATAAGAGGGCAAGAGCCAAAGCATACAGTTTCTTTCTCTTTCTTAAAAAAAGTTCTATTTAATAAATTTATACCCCTTCACTCATTTCTCAAAATGAGTTTCTTTTTGAGGTGAGAAAAATGTTCTAAAATTGACCATGGTGATGTTTGTACATATCTGTGAAGATACTAAAAAGCCACTGAATTGTATACTTTTTTGTTTTTGTTTTTTTTAATTGTATACTTTAAATGGGCAAATTGTATGGTATGTGAACTACATCTGAATAGAACTGTTTAAAATTAAAAAAAAAAAGGGGGGGTGAACGGAAGAGGGAGGAGGAAGACGAGAAGCAGAAGATCACATGAAGAGTGGCCTAGATGACTCTAGACCCTGTAATATATTGTCAAGAGGCACTCTCACTGCCACCATGGGTCTTTGAACCTGCAGACCTCAAAGAGCCCCAGAGACCTCAGAGGCCCAACTCCCAACTTGCAGGACCTGAAGCAATGTCTCACCACGGCGTATGCTGATAGCAGGAGGGTTTGACAGCACCAACCATTACAGGTGAAGGCAGAAGCCACACTACAGAGCCCATAAATAGCCCCAGAGTCAGCCACTGTGCTAGAGTCCCCATCTGAATGGGAGCACACTCCTCTAGGAGGGCCTTGGGCCAGGCCCTACTGGAGTCCTGCACACAGGACTCTAAACAACGGTGGTTTCCTCTATCTCCTCTGTGTAGTTTCTCCCAGTTTGCTGTTTCTTGCGCTTAACAGCCCAGGGCCTGTTCTCCGCCATGGAAAGAGGTAGGAGCTTCACCAACCTCATCTCCTACTTTCTGTCCAATCACCCACCTACTTCACCACCTGCTCCCTGTTCCTTAAATACACCATATACCCCCATTTACTGTTCCTCTGAATGGAGCACTGTTCCCCCACATGACCTTTCAGATCTTTGCTCAAATGTTCCTTTCTCCATGAGGCCTAATCTGGCTACCTTCTTTAAAATTACAAATCCAACCCCCTTTACCTCCTCTACTGTTTTCCCACTGCTCTTATGTACTTTCCTTACCAAGCGCATTGTCTGCCTTCCCCCATGTCCCATAAGCTCTACAGGAAAGTGACTTATGCCTGTTTTAATCACTAAATATACACCTGACACCTAGAACAGTGCCGAGGAACAGTAGGCATGAAATAAATATTTGCTGAATGAATGAATGACTTTCCTCTAGACAACTCTGCATCAGCTTTCGAACAGAACGTGTGGACTATGAGCCTACTGTTACCACAATACAGCTTCTTCTAACCTCCAGAGCCCCACTTGAGGGCCATAAGGCTAAAGCTATCTACTTTCCCATTTCCTTTAAAGAATAAGCCTGCATTACTAAATCTAATAGAACTGTTACCATTGGCGTTCTTCACCACCACCACCCCACTCCTGCTTCCAAAGCACCATTAGGAGGCTAGACCTCAGGGGATATGGGGACAGCTGGCTCTTCATCCTAGCATCTGCCCACATCCTTCAAGAACAGTATCTTCTCCTGGCTGACTAGATTTTAGTTTTCAAGAGGCGTTTACATCCTGGTTATACATGTTACTTCTACTAAATCATAAAATGAGTGAGGAAAATACAAGTAAACCCACTTGCAGATACAGTAACTAATTTCATCTACTGATTCCCTGTTTACTTGTGTATGGCTTTCCTACCAAGACTGTAAACTCCCCGAGCGCAGAGACCAGGCTGTCCTGCTCATCACTGAGAACACATGCAGATGCACAAGAACTATTATAGTGCATAATAAGTGCTTCTTAATTGTCTCTATTATCATCATCATTTCGTGGTTCATCCTGGATCTCAGACAGTGAGTAACTTTGGCAAATGTCCACACCCGTGACCAGAGAAGAACCCAAGACTCAAAAAAGACTCCTGGCACCTTTTGATGGGTAGGTTACCCAGTGGCCTTCACTTTTCTCCACTCCCCAAAGTTCTGCAAAGGACATAAGAAAACTAAAGCTAACGGAATGGTGTTCTTAGATTCTTATCGAAATTCTACATGAAAAAAAAAAGCATAGGAAGGGCAGAGGAAGCAGCAGCTCGGGAAGGTGGCCCAAGGGCCTCCCGCGATCCCCCGGCGCCCACCTGGGACTACCTGCGCGCCCCCTATCGGTCCGAGGGGCCTAAGAGGAGTATTTCCCGGGCGTAGCCGAGCCGGCTCCCCGCCTGGCCGCGCGGAGTTGGAGGAACAGGAGCAACGAGCCTCAGGAGCAACCAGGCCCAGTCGGAGAGAGAGGCGGAGGTTCAAAAGACGGGGGGCAGGGGAGGTGCAAGCGGGGGCAGAAGAGAACCGCGCGGCCGGCTGGGAAGGGAGCACAAGGCACAGGTCCAGGTCCCGCGCGCAAGAGCGGCGGCGGGAGCGGGCGGCGGCGGGGAGGCTCGGGCGGGGGCCGGGCCGCCTACGCACCTGAGGCTGCCATGGCGCGGGGCGCAGCTCACCTGCCCCGCGGGCTCCGGGGCGCGGCGCGGCAGGGGCACCGGGCTCCGCGCGGCACCGGCGGCGGCTCTGGCGCTTCCTCCCGCCGGGCGCCGAGCACCGGCCGCGGGGGCGTGTCCACAGGACCCGACCCGCCCCGCCCCGCCGCGGGGCACGGCCCGCCGCACCTGCGCCCGCGGCCGTTGGGGAGGGGAAGTGAGAGCCCCCCAGCCGGCCGGCCGCGGGCCAGCTCCCCGCACGGCCCGGCCCCCGCGCACCGTCGCCGGGGGACTCCAGGAGAAACCCGCCCGACTGCCACCCAAGGGCAGCCCTAGGCGGGGGCAGCGCGCGGGGGCAGGGGGAGCTGGCCGACCTCGGTGACCCGGGGCGGGGGTGTATCTGCGCGCAGCTGCCCAAACCGCCTCCCGCCCCGGGGCTTTCTCCCGGAGCCGCCACCCCCACCCCGGGCAGGAAAGGGGAGGAGGCAGGAAGGGGAAGAAGCCCCTTCCCTGGCACCTGGCCCTGGCTGCTTGGCGTCGCCCTTGACTACCCTCCAGTGACTGTTCTGTAATTCCTTGGACCTGGTCTCCTGATGGCACGTAAGCCTTGAGGATGATCTCCTGCGATAAATGCATGATACAGTTGATTGCCTTTTATGCTTTTGAGGTGGCATCTCTCCTCTCTTGGTGTTTGAGCTGAAGAAACGAGCCAAACGCCTCGCTGGGATGCCCACAGGGAGTGGATAACCTCTCTGAGGTTACAGCAGGCCTGAGTCCAGAGCTAGAGCTCTCCATTGACCCTTGCGCTCACTTGCCTGCTTTTTGCTCTCTACCTTCGTCTGCTCCTATAACTGATCTGAGCAGCCTTGTGCCCTTGAAGTCCTCAAAAATGCAAGGTCCAGAAGATGGATTCAGACAGCAGAGATGAAAAGATAGGGTTCAAGCCTAGGTGAAAATAAATGAAGTGGATTTAGGAATGGAAATATCAGGGCTCAGGCCTATAATTATAATTTTCTATAGCTGCCATAACAAATTATCACAAATTTTGTGGCTTAAAATAACACAAATTTGGGTGGCTCAGGGGTTGAGCATCTCTGACTTTGGCTCAGGCCATGATGCTGGGGTCCTGGGATTGAATCCTGCATCAGGCTCCCCGAGAAGAGCCTGCTTCTCCCTCTGCCTGTATCTCTGCCTCTCTGTGTCTCTCGTGGATAAATAAATTAAATCTTTAAACACACACACACACACACACACACACACAAATTTATTCTCTTACTGTTTTGGATCTCAGAAGTCCAACAGGAGTCACATTGGGCTAAAATCAAGGGGTCGGCATGGCTGAGTTCCTTTCTAGAGGTTCTAGAAGAGCATCCATTTCCTTGCCTTTTTCAGCTTCTGGAGACTACCCACATTCCTTAGTCTATGCCCACCTTCCTCCATCCTCAAAGCCAGCAATGCAACATCTCTTTGACCCAGTTTAGGATATCACATCTCTCTCTGACTCTTACTTCCTCCCTTTTCTACTTTAAGGACATTGATCCCACACAGATAATCCAGGAAAATCTCCCTTTTTTAAGGGAGACTAACAACCCTAATGCCATCTACAATCTTAATCTCCTTTGCCATGTAACATACCCGTGGGTTCTGGAGGTAAGAATGTGTACATCTTTGATGAGCCATTATTCAGCCTACTACAGGCCTAGAATTCTGAAAGAGGAGATGAGCCGGATCCTGCTATACCATTCCCCACGTTCAGGACTTCTCTGGCCTTCAGATCAGGTTAGCCACACCTCCTCCTCCACCCCTACCCCCATCATGCACTGTGACAGCCCTGTACTGTTTTGTTTTTTAAGATTTTATTTATTTATTCATGAGAGACACAGAAAGAGATAGGCAAAGACACAGGCAGAGAGAGAAGTAGGCTCCATGCAGGGAACCCAGTATGGGACCGGATCCCGGTACTCCAGGATCATTCCCTGAGCCAAAGGCAGACACTTAACCACTGAGCCACCCAGGCGTCCTATGTACTGTTCTTTAGTAGAAATTATATAGCTATTTTCTGCGATTATTTATGCTAATTTGTGTCTCCTCCACACAGCTATAAGCTCCTCAGAGGCAGGATCCAGGCTTGCCATTTTCACCATGGAACCTCTAGCACTTGGAGCCAACTCTGGCCCAGAGAATATTAATATGCTCAGAAAGTGTTTGAGTGAGTGAATTAATGAATATGGCCTGAAAAGCCTTAGATTTGAGACTGAAGGATAGGGAACTTCCAGGCACTGAAAATCACTGAACTTGCAGGAAGGAGATATAAGATGTCAGAAATAGGCAGTGCAAGATAAAAGCTATCAGAGTAAAGAAAATGGTTAGCCCACGTTTGGAAATGTTGAGTTTCCTAGGGCTTCTGTCCTTGCAGGAGAGAGGAAAGCCTAGGACTGGCCAGGATGTCACCCTTGGAGTTGAAGCTGCATGAGTGGATGGGAGAAAGGGGATAGAGAGCAGGAGCCTTGGCCTCAAGGGTAGAAGCTGGGGGAAGGACCATGCTCAGGTGCCAGAAGAGACTAGAGTAACCAGAGAGGCAGGCCAGAGTAAGCAGAAGGCCAAAGAAGGGGATTTGGGGGAGAAGGTTGTCAACGTGGATCTCTGTGAGGGGTCTGGGAGTATGAGTTCTAATATAAAGGACTCCAAAAGTCCTCCATTTTCTCCTGTGCACAATGAGGGCATTCCAGCTCAGAAAATGCTAGGGCTCTGTTGAATACTCTCTTTAGAGAACTTTGCTGGAACACTGTCTACCTCTCCTGAACTTTCTCTCCACAAGCCTAAGGACCTGGCTAGTCTGTATTCCTCTTCAGAGTCATTACTCAGAGGATACTCATCTGAGGTCATTTTCCCTGACACCCCTACTATCCAAATGCATGGTTCTCCTTCCACCTCTGGATGTTAAGGAGTGAAGGCCCTTTCCTGCCTCTTAACCAAGAGAATCTGGACAACTTTAAACTGAAGGAATATTTCCATATTTCTTACACCTCTTAGAGGGCATCCATCGGTTGTGGGCAAGGTCTCTGGTGTTGGGTCAGTAGTCCAAATTCTGAACACTCCTACTGCTCCACAGCACTGACCTCTGGAATTGGACTAGAGGGGATTCAGAAGCCAACATTCCCTTGGTAAGATGCCAGCCCAGTCCCTGATACTGGCAATTCCACCCAGTTTCATTGTAGAGCAAGTGGGGTTGAGTTGAGGGAAGTGTAATCTGTTTTTACATTTCCATTTGACAGTTTTTGCAGAATGTGGAGGACAGGGTGGCTGCCACTCTGAAAGGCCCTCTCTACCCCTGCACATCGGCTTAGGGGCAAGCTCTGCAATCAATGCTTCCAGCACCCAATGATGGCCCACAGGTGGGTTCCAGGCAGAATGGAGAACCTGAGTATGACTGCCGCTGTGCCCTCTTTTTGGCTTGGGAAACAGGAAAGGCCAGAAAGATGAATATGTGTCATCTAAAGAATAGGGGGATGAAGGGTGGGGAAGAAATCCCTGTTTCTTACATCTTCCAGATGTTCTTTCCTAATCTCTCAGGCCTAAGGAGCAGAGCCTTTTTCCTTGGTTGCCAAGACCTCACTTACTAGGACAAAAGGTGAAGATGGAAGGATATGCTGTAGCAGATAGTCTAATTCATCTTAATTTTCTTAACTATCCTACAAGGAAGGTGCAAATTGTATACACATTTTATAGATGACAAAGTTAAATACCTTTATCCAAGGGCACACAGCTAGTACATTGGAGACCTGAGTATTGAACCCAAACAGCCTGGTTCTGGACTCTGTGCTTCTGCCCACTAGATTATATGGTAAATGCTGGACACAGGCCCTGCTGTGGTCTGAAGGGCCACGCAAGTCCCTGGCCTGCACTGGCATCACCTCCCGTCCTAGGTGGGTAGGGCAGTAGCTCTGCTCCCTGAAAGTTCCCCTGGCTCTGCCAGGAGTACCTTATGCTCATGAACCACGAGCATCAGGAAAGGGCCTTAGCTTGCCCCACCTCCCTGCTCACCTCCCTCTGTGTCCCATCAGACCTTCAGCCCCTTGTGGGCAGGCAATGTCTCTGACTCCACTGCATCCCCAGTACCTAGCACAGGCTCCAGCACACAGCAGATGTCCAACAATCATTGTTTGTTTTTAAACCATCGAGGCCAACCCACTCATTTTACAGAGAAAGACTAATCACGTAACCTGCCCAAGGCCCCACAGCCTTCATCTGAAGGACTCATTCCTTACTTTATTCAAGAGTTCAGAGAGAGGGCGCCCCGGGTGGTCCAGTCGGTTAAGCATCTGCCTTCAGCCCAGGGCATGATCCCAGGGTCCTGGGATTGAGTCCTGCATTGGGCTCCCTGCTCAGTGGGAAGTCACCTTCTCCCTCTCTGCCCCTCCCCCTCGCTCATGAATGTGCTCTCACACATGCACGCTCGCTCTCTCTCACTCTCTCTCAAATAAATAAGATCTTAACAAAAAAGAAAAAGAGTTCAGAGAGACTCCACACATTCATACACACGGGATGTGAAGACCAAATTATATGGGACAGGCCAGTAGGCCATCACATGTAGGAGCAGGGAGAAAGAGTTCCAGGATACCAGGGACCTGGTTTAGCCTCATCAACACCCTGGATTTATAAAACTGCTTTCCTTTCTACCTGCTCAAACCGTTTCAGCCCAACCCAATGGACTCAGTGCAGAGTATCTGGGGACATTTGTAGCTTTTTAGGAACAAGTAGTTTTATAAACAAAACCTAGAAGCCTACTCTCTTGCAAGAGGGAGAGGCCTCCTTCCCTAGTCACCAAAATGGCCACTCCCTATGCCATAACCCAAGGGCTCTTCATTGGGCCACTTTTAGCAATGGCCTTGAATCTCAAGTTCTTAGAAACAAAATTTTCTTGGGAATCTGCTCTGTGGCCAAATCTGCTCAGAGTGCTGTCCTTGACTTAGCTTTCATGAATCTTTACCTCAAACCAGTAAGGTAGCCATATTATTGTGAGCCCATTTTACAGGTAGAGAAACTGAGGCTCTAATAAAGTAATTCACCTGACCCATGGTCACTTGGTTAATAAGTGTCAAAACTAGATTTTGAATTCAAATCTGTTGGTTAGCAAAAGCTGCCTCCCTTGCCATTGTGTTATGATTTAAAGGCCATGCCAGCTATTCTGTGCTGGTTCCATGATCCCCAACTCAAAATCAAACTCAGTAACAAGAAAAAGGAGTGTTGCAAAGATTGCTGGTTGCCCCCCTAGTATCTATTCTTTCTGTGTTTCTTAGTAACAGAATCCCAATTGCATTGGAGCAACAGGATTCCATTCCCCAGACCCTCTTAGAGCCTAGAAGAATCCAATAAGCTGTAAATGGAAGTCATTGACTGTCCAGAGAAGTTCTTTAAAGGATGCTTAATTCTGTCACCCTCTCTTTTTAGTTTTCCCTTTTGCTTTTCTTCCTCTCTTTTAGTTCCTGCCAGGAAAATGAATGGGATGACTGGAGATCCAACAGCCCTCTTAGATTCTGAGGTGACTGAATGAACAGAAGCCACACACTAAGGACAGTCGAGCAGAAAGAAGAGCAGAGTCTGGTTCCCTACTGACCATGGAGAACCCAAACAAGCCCCAGGTGTCCCCCCTCTGAACTCTTTTACATGAAAGAGAAACACATACATCTCTGTCTTATTTGAGATGTGGTTATTTACATGTCCTGCCACATGTAGCCAAACCTAATTTTTACTGATATTGAATGGAAGCTAGCATTTACTGAGCACTGACCATAATCCACAGACTTCCTAATGCTCTTGCAATTAATTCTCACAATAATTCTGCATCACATGTATTATCTCCACTTTGCAGACGAAGAAACTAAGATTCAGAGATGTTGGATAATTTTTCCAGGATCATTTAGCAGCTCAGTCTGAGTTCAAATTCCATGGTCTTTCCATAGCACCATGATACACTGGATGCTTGCAGAGAGTTAATTAAAAGTACCTCCTGAGGATACTTGGGTGCTTTCAAGGTCACCCTTGAACCCTCAGCACTTTAAGTAAGCCACGTGCAGATGGTGCCTTCATCTGTGCATGAAAGCATATCTTGCACATTTTCTACTTCTGCCTTCTGAGGTGCTGAAGCAGAAAGTCTAGGCAGCTGTGATTAAAATTTTAGGACTTGGCCTCATAGACTCTCAGAGTGTTACAGTTGGGAAAGACCCTAAGAGGTCATTATTGGACACATGTATAAACCAAAGCCAAGATAGGCAAAGCAATCTTTCTAACATTATACGTTGAGTTGAACGTAATACCAGAACTAGAATTCAAGTCTTAATTCCTGGTCTGGTGGGGTTTTGTTTTTGGGGGGTTTTCTTAAAGCTTTATCTGACCACTTATGTTTTTAACCACCAGTAAAAAAATGTCTTTAAAATGTAGAAATTCTTTCCTTGACCTGATGCTTTGTAGTTCTTTCCCTTAAATCTACCACAAGCTCCTAAAAGGTTAAACCAATCTTGAATGCCTAGGATAAGTCCTCATTAGATCATGATGTATCATCCTTTTTATGTGTTGCCAATTTACTAATATTTTATTAAAGATTTTTGCATCTGTGTTAAAGGTAGGTATTGATCTGTATTTTATTTTTGTAATATCTTTTGTTAGTTATCGATATCAGGGTTAATCTGGCTTCTTATAACACATTTGGGAGTATTTGATTTTTTATTTTCTAATAAAGAAAGATTGGTATTATTTCTTTCTTAAGTATTTGGTAGAATTAACCATTAAAATATCCAGGCCTAAATTTTTCTTTGTGAGAAGGTTTTGCAATATCAATTTCCTCAAAAGATATAGGGCTATTTAGATTTGGTACTCTATCTGTGCCAGTATTGGTAAGGTGCACTTTTCAAGGAATTTGTCCACTTAATCTAAGTTTTAAAATTTTACTGATATGAGGTAATTCCTAATATTTTCCTATTATCCTTTTAAAGTCTAGAGGATATGGAATGATAGTCCCTCTTTTATTCTTGATACTGTAAATTTGTGTCTTCTCTCTCTCTCTCAGATAGATGTTTGTTAAATTTCATTAATTTTTCCAAGGAAACAGCTTTTGGTTAATTTTCCTATTGTTTGTTTTTTTACTTTTTTGCTTTCTGCTCAATATTATTTCCTTCCTTCTGCTTACTTTGGGTTCACTTTGCTCTTATCTAGCTTCCTAAGGTTGAAACTTTGGTGATTAATTTTATTCCCTTTATCTTTTCTAATATAAACATTTAAAGCTATGAATTTCCCCCAATTCAATGCTATAGTTGCATCTTCCAAATTTTGATGTTTTATTTTCATTATAATTTAGCTCAAAATATTTTCTAACGTCCCTTGTGGTTTTTTGTTTGAGCCATGGGTTATTTAAAAGTGAGTCAATATCCAAATATTTGGAGATATATAAATATATATCTTATTGTTACCAATTTCTAGTTTAATTCCATTATATAGTCAGAAAGCAGACTCTGTATGACTTCAACTTTTTTAATTTATTTAGATTCATTTTATGACCCAGCTTATATCATGATGAGTGTACAAGATGCATTTAAAAGAATATGTATTCTGCAGTTGTTGGCTATATTGTCAATTAACTCAAGATGACTGATAATATTATTCTGATCTTCTACATCTTTAATTTTTGTCTAGTTCTATCAATTGCAGAGAGACGTATGTTCAAATGTCCAACTGTGGCTAAGAAATTTTCTAATTCTGGGATGCCTGGGTGGCTCAGCGGTTTAGCGCCTGCCTTCAGCCCAGGGAGTGGTCCTGGAGTTGTGGGATCAAGTCCCATATCGGGCTCCCTGCATGGAGCCTGCTTCTCTCTCTCTGCCTGTGTCTCTGCCTCTCCGTGTGTGTCTCTCATGAATAAATAAAATCTTTAAAAAAAAAAAAAAGAAATTTTCTAATTCTTCTCTTAATTCTGTCAATTTTTCTTTCATGTTCCCGAACCTCCATTTTTAGGCATTATTAAGCACATATACTTTAAACTGTTACATCTTTCTGATGAATCATGCCTTTTATCTCTAGTAAATAATCTTTCCTTTTTTTTAAGACTTTATTTGTTTGAAAGAAAGAGAGAGAGAGAGAAAGCGTGAGCAAAATAGCAGGGGGAAGGGCAGAAGGAGAGGAAGAAGCAGACTTCCCACTGAGCAGGGAGCCTGACACACCCCATCCCAGGATCCTAGGATCATGACCTGAGCCAAAGGCAGATACCCAACTGACTGAGCCACCTATGTGCCCCTTAATACTTTTTTTTAAAAAAGTAGTCTCCATGCCCAGTATGGAGCACAATGTGGGGCCTGAACTCATGGCTTGAGATTGAGACCTGAGCTGAGATCTAGAGTCAGTTGCTTAACAGACTGAGCCACACAAGTAACCCAATACTCTGTAAATACTTTCATCTACTTATGGTACTTCTCTCTGCTTGACATCTACTTTATCTGATGCTAATATAGCCATCTTATAATTCTTGTGCTCACTGTTTACCTAGCATAATTTCCCATCCATTTACTTTCTCTCTCTCTTTTTTTAAGATATTTACTTATTTTTTCATGAGAGACACAGAAGGCACAGACAGAAGCAGGCCTCCCGCAGAGAGCCCAATGCAGGACTCGATCCTAGGACCCTGGGATCACACCCTGAGCCAAAGGCAAACGCTCAACCACTCAGCCACCCAGGCATCTCATCCATTTACTTTCAGCCTACTCACATCTTGATACTTCACTTATATCTCCAAGGTAAACCGCACATGGTTACATTTTTCTTTTTCTTTGATTCTGGCCATCTCTGCCTTTAAATTGGAATATTTTGTCTATTTACACTTAATGTAATAATTAACGTGGACAGGGTTAGGTCTAATATTTTACTATTTATTTGTTGTTTGTTCCCCCCATAGTTTGGTCTTCTATACCTCCTTTCCTGTCTATTTTCATTAATTGGATATACTTAAGGATTCCATATTTGTTTATTTATTGTCTATTTAGCCATACCTTTTTAAGGTCATTGTAGGAATTAAAATATACATCCTTAATTTTTTACAATCTACTTAGAGTTAATGTTTTACTGCTTCTTCTAGAGTGTAAGAAATTTGCCATTTTATTCTCCTCTCAACTGACCCTTACTTTATGCTATAGTCGTTAAATATATAATATCTACATGTTCATGATATGAACATTCACAAGACAATGTTATAATTTTTGTACCAAACATTATATTTTTTAAAGATTTTATTTATTTGAGAGAAAGAGAGAGAGAGAGCATGAGCAGGAGGAGAGGCAGAAGGAGAAGCAGACTCCCTGTTGAGCGTGGAGCCCAACATGGGGCTCAATCCCAGGACCCCGGATGTGAGGGCGATCTGGCTGCAACATCTGTCACCCCATTGATCTCCAGGGTTGATTCGGCTGATCTGGCTGGCTAGGCGGGTGTCCCCTTCCTCCCTCACCGCTCCATGTGCGTCCCTCCCGAAGCTGCGTGCTGGTCGAAGAGGACGACCATCCCCGATACAGGAGGACCGTTCTTCGGTCAAGGGTATACGAGTAGCTGCGCTCCCCTGCTAAAACCTCCAAACTAGCTCTCTATCCCAGGACCCCGAGATCATGACCTGAGCCAAAGTCAAATGCTCAACTGACTGAGCCACCCAGGTGCCCCACATCAAATATTATCTTAGCAAATATTATTTTTTTTAAGATTTTACTTATTTTTTCATGGGAGACACAGAGAGAGAGAGAGAGGCAGAGACTCAGGCAGAGGGAGAAGCAGGCTCCATGCAGGGAGCCTGACGTGGGACTCAATCCCAGGTCTCCAGGATCAGGCCCTGGGCTGAAGGCGGCACTAAACCTCTGAGCCACCCAGGCTGCCTGGTAAATATTATTTTAAAGAAATTAAAAAGGAAAATAATCTTATATTTACATATATTTTTCCATTTCTAGTGCTCTTTTTTCCTTCCTGAAGGATTGAGTTCTAATTTAATACCAGTTCTCTTTAGCTTGATGAACTTCCCTTAATATTGCTTGTAGTGCATTTTGGCTGGCAATAAATGTAAGTTTTTGCTTAATTAAAAATATCTTTGGGATCCCTGGGTGGCGCAGCAGTTTGGTGCCTGCCTTTGGCCCAGGGCGCAATCCTGGAGACCTGGGATCGAATCCCACGTCGGGCTCCCGGTGCATGGAGCCTGCTTCTCCCTCTGCCTATGTCTCTGCCTCTCTCTCTCTCTCTCTCTCTCTCTCTCTGTGTGACTATCATAAATAAATAAAAATTAAAAAAAAATCTTTGTTTAACTTTCACTCTTAAAGGATGCTTTTGCTGGATATAGAAATCTAAGTTGACTTTATTTTTTGTACAGAACTTTAATATTCTTCTGTTGATTCTGGCTTCCATTTCTTTTCTGATGGTCACTGGGCATTCAAATTATCATATTCTTGTATGTAATATATCATTTTTTTTCTGACTGCTTGCAATATTTGCTCTTTATCTTTGGCTCCAACAGTATAAGTTCAGATGTGGTTTTATTTGTATTTATTCTGCTTGAAGTCAGTTAATCTTCCTAAGTCTGTAATTTTATGTCTTAAACCAAATTTGCAGGAATTCTGGCCATTATTTCTTTAAATATTTTTTTTCTGCACTACAGTCCTTCTCCTCTCTTCTAGGATGCTCTTAACACATATGCTATACTTTTTGGTATTATCCCTCACATCCTTGAATCTCTGTTCATTTTTTGGGTCTTTTTTTTTTCTGTGCTTCAGAGTAGAACATTTTTTAAAAAGATTTTATTTATTTATTCATGAGAGACACAGAGAGAGAGAGGTAGAGACATAGGCAGAGGGAGAAGCAGGCTCCTTGCAGGGAGCCCAGTGTTGGACTCAAACCTGGAATTCCAAGATCACACCCTGGGCCAAAGGCAGTTGCTCGATCGCTGAGCCACCCAGGCGTCCCTGGAGTAGATCATTTCTATTGATCTATAGTCAAGTTCCCTGACTCTTTCTGCTGTCATCTACAAAATACTTTCAACCCCAACCAGGAAGTTTTTCAGTTCTAGAATTTCCATTTGGTTCTTTATTAATATTTCTATTTCTCTGCATATAGTTATTATTTTTTGTTTACTTTGAGTGTATCTTCTGTTACATCCTTGAGTAGTTATAATAGCTGTTTTAAAATGCTTAACTGCTCATTTCCAACATGTGGTAAATCTTGGGCATTAGTCTTCACTAGAATGCCTTTTCTCTTCATATGGGTCCCATTTTCCCATTCCCTCATATGCCTCATAATACTGGGCTGTACCCTAGACATTGTAAATGATACTTGTAGAGATTATGAATTCTATGTCTCTGAGAAATGTTTTTCTAAAGCAGGCAGTTATTTTGGCTGGACTCAGACTGCAGGCTCTGTCATCCTCATTGTGGTAGGCAGCAGCAAAATTCTGGGCTGGCTGGAGTCTCCCTGCACAGGTATAGTTCAAGAGTTAGCAGAGGTTTGGGCAGAGTTTGAAGCTTCCCTCTTCTTCCTTTCTGAGATAACCCTTCTCACTTCCCACCTACTATATCCTTGGATTCTTCAAGACAGTTGGACTCTATATGATCTGAGTTTAACTGCCTCACACGGCAAAAGGGGGCCTGCCCTCTGGCAAAAAGTTAGAAAACTGAGAAACTCAGAGCTGTTCCTGTCTAAATGTTGACTCCGCTCCATTATCTGCCTGCTTTTTGTTGCTCCCTTATGCCTTTAGGTACTTGTTGTTTCTGTTGTTATATCCAGAGCTTATTGTGCTACCTGCGGGAAGATTGGTCCCATAGGAGCTACTTCTCTATTGTTGGAAGCTAAATCCACTAGCATCTTGAACCTGATGAAAACATAGATCAGCTGGACAGTTCCCTGAAGTGTCAGTCTGTAAGAAAACATCACAGGAATAAATCAGAAATATGGTGTCAATTAGCTCATTTTTCCGTGGGTTGCTTCTTATATGAGATAAAATACAAATTGTTTCCTCTGTTGTTTAGGTAAACACAGTCCTCAAGTGGACATTTAAGAAATAAAAAAGTCCATTAGTACAGTTATGTGTCTAGGAATATATATATATACACATATACATATATATGTACATACACATATGTGTGTGTATATATGTATAGGTATAGGTATGTATATACATATACATATATATACGAATTGAATTGAAAAAATGAAATTGAATTGAAAAATGAATATATATAAAATTCTTTTTTTTTTAAGTTGTATAATACCACATAGCACCATACTCTATCACCCCTCCTCTACTGATGGAGGCTCATATTAAATTCTTCAGGTTAGGTGCATTTTTTTGCCCCTACAAAGTCATGCTACAATAAATTTTCTTGAATATATTTCTTTATGTAGTGGTATTATTTTTTCTGTAGAATACATTACAGAAGGTAGTATCTCTGGATTGAGGAATATGTGCATTTTAATACATATTGAAATAATACTTTCCAGAGATGCTATAGAAATTCACATTCCATATCCATATGGGTAATCTCACCAATATTTTTTATTTTTGCTAATCTGATGGATCAAAATGCTATGCTTTTATTGTGCTAATTTGTATTTACTTGAATACCAGTGAAGTTAAGAATCTTTTCATACCACTGATGATTTACACCTTTTTTCTGGAAGTACCTATTAATGTGCTTTGTAAAATTTTCATTGGATTGTCTTTTTTTCTTTTTTTGGTTTGTAGGAGTTAAGGTACATTAGCAACATTCATCCTTTGTCATGTACATTTTAAGTATTTAGTCTTTTGACTATGCTTATCATTTCTTTTGCTATATGAAAACATATTCATTTTTAAGAGGTGATATATGACAGGGTACCTGGGTGGCTCAGTAGGTAAAGCATCCAACTCTTGATTTCCACTCAGGTCATGATCTTGAGGTTGTGAGATCAAACCCGCATCAGGCTCTGCACTGGATGTGGAGCCTGTTTAAGATTCTATCTCTCTCTCTCCTTCTTAGGCGGTGACCCTTAGGGTTTCTAAGTTTTATCTTTTGCATCAGAAAGTTTTCTTTACTTGATTATCTTAAAAATAATTCCTTACATTTGTATCTAATATTTTTATTTTTCACATTTAGACTCTCAGTCCATCTGGAGTTTATTTTTGCATATGATGTGGGGTAGAAGTATCATCATATTTTCTTCCAGATGGCTAGTCAATTCTGCCAACATCATATATTAAGTAAGCCATGCTTCTCTCTCTAAATGAAATGTTATCATTATGTTAAGTCCTTGTTTGAATTTGTTTCTGGACTCTTTATTATTATTACTTTACTTGTATTGTTTATTCCTATGCTATATATATGGTTTTATCATAATAGCATTTCAATAATGTATCTATCTGGCATACCAGGTAGAAATTGTCATTTAGCTAGTAACATGGATAGCAAATACAAGCTTAAACAAGAAATAAGTTTATTTCTAATATTAAAAGAAGTCTAGTGGGATCCCTGGGTGGCGCAGCGGTTTGGCGCCTGCCTTTGGCCCAGGGCGTGATCCTGGAGACCCGGGATCGAATCCCACATCAGGCTCCCAGTGCATGGAGCCTGCTTCTCCCTCTGCCTGTGTCTCTGCCTCTCTCTCTTTCTCTCTGTATGACTATCATAAATAAATTTAAAAAAATTAAAAAAAAAAGAAGTCTAGTATAATAAGGCCAGCGTTAGCATAGTGGCACCATGCTCATTCTTCCATTATTCTGCTCAGCCATCCTCAACCTCAGGATCTTCTTGTGCTCCAGAATAGCTGCTGAAGCTCCAGCTTACATCCCTTTTTTCCAGGAAACAAACAGAGTGGGCAGGGCCAGAATGGTACATGCCAGCTGTCTGATTTCGTTTTTAAGGATTTTTCTGGAAGTCCCAACTAAAAAGTTTATACCTCTATCTGTAAGGGAAGCAGAGATATGAAGTCTTTTAGTTGCTGGATATCGGGTATGAACTTAGTCTCAGCCACATCTAGGAAGGTAAACCCTCCCTTCCCCCATATTTTTTAAATTTGTTTTTGTTACTCTCAGACATTTATGTTTTTTAATTAATAGACTTTATTTTTTACAACAGTTTATTTTGATTTATAGAAAACTTGAGTGGACAGTACAGAGAATTTGCATATACCTCCTTCCTATATTCATTCCTACACAGTTTCCTCTTTCATTAACCTCTTCTATTAGTGTGGCGCATTTATCACAATTAGTTGACCACAGTGATATGTTACTATTAACTGAAGTCTGTAGTTTACATTAAGGTTCTCTGTATTGTCATTTCTATGGGTTTTGACAAATACATAATGTCATGTGTCCACCATCACAGTATCATACTGAATCATTTTACCACACTAAAAATTCAGTTTCACTTATTCAACCCTCCCTCAATATCCCTGAACTTCTGACAACCACTATTCTTACTACCATCTCCACAGTTTGCTCTTTCCCAAATGTCATAGAGTACATAGCCTTTTCACACTAGAAAAGCTTTGTAAGAAACTGCCAAACTGTCTTCAAAGTGGCTGTACCATTTACTCTCAGCAATGAATGGGAGTTCCTGTTACTCTGTAACCTGACAGATATTGGTGTTATCAGTGTTTTAGATTTTAGGCATTCTCATAGTTTTGGAGCAGTGTTTCATTCTTCCTTTAATTTGTAGTTCCCTAGTGATAAATGATGTTGAATATCTATTCATACATTTATTTGACATCTGTATATCTTCTTTGGTGAGTTTTCTGTTAAGATATTTTACCCACTTTTTAATTGGATTGCTTCTTTTCTTATTGTTGGTTTTAAGAGTTCTTTGTAGGGATCCCTGGGTGGCGCAGCAGTTTGGCGCCTGCCTTTGGCCCAGGGCGCGATCCTGGAGACCCGGGATCGAATCCCACATCGGGCTCCCGGTGCATGGAGCCTGCTTCTCCCTCTGCCTGTGTCTCTACCTCATTCTCTCTCTCTCTCTGTGACTATCACAAATAAATAAAAATTAAAAAAAAAAAAAAAAAAAAAATAAGAGTTCTTTGTATATTTTATATTCAAGGCCTTTATCAGACACGTGCTTTGCAAATATTTTCTCCTATTCTATGGCTTGTATTTTCATTCTCTGAACATTATCTTTCACAGAAATGAAATTTCTTATTTTAATAAGGCCAATTGATCAATTTTTTTCTTTCATGGATTGTGTTTCTGGTGTTGTGTCTATAAAGTAAGAGCCAAACCCACAGTGACCTAGATTTTCTCCTATATTATCTTCTAGAAATTTTATAGTTTTGCGTTTTACAGTTAGGTCCATGACTCATTTAGAGTTAATTTCTGTGAAAGCTATAATTTCTGTGTCTAAATTCTTTTCTTTTTTCTTTCTTTTGTTTTTCATATGGATGTCCAATTTTCCAGCACCATTTGTTGAAAAGACTATTCTTTCTCCATTAACTTGCCTTTTCTCCTTTGTCAGAGAGATCAGTTAACTATATTTGTGTGGGTTTATGCCTGAGATCTCTATTCTGTTTCATTGATCTATTGGTCTATGTTTTATTGATACCACACTGTCTTGATTACTGTAGCTTTAGAGTAAGTCTTAAAGTTGTGTAATGTCAGACCTCCAACTTAGTTCTTCAGCATCGAGTTGGCTGTTTGGAGTCATTTGCCTTTCTATATAAACTTTAGGATTGGGCAGCCCTGGGTGGCTCAGCAGTTTAGTGCCGCCTTCAGCCCCCAGGGCTTTTTTTTTTTTTTAATAAAGAGAAAGATCATGTCAAATTTATTATCCTTAAGTTCACGTTGACAGAAAATATACATGGGAATGTTTCCACCTTTTGTTAAAAGAGCAAGCAGAAAGCATGGTTAGGAGGGATCAAGGGAAGTCTATCTTAACCCAAGGACACTACGGCCTGGTTCTGCTGGTTAATAAGCAGGTGAATGACCAGCAAAAGGTTAATAAATACACGCCTGGCTGATAGGGAAGGGATCATGGTCCTTTTCTTCTTATCATTAAATGTTTCTAGGAATATACAGGCATGAAGACCTTCCCAAAGAGTAAAGGACATCATCATCTCTGCTGGCTGAACCCAGCAGAGCCCCTGCTGGAAGAGCCTGTAGGCAGGCAGACTCACCAGCAACCCTACAGCTTGGTGGGCTGCGGAGGGGTGAGGTGGACAGGCCCGCTGGGTGGGGACAGCACCATAGGCAGTGTGTTGCTGCCCCTCTCGTGCCAGCACGTGTCCAGGATGGGGTAGAGCTTGCCCTGGAAGTCAGCCTGGAATGTGTAGAGTAGCCGCAGGTCATCGGGGGCGGTTTGTTTGCTTTATCAATTCCTTGGCATTTTCTACGTAGACAATCCGGTCATCTGTGAGCAAAGAAAGATTGAGTTCTTTTTTTTTTTTTTTTTTTTAGATTTTATTTATTCATGAAAGACACAGAGAGAAAGAGGCGGAGACATAGGCAGAGGGAGAAGCAGGCTCCTCGAAGGGAGGCTGATGCAGGACTCAATCCCTGGACCCTGGGATCATGTCCTGAGCCAAAGGCAGATGCTCAACTGCTGAGCCACCCAGGCATCCCAACAGTTTGATTTCTTCCTTGCCAATCCATATATCTTTTATTTCATTTTCTTGTCTTTTTATATTAGCTAGGACTTCTGGTACAATTTTGGGCTTTTTTTTTTTAAGGTTTTATTTTTTAAGTATTCTCTACACCAGCCATGGGGCTTTAATTCACAACCCCAACATCAAGAGTCTCATGCTCTACCAGCTGAGCCAGACAGCTGCCCCTCCAGCACAATTTTGAATTGTAGCAGTGGTTAGAGTGGACATCCTTGCCTTGTTCCCAATTGTAGAGGGAAAGCATCTGTTTTCTCACATTAAGAATGATTCTAACATTATGTTTCTATAGGTGTTCTTTATCAAGCTGATGAAGCTCCCCTCCAATCTTGGTTTGCTGAGAATTTTTATAGTGAATGGGTATTGGATTTTGTCAAATTCTCTTTCTGTATCTATTGATATGATCATATGGTTTTTCTTCTTTAACCTGTTGATGAGATGGATTATATTAATTGATTTTTGAATATTGATATAGCCTTATCTGAAATAAATCCCATTTGGTTGTGGTATATAATTCATTTTATATATTGTTGGATTTGTTTTGCTAATATTTTGTTAAGGATTTTTGCATCTATAATTATGAGAGATGATCATTTCTGGGTTTTCCTTTCTTGTAATGTATTTATCTGGTCTTGGTATTAGGGTAAAGCTGGCCTCACAGAATGAGTTAAGAAGTGTTTCCCTTGATTCTATTTTCTGGAAGAGATTTTAGAGAATTGATATCATTTCTTCTTGAAATGTTTGATAGAATTCACCAGTAAGCCCATCTGGGCCTGGTACTTTCTGTTTTGGAAAGTTACTGATTATCAATTCAATATCATTGCTAGACAGAGGCCTCTGTTTCTCCTTTTGTGGGTTCCAGTAGTTTGCATTGCAAGAAATTAATCTGTTTCATCTAAATTATCAATTTTGTGGGCATAGAGTTCATAATACTTTTTATTATCCTTTTAATGTTCAGTAAAGATGACTCTTCTTTCATTTCTGATATTAGTTATTTGTGTCTTTTCTTCTTTTTTCTCAGTTAACCTGGCAAGAGGTTTATCATTCTTACTGATTTTATTTTCTAAGAACCAGCTTTCTTTTTTTTAATTTTTATTTATTTATTTATGATAGTCACAGAGAGAGAGAGAGAGAGGCAGAGACATAGGCAGAGGGAGAAGCAGGCTCCATGCACTGGGAGCCCGACGTGGGATTCGATCCCGGGTCTCCAGGATCACGCCCTGGGCCAAAGGCAGGTGCCAAACCACTGCACCACCCAGGGATCCCCTAAGAACCAGTTTTTGGTTTCATTGACTTTTCTTTATTGTTTTCCTGTTTTCAATTTCATTTATTTCTGTACCGATTATTATTTATTTCCTTCTGCTTGATTTAAGCTTATATTCCTCTTCTTTCTTTAGTTTCCTAAAGTAGTAGCTTATATTAATGATTTTATATCTTTCTTTTCTAATATACATACAATGCTATATATTTCACTCTAAGCACTATTTCACTGCATCCCACAAATTTTGATAAATTCTACTTTTATTTTCATTTAGTTCAAAGTATTTTTTTAATTTCTCTTGAGACTTCTTTTTTGACTCCTGTGTTATTTAGAAGTGTGTTATTTAATCTCCAATTATTTTGGAATTTCCAACTATCTTTCTGTTTTGGGTTCTAGTTTATTTCCATTGTGGTCTGACAGCATACATTATATGAGTTCTACCCTTTTAAATTTGTTAAGATATGTTTGTTTGCTTTCAGTCATGTAGTGGAGCTCCTGGATAGCGCAGTTTCTTTTTTGAACACTTTGAAATATTCATATATTAAGTAAATGTATAGTTTATATACAGATATACTAAATCAACATATAGGTTGAAACAAATCAGATCTTTTCTTTTACTTGATTCTAGGGTAAACAAATGGTGACAGGAACCAAAAAATTATGAAAAATTATGAGACAAAAAATTTATGTTGAATAAATTCTTTTATATGATGTGGGAAATACAATATAATATTTAATGAAAAAACTTAACAAATCCATTTAAAATACAGTGTATATATTGTCTAAAGATGTAAGCTCCATAGTCAGATCTAGGTTTGAATTCCAGTCCCCTACTTACTACTGTGTGACTTTGGACAAATTCTTTACCTCTCTATTCCTCAGTTTCTTTTATTATTAAGTAGAAACAATAATGTTTCTACCTCATAGGGTTGTTATAAAATTGCTTCAATATCTGAAAAGGATTAAAAACTGTGCTTGAAAAAAAAACTGTGCTTGTCTTGGTAGGTATTCTAAATATATTAATTAAATTATTAATTAATAATGATAGTTAACTATCATTATTCATAAATATATCTAAAAGATATTTTTAGTAGGGCCACTTGGCTGGCAAGTATGAAACTCTTGATCTCGAGGTCATGAGCTCTATGCCCAATTTTGGGCATAGAGCTCATCAAATATTTATATTTATATATACATGATTGATCAATATATCACAAAAAAGAGCCTGAAAGGAAATATTTATAAATATGTGGAGGTAAGATTATGAATACTTCTCTTCTTTTAATTCTCCTGATAAAAAATGTATTAATTTTATCATAGGAAATAAACATTATTTTTAAAAAGGGAGCTTATTCTATCTGCCAATGAAGAAAAAACTTCTGATGTAGCCATAAATCACCTCGGCCGGGGTTCCACGTGGCCTAGTTTAAGACCCACTGCCCTATCGCATGTCACACACATACTCAACAGCCCTCTTTGAGGGGCTGCTCTCATCTTCTTTTCTCAATCTTCCTCTCAGGGGGTCCGAGGCTTCGAAGAGGCTGGCTATGTAGGCAGGCCCAGATTCCCATGTGGGCCATGCTAATCTTGGTAAATGGGTAAGAAATCTGAGCTTCCACTCTTGGGTAGTCTGCTGACTTTGTTGGGAGGGGTGCATGTGGGGGAATCCTCTACAAGTTATGAGGGGGCTGTTGCCTCCTGGAATCTTCTCTGGAGGGAGGATCTTTTCCCTCTTAGCCTCTCACTCTTCTGCCTCCCTCCACTAGCAGTTGGACTTGGGTCCTGAGTGCAGAACTCAGGTCACATAGCTTGGGGCTATTCATTTTGTGGGAACATGATCTCCTCCTCATCTGACACTGTCTACCTTTCAGTGTCCTTGAAGTCCACACTATGACTCACCTCATCAAAAGCTCCATTTATATTTAGGTTTTCTGCAAGTTCCTACCACCCCTCTTCTTCTGTGACTTCCATTGGCTTAGGGCCACTTGTCTTTCCAAGTCTGGCCAAGCGGCAGACGTCCCTCAACTATCAATCAATCCAATATTATATCGTATTTATAATAGAGAGAAAGAATATATATATTTTAAAATCTTATGTATGTATATCCTTTTAATAGTCTTGGTTATTTATTTATTTATTTTTAAATATTTTATTTATTTATTCATGAGAGACACACACAGAGAGGCAGAGACACAGGCAAACCACTGAAGCACCCAGGGATCCCCTGTTTTTTATCATTCTAAGAAGTTCTCAGGGCATCTGGGTGGCTCAGTGGTTGAGCGTCTACCTTTGGCTCACATCATGCTTCCGGGGTCCTGGGATCGAGTCCCACGTCGGGCTCCCTGCATGGAGCCTGCTTCTCCTTCTGCCTGTGTCTCTGCCACTTTCTCTCTCTGTCTCTCATGAATAAATAAATAAAATCTTTAAAAGCTAAAAAAAAAAAAAAAAAAAAGGAATTCTCAGTCACTAAAAACCACACATACATACATTGAGCTTTGCTCCCGAAATTGTAACTGTCCTCCTCAAGTTGTTCAAGCCCCCGAGGAACTGAACGGAACAGGGCCCCTAGTTTCACTGCCTGTGGAGCTCAGCAGGGTGTCCACAGACCTTCTGACAGGGACACTTCCCCTTTGGGGCCTGCACCGCCCCTGGGCTGCAAAGTCGGCCTCCGCAGCTGCCTCTCCCGCCTTCACTTGACCACAGCTTTGCTCAACGACTTCTCCTTCCTAGTTCTTGAAACAGTTCGCTCTTCTCTGCTTCTTACTGGCCCTCCCTCTACCTGCTTTCTCCCATAACCTCCCCCTACCACTGCCTTCATCACCAGGCAGGCCCCTGGTTAGAAAAGTCTGCCCTTTCTGCCTTTCCTTTCTCCTCCCTTCCATTGACACTGTCCATGCAGACTTCCCTCACTTGTCCCCACAGCCTCACTATTTCCTTTCTAGCACGTTGTTGTTGTTGTTGTTATTTTACCTTTTCACATCAAATCAAACTAATACATACATATGAGGAAAGAGCAGGTAGGTAAACCCCAGTTAAGGTTCTAGGTAGGGGGCTTGATCTTCCTGGGTATCGACTGTCTGGGCTGGCTTAAAGATACAGGAAGAAGACCTGAAAACTCCACTCCAGCTCTTTAATTGTTCCTGTCTCCCCGGAGAAATATGTATTTTTGTTTTGTTTAGATTTTATTTATTTATTCATGAGAGACACAGAGAGAGAGAGGCAGAGACACAGGCAGAGGGAGAAGCAGGCTCCATGAAGGGAGCCCGACGTGGGACTCGATCCCAAGACCCTGGGATCACGACCTGAGCCAAAGGCAGACACTCAACCACTGAGCCATCCAGGCATCCAAGGAAATATGTTCTTAGGGCAAAAATGAAACTTATGAATTTGATGCTAAGAACATTTTGAGGTCCATGGAGCAATGTAATATTCCCTCACATTAAATTTATCTGGATAGGGATCCCTGGGTGGCGCAGCGGTTTGGCGCCTGCCTTTGGCCCAGGGCGCGATCCTGGAGACCCGGGATCGAATCCCACGTCGGGCTCCCGGTGCATGGAGCCTGCTTCTCCCTCTGCCTGTGTCTCTGCCTCTCTCTCTCTCTCTCTCTGTGACTATCATAAATAAATAAGAATTAAAAAATAAAATCTTTAAAAAAAAAATAAATAAATAAAATAAATAAATAAATAAATAAATTTATCTGGATAGATTAAAATTCAGGAAACTCTCAGAAAAAAAAAAGGAATGAATAGTCACTGCAGAAAAATTAAAATATAAAGAAGTCAAAAGGCAAAGATAAAAACAAGCTGCAGTCTCCTCAGTCCACAATAGCATTATAGGAATGCAACGCTTGCAGGCTTTCCTGATGCCCATATGGAACACAGGGCCCTGGACCCTCATCTACAATTCCAGAAAGTGGAAACACAAGGTTGTTGTGTTTTGTTTTTGTTTTCTAAGTTGCAACAGATTTATTTGGCTACACAACCTGATCCAAACTGATGTGACATTATTTAGAGTCTTTATCCCACTTAGAGTGAATATTCATGCTTCACTGCAGCAATTTTAGTGGGTTTGATTGTAAGATGCTGCCTCAGACACATTGAGGGTATTCTATAATTGTGCACCTTTGCAAAATTGGAGAAATTCTGAATTGCGAAAGGTATCTGACTCTCAAGGATCAGGATGGTGGGCCTGAAGACTTAAAAGAAGTGATAACAACAACAACAACAACAACTGCCACTTGGCATCTACTCCTTCCAGTACTGCTCAGCACTTTGTATATATTAGCTAATTAAATCCTTATACATCTCCACAAAGTAGGTACTATTATCTTCATTTCTATTTTATACACGAGCAAAGAAATTACATTGTGCTTACTGTGTTATTGCTTGCTTTTTGCACTTAATAATATGTCTTAAACATCTTTCATTTCAGTGAATATTAACCTACAGCCTTATCACTAGTGATTGCTTTATTGTCCTATTGTGTGACTGTGTTTTTAGCCAGTTTCCTATTGTTGGGCAGAGGTTGTGTTCACACTCTCCTTTTTGATACATTTCTCTCAGACATCTTTGAGTAGAGAGAGGCCTGTCAGTTGTCTCTCTCAAACTTTTGATTCTGAGAGGCCAGTATATCCCAGTCCTTGCTTACTGGATCTTTATAGGAAAACTCATCCTGCTTCTTGACCATCTCTTTTTATATCTTTTATTTTTTTATTTTTTTCCTTTTATATTTTTTAATTTTTTGTTATTCTAACATAAATGTTCTCATCTTCTCTATATCTCTATCCAATTCCCTGGCATTTGAGAAATCCAATCTTTTTTTTTTTTTAAGATTTTAATTATTCATGAGAGACAGAGAGAGAGAGAGGCAGAGACACAGGCAGAGGGAGAAGCAGGCTCCCTGCAGGGAGCCCAATGTGGGACTCGATCCCAGGACTCTGGGATCACACCCTGAGCTGAAGGCAGATATTCAACCACTGAGCCACCCAGGCATCCCTTGAGAAATCCATTCTGCCATTTTTGGGGCAGGATCTGAAATGGCAGATATCTCTCACTTCATCAGCATGGCCTCTTTTGCTTCCTGCCCTTACCTGACCTACTTCCCTCTCTGTTTCAAAAGGCTAGCATATCATCTTTGTGATGACATTTCTTAAGTCTATATTCCTATGGCCTGATTGCTAAGAATGTAGTCAACTGGATCCTTTTTTTATGTCATTTAATCTTGATTCTATTCCCACAATTGTCCCTAAAATTCTCTTATGGCACCTGTATTGGTTTCCTGTGGCTGCTGTGACAAATGACCACAAACTGGTGGCTTAAAACAAAAGGAATCATTCTTTCACAGTTCAGAGGGCCAAGAGTAAAAATCAAGGTGCGCAGAGAGTCAAAAATCAAGTTTTGGCAGAGCCACACTCCCTCTGACAGCCTAGTGGAAAATCCTCCCTTCCCACTCTAGCGTCTGGTGATGGCAGGTGTTAACTTGATGGCTGGGTAACCCAAGTTGCAGTCTTAATCTTGGATTTCTCTTCTTCTCCTCTGTGTGTTTTATGAGGTCACTTGTCATTGGATTTAGGGTCCACCCAGATAATCCAGGATTATTTCCTCTTGACATTCCATCTGTGAAGACCCTTTCTCCAAATCTGGTCACATTCACAAGTTCTAGGGGTCAACACATGGACAAACCTTTCAGGAAGCCACTACTGAATCCACCACAGCACCGCTCTTCCCAAGTCTAGGAATTGATTCTTTTCTTTTCACACTTTCCAAGGAGGTTTTCTTACTTACCCAATTCCCACTCAGGAGAGTCCATACACCTTGGGGATCTTTCAGTCATGTGGAGCTCACAGGAGTAAACAATGGTCATGAGAAAAATGATTCTTTTCTTCTGCTGATCCATAAAAGAATCCCAAATCAGTCCTTTAACATACATTGAATATATCTTCTTTAGCAAATTGAGTGTTTTTACTTATGCTAAAATGAGGTACAGCTTTCTTTATCTCAAGGACCAAGTTAAATCTCAAGAAGAAAGGAATGACTTCTTGAGTGCCCAGAATATAGTAAGTGCTGTTCTGTTATGTCACTTAACTTTTTTCATAACACCTCTGAGTCTTAAAGTCCATTTTCTTTACTATAAAGAATAGAAAATTGAGGCTCAGAGAGGTTAAGTAACTTGTTAAAAATCACACAGTACCTAGCAGGACCCAGTTCTGTCAAACCCAATGGACTTTAGATCTTGCCTCTACACCAAAATGACTTTTGGATTTTTAAAAGCAAGTGTGCCACATGAATAATGAATAACTCAAAGGTCACTAATAATAGCAACAAGACCAAAAGCTTGGTCTCAAATGCCAGTTCATCGCTCTTTCCCCCACAGCACACTCTCCATTCAAACAGACGGCATCATTTGAACTGAGAGAAAGACACACACCCTGACTGAGCTCAGAAATAGCCTGAACGTTGGAGTTGGAGTCTGAGTCTATCCCAGCTTCACTGCTTGGTGTCAGTTGCTTCTGGACCAATCACTTAGCACCTCTGAAGTTCAACTCCCTTATCTGTAAAATGGATAATTGACACCCACATCTTTGTATTGTTTTGAGCTAATGTACATGGTATGAAGGTGTTACCCAAATGGTAGCTATGTCAACTATGTATGATGCAATCTGATGTTTCTTTAAAATTAGACATCATTTTTTATTATAAAAGACAAAGTAATTCATACTTATGGTAAAGAATAAAAAGTAACAACCCTCTGCTCCCAAAAGAACCCAGTCCTACTTCCTGGACGTAGCTGTCGTCAGCAGTCTCTTCTGTAAGATTCCACAAATATTCCATGCGTTTGAAAGTCTATACCCATTTATTACACAAATAGGCTTGTACAAGTTCACAGTTTCCTTTTTACTAAATCATTGTCCCAGGTGACTTCTGCAGGAAGCAGACTCTGAGATGGACGTCAGTGTGCAGAATGCTTACTCGGTGGTAGAACTAACCCCTGTGGAAAGGAGGGAAGGAGCAGGAGTGGGCAGGAGAGGTCAAGGTCTCAGACAGCCTTAGCCAGCCCCAGAGAGTTCCGGAGTTACACTCCCCACCCCCACCCCCACTCCACTCCCAAAGAGCCAGCCAGGGAAGGCAGCTCTCTGCAATTGAGTCAATCTCTGAAAGGCATGACACCAGAGGGCTGTCTACCAACAGCACTCCCTGCCTCTGGATGGCAAGTCCTGCGGAAGGAAGCTCCATCAGTACTTGGTGTCCACCTTGATCATGTCTGGATGACTTAGTAAGACTGGAGAACTCTGATGGGATAAGGGTGTCCAACTGCCTGGCTCTCTTTCTCACAGCTGGAAGACCCAAACCCTGTAGACCCAGTGAGTCTGGATGCATGGGGCTGTGTTAACTTTCAGCTTGTTCTATACGAGTTTTTACTGTCCAGGGACCGTCACCATCACTTTGTCTTCCTCTTCTGACAGCAGAGCTTCTGGCTTCTCTTTGGCTAGGATATATGGCAAGGGGCTGGGGGAGGAAGCAATTAATTTTCAACACACATTTCTCTGACAAATAATGAAAACAGAAAGTGGTTGAGGATTCCCATCTTATAGAAGACAAGCACAAAGGGTCATTCACACATGTGACAACGTCCCTTCCTATCTGCTTCCTTTTCAATGTACTTTACGTGTTTTCCTGTGTTCAGAACTTGCTGAATCAACTCCCAAGGTAAGAATTTGGGGCCACTGCCCCATGGTCTGGAAGACAGGTGCCATTTGTCTCACTGAGGCTATGCCCCCAAGGGGGGCTGCTGTGCAACTCAGCATATTCCATGGTGGCCCCACACTTTCCCTGCCCTTCCCTCCCACCTTCTTCCTAAAATTTAGCCAACCACTCCTTCATTGGGAAGCAAAGATTAGGAAGGGGTAGACCAGTCCCCATTAATATTAATAATAATTCTTTTAAGTAAATAAGTTATGAATCTATAAAGCACACATAAATGAACCTTTTAACCTATAAGCAACCAGATATCTCTTAACTCCTTCAGATATGGTTTAGCAGGCTCTGATGGGGGACACATGTCCCAACACTCAAGAGTTTTCCCTGACTCTCAATCCTTGCATTGCATTCTTTTGGAGACCCCTGTCATCATCCCTACTGGGATTGCTCCATGAATTCTTTCTCCTTCCTTAAACTTTGTGCTTCTCACAAATTTACCACTCATGACATGGGCAAGACCTTTCTGAAATGAACGCTCCAAGCCTCTCATTTGACTCTTGCCACAAATTCCCCCTCCTTTTATAAAACAAGGTACACATTGTTTTTTATTTTAAAGATTTCATTTATTTATTTATTTACTTACTTACTTACTTACTTATGAGAGACACAGAGAGAGAGGCAGAGACAAAGGCAGAGGGAGAAGCAGGCTCCATGCAGGGAGCCTGATGTGGAACTCAATCCTGGGACTCCAGAATCACGCCCTGAGCCAAAGGCTGATGCTCAACCTCTGAACCACTCAGGCATTCCCTGTTTTGTTTTTAAAGTGATGCTGTAAGTTAGCCAAAAAGCAAAAAATAATTTAATTATGATATTTAATGCTAGTATACTGGTACAATCTTATGCCACTAATACATGACCATCAAATTGTGCATTCTTCTTGATTCTATGAATGTGTGCATGTGGAGGGGGGTTGCAGATATTCATTACAGTGACATTTATGGTGGAAAAAAATTTGCTTTCTAAATGTACAGCAACAGGGAAAGAGTTAAGTTATGAGCATGCCCTCTTGCAAAGACTAATTGGAAAAAAAAAAGATTAATTGGAATAAGGATAGACTTATCCTGACTTAGACTGACACTATCCATTAGTTGGCCAGTGGCTGGCCTGGCAAAAAAAAAAAAAAAAAAAGATAAACTTAGCCTACTAGAGTCTTTCTCTCTTAAATTAAGCAATACCTGTTGCCAATTGAGAAGGGATTAGAGCTGGAACATCATCTAGAGCAGTGGTTCTCCAATTTTAATGTTCATGAGGATCACCTCAAGAGCTTGTTAAAATAGATTGTTGGGCCTGCAGAGTTTCTCATTCAGTAGTCTGGGTTTGGTCCAGACTGTTGCATTTCTAACAAGCTCCCAGTTGATTTTGATGCTGCTGGCCCGGGGCCACACTTGGAGAACCACTGATCTCGCCATTACCAAAGTGCAGTTGTTTCTAGAACATAGGCTTACAGACATGTGCAGAAGGGGAAGGACAGAGAAGCTCACAGGAGGAACTAAAGACCAACTGTGGCTCCTGACTACTTTCCATTTTTCATGAGCCCAGTGATACTTGGGTTCCTGATTTGAGATTCTATGTGACCTCTCTGTGTCTTTATGCTAAACTCCTCTCCATTTCACTTAACTTGAATGAGTCTCTTTGCAACATAAAAAGCCCATCTAGAACAGAGTTGAAAGAATATTATGGGGACATAGTGCATTATCCCAATTCCATTCCAACCCACTCCCTGTGTAACCAAGGTAATGATTTGGTACATATCTTTCCACATCTTTTTCTAAGCTCCGTATAAACATATATGCCAGAGTTTTACTATGTCTGTTAAGAAAATTAAATTGTTTTGAGTTAGCATTCAGATTCTGCTATAGACTGACACATGTTTCTTAGACAAGCTGAAGTTTCCTTCTCTTTTGCATAATGATCCCAAGGTGGGTGGCCCAAAACTAGCAAGGTGGTTCTGTCCTCTGAGGTCATCTTAGAATCCAGTCTTTTCCCATCTTGCAGGTCCACCATTCTTTTTTTTTTTTTTTTTAAGATTTTATTTATTTATTCATGAGAGACACACACAGAGAAAGGCAGAGACATAGACAGAGGGAGAAGCAGGCTCCCTGTGGGGAGCCTGATGTGGGGCTTGAACCCAGAACCCCAGGATCATGACCTGAGTCAAACAAAGGCAGATGCTCAACCACTGAGCCACCTTAAACTTTTTTTAAAGATTTATTTATTGGGGCACCTGGGCGGTTCAGTCCATTAAGTGTCTACCTTCAGCTCAGATCATGATCCCAGGGTCCTGGGATGGAGCCTCGAGTCTGGCTCCTTACTCAGCAGGGAGTCTGCTTCTCCCTCTCCCTCTGCCACTCTTGTTCTCTCTCTCTTTTTCTCAAATAAAGATTAAATAAAAATCTTTTTAAGGAAAGGTTTATTTATCTATTTGAGAGAAAGCAGACTCTGTGCTGAGCACAGAGCCCTACTCGGAGCCCAATCTCATGACCCTGAAATCACCACCTGAGCTGAAACCAAGTTAAACACTTAACTGACTGTGCCACCCAGGCACCCCCATTTTTACTTGAATTTGAATTTCTCTGAGTGCAAGTGAAGTTAAAGGTATTATCATATCTTTATTGATGATTTGCATTTCCTTTTCTGAGTATTGCTAGTTCATATCTGTATCTATTAGGATCCCAGCAGGAAAGAGAATTCACCCCAGATGGTTCAAATAAAAAGACTGTGATGAAGGCACTACTCACAGATCTGCAGGCAGTACTAATAGGGAAAATACAAGATGAATAGCTAGCGAGTCACCCAGAGATGAAACAGCCGGAAGTTATTACTGCCTCCGAGGGCTGAAGAGACAAGACAGGGAACTAGAGGGAGCACTGAACCATGGAGGAAAATCTCTCCTCTGAGAGCTGTGGAGATGGAAGCACTTAGCTTCTGCCAGACAAATATCATCAGAAGGGGAAAATATCACAACTTTTCTCTCCTTCAGCCCTCCAGTCTCCCACTGGTTCTTCCTTTGGCCAAATCAATAGGCAAGGCAGCCTGCAAGGATTCCAAATGACCAGTCCACAGGGCAACCTCCCAAGGAACAGATGCAAGCAAACGCGGTGGAGAAGAGATACGCAGAACAAGCAGAATTAAAACAACATAGTATCTTTTGTGCCCTTTTTCTATGGATTGTGTGTCTTTTCCCTATCAATTGGTGAGAACTTTTCAAACATTAGGGCTATTAATCCTTTGTCTCTAAAATACATGCAAATGATTTCCACAGTCCATCACTATCGATTGACTCATCTATAATTTATTTTTCCATGTAAATAATTTTAATGGCTTTGGATTCTACCTTGTATAAGACAGTCTCCACCTTGACCTTGAGGTTTCACAAATCATCTCCTACATTCTTTTCAAAAAGTTTTCTTTTTTTAACTTTTGCACCTTTGATCCCTATTGATTTATTTTTGCACAGGGCATGAAGAGTCTAGCTATTTTCTTCCAGATAAAGAGCCAGGCATGCCAGCCATGGTAACCATACTTTCTCCATTTATTTTTTTTTTAAGATTTTATTTATTTATTCATGAGTGACAGGGAGAAAGAGGCAGGCAGAGGGAGAAGCAGGCTCCATGCCGGGAGCCTGATGTGGGACTCGATCCTGGGACCGTGGGATCACGCCCTGAGCGCCAGATGCTTAACCGCTGAGCCACCCAGGTGTCCCTACTTTCTCCATTTAGATAAAATCACAACTTTGTCATATAAGTTTAGGATATATATACTTAGATTTATTTCTGAGCTTGCTGTAACATCCTTTCACTGCCTTCAGTGAATAGTGTGCTGGGGAGTACTGGATAAAAGCATTTAAAAATCTGCAAGGAAGAATTCAAGTCTAGAAAATGAGTGAATGGCTAAAAAATTCATGTGAAAAAAATTTTTCAGTAGCCTTGATATATTACATGCTAAAAATTTCTATAATGTTGACTATTTGTTCAAAAAAGTGGGCGGGGGATCCCTGGGTGGCTCAGCGGTTTAGTGCCTGCCTTTGTCCCAGGGCGTGATCCTGGAGTCCCAGGATCAAGTCCCACATCGGGCTCCCTGCATGGAGCCTGCTTCTCCCTCTGCCTGCATCTCTGCCTCTCTCTGTCTCTCATGAAAAAATAAATAAAATATATTTTTAAAAAAAAAGTGTGGGGGTTCCTGGGTGGTTGAGCACCCAACTCTTGGTTTCGGCTTGGGTCATGCATGATCTCAGGGTTATGAGATTGAGCCTCACATTGGGCTCTCTGCTCAGCACAGACTCTGTTTGGGTCTCTCTCTCTCTCTCTCTCTCTCTCCCCCCTCTGCCCCACCCCCTGGGCTCTCTCTCTCTCTCTAAAAGAAATAAATCTTTTTAAAAAATGTATATTATCCTTAGAACAGATAAATACAAATTAAATTTGAAAACATAGTTATGTTCTACTACTCTAAAATAATAGCTATTTTTAGTATTTTATCTTCTATCCTTTATCTGTATAACCTAAAGATCATCCCCCTAATTATCATAAATTCATTGGTTCGCTGAGAACATTTCAATTTGCTTTGTTTTTTGCCTTTACTTAACTCCCTCACCCCTGCACTTTTGCCTCACGGTTGTTCCTAGAACACTCTCACCAGCCATTTCTTTCTTTTTTTTTTTTTTCAGCCATTTCTTCTCCAGAAGCCTCCGGCCTCCCGCCCCTTGCCTACCTTTCTCTCTCTGACCTCATTGCTCATCTCCACCAGTTTCTGCCCTTTGCTCTCTCTTCCCCCTTCACTTGCCCTACGCAATTAAAACTTCATCTTTCTCTATTGGAAGAGCAATGCTGTATTACTCATCTCACTCCAATCCGGGCCCTGAGCTCTAGATTGCTATACCACCAGAGTCTAGAAAGTGCGTGGCAAAGCAAATATCGCTCACTTCCTGAGGATTTCTGCCTCCAGCATTTTTTTTTTTTAATTTATTCATGGGAGGCACACAGAGAGAGGCAGAGATATAGGCAGAGGGAGAAGCAGGTTCCCCGCCGGGAGCCCGAGGTGGAACTCGATCCCAGGACCCTGGGATGCAGACCTCAGCCAAAGGCAGACACTCAACCACTGAGCCACCCAGGTGCCCCTTCCTCCAGCTTTTTAAAGCAACAACTTTCTCTCCCTCCTCCCTGGGCGTAGTTCTTAGAGTTGTGATCACAGCTTATGTACATACCAATTTGCATTCTACTTTCATTTGATGTTAGTTCATCAAAGGTACACACATATCACTTAGATGTTTTATAAGCTGTTTTCTCATCATGCGTCTTATCTTTAAAAACTATATAATTCCATCATGTAGAGATGACATAATTGGCAATAATTTCTCTAGCTTCGAACCCATAAGACATTTCTACATTCTTTTTTTGTTGGGGAAAATTTGTTATATATATTTTTTTAAAGATTTTTATTTATTCGTAAGAGACACAGAGAGGCAGAGACATAGGCAGAGGGAGAGGCAGGATCCCCATGGAACTCGATCCCAGCACCCCGGGATAATGACTCAAGCAAAGGCAGACACTCAACCACTGAGCCACCCAGGCGTTCTGATTTGTTATATTTTTAAACAATTAAATCTGTCTTTCTGTCAAATTATTTTCTAGCAGTTTACATTTAAAATTTTTTGTTAAGTAGGCTCAATGCTCAATGTTGGGCTGAAACTCATGACCCTGAGGTCAAGAGTTGTGTACTATACCAACTAAGCCAGCTGGGTGACCCTCTATCGATTTATTTTCTGAAAGTAATCCCTGGGAATATGCAAAATATTGAAAGAAGAGTTAATTTTTAAATTATTTTTATTTTATTTTTATTACCCTTGATAGGTATTGTTAAACTTTATACAATTCTACAAATTTATAATGCTATCTGTAATGAATATTTCTCTATAGTCTCATCTCCGTTGAGTTTTGTGTTTTCAAAGTTCCACATTTATAGATGCAAATTACACTCTGTTTTTATTCCCATTTCATGTCCTTGATTGCCAGGACTGTTGAAAAGTTTGTCATTTATTTGAAATTTGTATTTTCTTTTCAACCACTGTGGACTGGGAAGCCAGTGGGCAGCATGCGCTATGTTTTCTTGTTGCTCCTTAACCAGTGTTAGGCAGTGAATCTTGAATCCTCTGTGCCTCTGGGTTTCCATCAATTGCACTAAATTTTGACCTATTGGTCTGACTGGTGTCAGATGAACTTCTTGGTCCTCTTTTTTAACAATCTTGGGCTTCACCAGATGTCCGAAGGCAGCCATGAGATGGAGGAGGTGACAGCTGCCACCTTCACAGGCAGAGCCAAGGAAGACAGTTGATTGACTTCTTGATACTGTTATTCACACTTCAGAGAGGGCAGATGTTGATCCTTGTTTGATCACATCTGTTATAACTATTTACTCCAATCTCTTCTTTATAGATTTTATATGTAGATATTTGTAAGTTTCCCTATGTTCCAGCAGTCCAATTGTTCCCTTATTACTTACTGATTTATGTTAGAACATAGTAGAAGATAGTTAGGACTTTAAGAATTGGAATTCCAGGGATCCCTGGGTGGCACAGCAGTTTGGTGCCTGCCTTTGGCCCAGGGCGCGATCCTGGAGACCCGGGATCGAGTCCCACGTCGGGCTCCCAGTGCATGGAGCCTGCTTCTCCCTCTGCCTGTGTCTCTGCCTCTCTCTCTCTCTCTGACTATCATAAATAAATAAAAATTAAAAAAAAAAAGAATTGGAATTCCACCATTCTTAGTCTTGTTCTGTCACTGGGTTACTGAGCAGATCTCATGGTTCTCTGAGCCCTCTTCCCTCTGCAAGGGCTTGACATCATGGGCAATGGCACAGAGCACACAGGGTCTGAGGAGGGTTAAATGACATAAGACATAAAATACCCTGAACCCCACAGGTGCAGTGAAATGGCCAATATTTAGCCTGGATACACCATAATGGCCATACAGGGAGACACTGAAACACATTCATTCTGTAAGAATGTGCATTTCTGCAAGGGAATCAATCCTTGCAGGAGGAAAATCATAACCATCAACAGGAAAACAAGAAACCCTGAGTTCCACTGCTATACTGGCTGCATGAGCCCTTTTAGCTATAGTTTAGGAAAATTGAAAATGAGCACTCATACCCGGGGAGGCCTTTCCCTAGCTCCAGGTCAGATTGCACTGCCTCCTGGACCCACTGAACAGCCCTCAGAGCCCGCTGCCCTCTGTACTGTTCCTGCACCTGCCAGGCCAGCTCTAAGTAAAGCCCTGCCAGCATTTTCCCTTTCATGTTGTACATTCGAAATATCCACTGTTGGGAAACCTGGGTGGCTCAGCAGTTGAGCGTGTGCCTTTGGCTCAGGGTGTGATCCTGGGGTCCTGGATCGAGTCCTGCATCAGGCTCCCTGCATGGAGCCTGCTTCTCCCTCTGCCTGTGTCTTTGCCCCTCTCTCTCTGTGTCTCTCATGAATAAATAAATAAAATCTTAAAAAAAAAATATCCGCTGTGATGGCCTCCAGCCTTGATGAGATACCTGGGTGGTCCAAGTTCTCTCCTGATGTGCAAACTACCGCTTGCATTAGCATTCTGGATACAGATTTAGATAGATGGGGAGTGATCTGCCTCTAACCCTATCCCCCCCACAGCCGTTTTACTTGTAATGCTTGATTTTGCAGAATAAAAGGTTGATCAGGAATGTGTAAGTGTTGGGTGCTAGTATCTACAGCCTCACACCCTCTTGTTCATACCTTCAATCCCGACTTTGTTTGGGGGCACAATTCCACACAGGCTTCCGCCTGTCTCCTGTGGTCATGCTTTACCCCCTGAACCCCACGGGGCTCCTCTAATCTCATGTGGAGTGGCTGCAGGAGCGTGCTCAGCGCTGGCTCTTGTGCAATATAGAGGTACAAGGGTGTCGGGATCCCTGGGTGGCGCAGCAGTTTGGCGCCTGCCTTTGGCCCAGGGCGCGATCCTGGAGACCCGGGATCGAATCCCACATCGGGCTCCCGGTGCATGGAGCCTGCTTCTCCCTCTGCCTATGTCTCTGCCTCTCTCTCTTTCTCTCTCTGTGACTATCATAAAAAAAAAAAAAGGGTGTTATGACCCCTTGGGGCAACCCTCTGCCAAGGCTAGATGGGAGTCAATGGATGAAGACTTAGAAATGCTTCTCCCTTTCATCCCTCAGACAGTCACTTTGAGGCATATTCTGTATGGTTCCTCAGAAATACCATTGGCATCAGAGCCCAGTTGCCCACAGCAGGGACCAACACAAGTGGCTTGGCTTGCCCTCCCTCCCTGGCCAAACTCCCCAGCTCCTCACTTCCCCAGGAAAGCACCTACACCCATGTCCTTGTGTCAGGCTTTTCTTTCTGGAAAAATTAAGGTTCTATGTGCTGCATGAATTTATAATACACAATCCATGGTTTTACAATCTTCTCTTTCTGTCATTTGCCATAAGGCTTAACGAAGTCTTCAACATTATTCTGGAAATCTTCTTTGTTTCTCAAATGTGTTCTGTGGCTTTAATATACAATGGATAACCACAATTCAAAAGGACAGCAAATAGTTTATTTAATCCCCAAACAGCATGCTTAAATGTTCCAGTGGAAGTCCAGCCAATACTGGCAATTGAATGTTTTCTTGATAAATTTAGATATATTTCACCCATTTTGGCGATGTTGGGGGGCCAGATCCTGGTCAAACATTCACGCTACACTGTACTATATTATGCACAGTGGGAACTGTAGTTTCAAATTGGAAATGTCCCCCTGGTAGTTACCCTCATCAGGGGTTACAGTTAGTTGGATCAGGAAAATGCACTTGACATGTATAAGGTAAATTGGTTTCAAGTTCTGTAACCTCTTTAACAAGCAGCTTGTCTCACACAGAAATCCTGAATGAAGTCAGACTGACATCTGGGACCCTTGGGGAGAACCACTGCCCACTTTTGAGTGGTAACCAGAATTAACATTACTGCAGCCTTTATCCTGAGCACCAGGGACAGGTGAGGTGGGCCTGGTGACCAACACCATGGAGGACCTGACAAGACATGTGGCCTCTCACAGTGGCATCAAAGTTGTTGTTGTTGTTGTTGTTGTTTTTAAGATTTTATTTACTTATCTGAGAGAGACAGAGAGCGAGCACAAGCAGGGAGAGGGGCAGAAGGGGAAGGAGCAGCAGACTGCCTGCTGAGCAGGGACCCCAATGCCGGGCTCATTCCCAGGACCCAAGCCTAAGGTAGACGCTTAACTGGCTGAGCCACCAAGGCACCCCATCACAGCGGCATTGAAGTCTTTTTATCAGCCTTCCTCTCCCTTTTTCTTTCTTGCCTAAAGTAGTCTGGCTTATTCTGCTTGGTAAATGAGCAAATAATGGCGTAGGTAATAGAAAACAGGTAAAAAGGACATCCCTGAGGGATCCCTGGGTGGCACAGCGGTTTGGCGCCTGCCTTTGGCCCAGGGCGTGATCCTGGAGACCTGGGATCGAATCCCACATCGGGCTCCTGGTGCATGGAGCCTGCTTCTCCCTCTGCCTGTGTCTCTGCCTCTCTCTCTCTCTCTCTCTGTGACTATCATAAATAAATAAAAATTTAAACTTTAAAAAAAAAAAAGGACATCACTGAACTTGAAAATTTGTGCTTAGCTTTAATTCACGTGGAGATCATCTTACTGCCTTAACGCAATGACCGCTTTGTACTACAACAAGTGTACTGTGTAAAATTAGAGCAAACCAGTCCCCCAATGTACAAGTCCTTTCTCAGTTTAAGGAAGGTGACTCTGAAGGCTTTTTCGAATTCTTTGAGTTTTTAAGAATAGAATGCTCTGGGCAGCCCAGGTGGCTCAGCAGTTTAACGCCTGCCTTGGGCCCGGGGTGTGATCACGGAGTCCCGGGATTGAGTCCCACGTCGGGCTCCCTGCATGGAGCCTGCTTCTCCCTCTGCCTGGGTCTCTGCCTCTCTCTCTCTCTCTCTCTCTCTCTCTCTGTTTCGCATGAATAAATAAATTTTTAAAATCTTAAAAAAAAAAAAAAGAATAGGACGCTCTTTTTAAGGAGAACAGGCAAGGTGGCGGAAGAGTAGGGTCCTCAACTCACCTATCCCCACCAACTTACCCAGATAACTTTCTTTTTTTTTCTTTAAGATTTTATTTATTTATTCATGAGAGACACAGAGAGAGAGAGAGGCAGAGACACAGGCAGAGGGAGAAGCAGGCTCCATGCAGGGAGCCCGACGTGGGACTCGATCCCGGGTCTCCAGGATCAGGCCCCGGGCTGCAGGCGACACTAAACCGCTGCGCCACCAGGGCTGCCCCCCAGATAACTTTCAAATCATCCTGAACACCAACGAATTTGACCTGAGACTTAAAGAGAGAACAGCTGGAACGCTACAGAAGAAGGGTTTTCGCTTCTAGCAAGGTAGGAAGGTGGAAAAAATAAAAATAAGAAAGAACCAAGTGGGGAGGGGCCCCGCGAGGAGCCGAGCTAACGGGTCAGAGCCTCCAGGACAGGAAAACCCAGCCCTGGAGAAGCAGGAACTTTAAAACTCCACACCGGATTCTTCCCAGACAGAAAAGTGCTCAGCAGGGAAACCCGACAGAACCGCAGGAGGGGCAGTGGGGCCTCCAGGGTCCGGGGTCACTAACAGGAGGGGCACCCGGGGAGAGCGCCCCACACACCCGGGCCCATCTCGGTAAAGGGCTGGAGCACCCGGCGGGGCCTCGGGGAGAAGCCGGGGGGGCAGGCGGGGGCTCCCAGGGAGGGGGCTGCGTCCTGCTGCCTTTGGGGGCCTCTGCCCCAGGAGCGTGATCCCAGCGGCACGGCCCTGGAGCCCAGGGTGCGAGGCACACAGCCCAGGATCCTGCACTCCCCCTGGGACAGGCGGAGGTGGGGAGGGCCCAGGACAACGAGGACGCTCCTGCCCCGGGAGCCCCCGAGCTGCGCAGGTCAGTGCCCCCCGCCCCGGAGCATCCAGGCCCCTGTGGACTGGGAGCTGCGGGAGTTACTGCGGGAGCTGACTCCAGGGCTGGAGGGCTGGCTGCCGCCAGTGGTGGCGTTCCTCCTTGTTGCACCCTGTGCCTGGGAGAGGCAGGGCTGCCAGGGAACAGAGGCCTCCCGGGGTCAACAGCTCCCACAGAGCTTGGCACCTGGCAGGGGGTGGGGCAGCTCCCCCAGGTACACACACCTGAGAGTCAGCTCAGCAGGCCCCTCCCCTAGAAGACCAGCTGCAAGGACGGGAAGAGCAAGTTGTTGACCAAGCAGCACTGGAAAGCTCCAGGGCCAAGGGATAATCAAGGGAATATGATATATAGAACTAGAGGGTTCCCCCCCCCTTTAAATTCTTTTTTCCTTTTTCCATTACAACTCTTTTTTATATCAGACTAAAAATTTCCAATATTTTTTCCCACCTTAACTACAATATTGTACCACCTCTTCATTTTTAAGATTCTTCCTTTTTGACTTCATATTTCTACAATTATCAGTCCTAGATATATTTTCCACTTCTAGATTCCCTTAAACATACTCAACTTAATTTTGGGAGATATACAAGATATGTTTATTTTGTTTTGTGTTTTTTGTTTTCTCTGCCTCATTTTGTTCTACAATGGTGGAAGTTAATACCTTCTAAAAAATGACCAGTATACACCCAGAACCAAGTGGTATATATACCATGCTGGTTCATTTAGTGAGATTCCTCATTCCCATTCTCCTCCCCTCTTTTATTTCATCTATGTTTTGGTGGTCAATGTTGGGGCTTTCTATAAGTGTTGCTGGTTTATATAAATTTGGGACTCAGAATCTTCTAACATACAGAATTTAATATACTCAGAAACAAGAGGATCACCCTCTAGAACCCCTCAGATAGACTACATTCTCCCTCCACTACAACTTCGTCACCACCACCACCTCCCAGATCCCCCCTTTTTTCTTTTTTCTTTTTTCTTTTTCTTTTCTTTTTTTTTTTTCTCTTCTTCTTTAGGATTCTTGGCCTTTTATTTTTTACTACTTTGTTTTAAAATTTGTTTTTCACTTTAGTGGTCCTTTTACTTTATTTTGTTCTGATCTTTGTTTTCAATTTCTGGTCTCTGACGTGGGCAGAATCATCTAGGGTAAAATTTACTTAGGTTGTGGTTGATATTCTTGACGCAGCCCATTCATACAACCACTCTGCATTGAGCAAAATGACTAGAAAGAAGAACTCGCCACAAAAGAAAGAATCAGAAACAGTGCTCTCTGCCACAGAGTTACAGAATTTGGATTACAATTCGATGTCAGAAAGCCAATTCAGAAGCACAATTATAAAGCTACTGGTGGCTCTGGAAAAAAGCATAAAGGAATCAAGAGACTTCATGACTGCAGAATTTAGATCTAATCAGGCCGAAATTAAAAATCAATTAAATGAGATGCAATCCAAACTGGAGGTCCTAACGATGAGGGTTAATGAGCTAGAAGAAAGAGTGAGTGACATAGAAGACAAGTTGATGGCAAGGAAGGAAGCTGAGAAAAAAAGAGAAAGACAATGAAAATACCATGAGAAAAGGTTAAGGGAAATAAATGACAGCCTCAGAAGGAAAAAATCTACCTTTAATTGGGGTTCTAGAGGGTGCCGAGAGGGGCAGAGGGCCAGAAACCATATTTGAACAAATTATAGCTGAGAACTTCCCTAACTTGGGGAGGGAAACAGGCATTCAGATCCAGGAGATAGAGAGGTCCCCCCCTAAAATCAATAAAAACTGTTCAACACCTCAACATTTAATATTAAAACTTGCAAATTCCAAAGATAAAGAGAAGATCCTTAAAGCAGCAAGAGACAAGAAATCCCTGACTTTTATGGGGAGGAGTATTAGGGTAACAGCAGACCTCTCCACAGAGACCTGGCAGGCCAGAAAGGGCTGGCAGGATATATTCAGGGTCCTAAATGAGAAGAACATGCAGCCAAGAACACTTTATCCAGCAAGGCTCTCATTCAGAATATAAGGGGAGATAAAGAGCTTCCAAGATAGGCATAAACTGAAAGAATATGTGACCACCAAACCAGGTCTGCAAGAAATATTAAGGGGGACTCTGTAAAAGAAAGAGGAAGCCCAGGGATCCCTGGGTGGCGCAGTGGTTTAGCACCTGCCTTTGGCCCAGGGCGCGATCCTGGAGACCTGGGATCAAATCCCACGTCGGGCTCCTGGTGCATGGAGCCTGCTTCTCCCTCTGCCTATGTCTCTGCCCCTCTCTCTCTCTCTCTCTCTCTCTCTGTCTCTCTGTGACTATCATAAATAAATAAACATTTAAAAAAAAAGATTTATAAATAAAAAAGAAAGAAAGAGGAAGCCCAAAGATATAATTCACAAAAACAGGGACTGAACAGGTATTACAATGACACGAAATTCATATCTTTCAATAGTTACTCTGAACATAAATGAGCTAAATGATCCCATCAAAAGACACAGGGTTTCAGACTGTATAAAAAAGCAAGACCCATCTATTTTCTGTCTACAAGAGACTCATTTTAGACCTAAGGACACCTACAGCCTGAAAATGAAAGGTTGGAGAACAATTTACCATTCAAATGGTCCTCAAAAGAAAGCTGGGGTAGCAATCCTCATATCAGATAAATTAAAGTTTATCCCAAAGACTGTAGTAAGAGATGAAGAGGGACACTGTATCATACTTAAAAGATCTATCCAATAAGAGAACCTAAAAATCATAAATATTTATGCCCCTAATGTGGGAGCTGCTAAGTATATCAATCAATTAATAACCAAAGTAAAGGGATCCCTGGGTGGCGCAGCGGTTTGGCGCCTGCCTTTGGCCCAGGGCGCGATCCTGGAGACCCAAGATCGAATCCCACGTCAGGCTCCCGGTGCATGGAGCCTGCTTCTCCCTCTGCCTGTGTCTCTGCCTCTCTCTCTCTCTCTCTCTCTCTCTCTCTCTCTCTGTGACTATCATAAATAAATAAAAAAAAAAATAACCGAAGTAAAGACATACTTAGATAATAATACACTAATACTGGGAGACTTCAACATGGCACTTTCTGCAAATGACAGATATTCTAAGCACAACATCTTCAAAGAAACATGAGCTTTAAATGGTACATGGGACCAGATGGATTTCACAGATATTTACAGAACTTTCCATCCGAATACAACTGAATACACATTCTTCTCAAGTGCACATGGAACTTTCTCCAGAATAGACCACATACTGGGTCACAAATCAGATCTCAACTGATACCAAAAGATTAGGATTGTCCCCTGCATATTTTCAGACCACAGTGCTTTGAAACTTGAACTCAATCACAAGAAGAAATTTGGAAGAAACTCAAACATGTGGAGGTTAAAGAGCATCCTGCTAAAAGATGAAAGGGTCAACCAGGAAATTAGAGAAGAATTAAAAAGATTCATGGAAACTAATGAAAATGAAGGTACAACCATTCAAAATCTTTGGGATACAGCAAAAGCAGCCCTAAGAGGGAAATACATCGCAATACAAGCATCCCTCAAAAAATTGGAAAAACTCAAATACACAAGCTAACCTTGCACCTAAAGGAACTGGAGAAAGAACAACAAATAAAACTGACACCAAGCAGAAGAAGAGAGTTAATAAAGATTCGAGCAGAACTCAATGAAATAGAGACCAGAAGAACTGTAGAACAGATCAACAAAACCAGGAGTTGGTTCTTTGAAAGAATTAATAAGACAGATAAACCATTAGCCAGCCTTATTAAAAACAAAAGAGAAAAGACTCAAATTAATAAAATCCGAATGAAAGAGGAGAGATCACCACCAATACTAAGGAAATACAAACGATTTTAAAAACATATTATTATGAGTAGCTATACACCAATAAATTAGGCAATCTAGAAGAAATGGACGCATTTCTGGAAAACCTGAACTACCAAAACTGGAACAGGAAGAAATAGAAAACCTTAACAGGCCAATAACCACAGAAGAAATTAAAGTAGTCATCAAAAAACCTCCCAAGACACAAAAGTGGGGCCAGATGGCTTCCCAGGGGAATTCTATCAAACGTTTAAAGAAGAAACAAGGGGTAGCCTGGGTGGCTCAACAGTTTAGCGCCACCTTCAGCCCAGGGCCTGATCTTGGAGACCTGGGATCGAGTCCCACATCGGGCTCCCTGCATGGAGCCTGCTTCTCCCTCTGTCTGCGTCTCTGCCTTTCTCTCTCTCTGTCTCTCTCTCCCTCTCTCTGTCTCAAATAAATAAATAAATAAATAAATAAATATCTTTAAAAAATTAAAGAAGAAACAATACCCATTCTACTAAAGCTGTTCTGAAAGATAGAAAGGGATGGAGTACTTCCAAACTCGTTTTATGATGCCAGCATCACATTAATTCCAAAACCAGACAAAGACCCCACCAAAAAGGAGAATTATAGACCAATCTCCCTGATGAACACAGATGCAAAAATTCTCAACAAAATACTAGCCAATAGGATCCAACAGTACATTAAGAAGATTATTCACCATGACCAAGTGGGATTTATCCCTGGGATGCAAGAGTGGTTCAACACTCATAAAGCAATCAATGTGATTGATCATATCAACAAGAGAAAAAACAAGAACGATATGATCCTCTCAATAGATGCAGAGAAAGCATTTGACAAAATACAGCATCCATTCCTGTTCAAAACTCTTCAGAGTGCAGGGATAGAGGGAACATTCCTCAGCATCTTAAAATCCATCTATGAAAAGCCCACAGCAAATGTTATTCTCAATAGGGAAACACTGGGAGCTCCTCTAAGATCAGGAACACGACAGGGATGTCCACTCTCACCGCTGCTATTCAACATAGTCCTAGAAGTCCTAGCCTCAGCAACCAGACAACAAAAAGAAATAAAAGGCATTCAAATTGGCAAAGAAGTCAAACTCTCCCTCTTTGCAGATGACATGATACTGTACGTAGAAAACCCAAAAGACTCCACCCCAAGATTGCTAGAACTCATACAACAATTCGGCAATGTGGCAGGATACAAAATCAATGCCCAGAAATCAGTGGCATTTCTATACACTAACAATGAGACTGAAGAAAGAGAAATTAAGGAGTCAATCCCATTTACAATTGCACTGAAAAGCATAGGATACCTAGGAATAAACCTAACCAAAGATGTAAAGGATCTATACCCTAAAAAACTACAGAACACTTCTGAAAGAAATTGAGGAAGACACAAAGAGATGGGAAAATATTCCATGCTCATGGATTGGAAGAATTAATATTGTGAAAATGTCAGTGCTACCCAGGGTAATTTACACATTTAATGCAATCACTATCAATCACTATGGACTTTCTTCAGAGAGTTGGAACAAATAATCTTAAGATTTGTGTGGAATCAGAAAAGACCCCGAATAGCCAGGGGAATATTGAAAAAGAAAACCAAAAAAAAAAAAAAAAAAAAAAAAGAAAACCAGAGCCGGGGTCATCACGATGCCGGATTTCAAGTTGTACTACAAAGCTGTGGTCATCAAGACAGTGTGGTACTGCCACAAAAACAGACACATAGATCAATGGAACAGAATAGAGAACCCAGAAATGGGCCCTCAACGTTATGGTCAACTAATATTCGACAAAGCAGGAAAGACTATCCACTGGAAAAAGGACAGTCTCTTCAACAAATAGTGCTGGGAAAATTGGAAAATTCCATGTGCAGAAGAATGAAACTAGACCATTCTCTTACACCATACACAAAGATAAATGCAAAATGGATGAAAGATCTAAATGTGAGACAAGAATCCATCAAAACCCTAGAGGTGGGGCAGCCCCAGTGGCTCAGCGGTTTAGTGCTGCCTTCGGCTTGGGGTGTGATCCTAGGGACCCAGGATCTAGTCCCATGTCGGGCTCCCTGCATGGAGCCTGCTTCTCCCTCTGCCTGTGTCTCTCCCTCTCTCTCTGTCTGTCATGAATAAATAAATAAAATCTTAAAAAAAAATCCTAGATGCAGGATCCCTGGGTGGCGCAGCGGTTTAGCGCCTGCCTTTGGCCCAGGGCGCGATCCTGGAGACCCGGGATCGAATCCTACGTCGGGCTCCCGGTGCATGGAGCCTGCTTCTCCCTCTGCCTGTGTCTCTGCCTCTCTCTCTCTCTCTCTGTGTGTGACTATCATAAATAAATTAAAAAATTAAAAAAAAAATCCTAGATGCAAACACAGGCAACACCCTTTTTGAACTTGGCCACAGCAACTTCTTGCAAGATACATCCATGAAGGCCAGGGAAACGAAAGCAAAAATGAATTGTTGGGACTTAATAAAGATAAAAAGCTTCTGCACAGCAAGAGAAACAGTCAACAAAACTAAAAGACAACCTACAGAATGGGAGAACATATTTGCAAATGACGTATCAGATAAAGGGCTAGTTTCCAAGATCTGTAAAGAACTTATGAAACTCAACACCCAAGAAACAAACAATCCAGTCATGAAATGGGCAAAAGACAGGAACAATAGTTTCACAGAGGAAGACAGAGACATGGCCAACAAGCACATGAGAAAATGCTCCGCATCACTGGCCACCAGGGAGATACAAATCAAAACCACAATGAGATACCACCTCACACTAGTGAGAATGGGGAAAATTAACAAGGCCGGAAACCACATATGTTGGAGAGGATGTGGAGAAAGGGGAACCCTCTTGCACTGTCGGTGGGAATGTGAACTGGTGCAGCCACTCTGGAAAACTGTGTGGAGGTTCCTCAAAGAGTTAAAAATAGAGCTACCCTACGACCCAGCAGTTGCACTGCTGGGGATTTACCCCAAAGATACAGATGCAGTGAAACGGCAGGACACCTGCACCCCAATGTTTATAGCAGCAACGTCCACAATAGCCAAACTGTGGAAGGAGCCTCGGTGTCCATCAAAAGATGAATGGATAAAGAAGATGTGGTTTATGTATACAATGGAATATTCCTCAGCCATTAGAAACGACAAATACCCACCATTTGCTTCAACGTGGATGGAACTGGAGGGTATTATGCTGAGTGAAGTAAGTCAATCGGAGAAGGACAAACATTATATGGTCTCATTCATTTGGGGAATATAAAAAATAGTGAAAGGGAATAAAGGGAAAGGAGAGAAAATGAGTGAAAATATCAGTGAGGGTGACAAAACATGAGAGACACCTAACTCTGGGAAACGAACAAGGGAGTGGAAGGGGAGGTGGGCAGGGGGTTGGGGTGACTGGGTGACAGGCACTGAGGGGGCCACTTGAAGGGATGAGCACTGGGTGTTATACTGTATGTTGGCAAATCTAACTCCAATTAAAAAATATACAGAAACAAAAAAATAAAGATAAAAAATAATCCCCCAAATGACATTACACAATACTAAAGTCGCTTCCCAAATTCCAAAGGCAAAATTTAACGCCAGATGTTCCTGATAACTCATAACCCATTCCATAGGTAGAATAGAAATGTAATTCGATCTTGATGCAAACTAAAAAATATCTTTGAAAATGTTTCCAGAAAAGGCCATCACTTAAAAGCTATTTCATTTACCACTAACTAGTCAACCAGCAGTGTATAGAATTTAACTGTATATGTTATAGCAGTGGTCCTCAAACTTCATTCTGCATCAGAATCACCTAGAAAGATCATTAAGCCACACACTGATGGGCCCTAGTCCCAGAGTTGTTAACTCATAGGTCTAGGATGGTATATGAGAATCAGCATTTCTAACAAGTCTCCAGTTGATGCTGAGACTGTGAGGGAACTGCACACTGTGTTACAGATGTAGGAACACTGGCTATTATACCTATAAAATAGACATAAGTTCTCTTTTATCCAAGGACAAAAGGGGCTCAAAATTTAACTCTGGCCTGTAAACCAAACCAGGGTTATTTATAGAGTTTTTCTTTGGGGCTTGTGGTTGTCAAGGGTGCTAGGGGTGGGGGTAGAGTCCAACAGAAGTTGAAAGGATGTGCATGTCATATTTAAGTGAAACTAGGTTGCTGGAACCACCAGTTTATGAGTATGGTGGGTGTCACAGGCATTGAAATCTCACCTCATTCTATCATCGTATCCTTCTCTGCAACTCCCTCCCCCCATTAAAGAATGAAAAAATGAAAAAGGAATTATCTTCATTTTGATCTAACCTCTCAAGGCTTAAGGTGTGAACCAGGTCATCTGGTGGTGAAACTTACAAAACCTTTACACGTGATTTGCCATTAGTAGAGTACAAAGAACATTCGTATATATTATTATCTTCGATCCCCAAACCATTCCTAGGGGGTAGATCCAATGAGAGAATTGAGTCACACAAAAGATGATTGACTGGCTCAGCATTAGAGCTAGGAAGGAGCAGTGCCAGCACTCACATCGAGGCTTTGAAAGACTAATAACTAAAAGTTTAAGTTGTTCAGGGCACCTGGGTTGATGAAGCAGCCAACTCTTTTTTTAAAAAAGATTTTATTTATTCATGAGAGACACACAGAGAGAGGCAGAGACATGGGCAGAGAGAGAAGTAGGCTCCCTTCAGGAGCCCCATATAGGACCCGATCCTGGACCCCAGGATCCAAAGGCAGACGCCCAACCACTGAGCCACCCAGGCATCCCAAGCAGTCAACTCTTCATCTCAGCTCAGGTAATGATCTCAGAATCATGAGTTCAAGGCCCACGTTGGGTTCCACACTGAGTGTAAAGCATACTAACTAAGTAAGTATTTAAACTGTTAGATAAATAAATAAAAGTTAAAAAAAAAAAAGTTTAAGGGATGCTCGGGAGGCTCATTGGTTTAGTGCCGCCTTCAGTCTGGGGTGTAATCCTAGAGTCCGGGGATCGAGTCCTACATCAGCTCCCTGCATGGAAGCTGCTTCTCCCTCTGCCTGTGTCTCTGCCTATCTCTCTCTCTCTCTGTGTGTCTCTCATGAATGAATAAATAAAATCTTAAAAAATAAAAAAAAAATTTTTTAAGTTTAAATTGTTCAGAGATGTAAATTTTCAGAAATACTGAAACTAAGAAGTTTGTTGTCCTTTTTGATACTATTTCTCAAACATATTAGAAATAATGAGTAGTGGTTTTTTTTAAAGATTTATTTATTTATTCATGAGAGGCAGAGAGAGAGGCAGAGACACAGGCAGAGGGAGAAGCAGGCTCCATGCAGGGAGCCCAATGTGGGACACCATCCTGGGACTCCAGGATCACGCCCTGGGCTAAAGGCAAGCACTAAACTGCTGAGCCACCCAGGCTGCCCATGAGTAGTGTTTAAATACATAGTATACATGTTTTATGAGGACTTAGTAAAAAAGTATAAAGAATGCATCCCACCCATTTAAAGAAATAACTCAAAAAAATAAATAATAAAAATAAAGAAATGACTCTATTTAAAGGAAATAGTTTGACAAGTTTTACCATATAGCTATACCTGTGAAATCATCACCACAACCAAGATAATGAACATATTCATCACCTTGAGTTTCTTTTAGCCCTTTTGTGCTCTATCCCTCCAAGCACAAAACCCACCGCAGTCTTGAAGCAACTATTGATCTGCTTCCTGTTGCTATGCATTAGTTTGCATTTCCCACAATGTTATATAAATTATACAGCATGTACTTCCTTTTGTTTGAATTCCTTCACTCAGCATAATTGTTTTGAGCTTCATTAATGTTATAGCATGTATTAATTGTTCATTTCTTTTTATTGCTGAATAGTATTCCATTGTGTATATATGTGCCACAGTTTCTTTATCATTTACCTACTGACAGATATTTGAGTTGTTTCCAAGTCTTGACTATTACAAATAAAACTGTGTAAACAATCATGTATAAGTCTTTGTGTGGATTTGTGCTCTTATTTGCCTGGGTAAATACCTAACATCTACTAACAGTGTAAGGGAGTTCTCGTTCAACATCCTCATCAACATTTGGTCTGGTCAGCTTTTTAAATTTTGACCATTCTAATGGGAATGTGATAGTATCTTGCAATTGTAATTTGCATTCTTCTAATGACTAATGATATTGCTCATCCTTTCAGGAGTTTGTCATTTGTATAACTTCTTTTGTGAAGTATCTTATACTCTTTAAAAAAAAGTAGTTGTTTGTTTTCTTAAGTCTTGAGGGTTCCTTTTTTGTTTTTGTTTTTTAAAGATTTTATTTATTTGGGAAAGAAGGAGAGGGGCACGTAGGTGGCTCAGTGGTTGAGTATCTGCCTTTGGCTCGGGTCGTGATCCTGGGGTCCTGGAATCAAGTCCTGCATCAGGCTCCCCTCAGGGAACCTGCTTCTCCCTCTGCCCAAGTCTCTGCCTCTCTCTGTGTCTCTCATGAATAAATAAATAAAATCTTTTAAGAAGAGAGAGAGAAAGAGAAAGAGCATAAGCGAGGGGGAGGGGCACAGAGGGAAGGAGAAGCAGGCTCCCTGCTGAGCAGGGGGCCTGATGCGGGGCTCCATCCCAGGATCCTGAGATCATTATCTGAACTGAAGGCAGACACTTAACTGACTGAGCCACAAGATGCCCCAAAAAAGAACTTAATATTTATCTTCAAACATTTTATATTTCAAACCTAACAATTTTTCCCCAGCTGAAAAAAAGAGACAAATCAACCAGGGTTATACTAAGGATAATAAAAATGTAAACTAGTCGTTCCCCATTCTGCATAATTCCCAGGGGTTTACTTATAGAAAGTAATTGATAGAGAAAGATTTAATTATTTAAAAGTATTTTATGACAAATTTTCCCCCATTAAAAGTGTGGAAATGTCTTAAATATTTAAAGCTAGAGAAATTATTGCCAATTATGTCATCTCTACATGATGGAATTATATAGTTTTTAAAGATAAGACGCATGATGAGAAAACAGCTTACAAAACATCTAAGTGATATGTGTGTACCTTTGATGAACTAACATCAAATGAAAGTAGAATGCAAATTGGTATGTACAGAAGCTGTGATCACAACTCTAAGAACTACCCCCAGGGAGGAGGGAGAGAAAGTTGTTGCTTTAAAAAGCTGGAGGAAGGGGCACCTGGGTGGCTCAGCGGTTGAGTGTCTGCCTTTGGCTGAGGTCTGCATCCCAGGGTCCTGGGATCGAGTTCCACCTCGGGCTCCCGGCGGGGAACCTGCTTCTCCCTCTGCCTTTATCTCTGCCTCTCTCTGTGTGCCTCCCATGAATAAATTTAAAAAAAAAAAATGCTGGAGGCAGAAATCCTCAGAAAGTGAGCTATCTTTGCTTTGCCACGCACTTTCTAGACTCTGGTGGTGTAGCAATCTAGAGCTCAGGGCCCGGATTGGAGTGAGATGAGTAATACAGCATTGCTCTTCCAATAAAGAAAGATGAAGTTTTAATTGTGTAGGGCAAGTGAAGGGGGAAGAGAGAGCAAAGGGCAGAAACTGGTGGAGATGAGCAATGAGGTCAGAGAGAGAAAGGTAGGCAAGGGGGGAGGCCGGAGGCTTCTGGAGAAGAAATGGCTGGTGAGAGTGTTCTAGGAACAACCGTGAGGCAGAAGTGCAGGAGGAGGCTGGGAAAAGACAGAGAATGAAAACAAGTAAATTTGGGATTTACTTGTGTCTGGAAAATTGGTAAATTTGGGATTTTCAAGAGGCCGACTTTTGTGTTAGATAAAAAGATAAGAGGCCCCTGGGTGGCTCAGCGTTAACTCTTGGTTTCAGTTCAGGTCATGATCTCGTTCTGGGCTCCATGCTCAGCGCAGAGTCTGCTGGAGATTCTTTCTCCCTCCTTGTCTATTCTCCCTCTATTTGTGTGTGCTCTCTCTCTCTCTCTTTCTCAGATAAATAAAAAAAAATTTTTTTTAAGTAGAAGATAAAATTGCTGTTAGAGGGATGGAACCTGACTGAAGAAAGTTTTCAAATTCAATTTGTATCTATTTCATTTATTCCTTTTGATTACAAAAGCTTTATAGAAATTTTTAGTATCTAGTATATCTCTACTCACAATTTTTTTTTTCATGAATTTCTTGGCCTTTCTCTGATTTTTCAGACTTTGTTTCTTCCATACAGATTCCTGGATGATTTAGTCTAGCTCCCCCTAGCGTATCCCCCCAAATCAATGAATGAATGGCATAGCAACCTAAAAAACAAATCTAAGCATCTATCCCAAACTTAATAACAAAGCTGGTATTTTTAATTCAGTATAGAAAATATAATTACCATGGCTGGTATATTGACTCTCCATATGAAAGAAAACAAAACTAGACTCCTTACTTTGTACTCTGTACAGAAATAAATTCCTAATGTACCAAAGATGCAAAGGCATTTTGGTTTTTTTCTTTAATCTGGTAGAAGAAAATTCAGGAGACTGTATAACTTTGGAGTAATGATGGAAATTGTCCTAAATAAGGAAAAAAATCCAAGAACCATCAAAATATTCATGTCTATGTAAATTTTAAATTTTTAATGGAAAAGTAAACCGTAGAGAAAGAAATAGATACTTTAAAAAAATTACAATGAGTTGGAAGAACATGGAACTCTTGATTCTAGAGTCATGCATTTGAGCCTCACATTGGGTATAGAGATTACTTAAATAAATAAAACTTTAAAAAAATTAACAAAAGAAATATAAAACTTTACTCTGCAAACACAAAACATCTCTGAAAGAAATTAGAGATATAAATAAATGGAAAGGCACCTCATGTTAATAGATCAGATACTTAATGTTGTAAAGATGGCAATAATCTCCAAATTGATCTGTAGATCCAATGCATTCTCTACCCAAGTCCCAACTGGTTTCTTTGCAGAAATTAACAAGATGATTCTAAAATCCACATGAGGGTCCCTGGGTGGCACAGCGGTTTGGTGCCTGCCTTTGGCCCAGGGCGCGATCCTGGAGACCCGGGATCAAATCCCACGTCGGCTCCCGGTGCATGGAGCCTGCTTCTCCCTCTGCCTGTGTCTCTGCCTCTCTCTCTCTCTCTCTCTCTCTGTGACTGTCATAAATAAATAAAAATTTAAAAAATTAAAAAAAAATCCACATGAAATTTCAAGAGCCTCCCACTGTTTATTTTCAATCTTGAAGAAAAAAAAAAAGAACAAATTGGGAGGACTCATACTTTCTGATTTCAAACTTTACTACAAAGCTACAATAAGCAAGACAATGTGGTACAAGCATAGGACAGACATATAAATCAAGGGAATGCAATTGAAAGTTCAGAAAAAGAACTCACATCTATGGACAATTAATTTTCAACAAGGGTACCAGGACCGTACATTGAGGAAAGAATAGACTTTTCAACAAATGGTGCTGAGGCAACTGGACATCCACCTATAAAAGGATGCAGCTGGACCCCTACTTCATACAGTATATAAAATTTAATTCACAGTAGAGCAAGGATATAAAGTTACAAAACTCTC